>NC_047047.1:61295229-61920229 GCF_011762595.2 Tursiops truncatus | reverse complement strand
ATCCTTTATAATTCTGCACAGTAGTCCTTTGCAATATGTATGTACAGCAAATATCTTTACACATTCTGTGGCCTGCTGTAAGAGTTATAATAATCTTTTGATATGCATTGTCTTCTAGAAGCTTTAAAATTATACCTTTCACATTTAGGTCTGCAGTTCATCTAGGATTGATCTTATTTTGGGGTGTATAGTGTAAGGTAGGGAAGGAGGATATTTTTTTTCATATGGATATCCAGTATACCTGGCTTCATTATTAAAGAGATTTTTATTTTTCCATCACACTAAAGGTGTTACCTTTTGTCATTAATTATGTGTTTGATCATATATTTGAGGGTCTACTCCTGGATCCTGTTTCTGTTCCACTACTTTGTCTATAATTACACTAAGACGCTCTGTCTTAATTATTAGAGCTTTATAATAATTATTGATTTTTGGTAGTATAAATCTTCCAGTTTTATTGTTTTTCTTTAAGATTGTCTTGGCTATTTTTGGCCCTTTTCCATATTCATTTTTAAATCAACTTGTCAGATTCTACACACAGTGAAAGTAAGAAACCTATTGAGACGTTTTGGGGATCACATTGAAACTGTAAATAAACATGGTGAGAATTGACATGGTTATGACATTGAGTCTCTCAATTCATGAACATTATCTATCCATTTAATTAGGTCTTCTTTAATTTCTTTTGATATTTTGTTGTTTTCTATGCAGAGTTTCTGTATATCTCTTGTGAAATTGATACCTATATACTTGCTATCTTTTAAGGCCAAAACATTTTAATGGCATTTGTTATAAGTTTCATTTTGTATGTGTTTGCTGCTGTTTTTGGACTCCAATTTTTATCTTTCCAGCCCTATGAGATGTGTAACACTGCCTGAATTCTCATCTTCTTAGCATTGCTTTCTCTTGGACTTCTTTGCCTCTCAATTTCTGAAGCTTAGCTATTGGTGGGGAAGAATGGGTCTGATTGTTGAGCTTACTTCTCTGTGTTTACCTTTGCAGAGCTTGGTCTTTCAAGTCCAGACTGCATTAATAGCTCTGAACTCCAGCTGTTTTCTCAGTAGTGCAAGAAAATATCAAATCTTTGTTTTAAAATGAGTAAAAACAGGCACAAGCAAATACTGAAATTAGTGAAATTAATGAAAAATTAAGATTAGTGAATTAATTCATTGTAAACTCTGTGAAATTAAATGTTAATTTATATTCATTTTTGAATTTTTGAACAACCTACTCATAGTTGTTTTGCAGTCTTTGATAACTTTAATTACAGAGTATTTTAGGTATTAACTAAAATCATTTTTCTCCGTATATTGAGTCTAAGTAAAAGAAAACCTTCAAACGAAACAAAACAAACTTTGCCCAGCTTCTTCCCTTCTAAGCTACTGGTCCCTCTGTGGTTTTACACCCTGTCCATTTGTGTCACTTATGAATTGATAAGTGCCTTGAGGGTAAAAAACAGCATAGAATTTAAGGCTCACCTAAATGATTTTTCCTTCTGTCAGGAATCTTCTCTTGGTACCTCTTCAATGATGTCAAACAGATTTAAAAAAAAAATTTATCCATATGTTCTACTTGTTCTCAGTGAGAAGTGGAATATCTCCTGATCTTTATTTCTTATTTTGCTGTTCACTTGAGTGTTCTCATTTTTAGCCACTCAATTATATTTTATTTTATCAGTTTTATTGTTTTTCTCAAAAAAATTAGTTCTAGATTTTTTAGTATTATTACTATTTTACTAATCCATTGAATGCAGTATTTTCCTTATTAATTTTTTTCTTTTGCTCTCCTTAGATTTATTATTTTTTGTTCAGTTTGTTTCATTTCTTGAGTTAGATGTATATATATGCCTGTATGTTTTAATTTACTTACAGTAATTCAATATGTATATTTCATGTACTTATAAGAAATTGCTATATATATAAACCTATAAATATTTCTCTAAGACTGAGATACAACTTATAGGTATTAGTATGGTATATTCTTATAGCTATCTATAAAGAAATACTGCAATTCAGTTTTAATTTTCTCTTTGACATTGTTCAAAGAGAGTGGGTTTTTTTTTTCATTTTCAGATTGTATGAACTTTCTATTCTTATTTTTATTTCTAACTTTATTATGGCCAGAGAATTTGGACTATTTCTGCTTTCTAGAATTCATTGAATTTTTTTGTGGCCTAATAGCTTCGTGAATTTTTCATGGATACTTGAAAGAAAGCATAGTCTCTGTATCTTCATTTTCTGCTTTTAATATGCTTCTATTTCTTCCTTGAATATTCACTAGTTTTTGTGAATATTGATACTGTCTTTTATAATATATAGATATTTCTACTATTATAGTTTTATTGAGCATTGCAACCTTTACTATTTTAAAACTTTCTTCTTTTTTAATCGTATGTTATGTTTTTTGCCATTTATTCAATCAGTGTGATACTTAGATCATAGTTTCTGACTTGTTTTTATAGTAATTTATCAATTCATTTAAAAATTTTCTAAATTAACATTTCAGGTTTGATTTACGTTTATAGTGTATATTTGGTTTTGCTTTGTGATCAAATATGGAAAAATTTTTCTTACAATAAATGAATACAATTTTTTTTATTCTTACTGAAATAACAAATATGTTTCATCTTAGTTTGTCATATTTTATTTTATATTTTTATAGCTTTTAAAAATATTTCATGGCTTGCTCTGCTTTTTCCACTTTATGTTTGTGCTCCTTCTTGTAATTAGAAAAGTCTATATTTTTTTGTGGTTGTCTCCCATAAAACTATAATTTTATATGATAGTCTTATTCTTTCTGTAGACAATATTTAATAATTTTCTAATATGATTAATTATAAAATTAGTATGATTTTCTACTTTCCTGACTCTTCTCCACCTCCTAATTTTAACTATATGATATTTCTTAATATTTACTTTTGGTTTTATCAGGTAATCTTCTTCTATTATTGATTTTTCTGATTTAACTATTTTTGACCTCCAACTGTTAAAAGTAAGTCAACATCCTTATATTACCTGCCATCTTTATTTCACCTTCCTTCTTAACATTTTGCTTGTATACTATTAAGAGCTGTAATATCCTTTTCTGTCAGCAAAACTCCACAGTTGTTTTAGTCTTAGACCTACAGTTACATAGATGTAACTCACTGATATTTCTTCTGCCACTCTCTCCTGTCATCTTTTTGTGGCCTCTAGAAAATTCATCCAGACAGCTTCATAGGAACAATATTCTTCATGTTCTTGCTGTTATTAATATATTATCAAACTTGATTTTTAGCCTTTTGAACACAGACTTGTGTTGAAATACTAATGAGGAAACATGAATGACGTGTTTGGTGGACACTTTTTCTTCTTTTGTTCCTGCCACTCTCTGCCTCTTGCTGTCTACCCGGTTATAGGGGCAGGGCTCTCAGAAGACTTGTTTCTGCAAAGTGACTTTACGTCTCTTGGCAACGGGTGAATGGTCTTGAGTAGGCACCAGACCCAAGTTCAGTCAGTCAGAGTCCCATCTATAGACATTTGGGGGAGAGAAGATGATAGAGATAGAGATAGGGACAGGGACAGGGACAGAGAGAGAGAGAGAGAGAGAGAAAGAGTGTCAGTCTTTCTCTGGTGGCTGGACCTGTAAATAAGGCTGTTGATACCCGGTTTATAGCTAGTAAATGGGAAAAGCAGAGATTAAAAAAATAATAAATGGGGCAGTAGTACAGAGAGATGCAGAGCTAAGTGAGGAGGAAGACTTCCTCGGTTTCCTATAGATTCTAGTTTATGCTTCCAGTTTGTTCCTGAGACCTGCCTGCTTCTCTTGTTTCCATGAAACATCTTTATAACCTTATAATAAATTCACCTATTTTACTGAAATAGATTTTTTATTTGCAACTATAATAAGCCGACTCATACCCTGAATGTAATCACAGATCACAGTCCACCCAGCTAAAAAGAGTAAGAAAAACTAGATTAGATTACGCTTTCTTATCCTGCAGGATATTTTCAACTGTAGAGTCACCATGTGAATTCAAACAGACTCTTTATTAGCTAGCTCAGTTTCCAGATTAGATCTGGTTTAAGTACCAGGAACTTATGGCTGGTCACTATAATACAATAGTGCAAAATTAAAAGCAACTGAGAGGTCCAGTCATTTGTATTGGTAGTGGCTCATTAAGTCAGCCACATGAGCTGCAGGCAGGTACATCTGGATTCACACAGCTTGCTACTCTTTCCCTTCAAATCTGCTGTGGATATCTATGCTTGCAGCCCAGCCATTGGCTGATCTTAAAAGCAGTCTGATCAAAAAGCACACCTCACCAGATAGGGCTATTTCTATAATCCTCACAGTCTATAATCCAAGGCATAGCAGCAGGGTCGAAGTATCCCCAGGTAACTCAATATTCTCTTGGTACTTTGAAGAGCAGCCTGAACTTCTTAAACTTCTCCAGAATTGTTGGGGACATGGTGGAGGTGGCTGAGGGAGGAGCTATAGCCTTAGAAATCATCCCAGTCAGGCATCTTGGTAATGTGTAGGCCTGTTCAAAATACATACAAAAATGTAAAGCTTAATTAGTTTTTAGCTTAGAACTTGGTTGAAAATTTCATTTAGTCTTTTTATTTCTTTCCCATTATTGAGACAACAAGATATTTTATTTAACAGAAAATAAAATGAAACAAAGAAAAAAGTCACTCAGAGTTCTACCAACCAAAGAAAAACACTGTTAATTCTAGCATTTTGGTAGTTTTTCTTTCCAGATTTTGTTTTTAACTTTTCAATATATTTATTCTTTCATTTGCTTGGCATAATGTTGTATATTTACAATTCCGAATCTATTTTTTATCCATGAATTTTCTGTATTATTATAAACTCAATGTAAATATTTTCAAGGGCTTCATAATATTCTGTGAGATGGATATCACATAGTTAATTAACCATTGCTTTGGGACATTAATATTTCTAATTTGGGGATTTTTAAACGTTCCAATAAATCTCTTTTGTATAAAATTTTTCATATATGTAGAATTTTTTTGTACATTAAATCTTCAGACATTTCTGCTCTGATGTTGAATATTTTATCTCTGGCAGTATGTCAGTCTCTCACCTTGGCGCAGCTTCCCTTTACATTTGCAGGGACTAGACCTGGGTCTGTGAACCGAAGGGGGCCCACAGCAGGTCTGGGAACGCTGAACTTGAACTGCTCATTTGAATGAATCTGAAATCTGGTTTGATCCTTTTGTTTTCACCTCACTGCATCCCAAAGATGAGAACTGGCTGAGAACGTGCCCAGATTTGGCTCTGCCAGCTGGCAAGGCATCCCCAAATAATAGGAGATTATTAGAATCCTGCCCTTTTCCAGCGAGCTTTTATCCACATTCATCTTTCTGTTGTGCCAGTTAGGTACAGTGGTTTTCTTTGTATGCACCCTGGCAGCCCTATCCATATAGATTTGGGAGGAAAATCTCACAGAATGTGAGATCCTTTTAGATAACAGGAGTTTTGTTAATTTTAACCCAAAGATACTTGTGATGGCAGTGGGGCTGTGAGTGTCAGCTGCAGGTAAGGGCTTAGTTGCTAGGCTGCCTGTGTGGAACTTTGCAGATACTCCATTTCTTTCATGGCTACAGTCTTATTGAGGTCAGCAATTGATGTGAAACCAAAAAAGGGAATCAGAGACAGGGCTTCTAGAAGAGATGACATCATGAGTCCAGTCCTTGCTTTGGGTGCCTTTATATGGCTCTGCTTAATTCCTTTTTGCAGAACTGGGGGTGGTGGTGGGCACTGCCCCTTCTCTGTTAGCAACCTGAACACTTCTAGTATTAGTAATTGAAGAGATATTGATGGATCTTGGGAAGGGGTTAACTTCTTTCCCTCTGGTTATTGTCATCAGTGGGCAGGGGGACATACTCAGGTGGTCAGGTGGTGTGTGGGAGCTGAAATTCCAGGTAAGAAATAGTTGTCTTCATCTCAAATAGCACCTCTACCTCCATCCCTGGGCCTAGGATACTGGGTTATTTCTCTGCTATTGCTCAAAGAGAAATGCCAGTATATTCCCATGGTGTGTGTATTTGTGTGTGTGTGTGTGTGTGTGTGTGTGTGTGTATATAATTAATGAACTATTGCAACATGTTAGCTGCTTTTTTTGCCAGAGGGAATCTTATAGTATTTTATAAAATACTAGAATTTTAGAGCCAGAAGACACCATAGATATCCATTAATCTATGGATTAACCACGATAATTTTTTTCTTTCATTTTTTTTTTTTTTTTTTTTTTTTTTTTTGCGGTATGCGGGCCTCTCACTGTTGTGGCCTCTCCCGCTGTGGAGCACAGGCTCCGGACATGCAGGCCCAGTGGCCATGGCTCACGGGCCCAGCTGCTCCGCGGCACGTGGGATCTTCCCGGACCGGAGCATGAACCCATATCCCCTGCATCGTCAGGCGGACTCTCAACCACTGCGCCACCAGGGAAGCCCTTTTTCTTTCATTTTTATTGAGATATAATTATCATAGAGTACTCTATAAGTTTAAGGTGTACAGCATAATGATTTGACTTACATATATCATGAAATGATTGCCACAAGTTTAGTCAATATCCATCATCTCATATAGATACAAAATTAAAGAAATAGAAAAAAATTTTTTTTCCCATGATGAGAACTCTTAGGATTTACCCTCTTAACAATTTTCAGATATAGCATACAGCAGTGTTAATTATATTTATCATGTTGTATATTACATCCCTAGTACTTATTTACTTTAGAGCCATAAGTTTGTACCTTTTGATTGCCTTTATCCAATTCCCCTTCCCCCACCCCACTGCCTCTGGTAGGTACAAATCTGATCTCTTTCTCTATGAGTTTGTTTGTTTTTTAAGTATAATTGACATACAATACCATGTTAATTCCTCAGGAAAGCGATGCAGAGCAGTTTTAGGGATTTTTCCAAAGCAGAAGAGGTATTGATTCAGCCCCGCCTACAACCTGGGTATTCTGGCCTCAGCCAATGGTCTTTTCATTACAAAAAGCCTATTTTTGTAGTAAGAGAAAATGTTTTTCTGTAATTTTTTCTTTTTTAGAACAAAAATACTTTGCTGAGGCAGGAGAAAGAATAACACAAAAGATTCATTATTATTACTGTTACTATTTAGCATACTACTTTATACTTGTTATTTTTAAAAAACACTTTACTGATGTATAATTAGCTTTCAGAAAGCTTTACGTAATGAGTTTGGAGATGAGACTATACCTGTGAAACCATTACCACAATCTATGCCATAAACATATCTATCACCTTCAAAAGTTTCCTCCCCCCTCTTTATTTATTATTATTTTTGTAAGAACACTTGACAAAAGTTCTACACTCTTCAAAATTGTAAGTATACAATACAGTATTGTTAACTATGGGCACTTTTAACTATAGTCTGTGTAGTAGATCTGTAAGACATTCATCTTGCATAACTAAAACTTTGTAACCTTTGACCTCCTGGCTTGCCCCTCTCCCTAGCCCTGGCAACCACCGTTCTATTCTGTGCTTCTATGAGTGTGGCTATTTTAGATCCCTTAGATAACTGAGATCATGTAGTGTTTGTCCTTCTGTGTCTGGCTTATTTCACTTAGCATAATGTCCTCCAGGTTCATCTATGCTCTTGCAAAGAGCATGATTTCTTTTATTGTTAGCCTTCTTTTTTGTGTGTATACACATTTTCTCTGTCCATTTATCTGTCAATGGACATTTGCTTTGCCTCCATGTCTTGGCTATTCTGAATAATGCTGCAAACTAACATGGGAATGCAGATATCTCTTCAAGATCTTGATTTCAATTCCTTTGAATATATACCTAGAAATGAGATCTCTGGATCATATGGTAGTTCTCTTTTTAATTTTTTTGAGGAACCTCCATACTACTTTCTACAGTGACTGCACCAATTTACATTCTCACCAACAGTATATGAGAGTCCCTTTTTCTTCATATTTTCACCAATACTTACTTTTGTTTTTTTTTTGTTTTTTTGACAATACCCATCTTAACAATTGTGAGGTGGTACCTCATTATGGGTTTGACTTGCATTTCCCTGTGATTAGTGATAATGAATGATGATGAGCACCTTTTCATATACCTGTTGGCCATCTGTATGTCTTCTTTGGAGACATGTCTGTTTAGCTCCTTTGCCCTTTTTAAGATTGGTTTAATTAATTAATTAATTTTTTTGCTATTGAGTTGTAAGAGTTCCTTGCAAATTTTGGATAATAATCCTTTATTAGACACATGACTTGCGAATATTTTCTCCCATTCCGTTGGTTACCTATTAATTTGTTGATTGTTTCCTTTGCTGTTCAGAAGCTTTTCACTTTGGTGTAATCCCCCTTGTCTATTTTTGATTTTGTTCCTTGTGCTTTTGATGTTATATCCAAGCATTCATTGTCAAGGCTGATGTCAAGAGCTTTTTCCCTGTTTCCTTTCAGGAGTTTTATGGTTTCAAGGCTTATGTTTAAGTCTTTAATCCATTTTGAGGTGGTTGTTAATAGAGTTATCAGTGGAAAAACAATATATATAACATGATAACTATGTCTTTGTTGAATGGATATATTGAGAATCTCTGCTTTGCATATATCATGTCTATTTATTTTGTTGAATGAAAAGATGGATACAAAGCAGGACTACAAAAGACTTGATGCATCCTCCTGAAAACAAGTAAATTATAATATTTTATCCTTCTTAAGGTTTTTTATTCTTAATTTTCTATCATGTAATATTTTTCTTGTTTATTTTCCTTTCACATGTGTGGGGGTTGAAGAGTGATAAAAATGTTTCACATCCCTTTGGGCTCCTTCTTTTCCAGAGTTCTGCCAAATGTCCACTAATGAATTCAGTGTAGGGCAGGAGTCAAGAGACTTGAGCTGTGTCTGTTGAGTTTGGGCAGGTAATTTCATCTGTCTGGGGACTTTCTACCCCTTAGGTATAAAATAAGTCATTGTACTAAAGACGCATGTAGTTCCTCATAACTCAAAAATTCTATGTCTTTAGCTTTATAATAAACATATATTGCTATGAGAGCTTGGTACAGGGCACTTTGCCTGGGCTTTATAAACAGTTGTCTGATCAAACTTCTGTCATAAATGAATAATGGGAATCAATGAGCATTTATTTAATGAGTGGTTTATCCTCCTCCACTTCTCCCATCCTCTCAAAATGTACAGGTATATTTAAATGGTTGCACAGGAATCAGAAGAATTCAATATAGTGTTTTGTTGATTAGAAACAGAATAGTCTAGAGCCTGATAGACTTGTGTTTGAGTCCAAATTCTTCTCCTCATTCATGTGAATTACTTAATTCCTTTGAGGTTTAGTTTCCTTGTCTGTAAAACAGAGATGGTTATATCCCTTCATTGGATCATTAAGAAAATTAAATGATATAGTGTGTAAAGTGCCTGGCATATATTGAGTATCAATAAATCTCTATTGATTTTCTGCTCTTTGAATTTCAGATTTACCCTTGAGTAACTACAGAAATCATGCTACACACAGGTGGCAGTTGCTGGCCATCTCTGGTGTGCCTTAGCTTGGAGGTGTATTACTCTGATTTCTGCCTCCATTTCACATGTCCTTCTTTCCTGTGTGTCTGTGTCCTGATTTCCCTCTCGTTATAAGGGTCACAGTCACTGAATGAGGGCCTGCCCTAGTCCAGTTTGACCTCATCCTAGCTTGATTACATCTGCAAAGGCCCTATTTCCAAATAAGATCACATTCACAGGTACTGGGTTTTACTTCTTCCTTTCCAATCTGCATTCATTTTGTTTCTTTTTCTTGCCTTATGATAGTAAATAGAACCTTAAGTACAATGTATTAGAGAAGTGCTGAGAGTGGTCATTCTTGTATTTTTCGTGATATTTGGAAAGAGTCTATTTTATCCCTATTAAGTATATTAGCTCTAAGTTTTTGATAGATGCCCTTTATTTGGATTCAGGAAGTCGCCTTCTATTGCAATTTGGCTGAGTTTTTTTTTAAAAATCAGGAGTGGGTGTTGGATTTTAGGAAATGCTTTTTCTTCATCTATTAATATAATCATGTATTTTTTGGTTAAAATAATGAATTATATTGATTCTTAAAAAATTTTTATATTGATTCATAGTTTGATTGTCAAACTAACCTTTCATCCCTGGGATAAATCCCATTTGGTAATAATATATTATCCTTTCTGTATATTGTTGTATGTTATTAGTTAAATTTTTATTTATTATAGAATATTTGCACTAATATTCATGAGGGATATTGGTCATTAGTTTTCATTTCTTGTAATGACTTTGTTATGTTTTGGTATCAGACTAACAGTGGCCTCATAAAATGAGGTGGAATGGATTCCCTCTTCTTCAATTTTATGGAAGGGTGTTTATAGAATTGATATTATTTCTTCCTTAAAAATTTGGTAGAAATAACCATTGAAGTCATCTGGGCTTGGGGTTTATTTTGTTGAAAGGTATTAGCTACAAATTTGGTTTCTTTAATAGGTATAGGAGTACTCAGGATATCTGTTTCTTCTTGTGTGAGATTTAGTAGTTTGTGTGTTTCAAGGCATAAAGTTTTTCATATTTCCTTATTGTCCTTTAATATCTGTAGAATCTATAGTGTTGTTACTTCTTTCATTCGATGCTGTTAATTTGTCTTTTTTTGCCCCAGTTTGTTTGAGTAGAGGTTTACCAATTTAATCTCGAAGAACCAGTTTTTGGTTCAATTTCATTTTTCTATTTTTTCTCTTTTTTTCTATTTCATTCATTTTTACTTTGATATTTATTATTGCTTTCTTTCTAGTTACTTTGAGTTTAATTAATTTGAGTTCTTGTTTTTCTCAATGCTTAAGGTGGAACTTTAAGTCATTGATTTGACTCCATTCCATCTTTTCTAAAATAGGTGTTTAGTGCCATGAATTTCCTACTAATCAATGTACCACAAATTTTGAGATGTTGATATGTTGTGTTTTCACTTTGACCCAGTTTAAAATACTTTCTAATATCCTCTTTGATTTCTGTTTTGATCCATAGGATATTCAGAAATGTGTTTTTTAGTTTCCAACTAGCTTGGGATTTTCTTAAGCTCTTTATTTATCTTTATCAATCTATTATTGATTTCTAATTTGATTACACTGTGATTAAAACAACATACTTTTTATGACTTGGATCCTATTCCAGTTATTGAGACTTATTTTGTGGCCCAGAATATTGTCTATATAGGTAAAAGTTCAGCGTGCACTTGAATGTGTATCCTACTGTTGTTTGGTGAAGTATTCAGTAAATATTAATTAGTTAGGTCAAGTTGGCTAATGGTATTATTCACATCTTTAAAATCTTCACTTATTTTGTGTCTATAAATTATTGGAAGAGGGGTTGAAATATCCAACTGTAATTGTGGGATTTTCTGTTTCTCCTGCACGTTCAATTAGTTTTTGCTTCATATATTTTGAAGCTCTGTTTTTAGGTGCATAAATATTTAGGAATGTTATACCTATTGATTAATACTTATAATTATTATTATCTTCTTTATCCCTACTAGTAATTTTTGCTTTTAAATATACTTTGATATTAATGTCACCACTCCAGCTTTCTTTTGATTAATGTGAATATGGTATATGTTTGTTCATATTTTTACTTTTAACCTATTTGTTTCTTTATATTTAGGGCATGTTTCTTGTAGCAGTATACAGTTGTGTCTTTAAAAAAAGTCTATCTGTAATTATTGATATGTTTTGGTTTAAATGGATCATCTTGCTATTTGCTTTCTGTTTGTCTCATCCATTTTTTATACTTTATTTCCCCCATTATCTTCTTTTTGTTGGATTAACTTAATATATTATGATTCTGTTTTACCTATATTGTTGACTTAACTAGATAGAGCTCTTTATTATAGTATTTGCTAGGTTTTATATTATATATCTTTAATTTATCACATTCTAACTTCAGGTAAAATTATACCACTTCATGAACATTTTATGAACTTTTCAATGGTATACATCTTTTTCTCCCTGTCCATCTTTTGTGGTTATCCTCCCTGTCTAATTTTACAACGGTTATAAACCATGTTTATTCTTTTTTTTTAAAATTTATTTATTTTATTTTTGGCTGTGTTTGGTCTTCGTTGCTGTGCATGGGCTTTCTCTAGTTGCGTCGAGTGGGGGCTACTCTTTGTTGTGGTACGTGGGTTTCTCATTACGGTGGTTTCTTTTGTTGTGGCACTCGGGCTCAGTAGTTGTGGCTGGCAGGCTTAGTAGTTGTGGCTCATGGGCTTAGTTGCTCCGCGGCATGTGGGATCTTCCCGGACCAGGGCTCAAACCCATGTTCCCTGCATTGGCAGGCAGATTCTTAACCACTGCACCACCAGGGAAACCCCAACCATGTTTAATCTTACTATTATTTTTGTTAAACAATTGTCTTTTAAAATATATTTAAAATAATAATAATATATTTTCCCATTTTATTGCCATTTTTAGTGCTCTTTAGTCCTTGTGTAGATCTTTATTTCTACTTGGTATCATTTTCTTTCTGCCTGAAGGACTTTTTTAAAAAACATTTATTGTAGTAATGATCTGCTGGTGACAAATTCTTTCAGTTTTCTGCATAAGTCTTTATTTCATCTTCTTTTTTGAAAGAAATTTTCACTAGTTATAGAGTTTTAGATTGACAGATATTGTTTCACTGGGTTTTTGCTTGCATTTTTTCTAGACAAGAAATCAGCTGTCATGCTTATTTTTTGTCTCTTTGGATGTAATACAACTTTTTTTTCCCTCTGACTAATATTTTTTCTTTATCACTGATTTTGAGCAGTTTAATTATGACATACCTTGGCATATTTTCTTCAGTTTCTTGTGTTTGGGGTTTCTAAAATTCTTGGCTCTATGGGTTTGTAGTTTTCAGCAAATTTTAAAGAACTGTAGCCATTATTTTTTTCAAGTAGTTTTTTCCACCACTTCCATCATCCCCCAAACCCAGAGACTCCAATTATACATATATTAGGGCTGCTTGATTTTGTCCTACACTTCATGGAGGCATTGTTCATTGAAAAAGCTTCTCTTTAGTTCATTTTGGGTAGTTTTATTGCTACGTATTTAATTTCATTAATATTTTTTCTTCAATGTCTAACCTGCTCTTAATCTTATCCAGTCTATTTTCATTTCAAATGTTACATTTTCTCCTTTAAAGGTTTGATTTGGATTTCTTTCTCTCTCTCTCTGTCCTCTCTACTTAAATCTCTGAATGTATGATATATAGCTGTAATAACTTTTAATATCCTTGTTTTCTAATTTCAACATATGCATCAATTTTGAGTCATCTTTGATTTATTACATTTAAAAATTTATTTTCCTGTTTTTTTGGTCTGGTAATTTGTTACTGGATTCCATCTGTTGTAAATACTACATTGGTGTTTATAGAAATAATTTTTTTTTAATTTAGAAAAAATACTTTTTTATTACTATAAATATTCTTGTATTTTGTTCTGGAATACATTAATTTTGAAGGCTTTGGTTTCTTCAGCTCTTGCATTTACTTACGATTTGTTAGGTGTAACTGTAGCAGTGCTCAGTCTAAGGAGAATCACTCCACTAATAATACAAGACCCCTCTTTGTAGTCTACCCAAAACTCAGTGAATCATGAGGGTTTTCATTTTGGCTGGTGGGAACAGACACTATATGTGGCCTTGTGTGAGTGTTGGGCATTATCACCTCTAATCCTTTTGTGTGACTCTGCTCAGCTTCAGGAAGTTTCCTCACATACACTTGCTGATTATTACTCAGCTGAACACTGAGGGGTCCCTTTGCAAGCTTAGGAATTCTTTCTCTGTATATCCTTCTTCTCTTTGGTGCGCTGTCCTAAGAACCTTCTTCACAGACTTTTACCTCTATCTCCTCAAGTTACAAGGTACACTCTGCTCTGCTTAGATACCCTCTGCTTGCACCATGATTTGAAACTTTCTTAAGGAAGTAAACTAGAGCAACTATAGATATCACCTTACTTGTTTTCTGTCTTTCAGTGATCACTGTCCTTTATTGCCTGATATCCCATGTCATGAAAACAATTTAAAAAATATTTTGTCATTTTTGTTGTTTCAGGCTGGTGTGTACATCTGGCCAGAAGCAGAAATTTTGAGTTGTCTTGAAACCTTAGTTAAATACTCTATGGATTTTTTTTTCAACTTCTCTATGCTTATATCAAATCTCCCAAATAAGACAGTGAACTCCTCTAGGACAGGGGATTCATCTTAAACTTGGGCATGTTCCCTGTAACACTGTGTAGTTTGCTGTAAATTTTAAAAGTTACTGGTACAAGGGTAATGACTGCATAGGAATTATTTGCAACATTCTTTCTGTCCTTGTCTATCACACGATATTTAATAATGTCATCTTGAGTATATTGTTATCTGTGCTCCTCTGACGGAGGAGGAGGGTTGAGTCAGTCTGGCTTTGAGTGAAAGTAGGAGTTACAGGGCCTGAGACCCTGGGTTGTAAACGAAATTTACAACTGGGTAGAAAAGTTAAAGACCAAATGTTGAGTGAAAGTCAGGAAAAGGAAATACAGAGGAGCCCAGTGACTGGGATTCCAGTGAGGAGCCAGAAGTATGGAATCTGGGAACAAGGATAAAGGGGGAAAAAAGCAGTCCTGCAAATATCCTGAGGTATGTGCTGGATGATATCCATTTGAATATTTTAAAAAAATCACCTGGTATAGAAATGGTAAAAAGAGTGAATCTGGCATAAAGAGACAGAAGTTTGATGGAAAACTCACTTGATGCACATTAACTCTAACCGGTTCCTCTCCCAATTCTGTTAGTGTGGCTCTAATCGCTACATTAGCTCTATAAACCCCACCATCCTGCTTATTCAGAGAGGTTTCCTGGCTCTGTTGCTTTATAACTAAGATATTTGTAAACATAATAAACACTCCCACAAAACATCCGTCTCAAAATTGGTTCCCTTTCTTCATAAAGGAGCCAGAAATTCTGATATGATCACAATAAAAAGATCATGCTGTTTGTTATACTAAGGGCGTTTCATTACCTTAGCAAGTGTTTTAAATGAATAATAAGTTTAAAACTCAAATAGAGTATTATAAGGTAATATCTCAAAACATTTCAGAATTATTTGCTCTTTGTTCAGATACTATAGCTTCTAGGTAGAGCAATGTCTGATAGGCCTTACTCAATATAACCATAAATTTCTGTGGTTTCTACCCACCCATCAGATTCCATAAAAGCCAGATAAAAATTCCTGAAGATCATTTAAAATAATAATAGAGCTATGTCCTGGCACTATGATGAAGGCCATGCAATATATTATCACATTTAATACTTGCAATAATGCTATGAAGTTGGTATTGTTATTATTTCCATTTACTAGAGGAAAATCCAGTATAGAGAGTTTAAGTAACTTGTCCAAAGTTGCTGGTTTTCAGGAAGATCAACATCAGATCTGTTTGATTTCAAATTTCTTAATCACTGTTCTGCATGATTTTCTCTCATTCTCTCTTTTGTCTCTTTTTTGGAGGGAAGGACTGAGCTACAAATTCAACAGGCTTTACATAATACCAATTTATCATTATTTCACTTAGTCAAAAGGTGCTATAGACTTAATGTTTTTGTCCCCCCAAATACATTTGTTGCAACCTAATCCCTAGTGTGATGGTGCTTGGAAGTGAGGCTTTGGGGAGGTGATTAGGTCATGAGGATAGAGCCCTCATGAATGGAATTCATGCCCTTATAAAAGAGACCCCCATCAACCATGTGAGGACATAGTGAGAAGATGGCTGTCTATGAACCAAGAAGTGGGCTCCCATTAGACACCAAAACTGCTGCCACCCTGATCTTCTTCCAGTTTCTCAGAGCTATGAGAAATGTCTGTTGTTTAGGCCACCTACGCTATGGTATTTTATATTTTGTTATAGCAGCTCAAATAGATCCAAGGCTATTCTAGAATATGTTCTTGGAATTCATCAAAAAGCCCTGACTTCTTTGTAATTAAAGAGTTTGCTTGAATTAGGAGTCTCTCTTCCACTCTCTGCTACTACCTTAAAAATGTATTCCAAGATAAAATGGCACTGTCTACCCATAAAAATTCATAAAACACAGTAGGTTTTCTATATTTTTGCTACTGTAAAATTCAGGTTAACTTTCCTTTTACTGGAACTCAATGCAAACGGAATATTCATGATTTATTGGGAGGGAGAGAATTTATCTGGAGGTTGTGGGTATTCCCTCACAATGACTGATAGGGGGCAGCAGAGGGCTTTACAAGTGAGCATGGCTGAGGCCAGATGAGAAAAGCTTTCCTTGAGTGTGTTGGGAGTGGGAATAGAGAGGGTGGAAAGGGTTATCAGAATAGAGAGGGTGGAAAGGGTTATCAGAAATCATGAAAGGCAGGAGAAAAAGGAATCAAGTCATGGGTGTAGCTAGGCCAGGTAGGAGAGAGTCAGAGAAATTGCCAATTAGAGTTGAAGATAACAACCAGTTAAATAGACAAAACCCCATCTGCAGGGCTTTCTGTCTAGTCCTATCCAGCTTCAAGCTATGAAGAACTATAATTACAGATTTAAAAAATCTTAGGTGGTACCAGTCACAATCTTATATACTTTATATTTGATATTATATTTGTTGATTATTTTTATTACATTTATTTGTTATATTTGTTACATTTATTATTTCTCATGAAACTATCATAAATTCTTTTTTTTATTTGAAATACAACTTCATTCTGATTCTAAATGAAAAGGAATGGGAATGACAGTAGAAAACAAGATTCTACCCCTGAATATAGTGATGTGACTGTAACAGTCTTATATTTGAAACTCAAGGAGGAAACAACTGTGTTGCAAAACAGCTAAATATGCAGGTCCAAAAAATGAAGGTTTTTTTTTTTTTTAACTGCCACATTCACTCCGAAGCCCATTCATCTCCTTTAGCATCCCAAAGATTAAGCACATGTTCTGCTTAGCTATATAATAAAGTGGCAAACACACTGTACCACTGACATCACAGAACAGTTGCCTATAAGACTAGACTTCGGACTCTGGGCTCCAGCTTCACTCTCTCACATGTCATCATCTTCATCTGGGAGAGCAGTTGTCTGAGCAGCCTCTAGATGATGCTTAGACCGCACTGCCAAGGCTGGGTCCATGACCACCTCTGGCGGGGTGAGAGCAGGCATGGCAATGAACTCCAAGTTAGGGTCTCTGATCAGTTTTATAGCAAGCCAGAGGAAGAGCTTTTCAAAGTTGTAGTTACTTTTGGCAGAAATGTCATAGTACTGAAGATTCTTCTTTCGGTGGAAGACAATTGACTTTGCCTTAACCTTCCTGTCCTTAATATCCACTTTGTTGCCATACAACATGATGGGGGTGTTTTCACACACTCGTACCAGATCTCTATGCCAGTTAGGCATGTTCTTGTAAGTAACTCTCGATGTTACATCAAACATTATAATGGCACAATGAGCTTGGATATAATAGCCATCTCTCAGTCCACCAAATTTCTTCTGACCAGCTGTATCCCATACATTGAACTTAATCCGTCCTTTGTTGGTATGGAACACGGGGATGGACCTCAACACTCAAGGTAGCTATATAATTCTCAGATTCACTAGTCAGATGACGTTTCACGAATGTATCAGTAGTTTTTCCAGTACCACCATCACCAACCAATACAAGTTTGAACTGAACTTGGGGCTCTTCTTGGGCAGCCATCGTGATGTTACTTCCAGAAACATCTCTGTGCCCTTCTGACTGAACTCATAAATTCTTACAAAAATCCTATGGTGGGGATTATCCAAATATTACAAAAAAAGAAACTAAGCAAGTGCAGAAAATTTGGGGTTAGATCTTAAGGCTAATCTAATCTCAGATCATAGGCTTTCTCCCTTAAATTCTCAACAGAGTGACAGTTTTCTTCCAGTAAAAGATTATTTCTGCACCCAGGAAATTTGAAGAAAATCAATGCAGCTGTATTTTAAAAATTCCAAGTTCCCTTTATAAATCTATTTTTTGTCTAAGCAATATTTTTTTAAAAAAATTTTATTTTAACATCTTTATAAGCAGTATTCTTTAGAATGCACTTATTGGAATGAAAATCTTTCCTTGGAGATTTGTAGTTCTTTGGGATACCGTTCAAATAATTTAATTATCAAATTATCTGAAGGTAATAAGAGAATAGTAGGTATTAGACTAGGGAGTCCCTCAGTTGCAGAGGTGTATGTGACCCTGAGGGCTTCAATTACTTATAGAATTGACACTTCCTCTCAGAAGCTGTTATATTACCACATAAGCTTGATTTATGCTAAATTTAGATAAAAAATGAAGCAGCCATTATATGTGCTCAGATTATTATGAGGCTGCAATAATTTATATACATTGGTTTGTATTTAAAAATTCTAACATGATTTAGAAATTAATATTTAGACGTTTGTTTTCCAGCATAATTCTAGAGGAGGGGCCAGAACTGTGAAACCAGTATTCTCTCATGATTTGATTAAAATAGTGAAATCAGAAAAATTCTACAAGAGCAAAAGAAAAAGGTGATCCTAGCATTGGTATAACAGAATGCCTTTCAGGATGCTCTACCTCATCTCAAAATAGCCTGCAGAAAAATGAAAAATACATAAATAAAAGGATACATAGGGCAACCAATAAGAGAATATTGTTTTCTCTTATATTGCGTAGATGTGTCCATTTTATGCGTATATTGTAGAACTATGCCTAGGCTAGTAGGCATAGTTACATACCTATGAAATTAAGGCTATGTAAAATTATTGGATAGAATCTTTAAACTTTGAGACTCTAAGATGGTCTTCATGATTCCTGCTTGCTGATATTCATGCCTTTGTCCATTCCCATGCTCTGAGTATGGATGGACTTGTGACTTGCTTCTAACCAATAGGATATGGCAAAAGGAATGGACTATGACTTGCATGATTGTGCTACATTATTTAAGAATCTGTTTTGCTAGAGAATTTCCTTATTAACTTGATGAAATAAGTAGCCATATTGAGAATGTCCATGTGGCAAAGAACTTAGGTAAGCTTCACTCCAAAGGCCATCAAGGAGCTTGACCTCAGTGCTACAGCTGCAAGAAAATAAATTCTGCCAACAACCTGAGTGAGTCTGGAAGTAGATTCTTCTTCAGTGAAGCCTAGATGAGAAAACAGTCCTGTTGATACCTTGATTGCTGCCTCAGAAGACCCTAAGAGGAGGACCCAGCTAAGCCATGCCTAGACTCCTAGCCCCCAAAAACTGAGATGATAAATATGTGTTTTTTTTAGGCTGTCAAGTTTGTAGTAATTTGTTATTCAATGGTCTATCTAATATATACTCCATCTAGCTAATATTAGTCTTACCTCTAATTACTCTCATATCACTTTGTTTAAATCTTTAAAAAAATTCACATAATAGTTGTTTACTTTTAATTAATTATCTATCTCCCTTCCCCTAAATCTCTTACTAATTTTGTAACCTCTGACAAGTCACTTGAATTCCCTGAAGCTCCGTTTCTCCATCTATAAACTGAGTTTAATCATACCTATGCCCCCAAGGTTGTGAGGGTTAACTAGGCTTGTGTTTGAAAGAAGCCCTGTATGATGTTTTAACTCCTGTCTTTTCAGACTCTTTCTAGATAGAATTAACTTTAATCATGATTCATTCTGTATGCCCTAGATTTTGTTGCATATCAGGCCCTAAAATCTTGGCTTATGCCTTGGATTCTTGTCTTCTGGTCTATCTGGCTCTCTGAGTGGACAACAATGCTTGTTTGTCTCTGACTGCTTTGTTGCAGCTCATAAGCTGAGCTTATTACACAAGAAGGGTGGTGGTGGCCAACAGTCTACAACAAATGAGAATTTCAAAGCTGGTTTTTTAAAAATATACTTTGGTGCTCTTGGAATAGGGTGGTCACACCCGGCCAATTCCACTACCCTCTTCCTACTAGATAAACAAAACATGAAATTTCTCTTCCTGTAGCATTGAGTCCACTGGGAAAAACATGAACACACTGTGCTTTTGATTAGCTGGAGAATGAATTCTGAGCCTGGGCTGTTTAAAAAAGTTGGGAGCAGATTCTCAGCACCTGCAAAATGGTAACAAGTTTCCTGGATAGTTGTGGTGGCTTATCTGAACATGAGTTCCTTACAGTACCCCGAAACTACCAGTGCCTTCAGGGCCTCCATAAATAAGTGCCTGGTTTATAAGTTTGTATCTTCTGATATAAATCCCATGCTTTGTTACCCTCTGAAAAAATTGTATGTGAATGAAATGTCACAGAATTATAGAAAGTAACTTAGCAATAATCTAGCTAGCATTTTTAATACTGTACTCTCCGCTGTGCAGAGTGCTTGATAGTGTTTCATTTAATGTGATCCGACTCACTCGTCGTACAGATGGAAAAATCTAAACAATTTGGTTAATTGGCAACTTTCATTTATAGCATGTGCTCTACTTCATCATAGTGTTTATATATGAACAACTGAGTACATAAATTACATTTACATGGCAGTTTGAAAGTAGGCAGTGTAATATAATGGTTAGCATCCCTGGCCTTTGGGTGATACAGATTGGGGTTTGAATCCTGGTCTGCTGTCTCCAGCTGTGTGCTATAGGATGAGTTACTTAACCTCTCTGAACCACTATTTCTCCATCTGTATCTTGGAGATTAAAATGCTACATTGGCTTGTTACATGAATTAGATAAAATTAAGAACGTGAATGTAAAATTAAGAATCTAAGTGATTGTGTAGTAAAGTGTGCTGTAAATGATAGCTATTATTATAAAGTACTTTCATATCAATTAAACTTCATGTAATAGATTATTACTATTATTATCATAATCTACATTTTATCTTTTAATATTATCTTATTATTTTACACTTTTTGCAAATAAGAAAATGAAGTCATAGAAAAGAGGTAAATGCTGGTCAGGTGTTCTGTGATATTAGGCAAGAGCTGAGACTCAGATTGAGATGTACAGACTTCAGCTCTCAAGCTGTTTCCTATTCTGCAACGCTGTTTCTTTACAGTAAGTGCTCTTTCCATTCAGCTGAGAACTTAGCTCCCTGCTTAGGCTATAACTCCTTGAGGGCAGGAATTTTGCATCTCCAGGGAAACCAACACATAGGCCTTCAATAGATATGTTTAGTTTATAAAAACAAGTTAACACACAATTCTAAGGAATATGAACTCTTAGTACAAGATAAGTCACTTGTCCCTCAAACTGAATCTCGAAGGCAAAAGCAAGGCAGTTATCACAGAAGGACAAAGTGCAGCATGAACTACCTAGAGATCCAGGACAGGGCATCATTGCTGGGTAATTACTTTGTAGAGGTAATTATATAGGCCATATTTGCATATATTAGCCTAAGGTGGTGTGTGTGTGTGTGTGTGTGTGTGTGTGTGTGTGTGTGTGTGTGTGTATAAAAGCCACATTTTTCCTCTTTTCTGCCCCCACCGAGCACAGTTTCAGAATTTGGTGTTCATAAGGATATAGGGCTTTATTGATTAATTACTTCACCTAATGAGTATTTATTGAGTTTCTAATATGTGTCAGACACTGTATTAGACCCTGAGGACACAAAAATCAGTAAAGCTGAGTCTTTCCTTATGGAACTCATAGTAGGGAAGAAAGATGAAATGTTAACTAGAAAAACATATTTGTGATAACCTACTATTGAGATTGAGGTAAGCTCAAGTTGTTCTTAGAACACGTAGCAGGGAGATTCTGATTAGGACCGGGAGGGTCAAAGAAAACTCCTTGGAAGGAATGATAAGTGAGCTAAGTCTCAGAGGAGTTAACCTGAATAGGAAGGAAAGGTGTCTATTAAATACCACATGCTCAAAGACATGGAGATTTGAATCATCAGGAGCAGTTCTGGGAAATACAGTTGATTCAGAGCATAACTCAGAGGGAGAGGACCAAGGCCATAAATATAACTGGTGAAGTAATCATGGGCAGATCTTGAAGACCTTATAAAGCACTTGAAGGATTTTGGACAATAGTTTAAGGCATTTAGAAACCATTAAAGCTTTAAGCAAGGGAGTGACATAATAATATTTGGAAAGATGACCCTAATCATTTGTGCAGAATAAGACTCATGGGCTGATGCTGTTGGAAGGAGAACCTTTAGGAGGCTGTGGAAGTAAACCAAGTGAGAAGTCGTAGCAAGGACCTGGTCACCAAAATATAGGGCAGAGGAAGGAGAGGAGGACGCTGCAGACGACACCCAGACTTTGATGCTGGTGACCGGGGAACGGTGGTATAATTCACTAAGGAGTAATGAGGAACAGACTTTAGTGGGCCACAGGGAGCGTTTGGTTGTGTGGATGTGATAAGAAGGGAAAGGGGAAGAATGGATAAGGATATTGGAGGGAAGCAGTGGTATCACTGAAGCCTGAGCTGGAGAAAATAATGATGTTAGGGGATGATTTATCGCAGCAAATAGAAAGAGGGAGGTGGAAGAGAAGGTAAAATAAGGACTAAAAAGTGTTAATTGGATTTAACAAATATCAGTTACTAGTGACCATGGTAAGAACAGTTTCAGAGAAGAGCAGGAAGCCAAGAAAAGATGGTTATATGTTTTTATTTGGAGGGAAAAAAGCCTAAGGATAGCATGGAAGTCATATTAAAGTTGTCTTCCCTCTGGGAACATGGTAGGATTTCATTTTCTCACACCCTTTGAAGTTAGAGCTATGTGACTTGGTATTGCTAATGAAATGTAAGCAGATGTGACATTGTCACTTTGGGGTGGAAACAAGCTGGTGTGTAATTTTCTACCTTTCCTTTTCCTGTCTCAGAGATCTGGAAAGCATGTGTCAAGATAAATTTCCCATTAGCCTGCTTGAAAGACTACAATGAACACAGTATCCCAGGTGACCCACATTGAGTGTGTAACATGAGCCAAAGTTCAGTTAATGTTGATTTCTCTATCTCTTGCATTTTGCATTGCATCTCAGCTTTGTATCCACCAATTTCCTTTTTTCTCTTTGGAGTTATTTACTCTTATAATATAGAAAGTGTACTATGTGACCCACATGTTCCAGTACCCAGAACAGATTGGCTAGAGGCTCTGTGTCCCAGTTCCAACTTCCCATAAGAAAGAATTTGATTGGCCAAGCTTGGGTCAGGTGATCACTTCTAGCTCTAATAAACTTTACCACAATATGGAAGGGGAAGAGCTATGTCATGATACATAAGTTGTGATGGGAGCACGACTCACTTCATGAGAAGAGGTATGGCATAATAGATGGTATCTTTGACATCTCCAGTACAGTTATGAGACTTCAGTGACTGTATCTTGTGGAATTAAAGGCACTGGCTCACTTCAAATAGGGTAGATGCAGTCTATAACCGTATCTAACCAAGGGTCAAAGAGGAAGTTCCCATACTTTCAGTACCAATGTTCAATGCCCAGTATTTTGGGTGGGGTGTGGGTGGGAGTTGGAGGAAGCTATAAATCTCTCTGTCATATGCAAAACCATCAGGCCAGAGGGCCAATGGCTCCAACAAGAAACAAAGGTGTAACTCGTAAGTAGGAGGCTTCAGACCAGCTCTGGCAATGGCTGCACTTGCACATAAGAGGAAACATACCATAAAAGATCATTATTCTCATCTGAGGGCAAGTTATTGACTTATTGGGGAAGAGGTATTCAGTAGATGGCAGATCCCCAAATCAAAAGGTCTTTAATCCAAGCAGCTGTGAATGATGCTGGGGATAGCTTATTGTAAGGCCACTATTAACTTTAAACGAGTATGATTTCTCCGTTTCATAATATCAAATTTCTTGCTTGGTTAAAAAGCTAAGTGAAACAAATCTTTTCATAAAACTTTCCTTTAGTGTATTGTGGCTGACAAACTTGCAAGTAGGCAGTTTGTGAAAGATGATGGGGTTTCCGGCAGAGATGTTTTCTGAGATTCCAAGTGTGATCTTGGACCAACAGAAATATGATGAACTTGGAAAGTAAATGGAATCCTTAGTTCTCCATGTATTTCTAATGCTAGAGTTTTGTTGCCATTTGTACAACTGGACAACTTTTTATTTGCCTTAAGAAGGGGATACCCATGAAGGGAAAAAAAGTGAAACTCTCACCAGTGTTATAAACTCTGGAAACTCAGGAAACTCTCACCTGATGTGAAATCGTAGCTTCTTTTTCCAAGCCAGTCAGGAGCAGAATTAATTTGCCTCTGATATTCTTGTGGCCATAATCAGCACAGCAGGCAAAGGATAAAACTGAAGTGGGCAGCAGACTATTTCCCTCCTCAGAGCTCCATCTTCATATGATGGGACTCAGCTCTATTTCTGGCCTCTCAGCCATTGATCCTGCCTGAAATCCGAACTCATGGCTTCTGCTCATAACCACTCTTAGCAGGGTATATGCTCAATGGCTTGTTGATTAACAATAGAGGGGAGTAAATGTCTTTCTAAGTTTATGGTAATGATTGCCTTCTACTGGGTAGGACTAACTTCTGACCTAGACCTAAAGTATTTGCCCAATAGTATCTTGCTGTTTTCCAGGCATGATACCTGAGGCTACAGTCTGGTTTAGATTTTTTTATGAAATCCAATCAATATAACATATTTGGAGGTTGGCAGGGGCTACAAAAGTTAATGGAAGGATTTTAAGCTTCAGATAGTCATAAATGCCAGATAAACCCAAGCTTCTACTTGACTATGCTATGATTGGGAGTTAGTACCTGCTGAGTGTTAACTTGGAAAGCAGCCCATCTAAAGCAGATCAACCATGTGGACCTGAGGCACAGTAATTGGAGAAGTGCTGGACTCTCTCCCAGGAATGCCTTTAGTGTTATCTTTTGCCATTTTAGTTATTGTTTTTATGAACTATCATATATATTTTTATAAATAAATAAATAAAATTGTATAAAAGTGGACCTTTTCCTTCCACCGAAGATGCAAACTCCTAGAGGGAAAGGAGCATGATTTTTATTTCTAGGGTCGTCTACAATACCTAGTAGGTGTCTGAAAGGATGCAGATAACAAGATGCCTGTGAGAGATTCTGTGAGGCAGACTTTTACTTGGTTTCAAATGCTGTTGTTTTTGTCTATATTTGCTATGATTAGTTAATTGGCTCCATCCAGCTCATTATCCTGCTTTGGTCTCTAAATAGTGTGGTGTGTATGACTGTTTATATGGCCTTATAGACTCAATATCTAAATGACTTGAGATAATTGCATTTCCGAGCTTCATTTTACAGATACATAAATTGAGACCCTGGGTAGAGTGAAATCAAAACCCAGGTTTTCTCATTTCCATGTCTGTTTGCTTTTTCCATGCCCTTGAACCCATTGCCTTGCTCTGCCTTCATTTCTTCATGATCTCTGGTTACATGTCTAGCTTTGATCTTGACTCAGTCTTGACCTGGGATGGAATCCCTGACTCTCCCTTGACTTACTCTTGTCCTTTAAACCTGGCCTTTACCTTTGATTTCTAGATTTCTAGATTTCTAGCTATTTTCTTCCTCTGCTGTGCCCTGAGTTTAGTCTGACACTGGGGATCTGCATATATTCATGAGCTGTTATCATCTGAAAACACACACCCCAAGGCTTTAACACAAGGAGAATCAGGAGGGCTGCTGAGCAAGGTTAGAAATGCCTTGCACCTGCCTGGAGTTAAGCAGGTGGAATGATGACCAGCAAGGCTGCAAATCACCAGGCTGCACCCAGCCCTAGGGCCTCTGAGGAGAGTTATAACTTAAAAAAGCATTAGAAGCCTTGAGGCCAGCTGTCTGTTCTTAAAGTACTCCAAGGGTGCTTTTAGTATTTTAGAAGAAGGGAGAACTTTCTAGGAGGGAATAAGTTTGCCACTCACAGATGGAAGCAATTCTCTAAACCAAACCCTGGAAAACATTCCGGTGATTTATCAGCTTAATAGCAGCTTCTTTCTCTCAGCAGAATTCAGAAAGGCTGAATAAGACTTTGACTCCTAATTTAGGGAATACAGTATGTACAATGCTTAGTTTTAGTGAAATGAAAAAAATGGAGCTATGTATTATCATTGTTGCTGTTATTATTATTATTTATTGAAAAGTATTTAAAGAATAGTTATTTACCATGAGAGTCATTGTAAGGCCAACTTTTCATTGAGAAGAGACCCAAGTAATTTCAATAGCCAAACTCTGGGCTGCTTTTAGCATCCAAAACAGCAACCTTCCTAAAAAGCATTCCTCTCTGTCAGATTAGTTTATCAGATCAGCTGGCAAAGAGCTAATCTGGCCTGCTTCTTGCTACTCCAGGCAGCCTAGAGGCAAAACTGAGACTAGGAGGAGACTAGGTGGACTTGGTTAAAGGTGGAGTTTATTGAAGTTTCTTTGTGATGAAGGGGAGGAATTCTTCTCTAAAAGAAAAAAGTGGGGCTCTGGGCTACTGGACTAACTTGACCAGACTGGTCAATTCAATTCAAAGAAATGCTCCAATTGGTCACACAGGTTGTAAATAACCAGGAAATGTAGGCAAAATAGTTTAAAATTTGTGCTTGTTAGGATTATCTGGAACACCTGATCTTGAAGTCGGATTCTATCAAAATAACTAAATGTTAGTTATATATAGAATTATAAATGAGACTCACTGAAATGCGTTCATTTGTCTGTTTGCCAGTTATTTCTTGTTTACCATTTAGGTGGGGAGAGGGGAAGAAGCATCAACTTGCAATTGTTAAAAGCATACTGGAATTTCAAAAAGCCATGACTCTTAAATTCTCTCCATCTTCTCTTTCAGTAACTCCTTATCATCTTAATTTCATGGGTCAGATGTTAGGATGAGCCCGAATTGCAGGTGCTACTGAGAAGGAAATGGCTAAATGAATAATATTTTTTACTGTTTAATATTTATTGAATCCATCTATTTCTAATTACAATATTGTGTTTCATCTCCTACAAGACTGCTTTTGCACGTGGAGTGAGATGACTTGTAACATATACTGCCATTATTATCAGGGACTTCTTATAGTTATCATTGTTGATTTAAAATCTTAGCAAACTGCAGTACACAGAAATCTGAAATAAAATGAACATCTGGTGACAATGTACCTTTCTCCTTGATTGAAAAAGTTCCCTATGAAATCTAGTGTTATTCATAGCATATACCTTCATTTGCTGCTAAACAGAGACACACAAAAATATAATATATCACATTTTAATGGTAGAAATGTGAAATCTTATAGCATGCACTGTTTTGTGTGTGTGTGTATGTATGGGCACATAATATATTAAATATGTATTAACTATATATAATATATTAAAACCATAATATATTAAAACCCAGTACTGCACATATTGTTTTCAATAGATTTTTACTGGTAAATTGGGAAAGAAGAGTAAGAGGGATAGAGTGGGTGTGTGTGGTAGGCACTCAACATAGGTTTGCTGAGTTGAGTTGGGTGCCTAAGACAGAGTGGCAGGGTGAAGGTCTGAGTTCCAAGGTCTGGGCTGTCCTGAGAAGTCACAGAGAGGTTGGTTGTTTCCTTCTCAGTTCTCACATTCCTAATCTTTCACACTAGTGTATTTCTGGCCTTCTTCATTCTCTGAGCAAGTCTTTAATGCTGTTCTTTGTCTGCTGACAACTTAAGAAAGCCCCCTGCAAAGGAAGAGTGAATCACTAACATGGACAGAGATAAATTTTCCAAGAGGAAAAGGTGAGGAAAGAGAAGAGGAAAAGTGAATAAATAAGATACCTATTTCCCCCTAATTTAATGCACAGGCACAGAGGAAAATTTAGCTGTACAAGTTTTTTTGGTTTTGAATAAGATTTAAATAAAAGCTTTCTAAACCAATAAAGACATATATAAAATTCCTGTTGTCCTCCTTTACAGGAAACTACCTGAATCCTGACAGAAGAGACACATAACTGAAAATGAATTGCTCATTTTGGAGAAATACATTAATTGAATGTATTTGATGCTGTGTAGCCTACTCATTTATTTAAAACATGGCAAAAAGTATTTTAATACTTAGACACACACACGCACGTAGACACATAGAATTTCGTTATCATGTGACAGTCAGGTTGGTTTCCTTTTGTGTTGAAAATGGTTGGAATCCAGGAAATCTCATCTAGTCCTTTTGTATCTTCTAGAATAAATTAAAGAAACTGGAATTGAGCTTCCTAAATGGAACTTCAAAGTAACCCAGTGTTACTCTTAGGGATAATGTCAACAATATCTAACACACAAAACATTGCCCTGTCCATTTGTTTCTTGTGATTCTATGGTAAAAGATACTGCTGAACTAGTAGTATTATATTTGTACATGCATTTATGTTTTATAAATCTATTACCTAAAGGTAATGGATCCTAAATCTAGATTTCTATCCCTAACATTTTCCTAAGTTCTGGAAAGGTATTTCCAAATGCCAAATGAACATATTTCTAACTGTGGTAGGTAAAAATTTTAGGATGGTCCCATGACCTTTGCCTGGGTGTACTCCAGTGACTATGTTACATTACATGGCAAAAGGTTGGTAAGCAGTTGGCTTTAAGATAAGGAGATTATCTAGGCGGGACTAATCAAATCACATGAGCCCTTTAAAAGCAGAGGGTTTTCTCTAGCTCATAGCAGAAGAGAAATCAGAGAGATCTGAAGCATGGGAAGCTCTGTTGTCGGATTGAAGATGGAGGAAGCCAAGGAGCAGAGACCCCCTAGTAGACCGACTGAATGAATCTGAAAGCGGATTTTTCCCCAGAGCCTCCAAGATAAGAAAAAGCCCAATTCTGGTGAATTCCTTGAATTTTCTCAGCAGAGAATCTAGTTAAGCCTGCCTGAACATCTGACCTACAGACTGTTGCCTTCTGTCTGAGGTTGGGGCCTGGCTGTGGGTAAGGGGTGGACTGGGTTCAGACACCTGGTCCCACCACATCTTGCATGGGGTAAGGCAGTAGCCATCCATGTCCTCCTGGGCTAGGAGCATCACAGTACACACAGATGACTGAGCAGAATCCTCTTGCCCACTTCTGAGTTAGGTCCTGAGAAGCATGGAGGTTGCAATCTTTTGAGAGTCTCCCATCTGCCATTGGTTTGGGCCGTGGGATACAGGAAGAAGATATTGACTGTATTTATATATTATTTGCTAAACAGGATTCCTTCTATTTAACTTCTTTTGCAACTGAAATTTAAACCAATGTTATTGTCTAGTATCAATCACCAGGAAAAAAATGTCAGTCAACAATAATAGGCCCATAATATCACTATAATTTGATATGTAATTGGCTTATAATTTGATCTATAATTCGTTTCTGGCGCTTTGACATCACGACCATTGAGTTTAGGTGCTCAGCCATTCTGATGTAGATTGCACTGTGTTGTGTTGTGTTCAAGTGGGTTTCAACTCAGTAAGTCCTGGATTGACTCTAACCTCAGGGTCTTCCTTGTGATCAGTTATGTGGTCATGGAAGCAAAGGGGTTGGGTGGGAGTAGTGGAGGGAACTTGAATTTGGGTTGAGAAACAAGGAATCATATGCAGAACCAAGGAGTAGGTAGAACCCGAAAATACGAAGTTAGTACAAAGAGCTGGAAAAACGACTTATATCAGGGATCAGGCATTTGTGTGTAGCTTCCATTTCCGTCATTAGCATGCTGTGTTGGCTTTTTCAGAGCAAGTTTCTCAGAGTCTCAGTTTCTCTAGTTGTAAAATATCTGTTCTAAATAGGTCAATGGTTGTGAGAACTGGAAAAAATCAACGCCTCTTGAGCTCTATCCACATGCCCTCGCACTTCAAAAGAAAACACTCTATACAGATATGGAAGTTGGAGTTTTTAAATTTAATGGACACGTAGGCATGGAAGGCCTAATTCTTTGATACTTAGAGAACAGCCATTCTGAGGATGCCCTCTTTGGGAGTGTTTAAAGTATTTGATGATTATATAATAATTGATTGTGCTCTCACACTTCAGAGCAGATTAAGTTTCTTTTTTAATTGTTCTCAGTTTAGTTGAGGTGTAATTGGTATACAACATTATATTAGTTTTAGGTACACAACATTATGATTCAATATTAGTATATATTGTGAAATGATCACCACAACAAATCTAGTTAATATCAGTCACCATACATAGTTACAGATTTTTTTCTTGTGATGAGAACTTTTTTTTTTTCAGGAATAGATCCAAGTACACATATAGAAAAATTTTTTAACATCTTTATTGGAATATAATTGCTTTACAATGGTGTGTTAGTTTCTGCTGTATAACAAAGTGAATCAGCTATATGTATATGTATATCCCCAAATCCCCTCCCTCTTGCGTCTCCCTCCCACCCTCCCTAATCCACCCCTCTAGGTGCTCACAGAGCACCGAGCTGATCTCCTGTGCTATGCCGGCTGCTTCCCACTATTTTACATCTGGTAGTGTATATATGTCCATGTCACTCTTTCACTTCATCCCAGCTTACACTTCCCCCTCCCCATGTCCTCAAGTCCATTCTCTACATCTGCGTCTTTATTCCTGTCCTGCCTCTAGGTTCTTCAGAACCTTTTTTTTTTTTTTTTAGATTCCATATATATATGTGTTACCATACCATACGGTATTTGTTTTTCTCTCTTTCTGACTTACTTCACTCTGTATGACACACTCTAGGTCCATCCACCTCCCTACAAATAACTCACAGTTTTGTTTCTTTTTATGGCTGAGTAATATTCCATTGTATATATGTGCCACATCTTCTTTATCCATTCATCTGTCGATGGACACTTAGGTTGCTTCCATGTCCTAGCTATTGGAAATAGTGCTGCAATGAACACTGTGGTACAAGACTCTTTTTGAATTATGGTTTTCTCTGGGTATATGACCAGTAGTGGGATTGCTGGGTCATATGGTAGTTCTATTTTTAGTTTTTTAAAGGAACCTCCATACTGTTCTCCATAGTGGCTGTACGAATTTACATTCCCACCAGCAGTGCAAGAGTGTTCCCTTTTCTCCACACCTTCTCCAGCATTTAATGTTTGTAGATTTTTTGATGATGGCCATTCTAAGCAGTGTGAGGTGATAACGTCATTGTAGTTTTGATTTGCATTTCTCTAATGATTAGTGATGTTGCACATCCTTTCTTGTGTTTGTTGGCAATCTGTGTATCTTCTTTGGAGAAATGTCTGTTTTGGTCTTCTGCCCATTTTTGGATTGGGTTGTTTGTTTTCTGATATTGAGCTGCATGAGCTCCTTGTATATTTTGGAGATTAATCCTTTGTCAGTTGCTTCGTTTGCAAATATTTTCTCCCATTCTGAGGGTTATCTTTTTGTCTTACTTATGGTTTCCTTTGCTGTGCAAAAGCTTTTAAGTTTCATTAGGTCCCATTTGTTTATTTTCATTTTTACTTCCATTTCTTTAGGAGGTGGGTCAAAAAGGATCTTGCTGTGATTTATGTCATAGAGTGTTCTGCCTCTGTTTTCCTCTAAGAGTTTTATAGTGTCTGGCCTTACATTTAGGTCTTTAATCCATTTTGAGTTTATTTTTGTGTATGGTGTTAGGAAGTGTTCTAATTTCATTCCTTTACATGTAGCTGTCCAGTTTTCCCAGCACCACTTATTGAAGAGGACACCTTTACTCCATTGTATATTCTTGCCTCCTTTGTCAAAGATAAGGTGACCATATTTGCATGGGTTTATCTCTGGACTTTCTCTCCTGTTCCATTGATCTATATTTCTGTTTTTGTGCCAGTACCCTACTGTCTTGATTAATGTAGCTTTGCAGTAGAGTCTGAAGTCAGGGAGCCTGATTCCTACAGCTCTGTTTTTCTTTCTCAAGATTGCTTTGGCTATTTGGGGTCTTTTGTGTTTCCATACAAATTGTGAAATTTTTTGTTCTAGTTCTGTGAAAAACGCCATTGGTAGTTTGATAGGGACTGCATTGAATCTGTAGATTGCTTTGGGTAGTATAGTCATTTTCACAATGTTGATTCTTCAAATCCAAGAACATGGTATATCTTTCCATCTGTTTGTGTCACCTTTAATTTCTTTCATCAGTGTCTTATAGTTTTCTGCATACAGGTCTTTTGTCTCCTTAGGTGGGTTTAATCCTACGTATTTTATTCTTTTTGTTGCAGTGGTAAATGGGAGTGTTTCCTTAATTTCTCTTTCAGATTTTTCATCATTAGTGTATAGGAATGCTAGAGATTTCTGTGCATTAATTTTGTATCCTGCTACTTTACCAAATTCATTGATTAGCTCTAGTAGTTTTCTGGTAGCATCTTTAGGATTCTCTATGTATAGTATCATGTCATCTGCAAACAGAGACAGTTTTACTTCTTTTCTGATTTGGATTCCTTTTATTTCTTTTTCTTCTCTGAATGCTGTGGCTAAAACTTCCAAAACTATGTTGAATAATAGTGGTGAGAGTGGGCAACCTTGTCTTGTTCCTGATCTTAGTGGAAATCATTTCAGTTTTTCACCATTGAGACCGATGTTGGCTGTGGGTTTGTCATATATGGCCTTTTTAATGTTGAGGTATGTTCCCTCTATGCCTACTTTCTGCAGGGTTTTTATCATAAATCGGTGTTGAATGTTGTCGAAAGCTTTCTCTGCATCTATGGAAATGATCATATGGTTTTCTCCTTCACTTTTTAATATGGTTTATCACATTGATTGATTTTCGTATATTGAGGAATCCTTGCATTCTGGGATGACCCCACTTTATCATGCTGTATGATCCTTTTAATGTGCTGTTGGATTCTGTTTGCTAGTAGTTTGTTGAGGATTTTTGCATCTATGTTCATCAGTGATATTGGCCTATAGTTTTCTTTTTTTGTGACATGTTTGTCTGGTTTTGGTATCAGGGTAATGGTGGCCTTGTAGAATGAGTTTGAGAGTGTTCCTCCCTCTGCTATATTTTGGAAGAGTTTGAGAATAATCAGTGTTAGCTCTTCTCTAAATGTTTGATAGAATTTGCCTGTGAAGCCATCTGGTCCTGGGTTTTTGTTTGTTGGAAGATTTTTAATCACAGTCTCAATTTCAGTCCTTGTGATTGGTCTCTTTATATTTTCTATTTCTTCCTGGTTCAGTCTTGGAAGGTTGTGCTTTTCTAAGAATTTGTCTATTTCTTCCAGGTTGTCCATTTTATTGGCATATAGTTGCTTTTAGCAGTCTCTCATGATCCTTTGTATTTCTGCAGTGTCAGTTGTTACTTCACCTTTTTCATTTCTAATTCTGTTGATTTGAGTCTTCTCCCTTTTTTTCTTGATGAGTCTGGCTAATGGTTTATGAATTTTGTTTATCTCCTCAGAGAACCAGCCTTTAGTTGTATTGATGTTTGCTATCGTTTCCTTAATTTCTTTTTTTTTTTTTTCTGATCGGATCTTTATGATTTCTTTCTTTCTGCTAACTTTGGGTTTTTTTTTTTGTTCTTCTTTCTCTGATTGCTTTAGGCATGGGGTTAAGTTGTTTCTTCAGGTAGGATTGTATTGCTATAAACTTCCCTCTTAGAACTGCTTTTGCTGCAACCCATAGGTGTTGGGTCGTCATGTTTTCATTGTCATTTTTCTCTAAAAATGACAATCAAAACAAATCAAATTATTTTGATTTCCTCTGATTTTTTCAGTGATCTCTTGGTTATTTAGTAATATATTGGTTAGCCTCCATGTGTTTGTATTTTTTACAGATTTTTTCCTGTAATTGATATCTAGTCTCATAGTGTTGTGGTCGGAAAAGATACTTGATATGATTTCAATTTTCTTAAATTTACCAAGGCTTGATTTGTGACCCACAATATGATCTATCCTGGAGTATGTTCCTTGCACACTTGAGAATGAAGTGTATTCTGTTGTTTTTGGATGGAATGTCCTATAAATTTCAATTAAGTCCGTCTTGTTTAATGTTTCATTTAAAGCTTGTGTTTCCTTATTTATTTTCATTTGGGATGATCTGACCATTGGTGAAAGTGGGGTGTTAAAGTCCACTGCTATTATTGTGTTACTGTTGATTTCCCCTTTTATGGATGTTAGCATTTGCCTTATGTATTGATGTGCTCCTCTGTTGGGTGCATAAATATTTACAATTGTTATATCTTCTTCTTGGATTGATCCCTTGGTCATTATGTAGTGTCCTTCTTTGTCTCTTGTAATAGTCTTTATTTTAAAATCTATTTTGTCTGATATGAGTATTGCTACTCCAGCTTTCCTTTGATTTATTTGCATGGGAATATCTTTTTCCATCCCCACACTTTCAGTCTGTGTGTGTCCCTGGGTCTGAAGTGGCTCTCCTGTTGATAGCATATATATGGGTCTTGTTTCTGTATTCAGCCAGTCTATGTCTTTTGGTTGGAGCCTTTAATCCATTTACATTTAAGGTAGTTATCGATATGTATGTTCCTATTACCATTTTCTTAATTGTTTTGGGTTTGTGTTTGTAGGTCTTTTCCTTCTCTTGTGTTTCCTGTCTAGAGAAGTTCCTTTAGCATTTGTTGTAAAGGTGATTTGGTGGTGCTGAATTGTCTTAGCTTTTGATTGTCTGTAAAGGTTGTAATTTCTCTGTCGAATCTGAATGAGATCCTTGCTGGGTAGAGTAATCTTGGTTGTAGGTTTTTCCCTTTCATCACTTTAAATATGTCCTGCCACACCCTTCTGGGTTGCAGAGTTTCTGCTGAAAGATTAGCTGTTAACCTTATGGGGAATCCCTTGTATTTGTGACTTTTCCCTTGCTGCTTTTAATATTTTTTCTTTGTATTTAATTTTTGATAGTTTGATTAATATGTGTCTTGGCGTGTTTCTCCTTGAATTTATCCTGTATGGGACTCTGTGCTTCCTGGACTTGATTTACTATTTCCTTTCCCATAATAGGGAAGTTTTCAACTATAATCTCTTCAAATATTTTCTCAGTCCCTTTCTTTTTGTCTTCTTCTTCTGGGACCCCTGTAATTCGAATATTGGTGGCTTAATATTGTCCCAGAAATCTCTGAGACTATCCCCAATTCTTTTCATTCTTTTTTCTTTATTCTGCTCTGCAGTTATTTCCACTATTTTATCTTCCAGGTCACTTTTCCTTTCCTCTGCCTCAGCTATTCTGCTATTGATTCCTTCTAGAGAATTTTAAAATTCATTTATTGTGTTGTTCATCATTGTTTGTTTGCTCTTTAGTTCTTCTAGGTCCTTGTTAAATGTTCCTTGTATTTTCTCCATTCTATTTCCAAGATTTTGGATCATCTTTAGTATCATTACTCTGAATTCTTTTTCAGGTACACTGCCTACTTCCTCGTCATTTGTTTGGTCTGGTGGGTTTTTACCTTGCTCCTTCATCTGCTGTGTATTTCTCTGTCTTGTCAATTTGCTTAACTTACTGTGTTTGGAGTCTCCTTTTCACAGGCTGCAGGTTCATATTTCCCATTGTTTTTGGTGTCTGCCCCCAGTTGGTAAGTTTGGTTCAGTGAGTTGTGTAGGCTTCCGGTGTTGGGGACTGGTGCCTGTGTTCTGATAGATGAGGCTGGATCTTGTCTTTCTGGTGAGCAGGACCGCATCTGGTGGTGTGTTTTGGAGTGCCTGTGAACTTATTGTGACTTTAGGCAGCCTCTCTGCTAATGGTTGGGGTTGTGCTGCTAGTTGTTTGGTATGGGGTGTCTAGCACTGGAGCTTGCTGGCCATTGAGTGGAGCTGGGTCTTAGCCTTGAGATGGAGCTCTCTGGGAGAGGTCTTGCTGATTGATATTACATGGGGCTGGGAGGTCTCTGGTTTACCGATGTCCTGAACTTGGCTCTTCCACCTCAGAGGCTCAGGCCTGACACCCGGTGAACCAAGACCCTTTTGGGAAGTCTGAGGTCTTCTGCCAGCGTTCAGTAGGTGTTCTGTAAGAGTTGTTCCATATGTAGATGTATTTTTGATGTATTTGTGGAGAGGAAGGTTATTTCCACATCTTACTCCTCCACCATCTTGAAGGTCGTCTCTGAGATTAAGTATGTTGAACTAGAAAAGTGGAACATTTGTATGTTTGCACTTACTAGGATTACAAACTGGGGTAAACAGGTACCTGGAGCATTGGATTTTCTTAAAAAATAATCTTTGAACAGAGGTGGTTTTGGCTAGATGATCTGACTCTTTCATCCTACCTTTAGATGATCATAGTCTGATAATTTTCTGTACACCTGGACTGTTGTTTATTAATATTGTACAATCCGGGATTATAATGTAGTAGTCTTGATAATAACATTGTCTGATATAAATGTTTCCTATCTTATTTATGATAAACTGGCAAGTTTCTGCATCTCTCCAATTAGTGAGTTTAGAAGTAGAATTTTTTTGGATAACACCATGAGGTTATCTGGGTTATAAAATTTCAGAGGTGGGTCATTTTAACAGGGCAGTAACCCCTTGAACCATCATATAATTGCCATTACAAGGAATATATCTACATCTATGAGGGGAGGACATAGGTCCCTAAATTTATATAAAAGCTTTCTTTTCCTTTCTCTTCTCATTTAATATTACATTTTTGCCTTGATTCCTTCAGACTTGAATTTTGAACTCTGGCCCACAAAGAGGGTATGATGTCTTCAAAAAATCACTGTACTAGGCTGTTTCAGATTGTGCCCTGCCTTAGAATTTGTTTGGTGGGAGGTTGTTTCTTTAAACTCTTTGTTGTCCTATTTGAAATTAATATACTGCAACACTTGTTAATATGGCTGGACCTTCCATGGTTTTAATTTGAATCACTGAGTTATTTAAAAGATAGCAGAGAGTAACTTTCATCCCTTCGGTGGTGTGCTAAGATTAAATACTTACTTTCTCGGGCCTTAGCAGCCAGTCTAAGTGAGGACACTGCAGAGGAGATGATGGATAGAACAGAGAAGCTGCAAACATCTATGACACCCCTGAAGGTGAAATTCAGCAAGCTCCTGCTGCTACAGTTTCTAAAAGTAAATACAGGATTTGGCATTGCTGAGACTTATCTCTACTCAAAGAACTCAAAAGATTTGAGGGGAAGGGGAAGGCCGGGAGTTGGAACGGATGCCAAGGCAGCTGGAGACAGACCCTGAAATAAGTAATGGTACACTATGTAGTTACTGAACGTGAGGGTGCTTCTATGCATCATGTTTTTAAAGGAGTAATTGATTTTTATTGCTACTAAGCCTGAAATAAACAAGTGATTTGATTATTTTGTCTAAATTAATTGGTAATGAATCAATTAGCAACCATTAAATTCATCCAATCACTTAGTTACTAACTGGTTTATAAATCCACCACTCCAGTAAAAGGGGTATGTCTACACACAGCCTTGGAAACTCAATGTCCCAGAAAAAGGGGTTTTCAAACACATATTTGTCTTTTAGCTGCACATGCTTATGACTCATATGTCTGGTATCTTTTATATCTTGTTCACTATTTTAAAAATGGATTGAATAACTAAGGCTCGTTTTAACACAGAGAACCATTCCTGGGAAGAGAGAGTTATAGATATCTAGCTATAAGGAAGTACCATGTTCCTATAGTTCTTGAGCTTGCAACAGTGTAAGCAGGTTTAAAGCTAGTGTTTACCCTCTTCCCTTTCAAAAAAACAATGTACCAAGTCTCATTCTTTACCTCTGTACATTTGAAGAATGATCCATCTAGCAGCTTATGTCTTCTACCAAGTGCTGTGCCACACAGTATCTAGAGACCACTACCAGAGATGTAAGCACAAGTTGGGAATTGGTTTGAAAATTCCCTTGCTCAAAAATGAGACATGAGGCCTAGACCATGAGCTTAATAGCTTACATGTCCTTTCTACAACCTCTAAGGCTATGGTTATGGAGTAGCCTGCACAGAAGAGTCTATCTTCTTCCCTTGCTAAGTTTAGCAAATGCTGAAACATTTAGTAGAAAAAACAAAAGCATAGGTGCTTTTGGTTTTATCAGGAAACATATTTTGAGAGTGAAATATTAAAATCTTCTAATTAAATTCAAATCAACTTCCAAGAATGCTTATAGTATTAGGATAGGTTAGACTGTGCTTCAGGAACAAATAAATCCTGGTATCTCAGTGGCTTAACATATAAACATTTATTACTTGCTCAAGCAAAATCTTCTGCAGGCTCAGCAGTTCCTTCACATACCTTCCTTCCAAGTGGTGACTCAGGACTCCTGATTGTGCCCATCTTGTTGCAGCTCTACCATTCAACATGGGGCTTCCTGGTTGCTTCAGCCATGGAAGAGAATTTAGAGGGTAGTTCATGGACTTTTCACTGCTTCAGCTCTAAAATAACAGGTGACATGTCCCAGCATAGTTTACTGGCCAGAACAGGTCACTTGGCCCCTCCTAACTGCAAGGTCCCTGCAAAACAAGATCTGTCTTAGGTCTTAGATACAGAGCAAAACCAGATGTTAGTGAGCACTGTTAATGTCAACCCCACCTACAGTGTGCCGCCCACTTTGTTAAGTGGTGAGGATAACAAAGATGAGTGCAATGGAGTTTTCCAATTTAAGAAACTCATAATCCATTGGTTTAAAAATATGCTTATGAGATTTTAGTGCAGTATCCATATTAACAAAATAAGACATTAAATTGACTATATGGAATGGTTTCAATTATTTAAAAATATAATCAGAATCATTAATTCAAAGACATGAATATCACAGTATAAATAAATAGTGGCCTTTAAAATCTAAAGCTCAACATGAAATTAGACATTTATTAAGACTTTCATTTCATTATATATTGGCTACCTGTACAACGTTGGCTTCATGCAGTTTAATGGAATTGGGAAAGTGAAATGAAACCAAACACAAATGAAAATCCTTCTTTGTTAGTATTGAACTGCTTCTGATTCTAAGGAGGAGGCAACTCAATATGTACAAGAATGTGCGGGATTTGAGAGACCAAGCTGAAACTTATTCCTAGTAAGTGGCTAGGCAGATAGAGATCCCCAAGAAGAAATGAGGGATCCTAGAAGTAGAGGAGTTTCACCAACTGACAGAGGCCAATTTCATCTCATTTTGCCAGTTGGATAACTTATAAAAAGGGAGGACCTTTGTCAACTCTTTCCCCCTTTTGAATGATGTGTTAATCAGAATTACAAGTCCCTCAGGGACTGTTTTCTTTCTTACCCTTTTTAGAGTTGTTTTTTCCTGAAGGTAAGAGTAAAACTTGCTCATCAAAGAAAGCTTAGAAAGTACAGCAAAGGCTTAAAAAAAGGAAATAATTATTCTTAATGCCCTTGTTCAAGGATAACCTCCATTAACATTTTAGACTTTATATATTTATTTTATTTTATATCATTGAAACCGTACCTTATAGGCAATTTGATGTCTTGCTTTGTTAATAGAGATACTGCCTCCTACTTACATTTCATAAACATATTTTTTAAATGTGGGATATCACTGTGTATTCAGCATTGAGAACCACTGCTCTAGCACAACCATTTCCCTCTTTTTTGACCTATTTTCTGTTTTCCCAGGCCCAACATTTTATCCATAGCCATGTCTAATTCCATTCTCACCTGTCAGAGAATACTAACACCCTACACAACCACAGCTGACATTTTATTAACATTACTCAGGGGACCAGCTTAGAAAACCTATACATTCTTCCACATTAAGAAATTGATTAGCTGTATTATACCTCAGCCAGTATACACTGAATTCTGGCTGCACATTACAATTACTTGGGGAGCTTTGAAAAAATCAGAAACAAAACAAACACCTCTGCTCATCACCAACCCCTGGAGATTCTGGTTCAACTATTATGGGATGGGGCCCCAGTCAGTGGTATTGTTTTTCGTTTTAAATTTATTTATTTTACTTATTTATTTTTGGCTGCGTTGGGTCTTTGTTGCTGCACGCAGGTTTTCTCTAGTTGGGGAGAGTGGGGCTACTCTTCATTGTGGTGAGCGGGCTTCTCATTACTGTGGCTTCTCTCATTGTGGAGCACGGGCTCTAGGCGTGCGGGCTTCAGTAGTTGCGGCACGTGGGCTCAGTAGTTGTGGCGCACGGGCTTAGCTGCTCCGTGGCATGTGGGATCTTCCCGGACCAGGGATCGAACCCGTGTCCCATGCATTGGCAGGCGGATTCTCAACCACTGCGCCACGAGGGAAGCCCAGTGGTATTGTTTTTATTTTATTTATTTATTTATTTTATTTTTGACTGCGTTGGGTCTTCGTTGCTGTGCGCAGGCTTCCTCTAGTTGCGGCGAGCGGGGGCTACTCTTCGTTGTGGTGCGTGGGCTTCTCATTGTGGCTTCTCTCATTGCGGAGCATGGGCTCTAGGCATGCGGGCTTCAGTAGTTGTGGCTCGCAGGCTCTAGAGCGCAGGCTCAGTAGTTGTGGCACACAGGCTCAGTAGTTGTGGCTCACGGGCTCTAGGGCACAGGTTCAGTAGTTGTGGCGCATGGGCTTAGTTGCTCCGTGGCATGTGGGATCTTCCTGGACCAGGGCTCGAGCCCGTGTTCCCTGCATTGGCAGGCGGATTCTTAACCACTGCACCACCAGGGAAACCCCGGTGGTATTGTTTTTAAAGCTCTCTGGTAATATGTAGCCAGTTTTGAGAACCACAGAACTTTCATAGGGCGAGAAGATCAGCAGCCATGAGAACACATAACCCTAAGGCACAAAAGATCAATAGCTAGATCTTACCCAGTCCTGAGGATTCTTTGAACAATGAGAAGTATTTCTTTGCACATAGCAGAGTGGGAAATTGGACATAAGTATCAATAATGAGTGTGACAATGAATAGTTTGCCTGGCTGTGCCAAAGGATGTACATGGGAGAGTGATGGGAAATGAGATTTGTGAGGAAGAGAAGTAGACACGCGGGGTCAGGCAGTATAGTCTCAACTACAAGGCCAAAGGCTCTTAGAAATGAGATTTACTAGACAGTTGGGAGCTCTCGTAAGTCCCTGAGCAGTATAATTTTCAGACATCTAGTGCTTCTTAAATTGTTTTCTGCTTCTAAATCACCTTATCTAATCACACGTTATATGTCTATATAAGTGTGCCATTCCACTGTTGCTTATGTGTATGTAGTATATTTGGTGTATTAAACCACCATGCCTGTTGGGGTATAACCATTAAGCAACTATATATTTATTCCTCTGTCCCTTTAAAAATATTTGATGGAGCTAGTTCTTTCCTTGCTTCTGGATGAAAATCTAAGTGGTCCATGACTACTCTAGTAAGTTCTACATAATGGGCACTATCAAAAGCTGGCTCTGTCCTCTGGATCTGGCATGTGTTTAATCCTTCCTTTCATAGGATACTCAAATATTCTTTGGTGGAAACCTTCTCCTACTACTGCCAAGTTACTGCAGATCCCTTGATAATAGCAAATATTTCTTTATTCTGGCTGATGACTTAGTCCTTCCACAGGCAGGCACTAGAAATCAGGTACTGCCTACAACTTCTCTCTGCTCAAGTCTGTTACCCACTCAGACAGGACTTAATAACACTCAGGCTCTCTCTCCTGCATGACACACATCTGGTCCATGGGAAATGCTTATGTGTGTTCTGTGCCAACAAACTCTGGGAGTTTGGGCTGAACCCACTCATCCACCATTACTTTGACTTGTCAGTAGTGGCTAGTCTGCTTGCCTTTGGACTGTTACATTTGTAGGAAAGAGTCATACATCAGGGCCCAAGGCCTTGTAACTCTGGGGAATAAGTGCTCCTAAGTGTTCTGTTGAAGCCCCTCTCATCAGTGTGAGGTGAGAGGGCCAGCATTTCCTTACTCTGACTTGGGATGGAGGGTGGGATTCACTCCACATTGATGCTTCTTTCCAAAAATGCCTCCTCAGAACTGCTGAAGAAAAATGTATTAATCACAATTAACTAAATAATTCACTGATGCTACTTAGCCTGAACGGTTCTACTTAAAGTTACCCAGGTGAGAAGTGGCTAGATTGGAAACCACACTTGCCTTTATGATGATCAGTTTGGGATTCATATTTAAAACTACTGATTGTTTTCTCTGTCCTTGGCATATTAATGCATCTTCATACTTATGGCTCATTACTCCTTTTGGCAGTCTTATGGGCCTCTTATTTCACTTCTGTTTCAACTGCTGTGGTAAATGACTGCCTGCCTGTCCCCCCAGAGGACCCCAAAGCAAATTTCAGGCATGCCCCATAGCCTGATATTTAAAATCATGTTGCTCAAAACATACTCTCCAAATTTCATAAAAATCTGTCAAGCTGATTTTGCTTGATGTAGTAACAGAGATATGTTAAAACATATATGAACATATTTTTATTTTTATAGCTATACATACATGCAGTTAAAAATAAATAAATATTAGGTAGTAAATTCAACTGGCTAAGGAAAAGAGTATTTTGATTATGTTGTTGGAATAGTTGGGAATTTGAATGGTATTGTTTCTCAGCACTGCTGGAGGCTGGGGGATAGTAAATTTTCTCAAATACCATTTAAGTCTCTGTGCTCCTTGCTGTTTGTCTTGCCAGGATATCATAGGTCTTGATGGATTTGTTATGTGCAGTTATGCTTGGCTGATTGTTCCACCTCTTTGATCGTCCCACTAGGCTGTCCTTTGGAAATCTGCTGTTAGCCTGGGCCTGCTGTGTTGCCATGTGCCCTGCAGCTTTCATCTGATAAACAGTTCTGTTTGTTTGCTCTCCTAGGTGCCTACTATATAAATTCGAATTAGAATAAAAGGTTTAGTTTTGACCTTCCCAAATTGCTAAATATAATTGTGTCTTTTTATACATCTTGACTATACTAAAGGCCCTGCTGAACAGACATAATCCTTTCAGAAGGGAAATGAGTTATTTGACTTCTTTGGAAGTTGTAGATTCATTTTCATTTTTGCTGTAGTAGCCATTGTTTATTTGAAAATTTTCTTGCAGTTTATTAAAGTGAGCTCTCTCTGCATTTTGCTGGAGAACTTAGCTCTTCCTGACACAAATCACTGGGGGGGTTATTTTTATTTATTTATTTTGCTATTATTTTTAAATATTTAGTGAATCACCAGCAGATTTTATAGCTCACTAAGAGGTTTCAGAGTTTCTTCTGCTGAAGCAGTGGGTTATAAACAAGATGTAATTTTTAAAATTGAGATTCCAGTACAGGTAGAGTTGAGAGTTGTATTAAATTTAGTAGGAGAAAAAACAAAGTGGGGTTAACTTCAACATTTACCTTTTGCAGGCATCTTTATTACTCTCCCATCATCTGGCCTCTCTCTGGGAGAACCTCCGGCTCTTGGTGGCAAGTACTCATTCTGTATGAAGAGGTTATCTTCAGGGAATGGGGGCATCCCCTCTTCTTATTAAAGTCCTGGGATCTGAACATTTTTCCTGGGATCTGAACGTTTTTCATCAACAGATGGCTTAAAGTTTGTGTACTTGATACAGAGAGGTGTTACTTAACTCTCATTTTACTTCTCAAATTTCTAAAATTAAGTGTTCTTAAAGGAAAAGAGGTGTAAACCCTAGGGTTGTAGGTTTAGTATATCACAAGCAAGATATTTCTTTAATATTTTTATCTTCAGAAGTCCTATAACATTGACATTCAAATATATATATGTATACATATATATAACATTTGTGTTTAATGTAAACAATTTATATGTAAAATTATTTTCCCCTAGGCAACCTTTGAATAAAATTAATAATTATTCCTGTTCTGGGTAGAAATTCAGTGTGGTCTGGTTCCTTTATTCCTTCCATTTTACTCTTTCCTAGGCGATTAGAGTCGTTATGGCTTTTCTTTCAGAGGATATGTTGTGTGATGATATGTTGTGTCATCTTTCTTCCACTCTAGTAAGTATCAAGCTGTACTTGATGGAGCTCCTATTATGGCTTTATATTTTCCCCATGTTAGCTCTCTTTAGGGGAGGGCTAACTTTGCTGCATATACAACTGCTGTCTCTGACAAAGATGGAATTCAGTGCCCTCATGGTCAGCATTTATTTATTTTTTAATACAACCTGCCTCCTCTTTGTTCTTCCCTCTCTCCCAGCACACTTTGAGGCTGGCTCAAATGCTTTCCATTTGCTACAAATCCCTTTCAACAATTTTATCTTCTTTACCACTTACTTCCTCTAGAAATACATTGTTCATTTCTTAAAGATATGTATAAATCTTTTAGGTATGATATTTAAAGCACAATAAACGTAAGCCTAGGTGCTTTCTGAGTGAATTAACTACTAAAGCTTATATATAGAGCTATGCATGTGCGAGTGTATGCAAATAGTGAATAGCAGTCAGAATATTATTGTCACCAACCATACTGATAATTGAAGATTCCACAGATGGTGTGTCAGATTCTCTTGTCCCTTTGCCAAGCATTCTTCTTGGTCCCTCCCCAATCCCCTCTTTTTTGCGTTCATCATTCTAGCTTCTAGGATCTCTTAGAAGAAGCAAAGATGTTGTCAATACAACATCCAATACATGCCAAAAGGAACATCTTTTCTTCCTGCTGTTTTGCTTCCTTCCTTTTTATTTATTCTTCCTGTTTCTAGACTATGCATACCCTGTTAATAATCAGCAGTAACCCATTAATACTCATGAGGTAGGTATGCAGGAGAAAATTTAATTGGCATCATTCTACACTTGCAAACTGAGAACAGGGATGGGTTTAAATCACTCTAGATGAAGAACTAGAATCTAAACTTATTGCCATTGACTCAGGGCTATTCCTTTCTCTCTCCTTTGCAATAGCACTTCAAAGTACACCACAGCACAGATTTCCAGACATAAATAGAATACTTAAATTAGAGCTGTGACCTGTCTTTAATAATAAACCAATAATGAAATACTGACCAGAAAATCACCTAATTACTGAACATATATGAAATTTCCACTTTACTGCTTGGATTTGAAGGGACAAATTACTTTAGATTTGAATCCTATCCATTTAGCTGGAATTATGTCCAAGCTGTAGGTTATCCCAAAGCAATGGATACATAAGTAACTGTATATCTCAGAATACTGGTTAATTTTTATAACTTCCAATTAAAAGGTTTCTAGTCTTAGATTTCATAGGATTTGGTTGGAAATGATACAATAATCAAAGCTTCTTTTTGTTATTCTATAGTTTCCTTGCATTCATACATTCAACCAACACATACTTAGGGCCTAATATATGTCATATACTGTTCTAGGTGCTGTAAAAATTACTTACTGAGTGAACGTGTTTGCAATTTTGCAATTCAGCCATATTTGGAAAATGGATCTAGAAGAAGTGAAGGTAAAGTAAGGTTAGGATGAAGTCATAGATACAATATCTCTCCATTGCAAATTACAATCATTCCTTTTCATTGTTGTTTAAATGAATCATAGAATTTTGGGGATGCATGGAACCTAGTCTAATCCCCTACCATGTAGAGTAGAGAAAACTGAGTATGGGCAGATTAAGTGGTATGCTCAGGATCACAGAGCAAATTATTGGCAGCTGGATCCAGCCCAAGATTGCTGAGTGTTAGGATTGTTAGGAACATGTGCATTTTAGCAAGACCAGGGAAAACCCTTAGGCTTCGTGAAGTCATTGATGACCCTGAATCCAAAGGTATGCCTTCTGCCTTTTTAGGAAAAGAAAAAAAATCTCACATCGTTGTCAGGGCCCTAGCTTTCAAATTTGGTTAGTAGATTCATTGGTGCTGATTGGCCTGTTAAATATAAACAAATAAATAATAACTTTTTTCATACAGAAGTTAAGGAGATGGTATTTTGGACCATTTTTCCATCTAAGACAAAATTGACTTCTCCTTGTGTGGCCCTTCGGTTTCTCTTGTCACTACTGAACAGAGGTAGCATGAACATCACAGAGACTGAAAGCTGTATGGAACATTAGGTACCATAATTTAACCTTTTCATTTTACAATTGAGATAACAAAGCCTAAATAAAGAAAGTGACTTGCCAGTGATGTACAAATAGCTAGAGGCAGAGCAAGACATCTTGATTCTTAATTCTAAATTCTTCTGCCTCCTTATTTCATGTTCTGACATTATTTGGTAGAATATAAGAATCTTGTTTCATAGGCAATAAAGTGTTTATCCTTCCTTTGAAAACAAACTTTCTGCTAGCACTAGAAGATGATTCTGTGTCTGTTTGTATCCACTCCTGGGTTTCTGGGGTATTTTCTTCCAGCATTCTGAGGCATAATATGCCTATGGTTTCACAGAGAGTGACCAAATTTCAATAAAATTTGCTCTGGATGGGCCTTGGCTTTATTCCTTTAAGTTCTTAGAAAGGTGGTGATTGGGCTGGGCATTTTCTATAACAGAAAAATAAGCTATTTAAAGAGAAGTTCCTATGCTACTGACAGTTTCCTTTTCTTTCCAGATTTGGTTCATTCTCTTAGGCATCTTATTGTAGAATTATATGAGGGATGTATGTGTATATATCTGGAAAGTTTTACAGATATTTAAACAGAAGAAGCATGAAAATTCTCTCCTGACAACAAACCCCTCAAATAATCACCCCTTAAAAATAAGTTATGGCTGAGTAATAGCCATGGCTTTCATTGTCTACAATGGACATCCATTAGGAATCTGGGGCACAAGGTTGATGGATCATTGCTAGCAAGTAGGAGGACTCTGTTAATCATTCTGAAGGGTTCCAAAGTTTATTTGAAAGTTCAGTTCATGGAGAAAGAAGGTCTTTGTGAAGCCCTTTCTATAGTTGATGAAAGTTCAGCCACTGCTGGTATACTGGGGATAACATGATAGATTTGCTTCTGGTATCTACACCCTCACTCATTTGCTCTCACACCTTTACTTCTCAAGCCAAAATGGCCCATGTCCTTGTTTTGGATAAGCCAATATAAAAATTCATGAAAAAAAAGCTGCATGCCTATTCATCTATATTAGGTAACAAATCCCTGCTCCCAATCAAGGAAAAGAACAACCTCACTGAATTTTCTTATTGTTCAGACTGCTTTTATATATTCACAAAATGATAAATATTTATATAACTTTACATCATGACCTGCTCTGTCATATTACACGTACTGTGTACCGACCTTCATCTTTCTTAGTAACACTCTATTATTTGTGTTGTTTAGAGATCTAACTCCTACCGTTTGCCCCATTGGTCTCACCCAGAGAGAATTTGTCTAGCCCCTGCACCCCAATCTTGATGATATCTTGGTTCTCAGCACGAGGAAAATCCGAGAGTCACCAATGATCCACTTAGAAAATCTTATTTTTTATCTACATGTTTGCTGATAAAAACAGAATTGCTCAGAGGAGCAGGAAGATTTCTGTGGTTCTATTACTACCACTGCCTTGGAGTTGTGTAGATTTCTAGTTTCCATACTTCACTGAATCCTTATAAGACTCTATGAGTTAAATGAGACAAATTTTCAGTCATATTTTCAGGTGAAGAAATTGAGTCTCATGAAATAAAGTGACAGCAAAAGTTACTGAGACACTTGGTGATGAAAATAAGACTGGAGAACAGATCTAATTTTTGGTACAGAACTTTTTCCTAAAGCATCCCAGGTCTCTATGTTTTCTCACATAAAGATTCAAAGTTTGTTTCCGTATAAGCAGCCACAGAATCCTGAGCCTATGAGCGAAGTCAGTGTATAATATAAGCCCCGTGTATCTGACCTGTGACTGTTTCTGCTAGTGCAGCTGATAATGATTGTCACTGATAAGGTAAATGATTGAGTAAAGCCCAGGAAATCTCTAGGCCATGTAGGTATTTTTTATTCATAGCTTGAGGCTGTGGTGGGAAAGCAAGAGAAGGTAATGAACGTTTATTGAGTGTCTCACTAGGTACAAATTCTGTGCAGGTGCTTTACCTATGAGCATAGCAATCCTCTCAGGGAGTTAGACATTTTCTGCATTTTCAAAATGAAGGATGTGAGGTTCTGAGGAAGAATCAAGATCTTGCAGCTAGAAAGTAGCACATGCCGGTGAATGCATTGTGGTTAACCAGAGTCTTCTTCCGTAAGTAAAACCCAACTTCTTCATCAGAGCAAAGATATTCTAAAAAGAGCCAGATATTCTTCTGTACTGTAGCAATTGAAATAGTCAGTTAACAAAGCATGGTATGGCGTGGGGAGACAGACCAGGATTGAAATTTTAATTTAATAAATTGTACTATATTATTATTACCATCAAACTCGATACATTTCAGTGTTTTTGGTCTTCTTTATCCTTTAAGGAAAAAATACATTTCATTTCACTTAAACTGGTATTCTCTTTCAGTCACAGAATCTTTAACCATGTATTTATGTGGTATTACACTTATACATTTACATATTTTAGTACCCAAGGGAGTCCTGGGAATTTCAAGTTTAATATAAGATGAATTTTGGAATAGAGACTATATAATACTTATGTCTCCAGACATTCTCTGGAGACTTCTAAGTGGGGGGAAAAAAAAAAACTATTTCAAAGCTTCCAAACACATCTAAAAAGTGAAATCCTGTTGATAAACCCTTTGGCTAAATTCCATGAACCGAAACTTTTGCAAACGAATCTCATTGAAGTTTTATTGAAAAAAAAAAAAAAAGGCAATTCCATCAAAACAACAATAACAACTGAATCAATTCCAGGTCAATGCTAAAGACTATGCTTAAGAGAGATGGTTTTGATCATTTAATTTTTTAAATGGAAATATGAGCCTAATGAAATTTCCTCACATCCAGCCTCTGCTCTTGGCAGTGAAATATCTCTACAGATACACTTGTCAACATAATAACTGGCAGCATTTTTCTTTCATCCAAAGAGGTAACATTTGCAATTACTGATGAGATCTGGAAAGATCTACTAGATGAGTGGCTAACCAAACAAGGTCCTAGGGGTAAAGGCTTTTCTAGATGTACTGATAGAGCACTGTCACAAAATGTTGGTTTATTTAGTCCTCTAATTAACATTTACCTATGAGCATAGCAATCCTGTGTGAGAGTTAGACATTAGACATTAAGTTCCTGGGTGCAGCAGTTTAAAGGTGGGAATTAATCCAAAGTAGTTTTGCAGTTATAAAGCTGTATATGGTTGAGAAACTGATAATCATTTTCCTGATTTTTTGCCATCTAAAGCTGTGCTTAAGAGAGCATCCTTTTTGGGGTTGGATTAAGGGATAGTTGGAGCATAGTGTCATCACACTGACATTTCGTAATTCTTTTTGGTAAGCAATTGAATTCACAGAGTCCAAATTTTAAATAAGTGCTTCAAGTATCTTGATGAGAATAATGGCAGTCATTTTGCTTCAAAATATTCCTTAAAACTGTCATTGTTTGCAGATGACATGATACTATACATAGAAACCCTTAAAGATGCTACTGGAAAACTACTACAGCTCATCAGTGAATTTGGTAAAGTTGCAGGATACAAAATTAATATACAGAAATCTGTTTCATTTCTATACATTAACAACAAAGTATCAGAAAGAAATTAAGGAAATAATCTCATTTACCACTACATCAAAAGGAATAAAATACCTGGGAGTAAACCTACTTAAGGAGGCAAAAGACCTGTATTTGAAAACTATAAGATGCTGGTGAAAGAAATTGAAGACCACACAAACAGATGGAAAGATATGCCATGTTCTTGGATTAGAAGAATCAATATTGTTAAAATGACCATACTACCCAAAGCAATCTACAGATTCAGTGCAATACCTATCAAATTGCCAAGGACATTTTTCACAGAACAAGAACAAAAACTTTTTAAACTTGTATAGCAACACAAAAGACCCAAATAACCAAAGAAATCTTGAGGAAGAAGAACAGAGGTGGAGGAATCATGTTCCCTGACTTCAGACTATACTACAAAGCTATAGTAATCAAAATAGTATGGTACTGGCACAAAAACAGACATATAGATCAATGGTGGAGAGCCCAGAAATAAACCCACACATTATGGTCAATTAATCTATGACAAAGGAGGTAAAAATATATAATGAAGAAAAGACAGTCTCTTCAATAAGTGGTGCTAGGAAAACTGGACAGCTACATGTAGAAGAATAAAATTAGAATATTCTCTAACACCATACAAAACTAAACTCAAAATGGATTAAAGACATAAGACCAGATACTATAAAACTCCTAGAGGAAAATATAGGCAAGACATTCTTTGACATAAATTGCAGCGATAACTTTTTTGGATCCATCTCCTAGAGTAATGGAAACAAAAGCAAAAATAAACAAATGGGACCTAATTAAACTTAAAAGCTTTTGCACAGCAAAGGAAACCATAAACAAAAGGAAAAGACAGCTATGGAATGTGAGAAAATATTTGCAAATGATGCTACCAACAAGTGATTAATGTCCAAATACAAACAGCTCATACAGCTCAATATCAAAGTAAAACAACAAACCACCCAATCAAAAAATAGGCAGAAGATCTAAATAGACATTTCTCCAAAGAGGACATACAGGTGGCCAAAAAGGACATGAAAATATGCTTAACATCTTTGTTTAACCCAGTTTTCTCAAGAAGCTACAAAATGTGTATTATGTCCATTTGGAAGGGAAAACTGAAGCCTAGATATTTTTAACTTACCCCATATCACCTAGTTAACAATGGCAAAGCTAGTATTGGATCCCAGTTTCTCTGACCCCAAAGGTCTTCATCCTTCTGCCAGACCATGCTACACCCTAGTGCTGATGTCCCTCAAAGTATGCTGACCTGCCAGGTTTTTTTTAATTGTCAGAATATCCTAGGGGATGATTACACTAGCAGATTGAACCCCCTTTCTATCCAAACAGCAATACTCTGATAGCAAAGTGATTTTTAAAAAAGCCATAAATGCAGAGGAACAAAGAGAATATAATAGGAATTTGGAATACAAGAAACATTTGGAATACAAGAAAGCAGACAGGCAAGTGGTAACTGCACTAATCAACCAGAAAGATCTGGATCTAAGAGATCATGAGAGGAGCTGGAAGTCAACTGATAGCTGATAGTAAGCCCAGCCTCTGCCTGAAGGACCATCTTGAGAGTTTATACCATTCACCAAAGCAATGAAGTGCTGGAATTTTTAGAGCAGCTCAGGCTTTCAACAAGTAAGCAAGAGGTTAAGCTGTAAATTTTGGATTTTGAATGCTCTAGAATTTCCCATTTCTGTTTTCAGCTATGGAATAAAGGAAGAAACAGAGAATTAAAAGTTCCTGTGGTATAGATACCAACAACCAGGATGATCTTGGGTGTGTCATTACTTCTCTGGGTCTCGATATTCTGAAATATAAAAGGAAAAGACTACACTAAGCCACCTCTATGATCCCATTAGTACAAACATTCTGTGATCCTGAAGATGTAATCTCTGTTTCATAGGTCTGCATTTATGTCAAGGGAAATGTCATTGTAAGTTTTTTATCATCATAGCAAAACCATAAAAGTAGCAGATGAGCAGTACATTTGTATATCACAGTGTAACCAGTCATCCCTCAATTATACAAATCTTATTGAAGAAATGACAGTCAAAAGCCTCTCCATATTCAAGTATAAAAAATCTATAAAATTATATTCAACTGGTTAGCAGCACGTGTCTGAGTTTTTAATAGAGTTATATTTCTTTACTGTGTTCAAAGAGGACTTTTCTACTTGAATATAAGAGATGGGGTACCTCATTTGGCTGCCCTTTCTAAACTGTGGGCTAAATTTATTAATGCAGTTCATGACTTCTCCCCTTTATTTATTTCATTAAGCATGGTTTTTATTTTCTCATAAGCCAATATATATTTTGTTATTATGGAAATAAATATCAAGTAGGTAGGAATGAGATTACAGATTTATCCCACATAAAGACAATGTGACAGATGAAAACCTGCATTTAAAAAGAGCTATATCAATGTGAAGTATTCACTTTCCCCAGATTACTTATAAATATATTTTTATTCCTCAAGGATTATATTAAAGAACATTTAACACAATATTCATTCATTCAAGTAAACAAATTCAAGTTATTCACAATTTTTAGGATTTTATTTCTTGTTTAATTAGGTCATCTTGTGTGGTTTAAGCAACTTGAGTTTTTTAAAATAAAAGAATTAGTAAAATTTCTGCTTGATGGTAGTAATTACATTGGATTTGTAGACAATGCAGAATGAGGGGACATACAACTAAAAGAAAGCTAGAAAGGTTATAATAGAGAAAAAAAACTAATATGTTTCCATCTAAAACTTCAACTGAACTGAACAGATAAGAAAAAAATACTGAATGGACTAAGAAAAATGAATACAAAATCCAAATAATGGTCTGATTTTGGAACTTAAGGATTCCATGTGTCTTTCATTTACATAATCTCATTCTCTCTCTCTCCACATATATATATATATACATATATATGTATCGGTATCTCTCTCTCTCTCTCTCTCTCTCTCTATATATATATATATATGTGTGTATCTCTGTATATCTACACACACACACACACACACTCGAGTTGGGAACACTAGATTAATTCATATTTTGTTTCCCATATTGGAGAAACAGATTTGGAAATTAGACCTTTAAAGATTTTGCTATACTACAGATTGAAATAGATTGTTCATTTGATGATACTGAATCCCCAGTATGACAACCTTTATCATGACCTACTTTTCTATGCAAATGAATTAAAAATATTGAATAGTCTTTGTGTTAGGGGCCAGGAGGACTCTAAAGATGAAAAGAAAAAAACTGACATTTATTTGGCACATACTATGAGCTAAACACTGTGTTAGTCAATTTGTGTGCAAGGCTGTTAATATTATCTGTATTTCACTGAATTAGAAATTGAGGCCTGAAGAGAACCTCTAGCAAGTATAGCATCTGGGCCTCATACCCAACCATCAGATTTAATAGATCATCCCCTGTACTACACTGGCTCCCTAAAATACAGTCCTAGTCTGTAAGTTGCTTATCAGGCATTGTTTTCTCAAAATACTAGACAAGGGAATATAATACTTGTGGAGCATGGTAACTGACAGAAGGGATATAGAAATGTTGTTGGAGGAGATCAGAGTAGGGAATGAGTGTATTTACTTAGTGGAGCAACAGGAAACTCTTCATGTGAAAGACAGTATTAGAGATTGCTTCCTAAGCAATAAGAAAATTTTGACAGTTGGAGATGGGGGTAGGAACATTCCAGAAGAAAAGAAGTCAGCTAAAAAGTTACTTATGCAGAAAGTACAGAGGTAATCGTGGAAAAGGAAATTAGCCAGTTTTATGGGAGTCTTTAAGTTAAAAGCCAAGGAGTCCTTAAATGTCAAAAGAGACTGAAAGTGCAGACCTTAATTAGGAGGTAACCATAATAGACTAAATATCAATACATGTGGGTCTTGGCAGCCACTGGATATGGTGGTGTTAGAGAGGGAGATGACGACAATGATTCAAAGATTAGGATCGAAATGCTATCATCATCATATTATTGTTATTATTATTGCTAATAGGAAAAAGAAACCAGAACTAGTAAAAATCTTCCTGCATGAATATATTTGTGTTGCTTTTATTTTTGAATCCTGTTCTCCTCTAGGACACATATCCCAAGCATAAACAAACATAACAGTTTCTAGCCCTCTATGCCATATGTGGACATATGGACCAGATATGATCCCTGGACCAGAACCTAGGTTCCCAGGCTGTGGCACACAGTACTGGGATATATAGGTTACCAGCGGTGCATCATTCCATCTCCAAGTCAATCAAGAGATCGATTTTCCCCATGAGGGCTACCCTTTCTTTCTTTTTTTTTTTGGCTGCGCCTCAAAGCTTGCAGGGATCTTAGTTCCCCCACCAGGGATTGAACCCGGGCCCTTGGCAGTGAAAGTGCAGAGTCCTAACCACTGGACTGCCAAGGAATTCCCAGAACTACCCTTTCTTAATTGTGGTAATTTATGTATCTATTCAATTAGCCCAATATTGTTTTTTCTTTCAGTATATACATTTTTTTCAAAAATCTGCTAAGTCGTTAAGACTTAAATAAGTTATTTGGACCCAACTACTTAATAAACAGAACTGTTAGGTTTTTTTTGTTTGTTTATTTTTTTCCTCTTGGCGATGTGAGAAAAATTACTGAGATATTAAAGGTGCTGTAAACTTAAAGTTTGAGGACTACAAATGCACAACTCTGTATATAGTACTGGGCAGAGTATGAGTGCCATTAAATAGGACAAGATTTCTTTGAATCCCACTCCCAAGAATTTTTTCTCCACCCCACATCAGCTACCCAGTTCCACGGTCATATTTTAGATCTTGTCATCAGGAATAACTGTACCATTCCAGTGCCCCATTTTCAACCATTTTCCCAGTGGGACTTCTCTTACTCAGTATCTTTTATATACATTATTCTTTACTGTTCTCTTATGCTCACTTCCCTGCTCACCCAGCTTAGAATCCATGCAACTTTTCCCAACTACAGCCTCAATTCTTTTCTCTTCACTTTTCCTGTCATACTTACTTGACAATACCTCTCCCTCATTAAACCTAACTCTCCAGATACTTCACCTCTGCACCTGTGCATCAAAGTGTGGCTGGAGAAAAAGACACAATCATGCTGCCTAATCAATGTTAAATTCTCAAACACATCATTGACGCCTCATGGTAAGCCTAATAAATTCACCTGATTTTCTGAGATGACTCACACCTTCTTCCTCTTCCCCAAACTCTAATACTCTTTCTCCAATCCTTTATTCCTTCCTTCACTGAAAAAATAGAATCTCTCAAAGTAGACCTCCTTTTCCCTCCCCAAATCTCTTACTATACCTGCATCCACATCTCTACAGTCTTTTCCCTCTTGTTTCCTGATTGAACTAGTCCCATTCTAACCTACAGCTGCTGTATTTGTATATTAGATATCAGTCTTTCTTGCCTATTTAAGGGCTTCTCTTTTTTTTTTTGCGGGGCCTCTCACTGTTGTGGCCTCTCCCATTGCGGAGCACAGGCTTCCGGAGGCGCAGGCTCATCGGCCATGGCTCACGGGCCCAGCTGCTCTGCGGCATGTGGGATCTTCCCAGACCGGGGCACGAACCTGTGTCCCCTGCATCGGCAGGTGGACTCTCAACCGTTGCGCCACCAGGGAAGCCCAGGGCTTCTCTTTTGCATCTCAATATTTTCTTTCTCTTGTTGATCACTCCCATAAATATAAAATCATGCTATGCAGTATTTCATTTTCAGATATAGTAAAGGACCCATCTTTAATCAAACAATCACCCCGTTTGTCTGCTCCTTTTTACAGCAAAACAAAAACTTGTCTCTACTCATTGTCTCTTTCTCATCTGTCATTCTCTCTTTGATCCACTCCAATTCTCCAATTAGGCTTTTGTTTACACCATCTACCAAAATAACTCTTATAAAGGATACTGCCATTTTGCCAGGCTCATGGTATGTTTTCAGTTTTTATCTTACTGTATTTCTCAGTAGCATTTGGCATTGATGATCATTCCTTTTATTTAGAAACACTTCCTCACTGGTTTTTGAGGTCCTGCTCTTCTAGCTTTTCTAACATCTCTTTCATCATTGTCTGTCTCATCCGCTACCAAAGAATCTCTGTATGGAGGGTTTTATCTTGTTTACCTGTATCCTCAGTACCTATAACAGAACCTGGCACATAATACTAGGGGCCCCAAAATAGAGATAAGTGTTTTAGATGGAAAATTTAGGGAAGACAATGAAGGCAGTGCCTTTAAACTGGACCGGATTGGGCAGGATTTCATCAAATATTTTATTTTGAAGTGTTAGGGGAAGTAAGTTAGAGGAAAAAGCATTAGCGAAGATGCAAATTTAGAAATCATTGGCCTGGACTTCCCTCGTGGTCCAGTGGTTAAGACTCCGTGCTTCCACTGCAGGGGGTGCAGGTTCGATTCCTGGTCAGGGAAATAGGATCCCACAAGCCCTGCAGTGAGGCCTTTAAAAAAAAAAAAATCATTGGCCAAACTTTGGGAATAATGACTTGCTTTCCAGTCACACTGCAGTATGGGGGTTAGGATTTCAACTTTTAAATCTGGGGGGACACAAACAAGCAGTTCACAATAGACATCTATACTGCATCCGGAGGCAAGTGTACATTCAGGCTTAGGAACAGTTGCCTTGCACATGGGTGACATTGGATACAAGATGTGTGGATAGATTCTTTTATTTATTTATTTTTTATTATTTATTATTTTATTTTTGGCTGTGTTGGGTCTTCGTTGCTGCACGAGGGCTTTTCTCTAGTTGCGGAGAGCGGGGGCTGCTCTTCCTTGTGGCGTGCTGGTTTCTCGTTGCCGGTGCTTACCTTGTTGTGGAGCACGGGCTCTAGGCAGGCAGGCTTCAGTAGTTGCGGCACTCAGGCTCAGTAGTTGTGGCTCACGGGCTCTAGAGCACAGGCTCAGTAGTTGTGGCGCAAGGGCTTAGTTGCTCTGTGGCATGTGGGACCTTCCCAGACCAGGGCTCGAACTCATGTCCCCTGCATTGGCAGGCAGATTCTTAACCACTGAGCCACCAGGGAAGACCCAAGATATGTAGATAGATTCTTATTAGAACATAGTGCATTGATGCAGTGATGCTTTTGCAGGCCATATTTGAAAAATGAAATTATTATTCATGGCAATCACTAATGCTAGGCCTTTTCAGTAGAGGGCACTGGAGGGGTATCTAGGAACATGTCTTCCAGTTTCAGTGCTATTTATCTTGGTCGATCAGTGACTTCCTACATAGTTTCCCCAGGAATCCAGTGGGCAGTTCCCAAGTAAGCCCCAGTGGGCAGCTCTCTAGCAAGTCCTTTGGGTGCTCCAGTGGGTGTCTTCCATGCAAATCTAATTGGCACCCCAGTGAGTGGTTATTTTCTTGCTTGCCAGCCTCAGCCTGCAGGAACTTAGCAAACTTGGCCATCTCTGGGGCCATAGCCACATCTTCCAGTGAAATCTGAACCTCAGCCCTGGTGGAGCTCATTTCTGGGCTTGTTTCTTCCTTGGGCACTATCCTTCAGCCCTATGGATAGTGGCTGCATCTCATGTTTATTTTCTTGTATTCTTTAGTGTTCTTTTACCTTTTACTAGTAAAATGTTTATTCTCTTTGTACTAGTTAGTAATTCTTTACAGTTTCCCTGATTAAATTACTGGTGTGGTTTCTGTATCCGGTTGGGTTCTTACTGATAAATGATTATTCCATGTATAATGGATATCACCCAGATGTAGCAATTGGTAAATTCAGAATGTGCCTTTTAAATGCTAATATATTTTCCTTTCTAATTACCAGCAATTGGTCATCATATGGCAGAATCTACATCCAAACTTAGTAAAAAAAAAAAACCCCTCAATTTACCCAAGTATATGTTGAAATGAAAGCAAAGCACCATAAAATGTCAGTTGTCAAATGAATTTGAGAAGCATATGAAAATGTTTTCTTTTCTCTTTTGCAGCAGACATGCTAATAAAACAAATATTTGAATGACAAATCATAGAATAACATGAACTTGAGATTTAATTGTGATCTGTTGAAACTGCATTATCCAAGTCATGATATGGAAAAACAAAAACAACAAATAAAATATGTTTTGTCAAACCTCTGTGTCTAGAGTAGTGGAGAGAAATAAAAATACTGAGCCAGTGTTATTTGAAAATACGGCACCAGTTCTTGGGGAAATTATTGGCTTTTCCAGAGATAATTCTATGGTCTAGACCAAGGAGTGACCAATTAAGGCTGCAGGTTGACCTCCTGCTTTTGCAAATAAAATTGTATGAGAATACAGCCATGGCCATTCATTTACATTTTGTCTGTGGCAGCTTTTGCTTGACAATGCACAATAGAGTAGTTGTGACAGAGACCAAATGACTCCACAAAACCTCAAATATTTATTATCTGTCTCTTTAGGAAAGTTTGCTGACCCTGCAGGACGTGGGATCTGTTTTCGCCATTGAGGCTTGAAAGCAGCTAAATAAATGATTGTGACTAAGTTCCAGTAAAACTCTATTTATAAAAACAGGCTACAGCCCAGATTTGGCATATGGACTTTCATTTGCTGACCCTTATTGTAGAGCATAGTAGGTATGCAATAAATATTAGCTGAATAAATGTTTTTTTTTTTTTAAAGATTTATTTTATTTATTTTTTTTTGGCTGAGTTGGGTCTCCGTTGCTGCATGTGGGCTCCCTCTAGTTGCAGAGAGCGGGGGCTACTCATCGTTGCTGAGCCAGGGCTTCTCATTGCGGTGGCCTCTCCTGCCGCGAAGCACGGGCTCTAGGCGCGCGGGCTTCAGCAGTTGTGGCTCACGGGCTCTAGAGCGCAGGCTCAGCAGTTCTGGCACACAGGCTTAGTTGCTCCGCGGCACGTGGGATCCTCCCGGACAAGGGCTCGAACCCGTGTCCCCTGCATTGGCAGGCGGACTCCCAACCACTGCGCCACCAGGGAAGCCCAGCTGAATAAATTTTAAAAATTGATTTAAAAAATTCTAATATTGCCAACATATTCTGTTCTCTTTTTCAGAGTGTGTGTGTATCTAGATGATACTTGTGTGACAACTGACCACTGGCTCTGATGGATGACTTATGTAACCTCTGGAGAGTTACCTACATTGTGATCAGAAAGTACTGTGCCCGTGTGGAAAACATTGCAGTCCTGGGGCTAAAGATAAATTTCATGCTTGATAAAAAACGACCAAAAGGTAAGGCTTCTCTCTGGTGTGCTGCAGTCTTCAGTCTTCTGTTTTTCATCCCCACTGGCAACTCAAAGCTGTCCTTAATCTATCATATACCTCTTGAGTGTGTGCTCTGGGTTCACTGTCATGATGAAAAACTACTCCATGAACTCAGCAGAGGAACTCCAGATTGAATCTCAGCTGTTTACATAGCTTCTGAAGAAAATGTCACCCAAATATGGGAAACAATCCAAGAGGCATTTCGAGTATTTGTTTTAAACTAGAAATATTGACACTGGTACATGTTTTTCTTGAAGCTGTTTGTTAATTCTACAAATCCAGGGAGGCAACTTTCACTAGCCAGTTTGAGATTACCTAATTTGATGATGCTACCTCCGTTATCTCATTCAAACCTGCCCGGGCACCTCTATCCTACTGCAAGTAGCATAATCCAGGCCCTCATACCTCTTCTCTGAATTGCTGCCTCCAGCTCTTCATGTCTCTAATTTGTTTCACCTTTCTCAGCCAGATTAATCTTCCTGAAGCACAAATTCCATCACATCACTATTTTTCTCAGAAACCCCAAATGATTCCCATATGCCTGGAGAATAAAATATCGTTTTAGCCAGTCAACAGCCTTCGGTTCCATTTATCTCTACCACTCCCTACCCCTTCTGCTTACTCTCGACTACTTCCTTTCATGGAGGGTTGCCAGATAATAATATACAGGATACCCAGGTAATTTGAATTTCAGATGAGTAACTTATTAGTATGAATATATCCCAAATACTGCATGGGAAATATTCATACTATAAAAATAATTCATTATTTATATGAAATTTAAATTTAACTGGTATTTTTATTTGCTAAATCTGGCAACCCTACTTCCATGCTTGCTATATTTACCAGATTCAAATATATTTTGTTTTCTATATGTACCTCATGCTTTTCAGTTTTTCTGATTCTTGTCAGAATTACCTCCTAAATACCTAGACGCCATAAATAAAATATGGAGCCCATAACTGTTCACTCTCCTAAGTCAACATGATGTAGAAGAAAGGATAAAAATGAGACATACTTGGATTAGCATTATGACTTCAAGTTGGCCATCTCTGTGACCTTTGGACCAACTGCTTAGCTTTTATAGGCTTCATTTTCTCCATCTACACAATGAGGATCATAATACCAACTTTAAGTGATTATTTTAAGGTTAAGTGTGTAATTTTATAAAATCTTTCTAAAAATATGTGGTTCATAGGAGGGGTTCAATAAATGACAGTACCTTATCAACTTTCTTCTTTTATCAGTGCTTCTTAAACTTGAGTAACCTCAAAGTTCCCCCAATATATGGATTCCAATGTAAGAAACACTTTATTAACTAGTTAGGTGGTCATTTCCCACCTTACACATAAATACTAATCAAACTTAAGCAATGAAAGTCTGAGCAAAGCATGGTTATTAGAGGTTTATCTAGATAATCTAGAATAAGATATATTTTTCAACTCAACAAAATACAAAGACAATATTTAAACACTATCATAAAGAACTTCAGGAGTCACAGGAATACACCAGTAGATCCTTATTAGAGAAACACTGCAGTCAGTCTTATTTGTATATATGCTTTACTCTCTACTAGACAGATTGTCCTTAGGCCACATATCTGGGTTTTGTTTCTTTTCCATAGAGAAGTCTTCTGTAGAGCAGAAACTTATATTCATTAACTGAAAGGCTGATTGACTGAATATATAAATATTGATCTCAAATTCAGAAGTATAGGCTTTAATGATGACTTATGTGTACGTTTAGCAATACCATTTACATCCAAGGCCTGTTTTTTTTTTTTTTTGGCTTGTGGCTTGTGTGATCTTAGTTCCCTGACCAGGGATTGAACCCATGCCTTCAGCAGTGAAAGTGCAGAATCCTAACCACTGGACCGCCAGGGAATTCCCCAAGACCCTTCTTGATGGTGTATCTGTACCACCTCTTCTGTATAGAGACTGGGTTATGTGACTTTGGCCATGGTTTGTTGGACATCTGACCTGGCTGGCGTATGCTGAGTCAACCAGATTTTGTCTCACAGGATGTGGGAATTGTTGTCAATCTCTGGTGGGTATTTGAAGTAAAGTGCTGTCTGCCTCCCATGGGGCATCTTATTCTACTGGGAGAAGCATATAAAATTATTCTGCAGAGGGTGATATTAATGAGGCAGCCACTGAACTGGGGCTTAAGAGAAATTGCAAAGTAACCTGTGACCCAGCTTTCCACTACCTGATTTAGTCCCTTATGGAAGTAAAGTGCTCGTAACTCCTATTTTTGTTGAGAAAGTTTGAGGCTATTTTTTGTTATTCACAATCAAATAACCTCTAATGAAAGCACTCGGGTCAAAATTGAGTACATCTTTCAGGACAGCTGCATAGCGTAGTGAGGGTCACCTGTGGGCAGTGTGAATTTTAGAGCTGGCTGTGTGCATGTGCTCTTTCAAGGCAGAGGAAGCTAAAGGAAAGCAAGAGGGAATGGTAGACAGGTGAGAGAAAGGACCACCGATTGGCTAAGTGAATATCAAAAAACTTGGGGAAATTGTCTAATGCAATTCTTTACTAAGTCATAGTAAATGGTGTGCACCCTCTCCTTCATTTTCCTGTGACATGTTCAGAAAACCTATAATATTCACTAAACTTTGGATGAGTGTGCCTTTTTTATGATCAATGTGCAAGACGAATATGTTGGGTGGCAAGATTGATACCTGTTTTGACTAAATGTAGTAGTGGAGCCCAGACTTGGATTTCAAATATGCTGGGTTATTGTTTCAGTTTTCATTTGAAGAAAAGGTTTCATAGGTAAAAATTTTCATAAAACAGGCGTAATAAAAAGAGCCTGAACAAAGAATTGAAAGGTATGGGATAATGTTCAAGATGCCTCACCTCTTCGTTATGTCTCATGTCATATTACTGATAGAGTAATCCTGGAAAATATTAGAAGATTTTATGAGTTCAAATATTATCAAGAGAATGAAAACAGTTTATAAACCACAAAGAGCTACAAAGGTTAGAGGCAGTATTAGGTTTACAGTTTAGATTATGAGCTCCTTTTCTTTGCTTCTGTTTCCTAATATCCAGTGCAGCAATCATAGTAACTTAGGAGGTTCTCATAAATTGATTGTTGAAGAAATGAACCTAGGCTTCAGAATCACATATTTATTTTATATACATACAAATAAATCAATCTCAAAGCATTCATTGACAAAGAGAATGCAAACTGTCCTTGTCTACTAGGGAACAAATGATAGGAAATAGCAACTGAATTGATTTAGGTTAAAGTCACATCCCAATAGTGAGGATGGTAGCAGAGGAAGTCGAATATCCCTTCCCTAGAGAGTCTAAAGAGATTGGATTTTGTTCTCCTTGGAGCAATTTAAATCTAATCTTGATGAACTTGAAGATCTCTCAGTATCTTTTCTATCCCTTTAATTTTAGGATTAAAATGAATCTGAAATCTTCTTTACATCTGGGACAGCGATTGATGTCTTCTGTATAGGCTTAGATAACTCTGATTCAGTGGGACGTGTCCAAAAAATGCACTGCAGCATATATGTCACTTGGTTGGTTTCTCATTTGGCATATTTATCATAAGCATTTCTGGTATATAATTCTAAAAGGCTTAAAACAATCTGTAGGCGTTTTTACCTTCAGTGAATCACTCTGAGGGCATATAGCATGTTCCTTTAGGTCTTTGATGTGAGTAATAGAGAGTATATGTAACTTAGTGCTCTTGTGACTAATTTCATGTAGGTTGCTTTTATTTATGGAACAACATGCATGAATCACTCCATGTAGTTCAGTGGCTTTACATAAATATGTAAACAATGCATCCCACTTTCTGACTGATAGTTTTTAGAATAATGGTAACATGTAGACCAGAAGATATAGCATCTATACAAGTTTACTTCATAGTTTTTCTGGATGACTTTTGTTCTTAGAACTGCCTTCAGTTTGGGGCAAGGCTCTGAACTTTAGAGGGCTCCATGTATCACACAAACACAGAGTACATTTATCTAAGAGTATGTGGTTATTTCTGTCACTTGGGATCTAGAACTCATACTGGCATAATTCAGTCTGAAACCATGAGCATCTATTCTCATGACCAGCACCATTCTCACCTCAGGAAATCACTTCTCCACATCTTGCCCTATATTTTCAATATAAAAGGTAGTCATATCCAAATGTTATAAAGATTTGTGAGACATGATACTGCTGGTGTCACAGATGGACTGTGCTTTAGAAATCAGAGAGAATTTGAGTGCAAACTTACACAGATGAAAGAAAACACAAATAATTTGCATCAGTCTGGGTTTGATCAGGAAAACAGAACCACTCTAGGTGTTGTGAGAAAAAATATCCATTAAAGGAATTAAGGTTGCCGTGATTGTGGAAACAGCTGAGGGAGTGAATGTTGGAAGTCTGTAGCTTGAAGGTGAGGGAAATAGTCACTAAGGACCTCAGCTGGAGGCTCTAAAACATGTTATTCTTAAAGGATTGCCCGGGAATTGCTGCAATCTCAATTGGGAAAGTTCCTACCAACTAGTGGGCTATCATGAAAATATGGATGCATCTGGAATGCTTGGGAAGTCAATGAATATCCTCCATCTACCCATGAATCTTGTTACCACAAACTCCAAAGAATAATGATTTCTTCTCCATTCTGCCTGCACAATATCACACAAGTTTCTCTCATTGGTAGTCTCTAACCCAGAACCATACAAAGTTCAGGCTCCTAAAAAATGTAGTTCCAGGCTACTCCTCTGCATTGCATAGGAGGGCAATAGGGGCAGTGTTGAATTGACAACCGGCAATTCAACACAATCACCCCTTTATCAACTCAACATCCAAGTGTAACACTTCTCCTTAAATATTTAATTTATGAACAAAGACAAATATAATGTGTTTCTTCCAACTAACATGATGCACTTAACCTTAATTCAAGTACAGACACATTCATTTTCCCCAAAGGGAAGGCAGAAAGGCTCATATGCCACTTTATTTCCGATAGTCCATGACTTGAATATTAAAATATAGAGTTGACCACTCTGAGCATATTTTATATTCATAATGGAGAATATAGGGGAAGCTTAATTTATGCAAATATATACATATCAAAGAATAAAGAAAATACGGACAGTTACTAGCCCTTTTTTTCTGCTTCTTGTCACATGGCCATAATTGGTATTTGTAACTTTCCACTTCCACTATCTATAATCCCTTTGCCCTCAGCAAGTGTATCATAGTTTTTTGCCCAGTGGGGACTCAGAATTGGTATCCATGTTGCTGATAAATTGCTCCTTCAACAGTGGATATAACTATATCAGCAATGGGGAATGAAAAGTCATATTTTTGAGCCAATACATAATTTCCAGCCATGGTTGATATTCACAGAATGGAACGTTTTGCCCATCTAATTGTTAAGTGTCTCCTCTGCTATGTTTACTCTTGTATTGTTACATGACACACAAATATCCCCCACATTTTGTGCCCATTCTGAAAGATTCATCCACATACCTCTTCTCCTAAGCAGTTTTTCCAGTTTTTGAATCTTGTCCTTTTCAAATCCCTGGTCATTCAGCTAAATTGTTAGTGACTACCTACAGATAAGTGTAGATTTACAGTTTTGTTTTTCAAGTAATCTTATCTTTGAGGCTACCTAACTTAAAATTCTAACTGCTCAAAATTCTGCCTGCAAGGAGGATATCCATTAAATAGCATCCCTTCAGTACTACTACTGCCATCTATTTCCAAATAGTTTCAGATTATCTTCTGGAACCATTTGTAAACCATGCCCAACTAGTTTCCCTTCTCAGTGAAGTGGTCATAGTGGAGTTTTCATGAGGCCATTGTATGAGGTAAGGGAGAAGAGGCAATGCAACATGAGTAGGCACCATGAGAATCTAAATCACTAGCTTGTGGCAGCTTATATTCACCTTTCTTCTGGAGCCCAGTCTTGCACATACCACTTCCACTTGATGATGGACTGCTGTCACCCACATCAGTCTTTATGGCCTGGTGGTTCGTGTAGCATTCAGCTTATGAAGAGCAGTTCACTTTACATAGTAACTCTGTGGCCACAGTCAATTATTCAGGGCCCAGTGTACAGGAAAATGGTTTTCTGCAGAAAAGAATACGATTTATTCTAGAATCCTAGTGTCTGCATGATAATTCATCACTAGGGTCCTGTCAAGGCCCCGTTTACCATCTCTGTCACAGATACTTCGTGTTCCACTGAGGCTGCTGCATCATATGGCACAAGTGGCAGAGAGGCTTACACAGCAGTGTGGAACAACAGTAGAGCCTGTTCTTTGGGCTCCACTAAGAACTAGAAATTTTACAAGTTACTTGGTAAATGTGTCCAAGCAACCTTCATGACCAAATCTGACATACTTTGCCTTAAAACTCAGATGCCCAATAGGCCTTGGTGGTAGTGGATACCAGATGTACCAACTTGTCCTTCACCTCAGAGCTGATATATTGACATGTACTGGAACTCTAGAAACCTTACTGAAGTTACAGAACCCTAAATTACTGAGGGGTTTATGTCTTATGCTTTGCATACATGTGTTTTAACAACGTGTCTGGGGTAGGGATTAGAAAAATTTTTCTGTAAAGGGCCAAATAATAAATATTTTAGGCTTTGTAGATCATACAGCACTCTCTGTCACATGTCCTTCTTTTTTGTTTGTTTTGATTTTTTACAATTATTTAAAGATGGAAAAAAAGTTCTTAGCTCATGGGCTGTGCAAAAAGAGTCTCCTGGTAGTTTGATTGCTGCTTTTAGGCAATACTTCCCAAACTATCTGTGGTATGTTTTTTTTTTTCTTTTAAAATTTCCAATCCATTTCAGACTGCCATTTTTGTAAAAAACAGTAAAAATGAATAACTGAAAATAAAATTATAAAGCCAGAAAATAAAATTTAATTTTTTAATATTAGGTTCAATAGGCATAAAATTGTGTGGTCAACTTGCTGTAAAACTAAATTCTTAGTCTAAATTTCTGTACTTAACTCATTGAAAATTAGCAACATACAATTTTCAAATCTCCATTGGTATGCAGACTATACTTTGAATAATACTGATCTAGAGTATTTGTTACTTTCTGCTCACTAGGTCAGTCAGCATTCAATGAGTTGAACTGTTGTCATTATCTGTGGAATGGCCAAATAACCCAGTTCTTTATAGCCTAGATTAAAATAGTAGGCTGGAAAGTTAATATATTCCTAAAAGAAGGGAAAGCAATACACTATTCTTTTGTTAAAGGAATAGGGAGAGAGAGAAAAAAAATCAGATCGGTAGCTGCACATCAGGTTATAGAGATTGTGTTGATTTGCTGGAACAAATTTGTGTTGATTTGATGCCTTTATATTAATTTATGATAAACTACTGTAATTCTCAAGCATCTGGCTTCTGCATAGTCCAAATAGGTGAGTTGAATGGGTATGTGATAGGTATAACCTCCTCCAACATCTTTCAAGTCCTTGACAGTGACATTAATCTCTGTAGTCCCTCTGGGAATGCAGTATTTCTTTTGGTTTTACCACTCCTTGTCATGGACTACCAGTGTCTTATTATCCAGTGCCAATGGGGTCTTTTTTTTTTTTTTCTTCAGTGGGATCTTTTTAAGATAGAGTTATGTTACAGCTGGATTGGGACAGATCTCTACTTATCTCTGGGAAATCTGGAACTCTGGTGTTGACACTTAGGCAAGATTAAGATGAGGTAGGCTAATTAGTGGTCTTTAATGTGCTGTGAAAAGTTCAAAATTCTCTTGGTGGAGGCCAGGGTCAGCTTTTTTACATTTTTTAGGGATATTCATATTGATGACTTAACCTTGGTTTAGCCAGTTCCATAGCCAGGCTTTGGCTATGTGATGAATAGAGTGTAGAAGACCCCTCTGGAAACTCTTGCCTGATCTCTCCTGAAACTAGAGTCCTCATACATAGCCAGATCATTGTGGTTGTTTGAAGTCCAGAAATGAGGCTCCTCCTGTGCTGTTGAGACAGGAACCTGGGAAGCTGTGCCTGGAAGTGTCTCAGCCCCTGATGCTTCCTGCGCTTGCTTTCTTCCTTCTACCACGTGCTTTGTCTTTTCATATACTTTAGGTGAGTGTACACTGAGAAATCTCAATTCTCCAACCTTATGTAACCATTGTAGTGTCATTGCTATCTTTAATTAATCAAAGAACCAATTCCAGGTCTTATTCTTAAGATTCTATTATCCTAGAACATTTTCCATAACAATAGCATACTATCTGGATTCAATCAGGAAAACAGAGCCCCACTAAGTAATATGGGAATCAGGGATTTAATATAAGAGTTAGGGCATCATAAATGTAGACAGATTTGTAGTAATGAGGGATGGGGAGCATGCAACCAGAGGTCACAGTTACTGACCACCACTCATGGGGGTGTTATTAAAAATTACTGCCATTTTTAGTATTTGTTGAGAAGATTCTTACTGAGGGGAAAAGATAACTATTTGTATAATTTTGACTTCAAATGTTGATTACTAGCTCTTAAATATGTGACATGTGGGCCTGTGTTTGTAGTTTTATCTGGGCCCCACAAATGTTAGGGATAAGCCTGCTTTTTCTCATGATGCTCTCTTGTGATCTTTTCTTGACAAAGTCTTTGCTTTGCCTAAACTTCAGGTTCATTTGCTGTGTATTCCTTACCTATCATATCTGACCAACTCAAAATTTCCCTTTACTGTAATGGTAATCAGCTCTTAGGCTTGTAGGTCATCTCCAGGGCTTTATTCTAGCCTCAACATTGGGTCCTGAAACCAATATTATTAAGTTTGTATTAACTCAATGGAGTATCATGTTAGTATCATTATTGTAGTATATTTGCATTTAATACAATAATGACTTGGTAAAAATGGAGATGATTTAAGAGCTTATTTAGTCCTATGGTTGAAATAGGAATAAATATATATAATAATAAAGGTGTATGGGGTTTCCTGGGAGTGGGAGTTAAGCATTATCAAAAGAAAGTTTGAGGGTGATTTTGGGCTCACCCCTTTCACCCCCACTATTCAGTCAGAAATATTTTCCTTTATCATATTTGTTTACATTTCTTGGTAAGATTTTGTTTTAAACTAGCTTTCTTAAATTTAAAAAATGTTTAAAACCCATGGATTTAATCCAAGTCCTTATTTTATATTTGAGGAAATTGAGGTCCACAGAAATAGATGAATTTGCTTAAGGCTACATAATGAAATAATGGCAAACCTGGGAGTAAAACCCAGGTCCCTAGTCCCTGACTATGCTCTTTTCAGTTTTCTTACAAGTGCTTATATTACAGAGATCTTGGAACTCTGGGAGCTCTCTACAGAGAAACAGAAAATGCTATGATAGCTTGTTTTACTTACATACAAATATAATTTCATGTTAATCAAATAATGTTTATTATATTCTAGTATATATGAATAGAAGCTGATACCAGATTCTCTCTCTCTCTCATGTTCCCTCTTTCTCTCCCTATCTCTCTCTATCGCTGTGTCACATAAACACACACGAGAAAAAATAACTTTAAAACATTTTATTTTTTCCACATGATTATTTCTCTCAAGTTGGGAAAATGTCATTTTAATGGCAGGACACCTACATGTAACTGGAGAAACACCACTCTTCATGGATGCAGTTGCAGAATTTGAGAACCTGGTACCACTTCATGCCACCTTTCACACACATTTTCTAAGGTTCTGATTTTAAAAGTTAAAGCTAATGTTTTGCATATTTTAAATTGGCATGCATTTTATATAATTACAAATAATTATTTTATTTCCTCTCAAAAAGCTTGAGGAAATGGAGTTTTGACATCTGGTCTGAGATTTAAAATGCATCCTAAAAAATTTATTCCTTAATTGCACATCTCTGAGTTTGACCTTCAGTTGAAAAGTGTAAAGATGCGGAGGACAATATTCAAATGACTTGCAAATTTATGATTTAAAAAAAAAATCCTGATCTAGTAAGAGTATAAGTTTTTTCTTTTTTTTTCAATGTTAGCCTTTATTTTATTTTATTTCATTTTTATTTTTAACATATTTATTGGAGTATAATTGCTTTATAGTGGTGTGTTAGTTTCTGCTGTATAACAAAGTGAATCAGCTACACATATACATATGTCCCCATATCTCCTCCCTCTTGCATCTCCCTCCCACCCTTCCTATCCACCCCTCTAGGTGGTCACAAAGCACTGAGCTGATCTCCCTGTGCTATGCAGCTGCTTCCCACTAGCTATCTGTTTTATGTTTGGTAGTGTATATATGTCCATGCCACTCTCTCACTTCGTCCCAGCTTATCCTTCCCCCTCCCCGTGTCCTTAAGTACATTCTCTATGTCTGTATCTTTATTCCTGTCCTGCCCCAGTTTCTTCAGAACCATTTTTTTTTTCAGATTCCATATATATATGTTAGCATACGGTATTTGTTTTTCTCTTTCTGACTTCACTCTGTATGACAGACGCTACGTCCAGCCACGTGACTACAAATAACTCAATTTCATTTCTTTTTATGGCTGAGTAATATTCCATATGTGCCACATCTTCTTTATCCATTCATCTGTTGATGGACACTTAGGTTGATTCCATGTCCAGGCTATTGTAAATACAGCTGCAATGAACATTGTGGTACATGACTCTTTTTGAGTTATGGTTTTCTCAGGGTATATGCCCAGTAGTGGGATTGCTGGGTCATATGGTAGTTCTATTTTTAGTTTTTTAAGGAACCTCCTTAGTATTCTCCATAGTTTTGTAGTGAGGTGGATGGACCTAGAGTCTGTCATACAGAGTGAAGTAAATCAGAAAGAGAAAAACAAATACCATATGCTAACACATATATATGGAATATAAAAAACAAAAACAAAAAATGGTCATGAAGAACCAAGGGGCAAGACGGGAGTAAAGATGCAGACCTACTAGAGAATGAACTTGAGGACACGGAGAGGGGGAAGGGTAAGCTGGGACAAAGTGAGAGAGTGGCATGGACATATATACACTACCAAACATAAAATAGATAGCTAGTGGGAAGCAGCCGCATAGCACAGGGATATCAGCTCAGTGCTTTGTGACCACCTAGAGGGGTGGGATAGGGAGGCTGGGAGGGAGGGAGATGCAAGAGGGAGGAGATATGGGGATATATGTATAGGTATATGTATAACTGATTCACTTTGTTATACAGCAGAAACTAACACACCATTGTAAAGCAATTATACTCCAATAAAGATGTTAAAAAAAAAAAGAATTTGGTGACCAACTGAATATGGTTGTCAAGAGAGAACTATATTGTATTAATGCATAAAGGACAATTTGGAAAGAAAAAGAGAGAAGGAGAAGAGTGAAACAACATCAGCAACATCAAGAAAAGAGTTTGGGCAAGCAGTTATTGACCAAATTTAAATTTATATTTCCTTAAATGTTTTCAGTTTTAAAGTCTCTCTTAAAAAATAAAATTTAAAATTGAATATATCCTCTCTAATCCTCTTCTCTTTCCAGTTTTGTTTTCTTCTATTCTCATTCTTCTCATTTTCACATCAGTTTGACTGTATAGGAGAGAATTGTTCAAAACTAACATAACAATCATTGAATTAAGTAGCATATCCTTACTCTTTTAAATTTATTTTTATTTATTTACTTTATGTTTCTTAAAGATTTTTTTGATGTGGACCATTTTTAAAGTCTTTATTGAACTTGTTAGAATATTGCTTCTGTTTTATGTTTTGGTTTTTTTGGCCATGAGGCATGTGGGATCTTAGCTCCCCAACCAGGGATCAAACCCACACCCCCTGTATTGGAAGGCAAAACCTTAACCACTGAACCACCAGGGAAGTCCTGTTATTGCCTTTTAAAATGCAATAAAAAGTTGATATGTTGTCCCTACTTAAACTCATACACAATTTTGGGGAAAAAATAAGAGAATTTTACTTGCTTGAAAGAGGCCCATGAAAAGAGACAATCCATAGTATTTCAGCACAAATTATTACTTGGGAGTCCCAATTCAAATTGCATAATGTTTGTTCTAGATTTGATAGAAACCATAATGTTTTGATAAATGAAAAATACAGATCTCTTTGTTTTTGATTGGTTTCACAATCTCTCCTTTTCAGTTCAGCAAATACTTATAAAATACTTTCTATGTGAATAGCCTAATTGATCCTATGGCAGATAAAATAATAGCAAATAATCCCAGCATTTTTTAGATTCCTTTGTCATGAAATTACAGAGGCCATCTGTTCTTTTGGATGCCTTGGTAAATCATAGCTGGTATTAGGAAGGTCCTACTCATGGCCCATCTTGGAAAGCACTCTCTTTAATTGAGAAATGCAAAGCTTTTCAGGCTGAGGAAATGTAGGGCAAATTTTGGGGTTTTTTTCTCTTCAAATTCCTTCTTTTGGTCTGTCATTCCTTTGAGGTACAGATTTGACTAAATAAGTTTGCTTTGTGATTTTTCCCATTCAGTATCATTAACTTGGTTTTATCAATACAATAGGTTAGAGACGTGTGATTTTCCCAGTTGTACCTGTAGTGCATAGGAATGGATATTGGACACATGCAAATCTTGCAATTAGCTTCATATTCTCTAACCAGCCAATCTTTTCACCCAGCAAACTAACTTGTAAACCGAGGGTGGGGAACCTAGGTAATGTTTGGTTGTCCTGTGGTTATCTGGACAGTGCTTTGTTTGCTATAGAATGCCCACTACTAAGTCAGTGGGCAAATTAGCAGGGATGTTAGTACAACATTTTTCTCCATGTAAAGCATGGTTTCCTCCTTGAGAGACCAGAAGTATTTCTAACACTGTGAAGTGTTTTTAAAAAATTTTTTTTGTTTTTGTTTTTAGGTGACAGCTTTATTGAGACATAGTTCACACAATATTTAATTCACCCATGTAAAGTATACAATTCGATAGTTCTTAGTAAATTTACCAAGTTGCCTAATCATTACCACAATCAGTTTTAGAACACTTTTATCACCCTGCAAAGAAACCCTGTATCTCTTAGCCATTAAGTCCTAACTAATCTCCTTTCTGTATCAGTAGATCTTCATATTTTGGATATTTCATACAAATGGAATCCTATAATATGTAGTCTTTTGAACCTGCTTCTTTCACTTAGTGTAATGTTTTCAAGGTTCACTCATGTTGAAGTATATATATCAGTATTCCATTGCTTTTTGTGGCCAAATCATATTCTGTTTAATGGATTTATCACAAATTCTCCATTTATCAGTTGATAGACATTTGCATTGGTTCCACCTTTTGGCTATTATGAATAATGCTGCTCTTCATTACAAGTTGTTGTGTCATATATTTTTATTTCTCTTGGATATATACCTAGGAGTGGAAATATTGGGTCAAGTGGTACCTCTATAGTTATTTAGACAGTTATGAGGAACTCCCTCAGTGCATTCCAAAGTAGCTACACCATTATATTCCCATAGTTGTGTACGAGGGTTCTGATTTTTCCACATCCTTGCCAACATTTGCTAGTTTCTATCTTTTTGTTTACAGCCATCCAAGTGGATATGAAGTGATATCTCATAGTGGAGTTTTTCTTTTTTCTTTTCCTTGATGACTAATGATGTTAAACATCTTTTTATGTGATTATTGGCCATTTGTATTTATTCTTTGGAGAAATGTTTGTTTAGATCCTTTGCCCATTTTCAAATTGGGTTATTAGTCTTTTTATTATTGAGTTGTAAGTGTTCTTTATATATTCTAAAACGAGTCCTTTATCAGATGTATGATTCTAAAATATGTTCTCCCATTCTGTGGGTTATCTTTTAACTTTCTTGATGGTGTCCTTTGAAGCACAAGAGTTTTTAATGTTGACAAAATCCATTTTATCTTTTTTTTTCTTTTGTTACTTTTGCTTTTAGTGTAATATTTAAGAAACCACCAAAGGCAAGGTCATGAAAATTTACCCCTGTGTTTTCTTTGAGGAGTCTTATAATTTTAACTCTTACATTTAGGTTATTGATACACTTTGAGTTAATTTTTCCATATGCTGTGAGGTAGGGGTCCAACTTCATCCATTTGCATGTGGTTATCCAGTTGTCCCAGCTCCATTTTAGTACTGTGCAGTTTTTATGGGTCCTTCTCAGAATTTCATTAATTATCTGGCTATCAGTTCAATTGAATTAATTGATCAGATTAGTCAGTCTGGAATGTATTTGCCAGATTTTTTTTTTTTTGTGTGTGTGTGTGTGTGGTATGCGGGCCTCTCACTGCCGTGGCCTCTCCCGTTGTGGAGCACAGGCTCCGGACGCGCAGGCTCAGCAGCCATGGCTCATGGGCCCAGCTGCTCCGCGGCATGTGGAATCTTCCCGGACCAGGGCACGAACCCGTGTCCGCTGCGTTGGCAGGTGGACTCTCAACCACTGTGCCACCAGGGAAGCCCTGCCAGATATTTTATAATTTAGGTAATTTTTCGAATTTCTTATAAGGCAAGGTTTGAAAATGGAAGGAGATGATGCAAATTTTCTTCATTTATCAGATTTGAGTGAATCTATTCTGAAAGGTTTTGCTCATTCTTTATTATTTAGGGCAGATCTCTTCTGGGATGAGGTGCACCACTGAATGGCATTGAGTGGATCCCTTTCTATTCATAAGCAGCATGATCTAAATGAGGTGATCTGAACCTGCCTTTTCAGGCAGTTTATATCATGCTTTAGTCCCATTAACCCAGAATAAAGATTGATTTATTTACCATGGCTTATATCTTATAAATAAGTCATAAGAGTTGGGAGTGGGGGCATATATGTGTGCTAAGTTATTAGGAGACATATATATTGTGTTTCCCTGGGGATCCACGGGGGAAAATATTTCCATGGCTAAAATAGCTCAGTTTTTTCCCCAAATAGGATGCAGGTTGTACGTTTCATAGATATTATGATTACAAGAACTGTGATCCATAGGAGTTCCCTGTGTAGTTTGACTTTCCAAGCACAATACCCTTGGCTTGGTATGATTGTGGAGCCTATTTTAGTAGGGAAAGATCTCAAGTAATTTCTTATAAAATACTTTCCACATGGAATTCAGCATAATCTGCTCAGTCATGTGGTCCTCAGGCCATAGGGATTCTCTTACCATGAAATGGAAAATAATCATTATTTCTTTAGAGATTAATAAAAGAATGAACCAGCTGTAAGAAAACAATGTCTGAATAGCAAAGTGTGACTAGGGGTAAACTTATAGCTCTAAGCAAAATGATCATTAGGAATTCATCTGAGCAGTAGATCATATTAAACCAGCACAAAGTAAAGAACAAAGTTAATCAGTGACAAGGAAAGGAGAAAAAAAATTAGTGCATGATTATCCATACTTCCAGTCATGGAGTGTGACACAAAGGACTTTGAAAAAAGCTATCCACATTTGAAAACTGTCTGCTCGATCCAGGGATCTTAGTATAGGTGTCTACTCTTGTGGATCATCTGCTCCTGAAGGCTTTTTAGTTAGCTTTCAGTGAAATTCCTAGCATAAGTAGAGATTCATTGGTAAAATATTTTATTTGTATTGGGCTCAGTTCCTTGAAGTTTAACAGCAGTAAGAGTAATTAAACATCCTAAAATCATACCTCATAACTAAGTTCTAATTAGATATATGCTGATGTGTTTTCTAATAGGCCCACTAACTAGGTTAAAAATCATGGAAAACATTTATTGGGTTTTCTTTTGGAAAGCAAGCTTATAGTCATGGTGCTGAGAACCTATTATACCAATCATAACTCTGATATTCTCCTCACCCCCCCACCTCTAGGAAAACAGGAGATATGTAAGGTCATAGTATATGACAGAGAATTAATTTTTGTTTCTTCCTGTGATAGATTCTGGTTTTAGTGGGTATTGAGAAAGTTTGTGGAATGGGTTTATGGGTCTCTATGTGCATTTTGATTTTTTTGTTTAGAATATACAGAATGGATCTATAGTTCTGTTCATTTATAGGTCAGAGGGAGCTTGTTTATGCATGGGGTTGTTAGGAGAAAGGAAGTGTAAAGATACAGAAATTATAACCTAGTTTATAGTGTCATTATAGCCCAGCTTTATCTAGTTCATTAGACTTTTTAAAGTAAATTCTTTCTGAAGTGAACTGATTTTGCAATTTCATTTACACACACACACACAAAAAACTCTACCCAGTAATTTAACCAGAGTAGAGTTGTGTAGAAGAAAAATATACTTTTAAGTTCTTTCAGTTAGAGTGTAATGGAGATAGATAAGGGCTCAGAGACAGAATCAGGCAAATTTGAAGGGGTGGTAGAAATTCCCAAGGACAATTATGCTCTAATTTACTCTGGGGGACCACTTGAGGGTAAAGTGGAGCAGTTTTGTGGAAAGAATGGAACTTACATCCAATAGAAATGTCAAGGTTTGCCTTAAACAATTATGCTAATAAGCTCATTTTGAGTGGCTAAAATAATCACTGAAAAAAGCTATGTGTGAATCTATGCCTGAAGGAACCTATCACTGGAGTCCCAAGCAGGACATGTCATTAGCCTTTTTAATCTCTTTTGAGTCTTCATAGGCTGTCTTTTTTACAATGTTACAAATTATTTCTGGTTTCTTGTTATGTGCTCTAAAATTTAGAGCACAAGGTGGACCCTTTTGAAAAGGGAATTTGTTGTTTCCAGTGCTCTTGGTCATCTTCACTCTATTTAATTTGCAGTGCTGTAAGATTTTTCCTTTTCTTTTATTCTTCTAAGAGTCTTGGTAGTGCTCAACTATTTGTGGTAATTCCAGATGAGCCACTTGCCAATCTCAAATTCAACCAATCATTTTATTATTTCTGATTATAATCCAGATATGGTACCAGAATATTGTTTAGAAGTACTAGTGAGACTTTTTCTAAAGTACTCAGTTGATTCAAGACTCTTTTACCTATTATTCTTATTTTTATTTATTTATTTATTTATTTATTTATTTTAAAGCCCAGGACATACCACTCACGGCTGCCGGGGTGGGTGTAGCCGCCTGCCCCTTGCCCAGGATGCCTGGCTCCTGGTCAGTGGGTTGGCTGCAGCTCACTGTGTGCCCTTATAGGTTTGAATACTTTGTCCAGTTAACCGTAATAGGGAAGATTTCAGGAATGGCCTACAGTAATTTTCTTTTCAATCTAATTATTTGTTTTATCCAAGTCCCCTGGTATGATGGTTCATTAGGTGTCCAGTCTACTTTGAGTCATTTTTTCCCCTCCCTCTGATATGGTAACCAAGAATCTATTAAACTGATGCAAACCTGGAACCTAGTGTATGGAGGTAACAGTATTCTAGATTTCTCTTTACATTTTTGCTTGTTGCCTGTAAACTTGTGAAATTATTTAACTATATTGTGAAGCTTAGCATGGGACGAGGTTTAAACACTTGAAGAGGTGAGCAAGTTCTTACTGGGTATTGAAGAGAAATCTCTTTTTTGCTAAGGGTGTACTCAGCTACTGGAAAGGATATGGGATTTTGTGAGAGTATGGAAGGAACAGTAGCTAAATGTCCTTTGGAACTGCCATGGCTAAGGAAGCTGAAAAATAATTTCAAGTCCTCTTCATAAGAGACTTTATCCTCAGTAAATGTCAAAGGTAGGGGAAGATATGAGTGTTAGGTTTTTCCTGAATTTTCTTTAAGATGAACAGGGAATCTTGTTAAAAAAAAAAAAAACCTACATGAGACTCATATTGATATAGAGAAGATTTACTGTACCAATCAAAGAAATAGGCTCATTAGGCATTTGAGATTTTGTTTACCTTGAGTTCAAAAGCACTCCATAAGTGAAGGATTGTGTTAAAGGCACAATTACTAACTGTAGATCACAGAAAATTTGGGTTGTCTCAAGTAAAGGAATGCCACTTAGCTAAATACTGAATTGTGATATAAGGATAATATATTAAGTGATGGAGTTCAGGAACCCTATCCCAAAATACGGCACTTTGGCATATTGCATATGTTAAGCTGGAGGAATTTGAGAAGTGGCATGTGCAAGAAGGACTTTCTGATCTTCCCCTGAATCAGGGCCCTCATATGAAAGGTAGCCTCATATCTTTTCATGACTTTCCACTCTTCATCAAACCTAACATAAAAACGCTCAGATTTAACCATTTCTTCAGGTCTTCATTTTCTTACAAGTGCTCCCGTGTCACATAAAACTTATATTAAGCAAATTTGTATGCTCTTCTCTTATTAATCCGTCTTTTGTTATAAGGGCCCCAGATGAAAATTTAGAAAAGTAGGAAAAAAAAGATATTTTCTCTCCTGTACATAAGCAAACTGGGGTTTTAAGGTAAGATGGGGCATGGGGGCTGGGGAGGAACATTTAAGAGTTAATTATTCCCACAAACACAAAAAGACAAATATAGTCAACACAAGATAATTTGAAGATTTCCTCATCAGCCAAAGCGTAGCAATGTCAGTGGTATAGTATAAGACATAAGATATCTTCCTCAGTCATATAGTTGAAGCTGACCTACAGTCTTTTTACTGCAGCCCCTGTAACCTGGTTGTTAAGAAGCCTGAGTCACCAGAGGTTTCCTGGAATCCTAACAGACATATAACCAGAACAAAAGAGTTACTACTTCTTAACACTTTCTTCCAGTGGAGAGGACCACATAGCCAGGTCATCAGAAAGCCATGAACCAGAAATAATATAATCACACACTCAGGGATGCAAAGTTTTCTAGCAGTGAGGTGAGACTCACCCAAGGAGATCATGAAGAGCAGCCTGGGTATAAAGGATGGTTTGCCCTTCCCTGGTAATGCAGGCCAATCGGCTCCGAAGGATTAGGTCTCAGAAGGACTTCAAGAACACTGTTAAACATTTTTTAGAAAATAATTTGGGGAGGGATAGAATTTTTATTTGTATGCAAGAGATATAAACTTTAAAAAGGAGTTCATGACATAGACTAATCACTATTTAGGGCTAACCTTACTACACAGCAGTCCCAATTCTGATTGGATAATTTGGGTCAGTTTTGATAGAAACCATGAGTTCCTATCTTCAACAACAAATACTACAATTTTCTGATTTTCCTAGGCAACAGTGTCTTGGGTAACGTTCCTTCCATCTATGGTGACTTCTGCATGGCTAGTACTCAGAAGTTCCTGCTATTCATGGCCTTTTTTTTGAAAAGTAAACCTTTTGTTATTTTAGAGATGCAAATCTCTTCCTGAGTGAGAAAAGCATTTAACTCAGTTTATGCAGTTCCCTAGATTGAGGGCAAAACATCTTTTTTTTTTTCATTATCCTTTCCCCCCTCCCCCTTATTTCCCTTTCCTTGAGGCTGAGAAGAGAAATATAGAGGAAACATATTTTCATGGGTTAGTTTTATAGGGAGCTGGACCTAGACAACCAAATATTATAGATTAAGCATTTTTTCCAAGTCTCAAGTTTATAATGTACTAGAATGTGGAATTTAGAATAAACACCAAACTAGGATTTAGAACTTTTAGATTCTGGCCTTAGTTTTACCTTTATGAGCTGTGTAAACCTGGATAAAACTATTCCTGCTAAGTCACAAGTTGTTTATCTGTAAATAGAATAATATACTGTTTCTTCCAACTCCAGCTGAGGATTGTGAGATTCAAACACATTGAAAACTGAATATTATAGAATATGAGTTGTTATCATTCAGTTAAAAATATAAAAGGACAATGCCAAGACAAAACATTTGTAGTGTCAAAGTATATAATGAGAACATTTACAAAATAAAGAAATCCAAATAGCCAGTAAATATATGCACAGATATTCAATTTCATTACTAATAAAAATGCAAATTAAATCAGTAGAGAGATTTTTTTTTTGCCATAATCAGGAAATCAGAAACATGCAAGATGATGAATGTGTAAGTGTATTGACTTTAACATTAGAAGTATGTACAAAAGAATTGGGGACAATTTGTGTGATCAACAATAAATTAAAATACATTCAATGAATATCACCTACTCCCATTCTTGTTATAGTCATTGATAAGCTCACTTGTCACTACCTTCCATTCCTTGTGATCTCTGCGCTCCTGGCTCTCAATTCTCCTGAATATATTTCCTTTATATTTCTTTTTAACTCATTATCCTTATGTATAACCACTCCAGCCCTGACTTCTCAATTCCTTGACTTCTCCTCCAGTGATCTTTTCTGCCACAGTAATTCAGTTACACACTGTCATGGTCAGCGCCTACAAAGAGTGGTTTTTCAAATTAGAGTAACTGTATCTTGGGACACAAAAGCCTTTCCCAGGGAATTCTTGGGTAATTAAAGAAAATCACTTTCCAAATTCTCAACATTCTTAGGTCCCCTTTCCTGAAATAGATTAGTTTGAGAATGAGCTTGTGGTGTGCATCATATCAGTTATCCTCTTATGTCTCCACTTCTGCAATTACCTTTCTCCTATTTTACCATCTGTATTAATTTCTTATCACTGCTGTAAAAAATTACCACAATTGTAGTAAAGTAAAGCAACAGAGATTTAATATATTATCATTCTGGAGGTTGAAATTCTGAAATTGGTTCTTTTGAGGCTAAAACAAAGGTGTTGGCACAGCTGCATTTCTTCTGGAGGCTCTGTGGGAGAATCTGTTTCCTTGTCTTTTTTGGCTTCTGCAGGCTGGCCGCATTCCTTGGTTCATGGCCCCGTCCTCCAACTTCAGTGCCACCAGTATAACATATTCCATTGCTTTCTCTGACTCTTGAAACTCTTGCCTCCTTCTTAGAAGGGCACTTGTGATTACATTGACCCACCCAGATAATCTCCTCATCTCAACATTCTTAATTTAATCATGAGTGCAACATCCTTTTTCCATCTAAAATAATACATTCACAGGTTCCAGAGAGTAGGACATGGACATTTTTTTTGGAAGGGGGTATTATTTTGCCTGCTAACCATTCAACCAGAATCTTATTTTAGTGCATGTCTCCTGGATGTAAAATTTTCCAAAATGCCAAATTTAGTATTCTAAATATTGATGATTGACTCTTAAGACTGCAAACAGCACTTTGGCGCTGTTTCCCACCAGTTTCCTGCCTTCAAAAAAGAGGTTAATAAATTAGTTTAAATTATTTATTTTAAATTATAGATTTCTATATAAGTTCAGATATATAATTCTGGATGGGTTTAGTTAATTGAGCAGAATTAATATCACTATAACCATTCTTCTTCTATTTTCATCTAATTATTTACATAAATAAGTTTTCTCAATGCTTAACTATGAAAAATGAACAAATAAAAATGTAATATATTTGATGCTAAACCTCCTCCCATTCTAATAATAAGCATAGCTAGCCCATGGAAACAATACTTTTTTTTAAAGCCTATCTGTCTTATTAAGAAATGTGTTTTTATTAAGATCTTATATTTTATACTTAGTAACTATAAAATTTTGTGGCATACTTACAATGCTTTGATCAATTTGCTACTACCAATAATTACACAATAACTAAATCTAGAAAAAATTTTAACATAAATTAATTTAGAAACATTTTGCAGAAATGTAAATAGACTAATAACTTTCAAACATAAAAACAAGCATCACTGAAATAAAATTCTGTGGGAGGAGTAGAATAAAAAAAGATGGAAAAAAATGATGTAAAATAGTTATCTCTTAAAAAGGAACCGACCTAAATGGGAAGGAAATCCAAAAAAGAGGGGATGCATGTATATGTATGGCTGATTCACTTTGCTGTACAGCAGAAACTAACACAACAGTGTAAAGCAACTAAACTCCAATAAGAATAAAATAAAATAAAATAGAGGACCTTATTTACATTTTTAATATGTATGATGGTACATATCAAATGACTATAAGCATATTCTATAAATTACATTATTAAGTGCTGTAACATTTGAATTTTAAAATTCTAATATTTACAACATGCTAAAAAATTACATTCTTTGTATCTCCTTGAGCTTCCAATGAGAAATTATATATCATCCCAAAATTTTTCATTACCAATGAAAAATGAAACCTTTTCTAAAACCTTACACAATTACTTTTAACTTTGACATTTACTCCTTCAAAACCTTGGATCCAACAATATTTTCACATTATTAGGTCCTATAGTCCATTGTTCATACAACTTTTTCATTGCCCTTAAGCCTGCTTAACCTTTGTCCCATCCTTATACATTTCCTTTATATGCCCTTAGTCTTTTGTCCATTTTAATCATACTTGAAAAACAATTCAACTTTGAAGTTATGAATAAAAATCATATTTCCAACTATACTGAGTATGTGCTTCCCAACTGAGCATAGCTGGTAAAAAAAAAAAGAATGCAAGCAAATACTGACTGGTCTCCCTTTATATTTAATATTTATATTAAATGTATATTAAATGTATATGGACTAAATGTTTTCAATAGAAGCAGGGGTCATAAGACTGGATAAAAAAATCAAGACTTAATGTGTTGCATATTTGAAAGTTGCTAAGAGAATAGATCTTAAAAGTTCTCATTACAAGGAAAAAGAATTGGTGTCTATGTATGGTGACTAATGTTAACTAGACTTATTGTGGTGATCATTTCACAAATATTGAATCATTATGTTATACACCTGAAACTAATACAATGTTATATGTAAATAGTACCTCAGTAATAATAATAATAAAGACAAACTATATGCTATTTGGAAGAAAACCACTTTCAATATAAAACACAGACAGTTTACAAGGACATGATGGAAAAAAATATTCCATATAAACACTAATTATAATAAAGTTGGAATGACTATATTAATATAGAGAAATATAAAAATTTTATTCGGAATAAAGGGGGACATTTCACAATGATAAAAGTTTCAACGAATCAGCAATATATAACAATCAGATGTTTATGTACCCAATAGCTAAACATAAACATTTATGAAGGAAAAGCTGATAGGACTGAAAGAAGAATTAGGCAATTTTGGAATTACATTTGGAGATTTCAAAATTTCTTTCTCAGTAATTGATATTGTAAGTAAACAGAAAATCAGCAAACAGACCTGAACAACACTATCAACTGAGTTGAACTAATTTCCAGTATTAAACACTCCATCCCAAAATACAGAATACTGTTTTTTTGCTATTCTAAAAAATGTACATGATAGACCATATTATGGACCATAAAACCAGTCTCAATAAATTTGAAATTATTAAAATAACACAAAGCATATTCTCAGACCAAAACAGAATTAAAATAAACATCATTAACAGAAGAATATTTGGAAAACGTCAAAAAATTATGCCATAGAGTTTTAAATAGCCAATGAGTCAAATAAGAATTGAAAGTTGAATATGTGAAGTTAATGAAAAAGAAAACACAACATAAAGCAGTGCTTAGATGGAAATCTATGATTTTAAATGTTTATGTTAGAAAATAAAAAAGGTCCAAAGTTAATTATCTAAGTTTCCAACTGAAGAGGCTACAAAAAGAACAAGTTAAATCCAAAATAGATAAAAGAAAGGCAATAATGAAGATAAAGTGTGAAAATCAATCAAGAGTAATAAGGGAAATCAATGAAACCCATACCTAGTTTCTTGAAAATATCAATAAAATTGATAAACATCTGGTTAGATTGAGCAAGAAAAAAGATGACATAAAATACAATATCAGTAATAAAAAAGACAGCTATATATTTTACACACATTAAAAGAATAATAAAGAATATTATTAAACATTTTATGTAATATATTAAGAAACTTAGATAAAATAGGCAAATACCTTGAGAGGACCAGGATAACAACATTGACTCAGGAAGATATTGAATGCCTATGTATTCTAGAAATCACCTCCAGTCAACATCTGACATCTCTTATTTCCTGTTTTCACTCATTTCCTGATACTCTCCTTGGTTTACTCCATGTCAACTCCATTGACCTACTAGCAGTTTCTTGAACATGCTCGGCACCCTCCTGCCCGAGCTGCAGCACTGTGCTCCAGATTTCTGCTCAAATGTTACATGATCAGTGACATCTTCTTTGAGAACCCTAAATAGTTATCTCCCAAGTCCCCACTATTTCCCTATCCTCCTTATCTTGCCATTTATTCTTTGTGGTACTTTTCACCATCTTACAATAAATATTTGTTGATGAGTATATGAAAATATACAAAATCTTACACAGCATTTAAACATTTAGTGTGAGAGGAAAGTTCTCAAGATACATTGATTAAGAAAAATGATACATTGCAATGCCATTCCCCTGTATATTCTCAATTTTGTCAATAAATATTATGTATATATGTCTGTATGTACAGAAAAGGATTTATATGCATTCACCAAGATCTTATTTCTGTGAGGAAGAATGCTAGTGGATTTAATTTTCTTCAGCTTTCTACAGTGAATGTTTATTACATTATAAATAGGCAAAAATAACTTAAATACAAATGAATTGACTGAAAAAAAAGTGGCCAAGAGGACTCTTCAGCTTAGTCCCTCTCTGACACATTTGAAACACGGGGATATTACAGGGACTGAGTTCAGAGACTTGAAATAGCAGATGTGTCCAGAGAAGGCATTCTAGAACATATACTGCTGAGCATGTACTTATTCCGAAGGAAATGAACAGCTTGTTTAAATATATGGCTAGGCTCTTCGCATTAACTTTGATATATTATTTTGATATATTATTCATGCCTCAAATGTGCTTCTTCCTGTTTGATATATTAACTTTGATATATTATTCATGCCTTAATATATTAACTTAACTTATATTAACTTAATGCCTCAAATGTGCTTCTTCCTGTTTTCACCAGGGCTCCAAAAAACCCCCAAAGCCTTAACGCCAGCTAAATTGTTTTCACTTCTAAATATATGTATGTAAAAAAATTCACCAACTACAGTTAAACTAGGTGTTATCAGCTAATTATACTGTCAATTTTAGATTAACAGGTACTACGGAAAGGTGGGAAAGTCTAACAACCCATGGATCAGAAAAGTGTTTTATTTTTCTTTGTCTTCTGAAGAATCAGTGAGCATTGTTCAAAATTGTAACATCATGTATATCCTGAATAGAGTGAAAAAAAATTTAAATCAACTGAGTTTATTCACATAATTTTAAAATGCCTCAACCATTAAAATATTCATTAGACTCCACTATTTAGAGTTAGACTTATTTCATTCCTAGTTGAGTTGTTTAAACCCCTCATTCATTTGGTTCTGTAATATATAGTATGAAAAGTACATCACAAATTCATGTATGAATCAAAACAAATGAGTAATGTTTATTTACTACAGCACCAGCCACAGCATTTGACATGTCTGTAGTGTTCCAGGAAATAGAATTTCCATATTTTTGGGGGGAAGACTCCTTGGTCTAATTCTTACAGAAACATACTTTTCTTTGAAATTTTGCTGACCATTTTTTCTAACAAACTGATATTTGCTATGTAAACCCTCCACCTTTGCTCTGAAGCCTCATGGAACCTTATACACTTAACTCTTGTTGTTGGTTGTCTACAGTTCCAATATCTTTTCCACGAAACTCACATGTCCTTCTGCCACAACTCTCCCTTCTCCCATTGATTTTTGTATCTGTGTCTGAGGGGAGGCTCCTGACTAAAAGTATACAATTAGTCAATTGTTAGAAGTAATGAAAATAAATATATTGAATTTCTTGTCCAGTGTTGATTAGGAACCTAATGAAGCTTTCAAAAGCCTATGGGAAATAAGGGATGAGCTCTTGGCCAACAGACCTTGGAAGGGAGAAGTAACTTCCATTGGCAGTTGGAACAGATGGCATCTTAAGCATGACAGATTTCCCACCGCTCCAAGTAGAATCAATATCCAGGAGCATGAATTAAATTAGCTGGCAGTGGATGAGAAGTCTTCCTATTAGTTTGATTTAGGTATGGGTCGATTTCCATAGTTTTGCCGTGATACTTTGTTTCAGTTCATTACTTTTAACCAGATCCGATAGCAACCATCTCAAGGATTCTGTGATGATTAGGTAACTGAAATAAGCATGAGACTGGAAAGATTTTAAAAGAAAGAGCAAAATAATTGACATGGCCAAACTACATCTCCGTGTTGGCTTTCCTCCTCTGTGGATATTCAGATAAGGCAATTTCATGGGCAGCACTCTTCTGAGCAAAAGTTGTAACGTAGATGGAGGATGATGGGGATGTATATGGATAAGATACTGATATTTATCATGACCTTACTTTATGCTTGGTGTTTTCCAACTGGAATTCTTTTAATTCTTGTGGCAGATCACTTGGATAGTGACAAAGTCTAACCTCAAATCCATGTTTGAGTCCAAAATCCATGCATTTTCAAACTTTCAGCTACATTATATTGATGGTTGGTCTTCCATTACCATTTAGCTCTTTTCTTAAACTCAACATCCTGCCTGAGTCCATTTTTAAAGTCTTTTTCCCCAGGAAAGTCTTTCCCCAGGACATAAGTCCTTCGCCTAGGATGCACTGACTAAATATAAGGGTCAATTGCATTTTGATTGGGAAACCCAGTGACATAATTCAAAGAAATGAATTCCTAATGGCAAATTAATAGGTATTTATTCATTTACCATCCTAATATAAGAATTGACTATTCACCAAGCATCTACTATGTGATAAATACAGTGTGCTGGGTACTGGAAAAATAATAGTGAGCAAAAAATGACAATTTTTGTTTCTATGGGGGAGAAAGACATTAATCAAACAATCACATAATTACATGTAAAAAATCAAATTTCTGAAGAGTGATATGAAAGAGAATTAAAGTATACCTATAATATTGAAGGCTTCTGTCACAGACTGGGTTCACAGAGTGTAGGGAGTTTATTAAAAAGTATTCTTGAGGTCAGCTCCTGTGGAAGGGAAGGAAACGGCAGGATAGATCAGAGGGAAAAGTTGGGTTATGATGCAGGCTCAATGAAGGCTTCACCTGACATACTGAGAACCCTGAAGCTAGGATGACCCTTCAGAGTTGCCTAAAGTTGGGATGAAGGACCAGGTCCTTATATCCCATATCAATTAGTCATTGGATTTGTGTTGCTTTGGAAGGGAAGTATTTTGAGGACAAAGTATAATGTGTGAAAATGGATATAACTTTTTTCTAAAAATTTGACTTAGGTGGGAAAGAGAGCGATAAGAGTGATAGCTAGAGGGCAATGAGGGATGAAGTGAGAATTTTATTTTCCAATAAAAGAAGCTTAGGAGCATGGTCCTGGTGAGGAGAGACTTTAGGGTATATTGTTGGCAGAGCTGCTTGTGGGTAGGAGGTTTTATCAGAGGTACAGATGTCTCACCACAGAAACAACCTATGTGTAAGCCCTGCCTTGCTCCTTGGTTTGGGTATAAATAAGAATGGTTCACATAGATTTAAAACTTTAAACTCTTTACTTACAGATTGCACTTCCAGCCTTTTTCAAGATATTTACTAGGAGACCTACCTCAGCAAAGTGGAATGATTAAGGTCAAACATAGAAGCCTGGGTCATATGGTAGACATGAGATAAAAGAGAGAATGAGTTTGGCACAGGATATTGGAAACAATCATTTTAGGATCTGGAATCATTCCTCACAATAACAACAAAGGATGTGACTATTGATTGGTGCAGGAGTAGAATTTGTGCCTTTGCTCTAAGTACTGGGAATTTACCTGGTGTAATTAGAACTAGTCAGTATGGCTGTTTCCAAGAAGAGGATTCAAGACACGATAGCTACTGGCGATGGCAATAGGAAGCTCTGTGGTTCAGTTTATCAATGGTCTTACATCTGGAATTGAAAGGTGGGAAAATATGAATTTCAAACTTTCTATGACATTAATATTCTAGATATGTTGGTCTACCATTTAATCACATGGAATTTTGCTATTTCCACTTTCAGTCTGAGTGGTTAATTCTGCTGTTCTCACCAAAACACATTCTTGGGGGAGAACTATGATATGTTCATTCATTCATTTATCAAATATTTTCTCAATATCTATTGTGGGATTGGCACTTTCCTAGTGGTAGAGTACGAAGTGGTTGCAAAAAATGGTCAGAGCAGTCTTGCAGGGGAAGACAGACTTGGTACATAAAAGTAATAAATGGTTATATATTGTTATAGAAAAGGATTCAGAGCAGTCTTCCAGGTATGGTATGGTGGGGAGAGAAATTAATAGATTAAGTTATATTTTGGAGAAAAATTACAAAATATTAATGAATTGAATATGGGATGTTATGGAGAAAAATAAATCTTAAATGTTCCCAGATTTCTGGATTAAGCATCTGGGATGGACTATGGTATCATTTACTGAGAAGTTAAAGCCTTGGGAAAAAGAGATTGAAGGAGGTTTAGTCTACTAAGGATTCAATTGTGGGCATGCTATGTTTGAGATACCTCTGAGCCATCAAAGTGGATATTTCAGGTAGGTAATGGTATATGTGTATGTTTAAAGATAAGAGCAATGATCTGTGTATGAGAAATACATTTTGGAATTGATGACACATAAATGATATATAGTCATAGTAAAGGATGAGATCATTTAGGGAAGAAAACCAAGGGAAAGAAGAGAAAACGCTTTACAGAGTCCTGAGGAACTCCAGAATTTAGATTTGAGGTGGATGACAAAGAGATCTTGGTGCTGAAATGAGAATTCTGGTATGATGACATAATATCTGATTACATCTTCACAGTGACACTTAGGAATAAAAAATAAGAACAGTTTCCATTTATAAAGCACTTGCTATGACAGCCACTCTTTCAAGTGCTTTGTCTACATTTGCATGTATAATTCTCAGAGCAAGCTTATATGGCAGGCCCTGCTTTTATCACCCTATTTTATAGTTGAGGAACCTGAGGCCTAGTGCGGATAATTAACTTGCAGGGTCATGTATGGAAACAAGCTTCAAATCCAAGCAATCAGGCTTCAGAGCCTGCATATAACTATGGTGCTATTTTGCCCCTTAAAATGCCACTTGGTTCTCTCCACAATATGGCAGTTTGCTTCTCTAAGGCTGGCAGGTGAATCTTTCTCACTTCCAATCTCTTCCTTTAGGAAGGATCCAGTCCTTTTTATGGGCTCACCTGCTTAGGCCTACCCAGGATAATCCCTCTTTCGATTAATTCAGTGGCAAGTTATTTAGGACCTTAATTACATCTGAAAAATCCCTTTACCTTTGTCATATGATGTAACCTAATCACCGGAGTGAATTCAGTCATGTTCAGACTCACTCATGATCAAGGGGGAGAGATTGTATAAGGTGTGGACAAGGGGTAAGAAGCTTGGGGACAACCTTAGAATTCTGCCTGCCATGGTGACCAGAGTCACCTACAGAGTTGCGATGGATTCAGCCTCCTGATTATACTTGGGGTCATCTGGGCATGATTAATTAGAATGTCAGTCATTTGAGTATGTGGATTGGAAACCACTCCAATCCAAATCACTTCCATTTCAACTTCTCCCAAAGTTGACCACAGCTGCTGTGGAACTAAACTGCAAGACTACACACTGAGCAGTTGCTTTGGCAACCAACACATATTCTACCCCATTTGAACGCTAGTTAAAATGGTCCTTACAATGGCATTGCTAAACAGAATTGAAACTAAAATGTTACAGCATGTCAAAATCCCAGACTTGGCAGAAACTCAAAGAGAATGATTATCTGAAGAGCCAGCGCAAGCTTTTGTACTGTATATAAGTTCACAATCTAGACTCATTATAAATTGTTATTCAAAAGGGTGCATGCCTTCTATCACCATTATTGGTTTACTAACCAGTACCTTATATATATAGCAGGTATGCAGCAGGTATTTGTTGAACTAAATCAAAGTTGCCTTTCCAGAATGGCTATTTATTATGTATCTTAACTGGTGCATACAAAATTTGAATTTCCATGACCCTGCGTTTCCCCAAACCTGCTTTTAAACAGTCTGTTAAAAGTATAAAAACCATCAAATGCCTTTTTATCCAGCTAATTATATTACTGACCAAAATGACCACTGTACCCTTAGAAATCATGTTTATTTGTCAAGCAGTAGGTGATATAATTAAACACAGTATTGTTCACAAGACTGAACAGCTTACTTTTAGTTATCCAGATGCAAAAAAAAAAAAAAAAAAAAAAATCGCCCAATAGCTCCGCAGTGAATTGCTTGCTGAAGGTGTTTCATCCTCATGGTGCATAAGAGTAATCCCATGCACAGAAAAAATCCAAGGAAAGCATTGTTATCCTTTGAGGCAACAATGATTGCCCATTGGTCTTGTCAGTCCAGTTCCCAGGACCAATATTTGCCACACTATGTTCTACAGAATATTAGTTCCTTCAGGTGTTAATAAGGGTCCTGACAAAAAGGTTACTGACCAAAATGTTGGGAAATGTAGCACACTTTGCCCTCCCTTCAAGGAACCACAGTGTACATTAGCAGTTGAAAAACTTTCAGCAGTCATGAAGACAGGTGTTTAACCCAGCATTTTCCAAATTAATTTGACCACTGACACTACCTTTTCCTCCTGGTGACTCTGCGGATCACCTAATACTATGTCAAGAAAATAATGTTCCTGGGATACATTTAGAGGAATGCTCTCTGAATTAACAGGGCATTTGATAACAGTGGTTATACTCATTTCCTCTAGGGACAGTTCAAATTGTGGTGGGTAATTTGGGGAGTAAATACTGACTGAGAACTTGTGATGTGTAAGACATGGCACCATATCTCTTTTGAACCTTCAATTATTACTGTAAGAGAGGTAATCTGACTCCTCTTTTACAGATGCAGGTGTTAGAGTTAAAGGAATGTCCACTATTAATATTCACTCCTTTGTACAGAAAAACAAAACTGCTGATGATACAAGTTTACCTAAAAAGTACAGCTTTCATGAAAGTGTTCTACAGAGGTTCTGCAGAGGTCCTTGGAGGAAAATTAAGAGTCTGTTCATGTCCCTAAGTGAGATTTTGAATATCATATGCAGAGATGCATCAATATTTTTATTAGTTAAGGACACTGAGATTGGGAACGAAGAATGAGGTTTGAGGTGGATGCCAGACCCAAGTACCCTCAGCCTTCTGGAATGAGATGGTCACCCCCAGCTGAAAAGAAATGGCTCCGTGGGTGGCAGTGCTCTGAGTCTATCACTTAGATACTTGCTGGATATGTGCCTGCTTGTGAGATTCTTTTAAAATTAATTTTTGTTGGAGTATAGTTGCTTTACAGTGTGTTAGTTTCTACTGCACAGCAAAATGAATCAGCCATGCATATACATATATCCCCTCCCTTTTGGACTTCCTTCCCATTCATGTCACCACAGTGCATTGAGTAGAGTTCCCTGTGCTATACTGTATGTTCTCATTAGTTGTCTGTTTTATACATAGTATCAATAGTGTGTATGTGTCAATCCCCATCTCCCAATTCCTCCACCCCAACCCCCTTTTCCCCCTTGGTATCCATACATTTGCTCTCTATGTATGTGCCGCCTGCTTGTGAGATTTTGATTGAAATTGTGCCTACTTGATTTTTCTCTATAAAATAAAGTTCTCAACCAGTCTTTGACACATGCATCAGCAATAGTTGATAAATAGTTTAAAGGTGTTATTTCCCTGAAATGTGCTATAAGTAGAACAATTTACAGAAATAAGTTTTTAGGGAAAAAAACCCCTATAGCTAGCTGATTGAGGACTCTAATATATAATGATATTCTATATTTGAGGACTGTCTTCTCAGTACTATATTTTACATGTTTTTTTGGAAAAATTGCTCTTGTGCTATAACCTGCTGGAGTGATTTTTGAAGAATAATGTGAATAAAAGATGGTTTGTTGAGATTCAGGATTTTATTCGTTTCAGTTAGTAGGGAGAGCAATATTAATATGTCTTAAAATTGCAAAATAAGAAAAACAGGGTACATTTATTTTTTCCATGCGTATGATGTATTGAGTCTTTCTACTTCTCAAGTGTTTCTCAGTTTCAACCATCATGCAAGGCACTGAATCAAGATGGACTTTTAAATAACACACTGTGGTATTAACCAAATACCATTACTATGGAAAGTGATGAAGAGTACTTTAGCTGAATTACTTGTAACCAGAAATGCCCCAGATGCAAGCTTGTTGCATATTTTCTTCAGGCAAATGCCTCAGTCACCTTGTCATTGAATAACTTTGCACCTTAACTCCACACTAATATATCCTGTTCCAGTCAGCTGTGTAAACAACTAAGCACAGAAGGAAAACCCTACAGAACACACTTCACTGCACTCTGGCCACTCTTCCTATCAAGCAGGAATGTATACTATTTTAGGATATTTGCATTTGTATATATAGTATACTCATATACATGAAGTCTCTACTAGTTTTCTATAAAGATTTGTGTCTTCGGAAATCCACTGGTCATCTAGGTGACAGGCTGTATGGTTTTCTCCCATGTCATGATGAGGTATGTGTGTATGTATGTGTGTAGCTCAGTGAGGTGGTTCTTATTCATGGCTGCTCATTAAAATTCCCCAGGAACTTAAAAAAAAAAAACCCGCAACCTGGGTATTAACAGAACAATTAAATCAGGATGTCTGTAGGTGGCGTAAGGTTATAGTTATTTACTTTGCTATCTATTTATTTTAAACTTCTATTATGGAACACCTTTAACATATATAAAAAGTGGGAAAATTATATAATGAACCCACAGGATAATGCACCCAGCTTCTACTAAATCATTGCTAAACCTGTTTCGTCTTCACTCCAGTCAACTCCTCTTTCACTGCCTCCTTCTCTTGGATTATTTGGACATGAGTTCTAGACATCATATAATTTCATTTGTACATATTCTAGTATGTATATAGGTGTGACTAAAAGAAGAGGACTCACTAAAATACCAATTATTTTATCAGAACACAAAAAGCTTAATTTCTTGACATAGTTAAATATCCTGCCAATGTTTACACTTCCCTAATTGTCTCATACTTTTTATAGTTGGTTGGCTCAAATCAGGATTCAAATAAGGGAAATTCATTGAGATTGGTTAATGTGTCTCTTATGTCTCTTTCAATCTATAGATTACCTCCATCTGTTTTTCTTCCTTGCAATTTCAAAAAGAGACTGGCTCATTTGTATTGTGGAGTTTTCCAAATGGTTACAAGTGACTGAATATCTGTGACTTCATTTAACACATTCCTTCGTTCCCTGTATTTCCTGTAAATTGGTATTTAGAATTATAAACTTGATATAATTTAGATTGGATCACTTTGGAAAGATTATTTCATAGATGTAGTTGGTTACTTCCATCACTAGGCAAAACATTTCTGGTTGTTTCTCTTTTTATGGTATTAACAGCCTTTGATGATCAATGCTTAGACTCACTTTTTTTTAAATTAAGGTTTACAAATGGTTATATTTGAGTTCAGTTATTTATTCTTTACTTACTAGCTGGAATGTTCCTATAATGAGAAGCTTTCTATCATCAATTATTTGTTTGCCCTGAGATATAGTTTGTACAGTAAAGAAGGAAAAAATGCTTGATTTGTTCTCTTTTATTTACTAGTTTTCAAATAATGAAGTGATTCCCTAAGTTATTCTAATAAGGTGTATTTTTATAGTTTTATTATAAATGCCTGAATTTAAAAATATTTGATGTATTTTATTACTTTGTAATTATTTTCCTTATTTATTCTTTTTTTTTTTTTAAACATCTTTATTGGGGTATAATTGCTTTACAATAGTGTGTTAGTTTCTGCTTTATAACAAAGTGAATCAGTCATACATAAACATATGTTCCCATATGTCTTCCCTGTTGCGTCTCCCTCCCTCCCACCCTCCCCATCCCACCCCTCCAGGCTGTCACAAAGCACCGAGCCAATATCCCTGTGCCATGCGGCTGCTTCCCACTAGCTATCTACCTTACTGCGTTTGTTACTGTGTATATGCCCATGACTCTCTCTCGCCCTGTCACAGCTCACCCTTCCCCCTCCCCATAACCTCAAGTCCGTTCTCTAAGAGGTCTGCGTCTTTATTCCTGCTTTACCCCTAGGTTCTTCATGACATTTTTTTCTTAAATTCCATATATATGTGTTAGCATACGGTATTTGTCTTTTTCTTTCTGACTTACTTCACTCTGTATGACAGACTCTAGGTCTATCCACCTCATTACAAATAGCTCAATTTCGTTTCTTTTTATGGCTGAGTAATATTCCATTGTATATATGTGCCACATCTTCTTTATCCATTCATCCGATGATGGGCACTTAGGTTGTTTCCATCTCCGGGCTATTGTAAATAGAGCTGCAATGAACATTTTGGTGCATGACTCTTTTTGAATTTTGGTTTTCTCAGGGTATATGCCCAGTAGTGGGATTGCTGGGTCATATGGTAGTTCTATTTGTAGTTTTTTAAGGAACCTCCATACTGTTCTCCATAGTGGCTGAACCAATTCACATTCCCACCAGCAGTGCAAGAGTGTTCCCTTTTCTCCACACCCTCTCCAGCATTCATTGTTTCTAGATTTTTTGATGATGGCCATTCTGACTGGTGTGAGATGATATCTCATTGTAGTTTTGATTTGCATTTCTCTAATGATTAATGATGTTGAGCATTCTTTCATGTGTTTGTTGGCAGTCTGTATATCTTCTTTGGAGAAATGTCTATTTAGGTCTTCTGCCCATTTTTGGATTGGGTTGTTTGTTTTCTTGTTATTGAGCTGCATGAGCTGCTTGTAAATTTTGGAGATTAATCCTTTGTCGGTTGCTTCATTTGCAAATATTTTCTCCCATTCTGAGGGTTGTCTTTTGGTCTTGTTTATGGTTTCCTTTGCTGTGCAAAAGCTTTGAAGTTTCATTAGGTCCCATTTGTTTATTTTTGTTTTTATTTCCATTACTCTAGGAGGTGGGTCAGAAAGGATCTTGCTTTGATTTATGTCATAGAGTGTTCTGCCTATGTTTTCCTCTAAGAGTTTGATAGTTTCTGGCCTTACATTTAGGTCTTTAATCCATTTTGAGCTTATTTTTGTGTATGGTGTTAGGGAGTGATCTAATCTCATACTTTTACATGTACCTGTCCAGTTTTCCCAGCACCACTTATTGAAGAGGCTGTCCTTTCTCCATTGTACATTACTGCCACCTTTATCAAAGATAAGGTGTCCATATGTGCATGGGTTTATCTCTGGGCTTTCTATCCTGTTCCATTGATCTATCTTTCTGTTTTTGTGCCAGTACCATACCGTCTTGATGACTGTAGCTTTGTAGTATAGTCTGAAGTCAGGGAGCCTGATTCCTCCAGTTCCTTCTTTCGTTCTCAAGATTGCTTTGGCTATTCGGGGTCTTTTGTGTTTCCATACAAATTGTGAAATTTTTTGTTCTAGTTCTGTGAAAAATGCCAGTGGTAGTTTGATAGGGATTGCATTGAATCTATAGATTGCTTTGGGTAGTAGAGTCATTTTCACAATATTGATTCTTCCAATCCAAGAACATGGTATATCTCTCCATCTATTTATATCATCTTTAATTTCTTTCATCACTGTCTTATAATTTTCTGCATACAGGTCTTTTGTCTCCTTAGGTAGGTTTATTCCTAGATATTTTATTCTTTTTGTTGCAATGGTAAATGGGAGTGTTTTCTTGATTTCACTTTCAGATTTTTCATCATTAGTATATAGGAATGCCAGAGATTTCTGTGCATTAATTTTGTATCCTGCCACTTTACCAAATTCATTGATTAGCTCTAGTAGTTTTCTGCTAGCATCTTTAGGGTTCTCTATGTATAGGATCATGTCATCTGCAAACAGTGACAGCTTTACTTCTTCTTTTCCAATTTGGATTCCTTTTATTTCCTTTTCTTCTCTGATTGCTGTGGCTAAAACTTCCAAAACTATGTTGAATAATAGTGGTGAGAGTGGGCAACCTTGTCTTGTTCCTGATCTTAGTGGAAATGCTTTCAGTTTTTCACCATTGAGGATGATGTTTGCTGTGGGCTTGTCATATATGGCCTTTATTATGTTGAGGAAAGTTCCCTCTATGCCTACTTTCTGCAGGGTTTTTATCATAAATGGGTGTTGAATTTTGTCAAAAGCTTTCTCTGCATCTATTGAGATGATCATATGGTTTTTCTCCTTCAATTTGTTAATATGGTTTATCACATTGATAGATTTGCGTATATTGAAGAATCCTTGCATTCCTGGAATAAACCCCACTTGGTCATGGTGTATGATCCTTTTAATGTGCTGTTGGATTCTGTTTGCTAGTATTTTGTTGAGGATTTTTGCATCTATGTTCATCAGTGATATTGGCCTGTAGTTTTCTTTCTTTGTGACATCCTTGTCTGGTTTTGGTATCAAGGTGATGGTGGCCTCGTAGAAGGAGTTAGGGAGTGGTCCTCCCTCTGCTATATTTTGGAAGAGTTTGAGAAGGATAGGTGTTAGCTCTTCTCTAAAGGTTTGATAGAATTCGCCTGTGAAGCCATCTGGTCCTGGGCTTTTCTTTGTTGGAAGATTTTTAATCACAGTTTCAATTTCAGTGCTTGTGATTGGTCTGTTCATATTTTCTATTTCTTCCTGATTCAGTCTTGGCAGGTTGTGCATTTCTAAGAATTTGTCCATTTCTTCCAGATTGTCCATTTTATTGGCATAGAGTTGCTTGTAGTAATCTCTCATGATCTCTTTTATCTCTGCAGTGTCAGTTGTTACCTCTCCTTTTTCATTTCTAATTCTATTGATTTGAGTCTTCTCCCTTTTTTTCTTGATGAGTCTGGCTAGTGGTTTATCTATTTTGTTTATCTTCTCAAAGAACCAGCTTTTAGTTTTATTGATCTTTGCTATTGTTTCCTTCATTTCTTTTTCATTTATTTCTGATCTGATTTTTATGATTTCTTTCCTTCTGCTAGCTTTGGGGTTTTTTTGTTCTTCTGTCTCTAATTGCTTGAGGTGCAAGGTTAGGTTGTTTATTCGAGATGTTTCCTGCTTCTTAAGGTGGGCTTGTATTGCTATAAACTTCCCCCTTAGAACTGCTTTTGCTGCATCCCACAGGTTTTGGGTCGTTGTGTCTCCATTGTCATTTGTTTCTAGGTATTTTTTGATTTCCTCTTTGATTTCTTCAGTGATCTCTTCATTATTAAGTAGTGTATTGTTTAGCCTCCATGTGTTTGTATTTTTTACAGATCTTTTCCTGTAATTGATATCTAGTCTCATGGCGTTGTGGTCAGAAAAGATACTTGATACAATTTCAATTTTCTTAAATTTACCAAGGCTTGATTTGTGACCTAAGATATGATCTATCCTGGAGAATGTTCCATGAGCACTTGAGAAAAATGTGTATTCTGTTGTTTTTGGATGGAGTGTCCTATAAATATCAATTAAGTCCATCTTGTTTAATGTATCATTTAAAGCTTGTGTTTCCTTATTTATTTTCATTTTGGATGATCTGTCCATGGGTGAAAGTGGGGTGTTTAAGTCCCCTACTATGAATGTGTTACTGTCCATTTCCCCTTTTATGGCTGTTAGTATTTGCCTTATGTATTGAGGTGCTCCTATGTTGGGTGCATAAATATTTACAATTGTTATATCTTCTTCTTGGATCGATCCCTTGATCATTATGTAGTGTCCTTCTTTGTCTCTTTTAATAGTCCTTATTTTAAAGTCTATTTTGTCTGATATGAGAATTGCTACTCCAGCTTTCTTTTGGCTTCCATTTGCATGGAATATCTTTTTCCATCCCCTTACTTTCAGTCTGTATGTGTCTCTATGTCTGAAGTGGGTCTCTTGTAGACAGCATATATAAGGGTCTTGTTTTTGTATCCATTCAGCTAATCTGTGTCTTTTGGTGGGAGCATTTAGTCCATTTACATTTAAGGTAATTATCGATATGTATGTTCCTATTCCCATTTTCTAAATTGTTTTGGGTTCGTTATTATAGGTCTTTTCCTTCTCTTGTGTTTCTTGCCTAGAGAAGATCCTTTAGCATTTGTTGTAAAGCTGGTTTGGTGGTGCTGAACTCTCTCAGCTTTTGCTTGTCTGTAAAGGTTTTAATTTCTCCATCAAATCTGAATGAGATCCTTGCTGGGTAGAGTAGTCTTGGCTGCATGTTTTTCTCCTTCATCACTTTCAGTATGTCCTGCCACTCCCTTCTGGCTTGTAGGGTTTCTGCTGAGAGATCAGCTGTTAACCTTATGGGGATTCCCTTGTGTGTTATGTGTTGTTTTTCCCTTGCTGCTTTTAATATGCTTTCTTTGTATTTAATTTTTGACAGTTTGATTAATATGTGTCTTGGCGTATTTCTCCTTGTATTTATCTTGTATGGGACTCTCTGTGCTTCCTGGACTTGATTAACTATTTCCTTTCCCATATTAGGGAAGTTTTCAACTATAATCTCTTCAAATATTTTCTCAGTCCCTTTCTTTTTCTCTTCTTCTTCTGGAACCCCTATAATTCGAATGTTGGTGCATTTAATGTTGTCCCAGAGGTCTCTGAGACTGTCCTCAGTTCTTTTCATTCTTTTTTCTTTATTCTGCTCTGCAGTAGTTATTTCCACTATTTTATCTTCCAGGTCACTTATCCGTTCTTCTGCCTCAGTTATTCTGCTATTGATCCCATCTAGAGTACTTTTAATTTCATTTATTGTGTTGTTCATCGTTGCTTGTTTCATCTTTAGTTCTTCTAGGTCCTTGTTAACTGATTCTTGCATTTTGTCCAATCTATTGTCCATTCTATCTCCAAGATTTCGGATCAACCTTACTATCATTATTCTGAATTCTCTTTCAGGTAGACTGCCTATTTCCTCTTCATTTGTTAGGTCTGGTGCATTTTTATCTTGCTCCTTTATCTGCTGTGTGTTTTTCTGTCTTCTCATTTTGCTTATCTTACTGTGTTTGGGGTCTCCTTTTTGCAGGCTGCAGGTTTGTAGTTCCTCCTGTTTTTGATGTCTGTCTCCAGTGGCTAAGGTTTGTTCAGTGGGTTGTGTAGGCTTCCTGGTGGAGGGGGCTAGTGCCTGTGTTGTGGTGGATGAGGCTGGATCTTGTCTCTCTAGTGGGCAGGTTCACGTCTGGTGGTGTGTTTGGGGGTGTCTGTGGCCTTATTATGATTTTAGGCAGCCTCTCTGCTAATGGGTGGGGTTGTGTTCCTGTTTTGCTTGTTGTTTGGCATAGGTTTTCCAGCACTGTGGCTTGCTGGTCGTTGAGTGAAGCTGGGTGCTGGTGTTAAGATGGAGGTCTCTGGGAGATTTTCGCCGTTTGATATTATGTGGAGCTGGGAGGTCTCTTGTTGATCAGTGTCCTGAAGTTGGCTGTCCTACCTCAGAGGCAGAGCCCTGCCTCCTGGCTGGAGCACCAAAAGCTTTTCATCCACAGGCTCAGGATAAAAGGGAGAAAAAGTAGAGGGAATTAGTAGAAGTATGAGGAAAGAAAGAAGGAAAGGAGGGTAGGAAGGAAGGAAGAAAGAAAGAAAGAAGCAAAGAAGGAAAGAAGGCAAGAAGGAAAGAAAGGAGGGAGGGAGGGAGGGAGGAAGGAAGGAAGGAGGGAAAGAAGGAAAAAAGAAAGAAAGAAGATACAGTAAAAATAAAATAAAGTATAATAAAGTTATTGAATTAAAAACTTCTTATTTAGAAAAAAAAAAAAAAGGGACGGAAAGAACCTTAGGACAAATGTTGGAAGCAAAGCTATACAGACAAAATCTTACACAGAAGCATACACATACACCCTCACTAAAAGAGGTAAATGGGGAAAAATCCGAAATCTTGCTGTCAGAGACCACCTCCTCAATTTGGGATGATTTGTTGTCTAAAGGAGGGAAGGAAGGACGGAAAGAAAGAAAGAAAGAACGAAGGTAAAGTATAATAAGGTTATTAAAATTAATTATTAAGAAAAAAAATTAAAAAAAAAACATGGACGGATAGAACCCTAGGACAAATGGTGGAAGCAAGACTATACAGACAAGATCTCACACGGAAGCATACACATACACATTCACAAAAAGAGGAAAGGGGAAAATATCATAGATCTTGCTCCTAAAGTCCACTTCCTTAATTTGGGATGATTGGTTGTCTATTCAGGTATTCCACAGATGCAGGGTACATCAAGTTGATTGTGGAGCTTTAATCCCCTGCTTCTGAGGCTGCTGGGAGAGATTTCCCTTTCTCTTCTTTGTTCTCACAGCTCCCAGGGCTAAGCTTTGGATTTGGCCCTGCCACTGCGTGTAGATCGCTGGAGGGCGTCTGTTTTTTGCTCACACGGGATGGGGTTAAAAGAGCCGCTGATTGGGGGCTCTGGCGCACTCAGGCCGGCGGGGACGGAGGGGCACAGAGTGCGGGGCGGGCCTGCGGTGGCAAAGGCCGGCGTGACTTTGCACCAGCCTGAGGCGCGCTGTGCGCTCTCCCGGGGAAGTTGTCCCTGGATCCCGGGAACCCGGCAGTGGCGGGCTGCACAGGCTCCGCGGAGGAGGGGTGTGGAGAGTGACCTGTGCTCGCACACAGGCCCCTCGGTGGCGGCGGCAGCAGCCTTAACGTCTCCCGCCCGCCTCTGGGGTCCGCGCTTTTAGCCGCGGCTTGCGCCCGTCTCTGGATTCCGCGCTTTCAGGCCCGGCTCGCGCCCGTCTCTGGATTCCGCGCTTTCAGCCGCGGCTCGCGCCCGTCTCTGGATTCCGCGCTTTCAGCCGCGGCTCGCGCCCGTCTCTGGGGTCCGCGCTTTCAGCCGCGGCTCGCGCCCGTCTCTGGGGTTCGCGCTTTTAGCCGCGGCTCGCGCCCGTCTCTGGAGTTCCTTTAAGCAGCGTTCTTAAACCCCTCTCCTCACGCCCCAGGAAACAAAGAGGGAAGGAAAAGTCTCCTGCCTCTTCTGCAGGTGCAGGCTTTTCCCCGGACTCCCTCCCGGCTAGCTGTGGTGCACTAACCCCTTCAGGCTATGTTCAAGCCGCCAACCCCAGTCCTCTCCCTGCGCTCTGGCCTCAGCTCGCAGCCCCGCCCGCCCCGGCGGGTGAGCAGACAAGCCTCTCGGGCTGGTGAGTGCCGGTCGGCACCGATCCTCTGTGCGGGAATCTCCCCGCTTTGCCCTCCGCACCCGTTGCTGTGCACTCCTCCGCAGCTTCGAAGCTCCCCCCTCCGCCTCCCGCAGTCTCCGCCCGCGAAGGGGCTTCCTAGAGTGTGGAAACTTTTCCTCCTTCACAGCTCCCTCCCACTGGTGCAGGTGCCGTCCCTATTCTTTTGTCTCTGTTTTTTCTTTTGCCCTACCCAGGTACTGGGGAGTTTCTTGCCTTTTGGGAGGTCTGAGGTCTTCTGCCAGCCTTCAGTAGGTGTTCTGTAGGAGTTGTTCCACGTGTAGATGTATTTCTGGTGTATCTGTGGGGAGGAAGGTGATCTCCGCGTCTTACTCTTCCGCCATCTTCCGCCTTCTCCTCCTCCTTATTTATTCTTACATTGTCTTAACAATGGCCAGAGTAGCCTCTTTATTTTAAAATCTGAGACTCTTGGACACTATTCTAGTAGTCTCTGGTAGCATTCTTTCTTTCTGGTATGGAAGCTCATCTTTTTTTTTTTTCTTCAAGTTTTATTGAGATATAATTGACATCCAGCACTGTGTAAGTTTAAGGTACAGCTGAGGGCTCATATTGAACACTCCTGGAAACAGCCATTTCTCAAAGGAGTCCTAGTTCCTTTTATGGAGAAATCTATTTAGAGACACAAATCTGTATTCTAAGAATGCTCATCATTCGTGAATTGCTCATTTTCTAGGTCTTTCCAATAGATAGAGCTGGGAAATGTTTATATATTTTAAAATATAGAAATATGCTGTTTTTTCTTTAATAATTAATTTACATCTGAATCTTCTTTGTTTCATGCCAAAAATCTCAGTTCCTAATTACATTAATATCAGTACTCATTTATTTATCCCATATGGCACACTGAATTTTCCAAAAATAGCCACAAAAATGTTTCCAGTGCCATGCCATGTGGGCTTCTAGAAACCTGTCACTTCCCATCAGTTGGTAGAGTCTATTTTCCTTCCACTGAAACTGGGCAGGCCTTTGTGTACAACTCAATGAATAGAATGAGACAGAAATGACACTACATGACTTCTAGAAGTTAGGTCATAAAAGGTGATGCAGCTTCTGCTGAGCTTTCTCATGGATGCTCACCCTTGGAACCAGGTTCCAGGGAGAAGTCACCTGTAGGCTTTCTGGCCAACAGCCTCAGGTATGGTCTCACCTGACAGACAGCATTAACCACCAGACTTGTCGGTGAGCCTTCAAATTGTTTCATTTCCCCAGATGACATGGATTGGAGTACAGATAAGTTAATTTCATCGAGAGCTGCCCAAATATTTGGTTCAGGAGCAAAATAAATGCCATTTTTTTTGGTGTTAAATTACTCACGACTTACTGCTTCCAAGTATAGCCCATTCTCTCATCTTTTAAATTTAGCTTTATTAAGGTATAATTAACATAAAAACTATACAATTTAAAGTTTACCATTCCATAAGTTTTGATATATGCTTACCTTGTGAACTTGTCAGCACAAGCAAGAGAAGGAACCCATCTGTCACCCCAAGACTTTCCTCATGCTCCTTTGTGAACTATGTAATCTCTATCTGCTGCCCCTCCTTTTCCCCCAACTCCATCTGTCTCCACGCTTCCTATTATTATACATTAGTTGAATTTTCTAGAATTTTATATTACTTGAATCATACATTCTATACTCTTTTATTTCTGGCTTCCTTCCCTCAGTATTATTATTTTGAGATGCATCTGTTGTAGCATCTATCAATAGTTCATTCCTTCTTATTTTCTCTCTCTATTTTCTATCTGTTCCCTACTAATAGAAATCTTGAACTTTACTAGTAACTTCTTCCTTCCTCCCTTCCTCCAGCACGTATTTGAAATAATATAACTTCACTCCCAAATAGTATCAAAAGGCAGTCAATAAGCTCATGCTCCTTTTCATATATGTCCGTTTTTGTTCCCCCATTTTATTATAGAAATTGAAACATCACATACGATGCTTTTCCCATTGTAGCTATCACTTTATCTTAGTTGTAGGGGTGAATGTATATTTAATATCTATCTACTGCCAGATATTATATCAATGTTTCTCTAGTCATTCTGGTTGTCCAAAGATTTTAGTAGAAAAGGTGGTATTCTCTGTTTTTGTGAGGGTTGTTTTAGCTGTTGTTTTCTTGTTTGTTTTGACAGGTTAGTAATAGTTGTGCCCTTCTTAGTTGAAGTTATGTTTGTCTAGATAATACACAGTGGTTCACATTTTCTTTTCCATAAGTATTTTACATGTATTGCTTCACTTTCTTCTGACATAAAGTCAAAATGTCTGATGACAACCTGATTTTCTTTTTCTTACAGATGACTTTGGGGACTGGGGCACACTTGATACCTATAGGACTGTTTTTTTCTTTAAAGTACAATTATTTTACTAGAATACATCATGGCTGTCCTGTGATGACTTTCCCATATATGTGGCACACCTTTTCAATATGAAATTTCAATCATTTTTATTTATCCATTTTTTAACTTCAGGGAAGTGATCGGTAGATTTTAGTACTTATTTATTTATTTATTTTCTTTGCTTTGGTTTTCTCCAGGGACTCCTATAGCAGTATGTCAAATCTTCTTTGTTTATCTTCTACAGCTGTCTCTTCCTCAAGAATATTTTGAATCTTTTTCTGTATTTTTTTTAATTTTAAAACTTTCCTCCTTTCCACTTTCTGTTTCTCTTAAGACATTGTCAATTGTGTTCATTTGCTTTTGAATGTTTTCAATTTTAGTCTTCATTTCTAAAATGATATTTTCTTCTATTCATGTTCATTCCTGAGTTTTGTCCCCTATCCTTTCATAGCTTCCACTTTCCAATAACCTCATTTCTATGTGTTTCTAATTCTCTTTTATGCTGTTCTTTCATAGCTTCTATCACTTTCTTAAAAACATTTTCACTTTTTTCTCTAAAATATCAAGGTAGAGTTTTGCAGATACATATTTGTAGACAGTCTTATTGTATTCTGCTCCTTACTTATTTTTTTTAATAGTAACTTTGTATGGAACTTAACAACACTTTCTCTTTTGCTTATGTTTAGAGAATGTTTCCCTATATTTAGACAGGAAGGGTAATACAGAATAGCTTTTCTAGAGTCAGACCTTTAGAACTACCCTTTCTGTTGATTTCATAAAATGATTTTTTTAAAAAAGAAGCAGCATAGTAAGTAGTTCCTGAGATCTGACTCATTTGTACCCTTCCTCCACTTTCATCTGGATTTTCTTTTTCCTTTGTTCTGTTGTAGCTGTCCTGCTCAATTAGTATTCTCCTCAAGGTGGGCTTGAGGAGAATACTCTTGCATGGGAGCTTCCTTTTATTCATTTTGGGAATTCAGGGCTCATATAGCTCATGCCACATCTAATCTTACAGTGGTCCCCACCCGCACATTCATATGATGCGAGGAAGAGCCCCCTAGTGTCTGCAGCTGCTTCCAGATTGGCATCACACTTTTTAGTGAGTGTTTTGGCATTTTGGGGCTCTCTGGTTGTCAGAGCCATTAGAAGCTGCTTTGCCTTCTTTCTCTTTCTCCCCCACACATGTGGATAACGTTTGTATATTTGCCATTGCTGGTTTTCCTCACTTTCTTACTCATATTTTTGGGTTTCTGTATACTCCTAGTTTTGTTGTAGCTGTTACTTGTGGGTGTTTAGATTTGTTCTTTCAGATTTGGTTGGGGCGGGGGGGGGATTGATTTAATAATCAATTATCCCACTGCCATTCTCCCCAAGTCCTTGATATTTCTGTTTTATTAGTTTCCCTGGTGATTATAAAGAGGAGCCAGAGTTGAGAAGATCTGAATTCTTGTTCTACCTCCATCACTTTCTGGCAATGTCACTTTTTAAAGTCAAAGAAACTATGTGAACTTCATTTTTTTTAATAAATAAGATGATTACAATAGTACCTGTGCTGTCTTCCTCATAAAATTGGTGTATTATACAAAATTCATATATGCAAAAATTCTTTGAAAATGTAAAATTCTATACAGTCTGTACATTAGTAGTTCATTCTTAAATAAATACCAAAAGCAGCAGCAACCATGCCTTTGATCCACATACATTGTACTATACAGGCATTGCAGTAGTAAGGGCAGTACTTATGTTTCTTACTAAAGGAACCTGAGCTCTTGTGTTATTTTGAGACACTGTTCCTTCTTGGTCCAGAATGGTGGTTCTCAAGGTCTGCCTTGTGTCTGGAAGCTCCGGAGAGAGCTGGAGGTGGAGATTCCTAGGTTCTGATTCAGCCAGCACTGCTTTCCTCTTTTTGTGTTTTATATTGTTCTCCTACACATGATTGTGTATGTAAGAGAGTTCTTCAACAATGACAACAACAACATATTGTTTTGGAAGTCCTGGATTTGGTAATTCCTAATTTAGGCACACTGAAGCAAAATTTTATTTCCCCTTCAGTTGCCTGGAACTCTATGCATTTTCTATCAAACACAATACACGCTAGCTCATCTTTAAGCTATCGGTAAAAATATACTGAACCCCCAGTCGACCCACACTACATGCTTATAATACTAGCCTGAGAACACTGTGCTGTTTGCCCTGGTGACTAAGAGTTATATGGTGCTGAAGAGAGAAGGGGATTTTTTTTTTCTTACCAATTCCTGATACGCTGACAATTTCAGGCAAATTTTGGAAATAGTTAAGTTTTAATTTTCCATCAATCTACCTTTCTCTCTGCACTCCACTCCAGCACCCTCAAGCCCTTTTCCTTCTGGCCTCTAATAACTTCAAGGCTATGCCTTTGAACCATTTCAACTGAGAAGCAGAACAAAAGTTTGGGCCTCTAGAGTGATTTGGTGACCTCCCTGGCCATAAACTATAGTCTCCTTTTCACGAAGAAGCTGATCTTTGTCAGCCATTAGAAAACTGATATAATTAAACCAATTCACACTAGTGAATGACTGATGGCCCATAACCACTCCACAGCTATTAATATTTTTAAAATAGGATGCTTGGATTACTAATTAGGGAATTTTAAACACTTGCTACAAAAATGGGGAAAAAAAGCAAAATATCAGGCCATATCAAAGATGGATTTTGCACAGATGGGCTAATAAGTGGGTAGCTGGGTTAGGAGCACTGCAAAGCATGCAAACTATGCTCTTTATATTTCCAGAAAGTGCCACAATGCAGAAGGTGCCCTTGGAGCTGAGTCATTTACGAGGGTAAATCCATTACACACTTTCTTGCTTTTTACCATGATGCACCTCACAGGTTTTGAATTGGGGCTGCCTCTAGACATGCTTGGACTCTAAAGCAGGTCTGTGGCAGAGACTGCCAGTTGCCTACCCCAACATCCATCCTCTCCTTCTTCCTTAATTAATAGAACTCTGCTATGTTGAGGATGGTAGTGTGTCTAGCCAGAAGCTTATATTTCCTGGAATTCCTTGTCCATAGATTATAGGCATATGTCTAAGATCTGGACACTGAGCTGGAAGCAATGTGTTGTGTGAATTTTCCATAAACACACTTTGAAAGGGAGGGGATGCCCCTTTGTCTTTGCTCCCTTTCCTTTGCCTACTGGCTGGAACTTGGACCTGATCACTGGAGAGGTAGGAACCATTTAGAAAGATAAGAGCCAGGGTCCTTGATAGCAGTGTGAAGCTGAAATAACAACTCTGGTCTACCCATATGTGGACTGCTTTTACTTGAGAGAGAAGTAAACTTCTGTCTTGTTTAATCCTCTGTTTTGCAAGTCTCCATTACTTATAGCCAAGCCTATTGCTATTTCAAGCCCCTAATTCACAATTTAACTACAGCCAGCGCAGTTTTTCCATGTCATTTATAAACAAAACAACTTAAATTCTGTCCTAAAATGTACAGGTTTCAGTTTAAGAATATTTATTCTACCAAGAAATTAACTTTTTGAAGTCATCAGACCTTAGAAATTCTTTCTAGTTCATATCTGAATTACAACAGGGACTCCTGTGCTTAACCCATTGCTTCTCAATCTTCAATATGCATATGAATCATATGAGAATCTTGACAAAATCTAGATTCTGACTCAGAAGGTCTGGGGTGGAGCCTGAGATTCTGCATTTCTGACAAGCTCCAAGTGATACTGATGCTACTGCTGATCAGCACTTCAGATGGTGGACATCAAATCACTTAGGGTGTCTTTAAGTGTGCAACTCTCTTTCTCTGTCCCTTTCCCCTCATCAGAGTTTCTGGAGGTGGGCATCAGAAAGCTAGCTGTATGATGAAGAGACATCATGTAAAATTTTTATAAACACAAAACTTTGAAAGTCATTGATAGGGCACATGCATTGTTAGTTGTAAATTTCAAACAGTACAATAGATATTAATGCAGGCTGGGAAATGAATTTGTTTCTCTTTTTAAGAAGCAATAGTAAATCTCTTTCCTTCTAATTTGGAAAAGATAATCTCTGTTTTTAACCCAGAGTGTACAGAAATAGCCAGGTTTTAAAACTTTCATCATATTTCTTGTCCATGGAGAAATAGAAAAAAAATTCCAGATCAGAGATTCTTTTTGTTTTTGAAATATTGTTCAAGTGTCTGATTGGGAGTAAAGGGGGCTGAAAAACATTCTTTAGGTCAAATTATGCACTCTTACCTTGAAGAGCTATTTGGATTAAAACAGAATCAAAGAGACCTCTGCTATTTTTGATCTTAGAGTGGGTCAGATTTTTTTCAGAATTACATTCTTTATAGAAATTGTGGTCTTTGGGCTATCTCTATGGCCAAATATCAAGCTCTTGAATAGGGAAATGAAATATGTATTTTCAAGGTGAAGTAAAAAATTATAGCAATCATATGTATTAACTCAGGCAAAAAATTTTCTGCAAACATTCAGAAATTCTAAGAGAAATGTTTCTTTCTTGGTTTTTAGTAATTTGTAGGCTTAAACCTGTGTTTTTGTATGTAAACCCCAGTCATGTATAATTATGAATTTCTACAGTTAAGTATTTTCTTTCTGTGTAATTTTTTTCTTTTTATTCTTTCCCCAAAGAAGTATCATTTCTAAAAATCTCCTTTGATTTTAGTTTTAAAATAGATTTTTGATAATGAATTCCCTTTGATTTGATTGAGACTTTATGTATGGTACATTCTATTTCTTTTTTTCACTTCTTTCTCATCATTGTTTCATTAATTGAGGTTTCTTGTTGTTGTTTTCCCACTAGTTTTCTCCCTCTGTTTGGAAGTATATGCTCCATTTTATTCTTTAAGTTATTACTCTAGCTATTTTAACATGCATGTTTATGAAAGTCTAAAGTTAACCGATATTTCTACCTTCTTCCAGATAAGACTTCTAGAATTTTTAAACTATGATCTTCATCCTTACTACTTATATGCAATTGTTGTTCAGTGTTTATGTTTTCCCTGAATATTGTTTCTCCTGGATAATTACCGTTGCAGTTGTTGAGGTTGAATCAATCACCAATGGCCACTGATTTAATAAATCATGCCTATGTAATGAAGCCTCCATAATAACCAAAAGAACAGGATTTGAATAGCTTCCAGGCTGGTGAACATGTATTGGTGCTGGGGGCTTGGTAACATGCCTGGAGAGAGCACAGAAACTATGTGCACATTTCCCCATACCTTGCCCTGTGAACCACTTCCATCTGGCTGCTCCTGAGTCATATTTGTTTATAATAAACCACTAATCTAGTAATTAAATTGCTTTCCTGAGATCTGTGAGTCATTCTAGCAAATGATTGAATTCAAGGATGGGGTGGTGGGAAACCGCAGTTTATAGCCAGTGAGTCAGAAGCACAGGTACAATAATAATCTGGAGTTGTGATTGGTATCTGGAGTTGGGGGAGCAGTTTTGTGGGATTGAGCCCTTAACTTGTGGGATCTGACGCTATCTCCAGGTAGATAATGTCAGAATTGAGTTAAATTGTAGGACACTCAGCTGGTGTCCAGAGAACCAGAAAGTTGCTTCATGTGGAAATACCAGAACACACATCTGGTAGCCAGAAGTTAAGCGTGTGTGTTATGTGTAGAGAAGAAACACAGGAGTTTTCCCGTGTTCAATTTAAATCTCAATCAGGATTATAATTTTAAAGGATAGGATTTATTATAGTCAAATAACTATGTATTAAAGTTATTCATTGTTTAGAATGTGAGCATAGGCATATTTTAGATTTAAAAACTCAAAAGTCTCTGGGAAAATGAAAGTTTATATGTATATGATAAATAATAGCAATTATCATGTGTGATTCAATACATATTTGACTACTCTGCCCTGGTGAATCTCGGATGTGTTCAATAAATTGTTTCTGAATGTATGAATGAGTTGATGTTCATAAGTCATAGTCAAAGAAAGAAATGATATGTTAGAGACTGTATATGTGTGTGTGTGTGTGTGTGCACGTGTACACATCTGTGCAAAGTAGGGTAGAAGAGTCATTACTTCTCCTTTAGATTCAAAGAACTGATAGTCATATAGGGACTAGTCTGTCTTTTTTATTGATTGGCCATGGAATCAGCTGGTCAAAACTCCCACCATCTAGGCTATCAGACAAAGCAGGCTTGATATTAAGTCACCTTCCAGGATTCTAACTTGCCTCACACTGTCCAAATTACTGATAAAACCTAGAGTGAGGGTCTCAGCACTGAGTGTTTTCTTAATGGATGTGAAACATAGTAGAGACAATAAACAGCAACAATAGAAGCTAACATTCAGTGAACACTTACTATTTGATAGGCGGGTATTCTTTAAGGGCTTTACTGGTGTTAGCTCATCCCTCAATAATCTTACAAGTTATATGCACTTATTAGCTCTATTTCATAACTGGCTCAGAGAGGTTAAGAAATTTGCCTCAGATCACACAACTGGTAGGTTGGAGAACTTAGATTCTAACCTGGACATTTTGACATCAGGGCAGTGTTCTTACTCCCTACCAGATGCTTACTGCCTGCATCTTAACTCAGAAGAATCAAGACTGAAGAGTTTGAACCACATTGAGCAGTAGCCTTCTTCACTCTAGTCAGTAGTTCTCAACTGGAAGCAGTTTTACCCCTCAGAGGAAATTTGGAAATGTCTGGAGACATCTTTGATTGTCAGTACTTGGAGTAGAGTGAATCTACTGGCATCTACTGGGTAGAGGGAAGGGATGCTGCTAAACATCCTACAATACATAGGAATGACCCTTCACAACAAATCATTATTCAGTCTAAATTGGCATTATGCAAAGTTAGAGCAATTCTGCTTTTGGTTAGTAGCTCTCAGCCTTGGCTGAAGATTAGAATGATTTGAGAAGCAACCAGACCAATTATATCAGAACCTCAGAGAGTAGGATAGTTTTTTAAGCTCCCTAGGTGATTCCAATATACAGTCAAGTAGAGATCCACTTCCCTAGGGAAATTTGTGCTTTTGAACGTAAGGCGCTCACAAATTCTAATTGTGCCTCCATCTCCATTGATTACACAGGTGGTTGGTGAGAGAGGCAGGAGTTTCACTTCAGCAGTTTTGATTTTTGAGAACTTTTCTATCTTCTCTAAGGAAACAGGAGAAGAAGGAATCTGAAGAACAAAACTGAATAGGTGCTCATTCTCTATAGAGGCTGCTCTAAAATTGTGTCATTTATTTTGTACTGAAATCTTGATTAACCAGTCCTGGCCAAACCTGATTAAGACTAAGTCCTTGATCTTGATGTCAGTTTGTAAGACTAAGACCTTGCAGGAGGTGAGAGGCTTACATATTAATATGTGCATGGTAGTGGTAAAGGGATTACTGTAGCCAGAAGGTAGGGAAGCTGAGAATGATAAATCCAGGTGTCTCTCATCTTGTGAAGGCACAGCTTTAGGCAGGGAACTTGAAGGAGGACTTTTGACAGGGAGGTTGGAGCAGAGCCTTATTGTCTGGGGTCTGTACTTTGAGAAGAGTACATGTCCAGATGTGAGCTCTTGAGTGATAGCCACAATGACTCTGCCTACTTCATATTCACCAGGATCTAGGAGGGGGCAGAGATCAAATTTCTGATATGAACTTAAGAGAGCAAACCAGATCACCTAAGCCAAATTATATAAACATTTAGATGTTTTTTGTTTTTAATATTTTAAAATCCCTAAACATTTAATAAAATGAACTTTACTGTTCTAGGTTTGACCCAGCTGTGCTAAGGGATCTTAAGAGAGAAGATTTCCATGCTTGAATCAGAATATTGAAGGATGAGCAGCACTTTCTAAGAATTGCATTGGGGGGCTGGTAACAGTCCCCCATAAAATATTTCCCAAAGAAACTGTGAATGCTTCAGTTAGGACTATACCATCCAGACCTTCCCCTGTATCTGGAGGTTCCCCGTTTTAAGACTAAGATTTGTGGTGTGTGTTTTATTTATTTATTTTCAAATTTAACTTATTCCGGAAGAAATACAGCATGGTCAACCCTTTGATTTTAGCTTGTAAGATCCATTTAGGGCTCCTTACCTTCAAAAATGTAAGATAATGTTTGTTTTGTTTTAAGCTACCAAGTTTATGGTAATTTATTGCAACAGCTATAGGAAACTCAAACAGTAATAATGCCCCTCTTCCTGGTAGAGTGGGTCCACTCCTTTCTGACCCTTGCCCATTCATCACAGTAATCTCTGCTGTTATTATTAATAAGACATATGAACACAGGAAGTGTGACTGTCAAAAGGAAGTAAGAACAAATGAGTGAGCATGATATAGTCTCATCAAACATTTTCCAAATTAAATTGTGAAGAATTAACTGCTAGAAGATATTTTTCATATCTGTAATGGTCAATTACATGAAAAGTACCTAAAGATATACAGAAAATTTTGCAGAATGTATTATATGCAGTTATACATGTAATTTAATACATTTAGAACAATAACATTTCATGTAAATATGACTGAAAATTCCAGCTCGTATGTGGGGGAAGAAAATATTTTAAGGCCTGAATTATCCAATTAAACCATAATTTGTAGGTTGCCATTTTGTAATGCCTGGGTGCAACCTTGATTTAAAATTCTGTAACTACTCAAATTTTTTCAGATGTAGATTTTCTCTATTTTTCCATAGGCAGGAAAATGGCATTTACTTTTGATTACTGCTTTGGAGAAGAAAAGCATTTTGGTTCTTTCATTTTGTAAATTTATATTCCAGTGTCAGAAATAACATTCAGGGATTTGGAGTCCAGAATATCAGCCAAAGAACAGTATTTGCTGGATGAAATTAAAGGTGATTTTTCTCTGGCAGGGATAGAGAATACATGGTATATGCAGGTAAGACAAAGAAACTGTGTGAGTTAGTGGGTGTTGGTAAAGGAAAAACAGTTGGGAAAATAGACTAGAGTAGCTTATAAGTGACCCCAAAGTATAAGAATTCTGCGGACAGTTTCATGGGTGATAGCATAGCCAATGTAGAGATAAGCAAGCTTAATGATATATTTGAGATTTTGTTTGTCATATATATATATACAGACATACATATATATATCTTTAAAGTTATGTATCAAAGTGACTATATTGTTTTCAAACTCCTACCTCTCACAATTTTAACTAGAAAATAGAGAAGGCTCAAAATGTGTTAAATTAATAATGAGTTTAAAGATATAATTCATTATTGAATGATTACGGGACTTGTAATTTTTTAAATTATCCATTCTCTAACTTTTAGTGGTTCTCAAATTTTAATGTGTGTAAAAGCATTACCCAGGGAGCTTGTTTAACTGGCTCTGATTAGGTGTGTTTGGGGGAGAGGCCCTGGAATTTTAATTTTAATAAGTGATTTTGCAGTGGCTGATGTACAAACTGCACAGGAACAAGCACGAGGCTGCCCACATCCACCCCATGGACATTCACCTGAAGTTGGGATATAAAACTTGTTGACTGGCAACAGAGAGTGGGGTCCCCACACCAGCAACATGGACATCACCAGGAAGCTTGTGATAAATGTAGAAACTCAGCTCCATCCCAGACCCACTGAAACAGAATCTTTATTTTAATAAGATCCTGGGATTTGGGGGTGGTAGTGGGATGATTTACAAGCACATTAAAGTTTGAGAAGCAATGTTCTCCTGGAAATCAGCCTCTATAACAGTGGTTCTTAATCAGTGGAGTGCCTCCAAGTCCTCTAAGGTGCTCTGAAAAATTACCCCGGTTCCACTTCAGACCCACTGACCCTTCAGTGATACAGGGTCAGGAAATAGCTTTTTAAAAGAGATCCAAAGGTGACTCTGATACACACCACTGGTTAAAACCAATTGCTCTTTAGGGCTTGTCTGGCAACTCAGAACCTTTGGGATGACAGAAATCACACCAGATCACTCTCAGATCTCAGTTTTGCTTTGCAGTGTGACAGCCTAAAATTCAGAGCTGACATTTTTATTACCTCCTATAGCCTCTGTTCTTTTTAGGTTCCTTGTCCTAGTTGTCACACCGGGAGAACTCAAGGAAGTCAGCGAGTTTTCATCTCTGTCCTGTGTCCTCAGAGGATGGCTGATTTATTCCCAAGTTCTCCTGCCTTTTAATTTTATTTTTTCAGTTGAAGTCTATACTAGTGTAGGTCAGACAATTCATAATTCACTCTGAGACTGTGGAAAGGACTCTGAGGTCCTCATTTTCCTCAGGAATTGAGCAGTAGTTTGTTAAAACTCCAGAGCTGTAAGTTCTCACTTTAACTGTGGTTCTCATAAATATGAAGAAATAATGAAACTTTATTAAAGGACAATCCAGGCATGAATCTTTATTTCATCTAATGGGCCTTGTAGTAAAGTAACTTTTAAGACATTCTGATGCAATTTTTAACTCAGTCATTTATGGGATAGATAGTTTATTTTATTTTATAATTGGAAGGGGCTATAAAGTACAGCCTTAGTTCAGATTGTTCTTAAGGACATACCAATAGATCCTTTGTAGATGGGCTCTGAACCAGTCGAGAACAATCAGATACTTGGTGGTCTGTGGCTAAAGCATCATGTGCTACTTTTCCTGGATTCAGGAAGGGATAAGGCAGCTGGTCTGATTGCTTGTGGAAGTTCTGGTGGCGGAGTTCTTTAGGAATTTCTCTAGCTTGCTTTGTGTTCAGTCCAAACACCAATCCAGCAGCAGAAAACCCTCTTTTCGACTTGTCAGTCAGTCAACATAAGAATAGACTATGTCTCAAGAGGCACTGTGGGGTGAGGTTTTTCTTCTACTGCTTGAATTCAGCACCTTGGAGAAGGTCCTTCTCCTTTTTGTGGGCACAGTGCTGTCACAGAGACTCCTTGTGGCCCAAGCCTTTCACCTGGCCTGCATTTTGAAATAGGACCATGCTTAAGTAAAATGGTTGCTTTCCATGATAAAGCATTTTTGGGCCAAGGAAGCTATTCTTATACCTTTTTAAGTAATCCCTGCTTTGCCCTATCTATTCGGCCCTGTTACGTTCTCTGTGCAAAGAAAACTCACAGTTGAGAGGACATTTACTTCAAGCTGAGGAGTATTAGAGGATACTACTTCTGGTAGATGGTTTCTCTCCAAAGGAAAAGGCCTAATTTGATAAGTGAGAGAATAATAGCCATTGTGCCATCTTGCCATTGAGGGAAGCCTATTTGCCTTGAAAATAAGAAATATCTTTCTCAGCAGGCAGTGCTTTTCTTTAAGGATTTTATAACAAAGATAAAAATTGTGATTGGCAAAGTAGTAAACATTTAACACACTTTTAATGTTATATAATAAGCGCAAGAACATGCAAGTAGTAAGGGAACATATTGTTATATGCTGCATTGATTGTTAGCATTTAGCATGAAAAGTAATCCTCACACATGGCTAGTTATGAGGATGAAGTGAGTTGAAGGAAGGAAATGGGAATCAGGATGAGGATCCTGACTTCATAACCAGGGTAGGGATGGAGGCTCGTCCTCTGTGAAACTTCACAATGTACTTTTCACAGGAGTAAGCCTCATGTACATTTTAGTCAGATTGGAAGATCACTAGTGATTTTGTCCTCATGAAGAAGCACCTTGATTTTCTGAAGCAGTTGTTCAGCAAATTATACTCAGCAGTCTTCTAGTTTCATTCACTTGGACTGTGATTGTGTCACATTATAGTAATTTTTATCAAAGGGTGGACTGACCTGGTACAACACTTTGTGGCAAACGCATCGCTGAATTACTCCTTCCATGGCCACTTTGTGAACAAAGGAAAAAAGAGGAATGCAAGGAGAATTTTGTCATTTTCTAATTTAACATTAGATCATCTTTTGGGCTTATGGAGTGTGCAGCAGACTTAGAGAAACAGGTTACGGATCTCTCTTCATGGTTCAGCAGTGCCAGGCCCCTTACTGCTGAGAGGAGGCATGCCTTCTGTCCCACCTCACAGATTCTCTATGGCCATCTTGGAAAACTCCTGACCCATTGCTTCTTGCACCATGGTGACCGACAAGGGGCTCCTTTTAGTAATTCTACCTTCTCACAAGACCATTAAAGGACAAACAAGAATTACTCTAAAAAATATTATTTCTGATTTCTGTCTTTGATTCTAATCCTTATTTAGGGGTATAGGCCTTTTCTGTCTGTGTAACCCAGAGTGAGTAGAAATGCAGAAGAAAGGTGGAAGAAAGGTGGTATAGTGGAAAGGGAGGGTTTAAAGAGTTAAACATTTAAGTTTGACTAGTTCCCCAACCCATACCTAATAACTAGGAAAAACTCAGAACACAATCAAGGGGGGCATGTCTTACTGTTCATGACAGCATCCCTAGTATAGAATACATGTCTGCCATATGACCCTCTGCAAAGATGTGTCGATTACTGGACTAATTGGAAGATCACCTGAGATACTGTAAGTGAAAGCAAAGACAGACTCAGTGAATGCTGAGTCTGTGCTTTCCTCTGCTCTGCTGGTGTGTGGGTGGTAAAAATCATCACTTTCTGTAAATGTGTGTCAGCCATGCAGTGCCTGTGCTCAAAAATGCCAGGATCGGAGGAGCTTCAAGATGGCAGAAGAGTAAGAGGTGGAGATCACCTTCCTCCCCACAAATACATCAGAAATACATCTACATGTGGAACAGCTCCTACAGAACACCTACTGAACGCTGGCAGACGACCTCAGACCTCCCAAAAGGCAAGAAACTGCCCACGTACATGGGTAGGGCAAAAGAAAAAAGAAAAAACAGAGACAAAGAATAGGGACGGGACCTGCACCAGTGGGAGTGAGCTGTGAAGGAGGAAAGATTTCCACACACTAGGAAGCCCCTTCGCGGGCGGAGACGGGGGTGGCGTGGCGGGGGGAGCTTCGGAGCCACAGAGGAGAGCATAGCAACAGGGGTGCGGAGGGCAAAGTGGAGAGATTCCCGCACAGAGGCTCGGTGCCGACCAGCACTCACCAACCCGAGAGGCTTGTCTGCTCACCCACTGGGGCGGGCGGAGGCTGGGAGCTGAGGCTCGGGCTTCTCTCGGAGCGCAGGGGGAGGACTGGGTTTGGCTGCGTGATCACAGCCTGAAGGGGTTAGTGCGCCACAGCTAGCCGGGAGGGAGTCCGGGGAAAAGTCTGGAGCTGCCGAAGAGACAAGAGACTTTTCTTGCCTCTCTGTTTCCTGGTACGCGAGGACAGGGGATTCAGAGCGCCGCTTAGAGAAGCTCCAGAGACGGGCGCGAGCCGCGGCTAACAGAGCGGACCCCAGAGACAGGCATGAGACGTTAAGGCTGCTGCTGCCGCCACCAAGAAGCCTGTGTGTGAGCACAGGTCACTATCCACACCCCCCTTCCGGGGAGCCTGTGCAGCCCACCACTGCCAGGGTCCCATGATCCAGGGACAACTTTCCCGGGAGAACACACGGCGCCCTCAGGCTGGTGCAATGTCACGCTGGTCTCTGCCGCCGCAGGCTCGCCCCGCACTCTGTGCCCCTCCCTCCCCCCGGCCTGAGTGAGCCAGAGCCCCCGAATCAGCTGCTCTTTTAACACCATCGTGTCTGAGCGAACAACAGACGCCCTCCAGCGACCTACATGCAGAGGCAGGGCCAAATCCAAAGCTGAGCCCTGGGAGCTGTGTGAACAAAGAAGAGAAAGAGAAATCTCTCCCAGCAGCCTCAGGAGCAGCGGATTAAAGCTCCACAATGAACTGGATGTACCCTGCATCTGTGGAATACCTGAAAAGACAAAGAATCATCCCAAATTGAGGAGGTGGAGTCTGGGGGCAACAATATAGATACTTTTTGCCCTTTTTCTGTGAGTGTGTATGTGTATGCTTCTGTGTGTGATTTTGTCTGTGTAGCTTTGCTTTTACCATATTTCATAGGGTTCTGTCTGTCCTTTTTTTTTTTTTTTTTAGTATAGTTTTTAGCGCTTGTTATCACTGGTGGATTTGCTTTTTGGTTTGGTTGTTCTTTCTTTCTTTTTATTACTTAAATTTTTTAAAAATTATTTTTTATTTTAATAACTTTATTTTATTTTATCTTCATTCTTTCTTTCTTTCTTTCTTTCTGTCTTTTCCTCCCTTTTATTCTGAGCTGTGTGGATGACAGGCTCTTGGTGCTCCAGCCAGGTGTCAGGGCTGTGCCTCTGAGGTGAGACAGCCAAGTTCAAGTCATTGGGCCACAAGATACCTCCCAGCTCCATGTACTATCAAATGGTGAAAATCTCCCAGAGATCTCCAGCTCAATGCCAAGACCCAGCTCCACTTAATGACCAGCAAGCTCCAGTGCTGGACACCCTATGCCAAACAACTAACAAGACAGGAACACAACACCACCCATTAGCAGAGAGGCTGCCTAAAATCATAATAAGGCCACAGAGACCCCAAAACACACCACCAGACGTGGACCTGCCCACCAGAAAGACAAGATCCAGCCTCATCCACCAGAACACAGGCACTACTCCCCTCCACCAGAAAGCCTGCACAACCCACTGAACCAACCTTAGCCACTGGGGGCAGACACCAAAAACAACAGGAACTACGAACCTGCAGCTTGTGAAAAGGAGACCCCAAAGACAGTAAGATAAGCAAAATGAGAAGACAGAGAAACACACAGCAGATGAAGGAGCAAGATAAAAACCCACCAGACCAAATAAATGAAGAGGAAATAGGCAGTCTACCTGAAAAAAAATTCAGAGTAATGATAGTAAAGATGATCCAAAGTCTTGGAAATAGAATGGAGAAAATACAAGAAATGTGTAACAAGGACCCAGAAGAACTAAAGAGCAAATAAACAGTGATGAACAACACAATAAATGAAATTAAAAATTCTCTAGAAGGGATCAATAGCAGAATAGCTGAGGCAGAAAAACGGATAAGTGACCTGGAAGATAAAATAGTGGAAGTAACTACTGCAGAGCAGAATAAAGAAAAAAGAATGAAAATAATCGAGGACAGTCACACAGACCTCTGGGACAACATTAAACGCACCAACATTCAAATTATAGAGGTCCCAAAAGAAGATAAAAAGAAAGGGACTGAGAAAATATTTGAAGAGATTACAGTTTAAAACTTCCCTAATATGGGAAAGGAAATAGTGAATCAAGTCCAGGAAGCACAGAGAGTCCCAAACAGGATAAATCCGAGGAGAAACACGCCAAGACACATATTAATCAAACTATCAAAAATTAAATACAAACAAAAAATATTAAAAGCAGCAAGGGAAAAACAACAAATAACATACAAGAGAATCCCCATAAGGTTAACAGCTGATCTTTCAGCAGAAACTCTCCAAGCCAGAAGGGAGTGGCCGGACATATTTAAAGTGATGAAGGGGAAAAGCCTACAACCAAGATTACTCTACCTAGCAAGGATCTCATTCAGTTTGACAGAGAAATTAAAACCTTTACAGACAAGCAAAAGCTGAGAGAATTCAGCACCAAACCAGCTTTACAACAAATGCTAAAGGAACTTCTCTAGGCAGGAAACATAAGAGAAGGAAAATCCCTACAATAACAAACCCAAAACAATTAAGAAAATGGTAATAGGGCTTCTCTGGTGGCGTGGTGGTTGAGGGTCCGTCTGCCTGCCAATGCAGGGGACACGGGTTCGTGTCCCAGTCTGGGAGGATCCCACATGCCGAGGGGTGGCTGGGCCCATGAGCCATGGCCGCTGAGCCTGCGCATCCAGAGCCTGTGCTCCGCAACGGGAGAGGCCACAACAGTGAGAGACCCATGTACCGCAAAAAAAAGAAAAAGAAAATGATAATAGGAAAATACATATCGATAATTACCTTAAATGTAAATGGATTAAATGCTCCAACCAAAATATATAGACTGGCTGAATGGATATAAAAGTAAGACTTGTATATATGCTGTCTACAAGAGGCTCACTTCAGACCTAGGGACACATACAAACTGAAAGTGAAGAGAAGGAAAAAGATATTCCATGCACATGGAAATCAAAGGAAAGCTGGAATAGCAATTCTCATATCAGACAAAATAGACTTTAAAACAAAGACTATTACAATAGACAAAGAAGGACACTACATAATGATCAAGGGATCAATCCAAGAAGAAGATATAATAATTGTAAATATTTATGCACCCAACATAGGAGCACGTCAATACATAAAGCAAAACAACAGTAACACAATCATAGTAGGGGACTTTAACACCCCACTTTCACCAATGGACAGGTCATCCAAAAGGAAAATAAATAAGGAAACACAAGCTTTAAATGATACATTAAACAAGATGGACTTAATTGATATTTATAGGACATTCCATCCAAAAACAACACAATACACTTTCTTCTCAAGTGCTCATGGAACATTCTCCAGGATAGATCATATCTTGGCTCACAAATCAAGCCTTGGGAAATTTAAGTAAATTAAAGTCGTATCAAGCATCTTTTCCTACCACAATGCCATGAGACTAGATACCAGATACAGGAAAAAAAAATCTAAAAATACAAACACATGGAGGCTAAACAATACAATACTTAATAACCAAGATATCACTGAAGAAACAAAAGAGGAAATCAAAAAATACCTAGAATCAAATGACAATGAAAACACGATGACCGAAACCTATGGGATGCAGCAAAAGCAGTTCTAAGAGGGAAGTTTACAGCAATACTATCCTACCTTAAGAAACAAGAAACATCTCAAATAAACAACCTAACCTTACACCTAAGGCAATTAGAGAAAGAAGAACAAAAAACCCCCAAAGTTAGCAGAAGGAAAGAAATCGTAAAGATCAGATCAGAAATAAATGAAAAAGAAATGATAGCAAAGGCCAGTAAAACTAATAGCTGGTTCTTTGAGAAGATAAACAAAATTGATAAACCATTAGCCAGACTCATCAAGAAGAAAAGGGAGAACACTCAAATCAATAGAATTAGAAATGAAAAAGGAGAAGTAACAACGGACACCGCAGAAATACAAAGCATCATAAGAGATTACTACCAGCAACTATATGAAAATAAAATGGACAACCTGGAAGAAATGTACAAATTCTTAGAAATGCACAATCTTCAGAGACTGAACCAGGAAGAAATAGAAAATATGAACAGAGCAATCACAAGCACTGAAATTGAAACTGTGATTAAAAATCTTCCAACAAAGAAAAGCCCAGGACCAGATGGCTTCACAGGAAAATTCTTGCAAACATTTAGAGAAGAGCTAACACCTATCCTTCTCAAACTCTTCCAAGATATATCAGAGGGAAGAACACTCCCAAACTCATTCTATGAGGCCACCATCACTCTGATACCAAAACCAGACAAAGTTGTCACAAAGAAAGAAAACTACAGGACCATATCACTGATGAACATAGATGCAAAAATCCTCAACAAAATACTGGCAAACAGAATCCAACAGCACATTAAAAGTATCATACACTATGATCAAGTAGGGTTTATCCCAGGAACGCAAGGATTCTTCAGTATACACAAATCAATCAATGTGATACACCATATTAACAAATTGAAGGAGAAAAAGCATATGATCATCTCAGTAGATGCAGAGAAAGCTTTCGACAAAATTCAACACCCATTTATGATAAAACCCTCCAGAAAGTAGGCATAGAGGGAACTTACCTCAACATAATAAAGGGCATATATGACTAACCCACAGCCAATATCGTCCTCAATGGTGAAAAACTGAAACCATTTCCACTAAGATAAGGAACAAGACAAGGTTACCCACTCTCACCACTATTATTCAACATACTTTTGGAAGTTTTTGCCACAGCAATCAGAGAAGAAAAAGAAATAAAAGGAATCCAAATCGGAAAAGAAGAAGTAAAGTTGTCACTGTTTGCAGATGACATGATACTATACATAGAGAATCATAAAGATGCTACCAGAAAACTACTAGAGCTAATCAATGAATTTGGTAAAGTAGCAGGATACAAAATTAATGCACAGAAATCTATCGCATTCCTATAGACTAACGATGAAAAATCTGAAAGTGAAATTAAGAAAACACTCCCATTTACCATTGCAACATAAAGAATAAAATACCTAGGAATAAACCTACCTAAGGAGACAAAAGACCTGTATGCAGAAAATTATAAGACACTGATGAAAGCAATTAAATATGATACAAATAGATGGAGAGATATACCATGTTCTTGGATTGGAAGAATCAACATTCTGAAAATGACTCTATTACCCAAAGCAATCTACAGATTCAACGCAATCCCTATCAAACCACCACTGGCATTTTTCACAGAACTAGAACAAAAGATTTCACAATTTTTATGAAAACACAAAAGATTCTGAATAGCCAAAGCAATCTTGAGAAAGAAAAACAGCTGGAGGAATCAGGCTCCCTGACTTCAGACTATAATACAAAGCTACAGTAATCAAGACAGTAGGTTACTGGCACTAAAACAGAAATATAGATCAATGGAAGAGGAGGGAAAGCCCAGAGATAAACCCAGACACATATGGTCACCTTATCTTTCATAAAGGAGGCAAGAATATAGAGTGGAGAAAAGCCAACCTCTTCAATAAGTGGTACTGGGAAAACTGGACAGCTACATGTAAACGAATGAAATTAGAACACTCCCTAACACCATACACAATAATAAACTCAAAATGGATTAAAGACCTAAATGTATGGTCAGACACTATAAAACTCTTAGAGGAAAACATAGGCAGAACACTCTATGACATAAATCACAGCAAGATCCTTTTTGACCCACCTCCTAGAGAAATGGAAATTAAAAACAAAGTATACAAATGGGACCTAATGAAACTTAAAAGCTTTTGCACAGCAAAGGAAACCATAAACAAGATGAAAAGACAACCCTCAGAATGGGAGAAAATATTTGCAAATGAAGCAATTGACAAAGGATTAATCTCCAAAATTTACAAGCAGCTCATGCAGCTCAATATCAAAAAAACAAACAACCCAATTCAAAAATGGGCAGAAGACCTAAATAGACATTTCTCCAAAGAAGATATACAGATTGCCAACAAACACATGAAAGAATGCTCAACATCCTTAATCAGTAGAGAAATGCAAATCAAAACTATAGTGAGATATCATCTCACACCAGTCAGAATGGCCATCATCAAAAAATCTAGAAACAATAAATGCTGGAGAGGGTGTGGAGAAAAGAGAACCCTCCTGCACTGTTGGTGGGAATGTAAATTGATATAGCCACTATGGAGAACAGTATGGAGGTTCCTTTGCCATACGGCCCAGCAATCCTACTACTGGGCAAATATACCCTGAGATAACCATAATTCAAAAAGAGTCATGTACCACAATGTTCATTGCAGCTGTATTTACAATAGCCCGGAGATGGAAACAACCTAAGTGTCCATGATCGGATGAATGGATAAAGAAGATATGGCACATATATACATGGAATATTACTCAGCCATAATAAGAAACGAAATTGAGTTATTTGTAGTGAGGTGGATGGACCTAGAGTCTGTCATACAGAGTTAAATAATTCAGAAAGAGAAAATCAAATACTTTATGCTAACACATATATGTGGAATCTAAGGAAAAAAAAAGATCATGAAGAACCTAGGGGCAAGATGGGAATAAATGCGCAGACCTACTAGAGAATGGACTTGAGGACATGGGCATGGTGAAGTGTAAGGTGGGACAAAGTGAGAGAGTGGCATGGACATATATACACTACCAAATGTAAAATAGATTGCTAGTGGGAAGTAGCCGCATAGCACAGGGAGATCAGCTCGGTGCTTTGTGACCACCTAGAGGGGTGGGATAGGGAGGGTGGGAGGGAGGGAGACGCAAGAGGGAAGAGATATGGGGATACATGTATATGCATAACTGATTCACTTTGTTATAAAGCAGAAACTAACACACCATTGTAAAGCAATTATACGTCAATAAAGATGTTTAAAAAATGCCAGGATCAATTCATTTAATAGCTGGGGGTCCAATCTGTAAACATTGGTATAGATGATCTTATTTACAAAGCAGAAATAGAGACACAGATGTAGAGAACAAACGTATGGATACCAAGGCGGAAAGTGGGTAGCGTGTGTGGGATGAATTGGGATATTGGGATTGACATATATACACTATTGATACTATGTATAAAGTAGATAACTAATGAGGACCTACTGTATAGCACAGGAAACTATACTCAATGCTCTGTGGTGACCTAAATGAGAAGGAAATAAAAACATGAGGGTATATTTGTATACGTATAGCTGATTCACTTTGCTGTACAGTATAAACTAACACAATATTGTAAAGCAACTATACTCCAATAAAACAAAAATAGCTAGGCGTACAGGAGACAGAGTCCAACAGGATTTGGGGAAGAGATGGCAAAGCCAGGTTTTTCTTTCCCTTTATTTTCTCTTCATGTTAACCTTTTTGATTCCTTACCTAACCTTAATTAATAATGACATTTTCTGGGAGGAGACAACTTTAAGCAACTTTACAGATACAAAAAAAAAAATAGGAAAAAGGAAAGCACATATAGCTGATTAGTTTGCCTCTTTCTGCTCACTACCATTTTATCATTTTTCTGTTTTTGAGCTGACAGGGTTTCAATCTTTGCAAATCAAGTCTATTAAATGTTTAGCATTCTGACTGGCTAAACCCAACAGTAGTGGTTACTAGCTGTTCTTCTGCTGTTACTAAGCAATTATTGAAAACTTATTAAGTACACAGAATGAGACTAATTAATGCATATAATACACAAATAAAAATTGGCATTGTAGAAGCACTAAGCAATATTCTGTAAAGGGTATTGCTAATCTGGATTTCTCCATTCTGGGACAAGAATTTTGTCTACAATGGTCTCCCTATCAAAATTACAGAGTTTCTTTAATTAGAACTTTAGGGAGGCAGAAAAACCATTAGTTGGTAGTGAGTTAATGCATTGGTTGTGAGTAAATGAAAATAATACATAATGAACTTAAGCTATCATTTATATTCAGTACTGTGATATATTGGGACTTGATATAAACTTCTAATTTCTCCTCTCTACCAGCTTGATGAAGACTTTTAGTCCTCTTTAACCTGTCCAGTATTGCAGAGAGGATGGACTTTAGATCTGATTCCATAGACATATGGGGATACTGCCCCAGGTCTTATGCCTGAGCCATTCTGGGTTGAACTCTTATTTCAAAGTCCTTGCTTTTATTTTCTGCTTATGCATGGGCTCAAGCTTTATTTCCTTAACTTTATGACGTTAATTAAGCTCTACAAAATGCTTATTATTAATTTTTTATTCAACTGAAATGGGCTATTCTTGGTCTTTTTGCATGAAGCTGTATTTTCCATTACCATGATTTTAGTTACTTCCAAATCCTGCAAATCTCTCTTCTGAGCGTCAAACCTCCATGTTCAAATGCCTACTGGGATGTTCCATACATCATTCAAACTCGGCATGATTAAAAGTGAGATTATTTTCAACTCCCTCCTACTCCCAGATTGTTCAAATCCAGACTTTTCCATTTCCTGGTATGGGACTTGGGCAGGTCACTCAGCCTTTCTGTGTCTCAGTTTCTTCATCTATAAAAGGCAATAAGAAAAACAATTATCTCATAGACTTAAGGAGAATAAATAAGTTAATATGTGTGCCTTTACACAATAAACACTATATAAACATTAGTTATTGTTATTTTTAAAAGTATTAGTCCCTTGGTGCTCTCTAACTTTGGAAATGGTAGAACATTCACCCAATGGCTCAAGCAGAAAACCTCAACTTGCATCATCCTCAATTTCTCCCTCACCTCCCCCAAAGATTGAGTTCTTTGGCTACTACTTCTTACATATCTCTTGAATCTTCCCTCTTTTCTCTAACCCCAGTACCATTGCATAATCCTGTATTACTGCAGTAGCCTCCTAGCTAGCGTTTTACTGCTTATAATACCTTCTTCATTCCACCTCTCTACACTAAATACATAACTATATTTTAAAAAGGCAAATCTGGTTGAATATTGTCCCCACTTAAAACCTTTCCATGCTTGTCATTACCTCTCCACTATCTTTAATAAGGTACACAGAGGTCTAAATAACCTGGCCTCTTCTTTTTTTTTTTTTCCTGCTTCACAACAAATGAATCAGTTATATATATACATATGCTCCCATATCTCTTCCCGCTTGCATCTCCCTCCCTCCCACCCTCCCTATCCCATCCCTCCAGGTGGTCACAAAGCACTGAGCTGATCTCCCTGTGCTATGCGGCTGCTTCCCATTAGCTATCTACCTTACGTTTGTTAGTGTATATATGTCCATGCCTCTCTCTCGCTTTGTCACATCTCACCCTTCCCCCTCCCTATATCCTCAAGTCCGTTCTCCAGTAGGTCTGTGTCTTTATTCCTGTCTTACCCCTAGGTTCTTCATGACATTTTTTTTTCTTAAATTCCATATATATGTGTTAGCATACGGTATTTGTCTTTCTCTTTCTGACTTACTTTACTCTGTATGACAGACTCTAGGTCTATCTACCTCATTACAAATAGCTCAATTTCGTTTCTTTTTATGGCTGAGTAATATTCCATTGTATACATGTGCCACATCTTCTTTATCTGTTCATCTGTTGACGGACACTTAGGTTGCTTCCATGTCCTGGCTATTGTAAATAGAGCTGCAGTGAAGATTTTGGTACATGACTCTTTTTGAATTATGGTTTTCTCAGGGTATATGCCCAGTAGTGGGATTGCTGGGTCATATGGTAGTTCTATTTGTAGTTTTTTAAGGAACCTCCATACTGTTCTCCACAGTGGCTGAACCAATACACATTCCTACCAGCAGTGCAAGACTGTTCCCTTTTCTCCACACCCTCTCTGGCATTTATTGTTTCTAGATTTTTTGATGATGGCCATTCTGACTGGTGTGAGATGATATCTCACTGTAGTTTTGATTTGCATTTCTCTACTGATTAATGATGTTGAGCATTCTTTCATGTGCTTGTTGGCAGTCTGTATATCTTCTTTGGAGAAATGTCTATTTAGGTCTTCTGCCCATTTTTGGATTGGGTTGTTTGTTTTTTTGTTATTGAGCTGCATGAGCTGTTTGTAAATTTTGGAAATTAATCCTTTGTCAATTGCTTTATTTGCAAATATTTTCTCCCGTTCTGAGGGTTGTCTTTTCATCTTGTTTATGGTTTCTTTTGCTGTGCAAAAGCTTTTAAGTTTCATTAGGTCCCATTTGTTTATTTGTGTTTTTATTTCCATTTCTCTAGGAGGTGGGTCAAAAAGGATCTTGCTGTGATTTATGTCATAGAGAGTTCTGCCTATGTTTTCCTCTAAGAGTTTGATAGTTTCTGGCCTTACATTTAGGTCTTGAATCCATTTTGAGCTTATTTTTGTGTATGGTGTTAGGGAGTGATCTAATCTCATACTTTTACATGTAGCTGTCCAGTTTTCCCAGCACCACTTATTGAAGAGGCTGTCCTTTCTCTACTGTACATTCCTGCCTCCTTTATCAAAGGTAAGGTGACCATATGTGCGTGGGTTTATCTCTGGGCTTTCTATCCTGTTCCATTGTTCTATATTTCTGCTTTTGTGCCAGTACCATACTGTCTTGATTACTGTAGCTTTGTAGTATAGTCTGAAGTCAGGGAGCCTGATTCCTCCTTTTCTTTCTTTTTTAACCTCAACTCCTGCCTTTTCTCACTTTTGGGTCTTTACTGAAACTGTTTCTCATGCCTGGTTTGAAGGGCTCTTCTTGCCCAACTTTTCCTGCCCCCCCCCCCCCCCCCCCCCACAGTTTGGCTACCTTCTCATACTTTAGGTTTCAGCTTAGGTATCACTTTTTCCCTTCCAGGCAGGCTTCATAGTCTTTATTAACTGCATGTGGATTATGTATTGCTTTGACTGCTTAACATCTTATTCCCTGGGGGGACTCAACTACAGTACCCGAAATTGATCTGTTCCCACTGCACAGGTAAGTTTGTGACTACTTGAATATCTAAGACGATAGACACATTGGTTCGTCCATGGCAGATGTTGTTCTCTGTGTCAGAGAACAAAACAGCAGCAAGACCAGCATACTATATGGAAATTCAGGTTTTCCCAAGTATATCCATAAGGTAGGGAAAGTAGCATCCTACTGTTGTAGGAGTCTGATTTTAGATTGTCACTAGAATGAGCAATCCTAACAAGTTGGATTAACAAATATCAGTTGTTAGAAAAAAGAACAAACTGATAGCATTTATGTCTCTTTCATTACACTTTACTCTCTCTGAATATAAGGACTTTATATGTCTTGTTTGTCGTTATATCTTTTGTGCCTTAGCATGAAACTATCATTTAAAAAATAATTTATAGAATTGATTCTTCTAATTTAGAGTGTGAAGAAACACTAAGAAATGATTTTGTCTAGCGCTCTGATAAAAGTGTAATACTGTCCTTATGTTTGACAGATAAGTCACCTGAAGTCCAGAAATTTACAGACTTATTCTAGGTCACATGGAATCACTTCCCTAATATTATTCTCTTTCTACCACTCCTTGTTGCCACCCAGTTGCATTTGTACATTTGTAATATGTTAATTTGCCTGCATAAAGACTGGAGAAAACTAGCTTTCATATCCTAATTTCAGAGCACTCTTTGTTTGTTAAATCTCAGGGTTGAAAATAAAAGTGGAAGGTAAATTAGAAAGGGAGAAAAATGCCTGTTTTGAGAGTTTGGGCTTTATCCTCTGGGGTGATTTTTAAACTATACTCAGTGGAACCCCTGTCAGGGACCTCAAGAGCTTTGTCTGGACCTCCCACTTATATTTCAATCAGAGAAGTTCCTTGTTTATTTATTTTCCTTGGCTTTATTGAAAGCTTCTTTTGAAGAAAGAAATGTGTGAATAAAAATACATTTGAAAACTATTGCTCCAGGGAGTACTGTAACATTTTCATTCGCTACTCAAACATCGTCTTTGGTTGAACTCTTAAGGTAAAATTTCCTTCTTTTTTGTCTTTGACCAGATTCTCTTAATAACTTTTAGGGTGAGGGTTAATTTTGGATCTATATGTTTAAATAGCTAAATGTTATCAGTTATAAAATAAAATATATATTAGGACCTAAAAATTTATCAACCAGATTAAGAAAAATAGAGTACGCTTTAAATATTCTCTTTCATTTCCTTTTTGAAAAAATATGCAATTGTGGGGAATTTGAAAAATTTCTGTTACATGTACATTCTTATATTCTCGGGGCTAGTTTAGTGATAAATGCAATTGTTGAGTTAAATGAGAATGGCTAGAAAAACTGCTGAAACTTGAGCAGTAACTGTGGATTAGTTAATGGGAATTTGCCCAGGGGTGGGTGTTGGTAGTCCTAATGATTTTTGGATAGCATTGCAAAAGCTTTTGAAGAATCTTTTAAATCACTGAATCTCTCTATTCTGTTACGATGAGGACAATACACATTGTTATAGATTTGTTTGGTTCTTTACAGTTTATTAAGTGCTTTCATGTTTTTCCTCTTCTGAGAGAAATGTAAGGCTCCTTGCAGCTCTAAAATTCTATTACTTTATATTTTATTGATTCTTTTGAATGTTCTTTGAGATTTTTAAAATTCAAAACCAACATATTGAAGGGTTTTAGTTTAGCAGTGATATGACCTTCCAGCTCCTTGCTTTCCTAGAAATTACTTGGATTATGATCATGGAATCTGTTAATGAATAATCTACTAATGAATAAGTAGTGTAGAAATATTCAAAAGGATGCCTTTCAAAAGGACTAATTCTAATATCTTGTGAACAATTAAAATCCTAAGTAGCCAAAGATTACACAATTGTAGCACAAAGTTCCGTTTATCTTTTTCATTTTCTTTAAAGAATTCCAGACTTCCCTGGTGGTTCAGTGGTTAAGACTCCTTGCTTCCACTGCAGGGGACGTTCGATCACCAACCAGGGAAGTTCCGCATGCTGCAGGGTGCGGCCAAAAAAAAAAAAAAAAAAAAAAAAATCCACAGAACTGGGGAAATGATCTAGTACACATGGAAACTGGTTTTCAGATTGTCATTATCATGGGCAATTCAAAGAGGGTTGAATTACTAAATCTGAATTACACACACACACAATTTGCAACAAAGGAGGCAAGACAGTGGAGAAAAGACAGTATCTTCAATAAGTAGTGCTGGGCAAACTGGACATCTACACGTTAAAGAACGAAATCAGAACACTTTTTAACACCATATACAAAAATAAACTCAAAATGGACTGAAGACCTAAATGTAAGACCTGAAACCATACAACTCCTAGTGGGAAACATAGGCAGAACACTCTTTGGCACAATTGTAGCAGTATTTTTTTTGGATATGTCTCTTAAGGCAATGGAAACAAAAGCAAAAATAAACAAATGGACCTAATTAAACTTAAAAGCTTTTGCATAGCAAAGGAAACCGTTGACAAAATGAAAAGACAACCTACTGAGTGGGAGAAAATATTTGCAAATGATAGACTGATAAAGGGTTAATATCAAAATACATAAATAGCTCATATAACTCAACATGAAAAAAACAAACAACCTGATTAAAAAATGGGCAGAAGACTTGAATAGACATTTTTCCAAAGAAGACATACAGATGGCCAATAGGCACATGAAAAGATGTTCAACATCATTAATCACCATGGAAATGCAAATCAAAACCACAATGAGATATCACCTCACACTTGTCAGAATGGCTATCATCAAAAAGACCACAAATAACAAATGTTGGAGAGTATGTGGAGAAAAGGGAATTCTTGTACACCATTAGTAGAAATGTAGATTGGTGCAACCACTGTGGAAAACAGTATGGAGATTCCTCAAAAATGTAAAAATAGAACTGCCATATTATCCAGCAATTCCACTGCTGGATATATATGTGAAAAAAATGAAAACACTAATTTGAAATACTAATGCACCCCAATGTTCATAGCAGCCTTTTTTTACAATAGCCAAAATATGAATGCAACCTAAGTGTTCATCAGCAGATGAGTGGATAAAGATGTGGCATGTATGTGTGTATACACACACAAACACATACACACAATGGAATACTACTCAGCCATAAAAAAGCATGAAATGTTGCCATTTGCAACAACATGGATGGACTTGGAGGTTATTATGGTCAGTGAAGTAAGTCAGACAGAGAAAGACAAATACTGTGTGTTATTACTTATATGTGGAATCTAAAACATAAATTAGTTAAATAACAAAAAAGAAACAAACTCACAAATATAGAGAGCTAGTGGTTACCAGTGGGGAGAGTGAAGATGGCAGGGACAATATAGGGGTAAGAGATTAGTAGGTACAAACTACTATGTATAAAATAAATAAGCTACGAGGATATATTGTACAGCACAGGAAATATAGCCAATATTTTATAACTATAAATAGAGTATAACCTTAAAAAATTGTGAATCACTACATTGTATACCTAAAACTTATATAATATTATAAATTAACTATACTTCAACCCCTCCACCCCCACAATAATGGCCACTGTCAGAAGACAATCTAAATGTTTCTACTAAAACATTTTCTCATTTCTCTAGTATTAGTTTGAGATTATAACCACTTAAAATGAGCCCCAAAAGGAGCTGAAACAATTTGATATAGGCTATTTTTAAATTAAAGGGAATGAACTATAGGATACTTCATTTTTTGCTTAGTTTCCTTTTTAGGGAGGTGTTAAGGATAGGATAGGGCAAGAGGCTGATTGGGAGTGATTCCAATTATTTCTCGTACAGTTTTTTTTTCCTTTAGGAAAAGATTGTCAAAGAAGAAATAGGGTAGCTTAATTCTAATACAGGTCCTTCCTCTAGACATCAGACATGCTCCCGTTCAGATTTTCATGCCTCTTCATGACAACACCTAGAGGAAAAAAATATGTAGAATGACATTTATTGAATGTCTACTATGTAACAGGTGCTCTCTACACTGAGAGTAAAAGGATCCAGTTGCAGACTGTAGATCTAGGTAGAGTCATATTCTTTTCTATGTAGAGCTTAGATGATCCTAAATGGATTTAGATATAGCAATTGTCCATCTTCTATTTCTACACATAAATTTACAGAGGAAAGGGTCTGAGATTCATCTTTTTTGAGATTCACATTTTTTGAAACTAGACCTGTGGACTGGAGTGGCTCTTACTAGACCATCTTGAAGAAATGAGAGGAACAGGAGTTTCAGCCAGATTTGACTCTTGCATCAAGGACCAGAGACTGAGGACACTGGATAGCTAATAATCTGTGAAGCAGCAGACACTGGAACCTGATCCAACTTAGCAAACCTGGAAGCTAAATTGTGACCCAGGGATGCATCTGTGTGAGGACATGGGACTTGCTTAATACAAAAAGTTAACTCTCAGATTCAACATGTACATGGCAGAGACTAGAAAGTCAAAATTACAATTTAATTTTTATGGACCTTTCTAGATGTGCTATCACTGAATTCACAGAGTAAGATGGAAGACTTCATCTTTTGTTTTCCCTTTCGGATTTGTTTCTCAGATACCTCCCATTCTGTGAGCACCTCCCCACATGGAGAGATAATGACATTTAAAGGTTGTACATTGACTATAATTATGAGTTTCAACGTGCACTCTGATATTAAGTTCTAAATCCCATATATTATGGGACTCTGGAGTAATATTTGGAATACACGCTGAGTTTGAAGCAGATTTTCCCTGACTAAGAAGAATGCTGGCAAGATATGATGTATTTGTCAATTTGAGGATCTACTGTGGCCTGGGCAAATCGGCTGGGTCCTATAATGGAAGCCAGGCACCAAGAAGGACAACAGAAGGCACTTGGACTGGGTGAATTGGTCACTCTGTTAAGTGTGAGGTATTCTGATTTTGGCAAGAAGTGATATGGAGGCTCTGGTCTCAGGAGTAGTATGCGCAAGACGCTGGCATGAACATGGACTAAGGGTTATGTTTCTGCTTCATTTCTACAGGACGTTGGTCATGTTTGCCCCAATGAGCTCTGGTGGTAAAATCAAGAACTCTTATCACACTAGGATGGTGATGTTTTGGGAACCTAAGTGGTACTGCTTTGTGGTCCTCCTTCCAACATCCATTCTTTTCATTCTCTCTTTTAATTAAAACCTAAGGAGCTAGCTCTTTATCTTGGTAACTAATGTGCAAGTAAAGAACAGATTTTTTAAAAAAATCATTCACGTTTATCAAAGAATACTCTGAAGACAGCAGTTAAATATTATTTTTTGTCAATATGAGTAGATTTGGCAAAAGGGAAAGACTGTTCTTCTATCTCAGAATTCTGGTAAAAGAAACACAGAATACCCAGTCAAGATAAATATTTTAGTCCCATTAATTATTTTTTTCCTGTGCCATGAAGAAAGCCTATAGATGGTATATAGTAGTCATATCAACAAATATTTATAATGTTCCTACTTAGCCGCATTTTACAAAGGATTTCAAATATCCTTCTCCTGTAATTCTTAAGTTTTGTACAGTTTTACTGAATGAGGAAAATGGCCCAATTTTGACTTTTCCTTTTTTATGACTTCTAGAAATGACTATTTTGCTGGAATGTGTTCCTAGAAATCAATAATGCTGTGGAACATATTTTCTCATATACAATATTAGAGTTGGGAATCATTTCTTATCCAGGTCTTAGTGACCTACAAATCATACCCATGATCCAAAACATATCATAGAAGCAAGGATAACTAGCCATCACTATAAATATTTAATAGATGACTTTCATTTTTAGAAATAATCTATTTTATTTTATTGTTTACTATACCAGCAGTGTATTTTCATTCTGTAGGTCTATAATTGTCAAATAATGGCAATGTCTTACAGTTTAATCTGTTATATATAATATACATGAAACTCACAAAAGTAGCTAGGTTATAAATTTGGCTACAGCCAATATATTAGCTCAAACATGTTTTTAAACATTTATTTAGTGATAACATCCCTTGCCTGATTTGGAAAGTCTCTTTTTAGGATAATTTAGATGACAGTTCTAGGAAGTTTACATGAATTCCTTTTTTTTTTTTTTTTTGCGGTACACGGGCCTCTCACCATTGTGGCCTCTCCCGCTGTGGAGCACAGGCTCTGGACGCGCAGGTTCAGCGGCCATGGTTCACGGGCCCAGCCTCTCCGCGGCATGTGGGATCCTCCCGGACCGGGGCACGAACCCGTGTCCCCTGCATCGGCGGGCGGACTCTCAACCACTGTGCCACCAGGGAAGCCCATGAATTCCTTTTTTGACCTTAGTTTTGTTCACAAAATACCAGGGACACAATTATTATTGTGGATAAAATTTTGAAGATTCTTTTATTGACAAGAATACATTTGAAGTTAAGGGTTAGTAAAAATAAGAAAGATGAAGATATGGTAATATAAATATTTATTAAGGCATTATTTTTTATAATGAAAAAGTGGAAAAATATAAATGCCAAATGAAAGGATTAGCTAAATTAATTACATTACAAAGGAAAGTTTTATAGATATTAAAACTGATGTTGCAGAAGCATTTTTATTAACATTGGAAACATTATCATCATATGTTATTAACTGAAAAGCATAGATTGCAAAATAATACAGTATAAAATTATATACTGATACACATAGGTTATATAATAAGAAGGCTAGTCAACAATGGAATTACTAATATTGCTTTTTCTGATTGTGTTGTTTTAGTTTTCTTATTTTGCTAGTCTGAATATATGAATAACAAAAAAAATGTTAAAGAATATGTTTTATCCCTGTGATAATAAAAAACAAGAAAATTTAGGACTTATTTCCCAACCTTGAGACTTTTTTGTCATTTATTTTAAATTATGCTATTGGAAATTCCTTGTATATGTATCTTTACATTCTTGAGAACATATTATTTATGGGATGAATTGCTGACAGCTGAGTTATTGGAGGAAAGAGTATTTACAGTATAATTTTTAAGATATAAACAAAAAGATTGCATCCAATATGATATAAGGGGAATTATATGAAAAGAGAATTTATAGAAGCACAAATACAAATGTTCAATAATGATATGAAAATCAAGGCAAATTAAAGTAACATGATTTTAGACTTATCAGATATGTAATGAATTTGATCTATCAAGTCTTGTAAGGGCTTGGGAAACAAGTGCTCTCATGTATAGTTGAAGGGAATATAAATTGGTACAGTGTATTATTTTTTAAATTAAGGAAATGAATAGGGCTGATCTTTCCCTATATTATCTCAGTTTCTTCAAAACCGCATTTTGAACCTACTAAGGCATCCCTCCCTTTATCTCCAGAATAGACAAAGACTCTTGAGAGTAACTTTTATTTTTCACATCCATTTTCCTTTCTCAAAGCTCTCTTAATCTAACTAACTCTGCAAGGAAGGTCTATATTCTACTTGTTCCATAAGGACAGCGGAATATGGATATGCTTTTACTTGTCAGTTTTGCTGTGTAATGACCTTGAAGTGTCAGAGGCTTACCTCATGAACCTCATGGGCTCATGGGTCAGCTGGAGAGGTTCTATTTCAGCCTGCACTTCAGGTTCCATTCTGCTGCATGTGTTTTTCATTCTTTCTTGACCTGGATACCCTGGGCACATTCTTCTCATGACTGATGGTGGGAAGGCAGAGGCAAGGGGCAAGCCAAACTATGCATGCACATTTAACCTCTGCTCCCATAGTGTCCACTAACATTCCACTGGCCAAAGCAGAAAACATGTCCAAACTCAAAGTCAATGGGGTGGGAAATACACTCTGCCTACCCTTAGTAGGACGTACCCCAGATTCATACAGCAAGGGCATGGCATGTGTACTTCTGTATCACACCTGTCCATTTGAATAGCCTAAGTGGTAGGAAGGCATTTGCCCTGCTCCCTGGTGGGTCTCCAGATACACATTTTGAGATCGTACTGGTTTCATTATTGAGGTGGATAAAATTATTTTTCATGCGCAATTTTTATTTGTTAATAGTCAAAGTTATGAACATATGAAACCATGGCTACTCCTGTATATTTTACCAATCACTTTCTCATAAATTCCTTTCTATTTGATTCTCACAATCACTCTAAGCATTGTTATTTTCGGTACACTGAATAGTTAAATCACTTGGTGGAATTCAATAGTTGGGATCTTTAGCACTGCATAGCATACCATGTAATAACTCCTGTATGTGACTTTTTAAATTGTCTTTCCCAAGGTCACAGACTTAGTATGTGGCAAAACCAATGTTGAAACACTCGTGTCCTGTCTCCTTCTAACTCTGCCAGTACACATCTTCTTTAATTAGTGTCCAACAAATGGTCTAATTTTTTCCAAAAGCCTCTTCTAAAACCACATTAAAAAGAAATTATCCTAAAGGTGTAATCAGGTTAAGTACTGACCTTATGACTGAAGAGGCTTGTTCAGGTGGCCAGGCACACATGGCTCAGGGAGTTTAGTCACCAGATGCATTTTCTGTGAGAATGGCGATGAATAAATATTTACCCCAAATTTGGCCTAGGCCATTACCTGACTGCTTCATTGCTTTTGCCATTATCTTGCAGCATTTTCATCTCTACTTATTTAATTTAGGAGAAATAAAAATTTAGAAGTCTCAGTTTAATCTCACACAGGAGCAAAAATAGTTGTGCCATATACTACTTTTATTACTTTTGACCTATTCTAGCTAAGATTATAGATTAGGCAAGTTTACTCATCCATCAGTGGAACAGGTGACTGGATTTGTGAAGTGACACAGATCATAAAGATCAGTGAGGTGTTTGTTTCTATTTAAATTACCTTGGAAGGGCATTAATTTAAGTAAGCCTAACCGAAGCCTTATAGCTGGAAAGGATAGGATTTTAGGGTTTCATTTTTAAGAATGCAGTTTAGACTATGATATGAAAAAAGCCAATGATCTCTTCTATGTCAGTGCCTCACAATGTATGTGTTAGGAGGCATTGTTGTTTAGGGAAAAGAGACTGCAAAAGTAAGACGCATTTTTGTTTTCCTCAAACTCTTCCAAAGTAAGAGAAAAAATAAAGTTTCATTTACGGTAGGAAAATTATAATCTTCCACCTATAACTATTTCAGGTTTTTAGGAACTGGAAAATATTAGTACGTTCATTGTTATACCAGTGTCCAAAGGATATCCAAAATGACAGTGACCCAGAATGTGCCTACCTCTAAATAATCTATTTAAAAGGGGGCAATGTGAATTTTCAGGAAATCACTTATTTCCATCTTTGAGCTTGAATGACAACAATGGGAAAAGCCAGGCTTACAAAAAAATCTTATCCTTAATAGTGAAGGAAATGTCTAATTAAGAGATCACCTGCATTGAAGATCCTCAGAAATGCATTTTGCTATTAAATACTCACTTTTCCTTCACAAATGGTATTAAAAGCCCTATGTAAGATGTACGAAGACATCCTTAGAAATGACTGTATGCTAGCAAAATTAGAAGCATGCAGCAGTCATAATAGATCAGGGAGGCTTAGTGAAGGGAACAAAAGCAGCTCAGCAGGAAGCGGACACTTGAAAACAGCAATATAAAGTTTACAGGCATAGGTTGAGGCTTTTAAGAGGTATTTCCATGCTAGGTGTGCTGTTAATCCTTTATTAGGCCATGGAAATGCATTGCACTGAAGAAGCAATTTCTGCAGTTAAGCAAACATCATTTGTTTCCTCACCAAGTCAGTTAAGTAGATAGTTTTTCCTATGTAAATATTTTGGAGGAACTAACTGGCCTTTTATTAAGGATTTTTAGTAGAACTCTCTTCTTACCTCTAGGACCAACTGCAGATATATCAACTCAGCACAAGAGTATTGAGGAGAATAAAAAAGAAAGGTGTTGGGCAATAGCATGAAGAGGGGCAAGAAATGAGAAAGAAACTAAAAATAAGGGCTGGTGACTGGAGCTGGATAAAAGGTTAAAGAAACATCTTTCAGGTGAATGGGCAGCCATAAAAATAGAGAGAAAAAGCTCAGTGAGGTTCTGAGCTGGTACTGGAGCTAATAAATTTCACAATATCTAGCAAAATGCCATACACAGTATGCTATGTGTTCCACATATTTTTTGTTTTTGTTATTTTTTTTTTCATTTTAACATCTTTATTGGAGTATAATTGCTTTACAATGGTATGTTAGCTTCAGCTTCACAACAAAATGAATCAGTTATATATATACATATGTTCCCATATCTCTTCCGGCTTGCGTCTCCCTCCCTCCCACCCTCCCTATCCCACCCCTCCAGGCCGGCACAAAGCACCGAGCTGATCTCCCTGTCCTATGCGGCTGCTTCCCACTAGCTATCTACCTTATGTTTGGTAGTGTATATATGTCCATGCCTCTCTCTCGCTTTGTCACAGTTTACCCTTCCCCCTCCTCATAGCCTCAAGTCCATTCTCTAGTAAGTCTGTGTCTTTATTCCTGTTTCACCCCTAGGTTTTTCATGACATTTTTTTTTCTTAAATTCCATATATATGTGTTAGCATACAGTATTTGTCTCTCTCTTTCTGACTTACTTCACTCTGTATGACAGACTTTAGGTCTATCCACCTCATTACAAATAGCTCAATTTCGTTTCTTTTTATGGCTGAGTAATATTCCATTGTATGTATGTGCCACATCTTCTTTATCCACTCATCCGATGATGGACAGTTAGGTTGTTTCCATCTCCGGGCTGTTGTAAATAGAGCTGCAATGAACATTTTGGTACATGACTCTGTTTGAATTATGGTTTTCTCAGGGTATATGCCCAGTAGTGGGATTGCTGGGTCATATGGTAGTTCTATTTGTAGTTTTTTAAGGAACCTCCATACTGTTCTCCACAGTGGCTGTATCAATTTACATTCCCACCAACAGTGTAAGAGGGTTCCCTTTTCTCCACACCCTCTCCAGCATTTATTGTTTCTAGATTTTTTGATGATGGCCATTCTGACTGGTGTGAGATGATATATCATTGTAGTTTTGATTTGCATTTCTCTAATGATTAGTGATGTTGAGCATTCTTTCATGTGCTTGTTGGCAATCTGTATATCTTCTTTGGAGAAATGTCTATTTAGGTCTTCTGCCCATTTTTGGATTGGGTTGTTTGTTTTTTTATTATTAAGCTGCATGAGCTGCTTATAAATTTTGGAGATTAATCCTTTGTCAGTTGCTTCATTTGCAAATATTTTCTCCCATTCTGAGGATTGTCTTTTGGTCTTGTTTATGGTTTCCTTTGCTGTGCAAAAGCTTTGAAGTTTCATTAGGTCCCATTTGTTTATTTTTGTTTTTGTTTCCATTTCTCTAGGAGGTGGGTCAAAAAGGATCTTGCTGTGATTTATGTCATAGAGTGTTCTGCCTACGTTTTCCTCTAAGAGTTTGATAGTTTCTGGCCTTACATTTAGGTCTTTAATCCATTTTGAGCTTATTTTTGTGTATGGTGTTACGGAGTGATCTAATCTCATACTTTTACATGTAGCTGTCCAATTTTCCCAGCACCACTTATTGAAGAGGCTGTCCTTTCTCTACTGTACATTCCTGCCTCCTTTATCAAAGATAAGGTGACCATATGTGCGTGGGTTTATCTCTGGGCTTTCTGTCCTGTTCCATTGATCTATATTTCTGTTTTTGTGCCAGTACCATACTGTCTTGATTACTGTAGCTTTGTAGTATAATCTGAAGTCAGGAAGCCTGATTCCTCCAGCTCCGTTTTTTGTTCTCAAGATTGCTTTGGCTATTTGGGGTCTTTTGTGTTTCCATACAAATTGTGAAATTTTTTGTTCTAGTTCTGTGAAAAATGCCAGTCGTAGTTTGATAGGGATTGCATTGAATCTGTAGATTGCTTTGGGTAGTAGAGTCATTTTCACAATGTTGATTCTTCCAATCCAAGAACATGGTATATCTCTCCATCAATTTGTATCATCTTTAATTTCTTTCATCACTGTCTTATAATTTTCTGCATACAGGTCTTTTGTCTCCTTAGGTAGGTTTATTCTTAGATATTTTATTCTTTTTGTTGCAATGGTAAATGGGAGTGTTTTCTTGATTTCACTTTCAGATTTTTCATCCTTAGTGTATAGGAATGCCAGAGATTTCTGTTCATTAATTTTGTATCCTGCTACTTTACCAAATTCATTGATTAGCTCTAGGAGTTTTCTGGTAGCATCTTTACGATTCTCTATGTATAGTATCATGTCATTTGCAAAGAGTGACAGCTTTACTTCTTCTTTTCCGATTTGGATTCCTTTTATTTCCTTTTCTTCTCTGATTACTGTGGCTAAAACTTCCAAAACTATGTTGAATAAGAGTGGTGAGAGTGGGCAACCTTGTCTTGTTCCTGATCTTAGTGGGAATGCTTTCAGTTTTTCACCATTGAGGACGATGTTGGCTGTGAGTTTGTCATATATGGCCTTTATTATGTTGAGGAAAGTTCCCTCTATGCCTACTTTCTGGAGCGTTTTTATCATAAATGGGTGTTGCATTTTGTCAAAAGCTTTCTCTGCATCTATTGAGATGATCATATGGTTTTTCTCCTTCAATTTGTTAATATGGTGTATCACGTTGATTGATTTGCATATATTGAAGAATCCTTGCAATCCTGGAATAAACCCCACTTGATCATGATGTATGATCCGTTTAATGTGCTGTTGGATTCTGTTTCCTAGTATTTTGTTGAGGATTTTTGTATCTATGTTCATCAGTGATATTGGCCTGTAGTTTTCTTTCTTTGTTCCACATATTTTTATAGACTGATAAAAACTTAAAGTATGATTCTTTCCCAAAGAGTTTTAAAATTATAATGGGAGATTTTTCAAAAGATGGAGTGGCCTTGTGATCTAAAGGACTAAGCTCCAACAAAAATTCCAGAAGGTGGGAGATACATTCAGGTAGGAACCTTGTCTGATCTTCTCCAAATCCTACCACATAGGTTACTTGCAATAATCCTGGCTCTGGTGACTCATGACATATTTTGAACGCCAACATTATTTTGCTAAGAAGTCTTTTGATTTATTCAGTGTAACTCATCAGAACCATATGGCTTCATCAGTGATCAGACTCCCTGAATGACTGACCAGCCACATAGTAGTTCCAAGTCAAACTAAAGAATGCATTCCTCTGGGTACTTTCTACAGTGCTAATACATGGTTCAATTTGCTTGTATTAAAAACAAACTAGCAACAACAAAGCAGTCTCTCAGTGGTAGTAATGGTAATCAGAATTACCAGTTTGTGAACCTGGCTCTACCCTTAGTAGCTATGAGATGTGAGCATTGGTTACCTTCCATTTATTAATTTATTATTTAATATCTATTTAGCTCTTGCTAAATGCCAGGCACTGGCTTAGGGCTTTGAGATGTAATAGTAAAGTGAGAGGGCTTAGCTCCTTCTCTCTAGAACTATTCTGGTAGAATAGTGAACTTAGGTGGATGTAAGAAAATTACACAAATTATATGCAAATTTTATCTTAGAAAAATGGTGATTTTAGTCACCTGAGGATAAATTTTAATATCAGGTTCATCCCTGTCTTTCTCATGCATCCTATAAATTTATGCATTTTCTGTTCTTTTAGGAAGAAGCTGACACTTACTGACCATTTTTATTCTCATCATAGTATCATAGTATCATAGTAGGGTGAAAGGTGGCCTCCCAAAAAGATATGTCCATGTTCTAGAACTTGTGAATGTGACCTTATTTTGAAATAAGGTCGTTACAGATATAATGAAGTTAAGTTTCTCAAGATTAGATCATTCTGGATTATTCAGATGGGCTCTAAATTCAATCACAAATGTCTTCGTAAGAGACAAGAGGAGAAGATACAGAGTGGGAGATTATGTGAAGATGGGGGCAGCAATTGCAGTAACACAGCCACAAGCCAAGGAAAACCTGAAGCCACCAGAAGCTGTCTAGAGCCTCTGGAGGGAACACAGCCCTGCTGGCCCCTTGATTTTGGACTTCTGGCCTCCCAAACTTTGAAAGAATAAATTTATGTTGTTAAGCCACCCAGTTGTGGTTGTCCTAAATATCTAATACAGGCCCCTTCATAGATATTTTACATACACTATTATGTTTAATTCTGTCTTGACGCTTTCTGGATGAAATGAGTTCTAAAATTGAGAAAAGGACAAAAGCCCAGAGAGATGAAGAGATTGCCCATATTTTCATGCATAATAATGGCTGAAGATTTGATTTAAACTCATTTCTGTGTAGTTCCAAAGCCCATACCCTTTCTACTCTCCTAGACTCATTGAATTAATAATAAACTCAAATGGACTGTATTGTCCATAATATAAAGCATTCTTCATCAGTCTCATTTCACAGAGCCTACCAGTGTATTCTGGACACCAAATATTCAGGTAAAGGCAGGGCTCAGTGTTTATTCCCTATACTATGTTTCTCTATTTTACTTATTCAATTCAATATTGGAGTTTCTTTTTTTTAAATAAAAAAATATGTTTTCTTCATTGATTTTTATCATTTTTCAGGCACAATTCCCATCCCTCTTTCCCCTTCCTATCAAGCTCACAATAATATAAATGTCCTAACATATGTAGACAATGTAGTCTTTTCTGTAATATCTACTTCAGTCCTGCTGATGATGTGTGATAATTACATATTTTCCCTGAATGTTAAAATGGCACTTTCTTCTTGGTGACTATAGACAATATATAATCTTGTTTCAAAGTTTTTTTTTTTTTCCCCTACTTGAGCTGGTTGCTTGTATTTTTTAAAACACCAAAAGCATAGTAGATCAAGTAGTATTTCCTCTCAGGAACATAAAATTCTTCTAGGTTTTAAAAATTCTAAATAGAAGGTGTTATCCTTTAAATAAACACATGTGAAGTTACTGTCTACTAGAAACTAATGTATTCCATTGCTGAGAAGTCATTTATAGGAACATTTAATGAGAAAAGAATGCATTGTATTTAAAGTAGCTGGTTGTCATTGATCTCTGATCTTGTCTATGAAAGATTTCATCCCAGTAGGGAATTATTTACAGTATCTGAAATTGTGTTGTCTTACCTTAATTTATCTAAGATTTAAAGCAGTTCTATTAGTCTGACACTCATTGACAATGTCCTTTGCTGATTATATCCTATTGCTTAGATTCTTCTCCTCAACTCTTCTCTAATTCATAAAGCTGCTTACCATAGCACTGGGGATCTTTACTGAAGAGGTAACTTGATTAAGTTAAATGGAGGGAAAGGGAATTTTTAACCTACTTATATTGCTTACAGAGGCATAATTAAGTTGTGAGATAAGAGATTTCAGTGACTTCTTAAAAAATCAGTGTTCAAGAAGAATAACAAAGCTTGGAGAAGACACAGTTACAATGCAAAAAGCATTTCAAAGATGGAAAGAAAAACAATTAACAAACTGGCATGATTTGTGATGTGTTTTTCCAGGAATAAGGATGAATTTACTAATGAGTTTTTATTTTTCTAGGTTCTACTTATAGTCAACAATTCAAGTGAGTTAAAAGGCAATACACTTTGAGAGACAAGGAGAGTTCCTGAGATCATTAGACCACATGCCACTGAATTTCATAGACATCAGCCTAGCATTAAAGATAGTGAACATGGAATTTGTACCTCACTGGCACAGTGGTCAAACTGATCTGGGTAGACATAAAGAGGTTTTGTTTTAAATTGCAAGCACCTGTGTTTTTCTTTCCTCTTTTGAGAGTTTTTGAGTGGACCCCATTCCTCTTATATATGTTGTTTTGATTTTCTTGCTATATCTATACACTAGTATCAAAGAGAGTTCATGAGTTAGACCTCTAATGGCAGAAAAAAATGAGTCTCTGTTAAAGTCCTCAGAACTTTACCTTTACACCATAGCTATCCATGCCTAGCTATGGTAACTTTTGGATTACTTAGCATTTGTACAATTTTTTAATAATTTTTTTTCATTAAATGCCAAGTATAGGCGAAGACATATTGGAGACTTAGAATAGTTTCATCCCCCTTTTGCCTAAACTGTTTCATGGACACCTGCCCAAGCCACCCTGGCTGGTATCTTCTCTGGCTCACTGCACCTGTAAAGTTCTGGTATTAGTGATCTTGGTGGTGGTGGTAGAGGGAGTCATGGTACTTTGTTAGTTGTTTTAGACTGCTTGGGAATTGCTTCATGCAAATGGATGAAAGGAGAAAAGGGTGCAATTATAAGAAGGAAATGATTCTGCTGTAGTAACCATTCTTTTGCTTCTTAATACCTTGGTAATCCTTGAAGCCTATCTAGGCCTTGAATTCTAACTCCTATTATACATACATACATACATACATATATATATATATATATATAAATTCCCTTGAAAGTTGAATGGCATTTTCATGGTGTGTACCAAAGGTATGGAAGTGGGGATCAGTTTACTCCTGTGGGGAAGAATATTTTATCCTTGACATTGTTTAGAATTGTGGATATGTGATGATCTTAAAAAGGAAACCAGTTATAGCTGATATTATTTGTATTTCTTTTCTCTAAAGACAATGAACTCACAGTTGGTATGTTGCTGGTGATAAGTTATATAAACATAGAGAAAAGATATATCAGATCTTTTTAAATGGCATATTTATTTAAAGCTGGAGACCTTAGCACATTATGCCTATAACATATTTCAACGTGCAATGACTAAATATATATGTGTTTTAGGGTTTTCTCAAATAAACTTTGAGACCTCAAGCTACCATAGACCATCTGTGGCACGAATCTAATAAAGAGGTTACAGGAAAGGAACGATATTTCCTAAAAGAGCAAAGTTAGGCATTTCTATGGGAGTCCTTGCAACATTTCACGCAGCCAACTGGGAGTTATCTCCTTCCAGGTGATAGCTCAGGTACAAGGAAATGAGATTCACATTGGATAAGTGCCAGAGTCACCCTTACTTAGAAGTCTCATGTTCCAGAAGAGCATAAGTATTTTATCTCCAAAGGCATTGCTTCCAGGGGCAATTAAAGAGCCTTGTCTGGACATGAGTCATCATTATCAGGGAAACCCAAATCATGTGTCCTATCCACATAGGATGTCTCCATCAGGAGTGATTGTTTCTTTGTAGTCCTCCCAGTCCAGATGAGGTCTACCAATCAGGGATCATTTCTACCACAACCAGTATTGTCTTGTGACAGAGTTGACGTTCTACCTTTATCTGATCCTTAAGGAAACAAAGCTAGAGGGTTAATCAAAGATCAAATTCTCATGAAGTAGGGGAAGGGGTTTTGTTAAGCCATTGCCCACGTTGGGTCATAGAGAGTCAAATTTGGCCACTCAAGTCAGTGACCGTGCCTTATTAAAACAATAATTTGTTTTGTCAGTTGGATCATTACCTATTGTTAGACTCAGCTTAGACATGATAGGCAAAAATTTGAATTTTATTTATTCATGCATTATCTTTTTTTCTTATTCTCCAATCTTATTTTTTTGGCTATACATAATTGATTTCATCCTCAGTGCTTCCCAAATAGTATTTTATATGTAACAAAATAGTATTTTTTCTTTTCGTGAATAAAACATATGCTTCTCATAATTTTTCAGAATGACTCATTGGGGTTTTTTTTTCCCCTCTCCTGTAACTATCATAAGAGTTGATATATGATGATCAAAATATAAGATTAGTCCTCAATACAGAGCCCTAAAATCAGTGTGCAAATGTTTAATGCTTTAGGCATATGGGCCTATCCTTGGAATGTTTATCTTTGCACATGCATTTTCTAAAATGATCGTGCTTCTTATAAATATTGTTAAGACAAACATTTTATTTCAGCCTGTTGAGGAAGCAAAGGGATTGTGAAATATTTTCATTGATTTTCCTTCCTACTAGAAGAAATAGAAATTCTTGCATTCCTTTCATTTACAAGTGAATATAACCTTGAGATTCACGAACTCCAGAACAGCGTGTAAGCACAGTGTGATGATACTCTCAGGAAAGCCAGCTCTTATCAAATACCTGTTATTGGAGCTCTGTGCCCACTTTGACACCATAATCCTAAAGATTTAAGAAATTTAGACATGAGGTGTACTAAGAAGATTAAAATATTATGGTAGAAAACGATAGAAGGATAGGAATTATTTAGTCTGAGATAGAGAAAAAGTAAAAAAGTAACCAACCTGACATGTACAAATCTGAACATTTCTAACGTTTATAATTTACTAAAATGTATAATGAAGGGTGCTGTGTTCTCTATATAGAGAACAATTCTCTTATATCCTCCTTATAGTATCAAAAGTAGACCTAGGGTGCATTTCTTGGCAGTGATGTTAAGTAGTTGTAAAATTCGTCTATTATGCTTGCGCTCTTTTAGGGTGAAGTGTATGCACGTTACACTTGTATTGACAAATAAAATTTAATGGAAAGAGATAAATTCAAATCAGAATGGAATATTTTTCCCCTAACTAGACAGCCAACCATTAGAGGATGATGTAAGATAGCATATAATTTATTGTGAAGATGTGATAAAACTGGTATAAAATACATGGCATCAGGAAGTATCTGAAGAAGGTCTGTTCTTCAGATTGACCTCTTCCATCCCTGGGAAAGAGTAAGTAAGGGAACTATGATATGCACCATGAAATACAACATACCATTGAGGTCTGTAATGGATGTCTCCCTACCAGGAATTTGATGTTATAAGTTGTGTTTCTAGGGAATGATAATGTTGTTTTCATTACTCATTTAGAAAATGCTCCATTTGTACAAAATGAGACAGCATGCTAAGATCTTTTCATTTACTTGATTTTATCTGATTAATTCCTTCTTCAATAGCCATTTGATTTTTGAACATTTTTCTGTATTTGTTTAATCACTTTCTTTAATAATTCAACTAACATTATTTCCTACTTATGTATGAGACACCATTTTTAACACTTGGTCATTTGGGGGATAGGAGGAGGATGAATATTTGCCATAACCTCACTCCCAGGATTTTTTTCTTTTTCTTAGATTTTTTTGATGTGGACCATTTTGAAAGTCTTTATTGAACTTGTTACAATATTGCTTCTGTTCTTTTCTTTTAAAACATCTTTATTGGAGTATAACTGCTTTACAATGGTGTGTTAGTTTCTGCTTTATAACAAAGTGAATCAGCTATACATATATCCCCATATCTCTTTCCTCTTGCGTCTCCCTCCCTCCCACCCTCCCTATCCTACCCCTCTAGGTCGTCACAAAGCACTGAGCTGATCTCCCTGTGCTATGTGGCTGCGACCCACTTTGCTTCTGTTTTATGTTTTGGTTTTTTGGACGCAAGGCATGTGGGATCTTAGCTCCCTGACCAGGGATCGAACCCGCACCACCTGCATTGGAAGTGTGGAGTCTTAACCACTGGAACCCCAGGGAAGTTCCATGCCCAGGAATTTTTGATCTACCTTCATTTGTATGCATACATCTACATGTGTGTATTTTGTCATTTGGAATAAGAGGAGAGAGAAAGGGTAAATAAGGAAAATTAAATGATATAAAATTCAAACCAGTGTAAATTGCTTTGGTTAAAAAATGGAGAAAATATTCCAACAAATGGACAGTATTATTGAATAAATTCTCTGATGATATAATTGTGGCCAGATTAAGAAACATTGACTACATACATTATGTAAAAATTAAATGGATTGATTACTTCAGGTTTTAAAATACCCAAAGAGAGGGGTTCATAGGGCATTCTGGCCAGAAGGAAGGAATTTACTAAACTGACACATGGTTTTGTCTTTAATTTTGAACTTTTCAACATTTCTAAGAAGTAATTGAAAAAGATAGAGTTATTTGCAGATGGCTCAAAGATATGAGAAAAAAATGATGATGAACACAACACTTGGATTTCAACTGGTTTTAGTAGGACCCTTGTCATTATTCATTTTTCAACCTAAATGCTGCTTCTTCAGATAGCACATCACTGATTCCCAACCCAAATGACACCTCCATCACTCTATTATATTACTATATTATTCTGTTTTTTATTTTCTTTGTAGATACATTATCTCATATTATTACTTGTTTACTTGTGTATAATTTAGCCCCCCGAATTAGGATATAAATTTCATAAGAAGAGTAATTTTATCAGTGACTTTTACCACTGTATTCTCAAGTGCCTGAGAGGTTTTCAATAAATATTTGCTGAAGAAATAAATATGAATGAATAAATGAATTTATAGTAAAAAAAATTGAAGTTGTATTGAGGTAATTTTAGCTCAAGTCCTAAATTAATAGCATGTGTATTGCATATATACAAAGTAGAGGAAGCTTATGTTGATGTTCTTTCAACTGACTAGTCTTAATTTAGAACTTGCTTTATGAGGAACGGAAACCAAAAAACAATATTATGATTTTAATTGATATGAAGCTTAAAAGGAACCAATGGCTACTAAAATGTGAATGAGCACCATGAATTAAAATATTCTGTCATGGATAAGGGAGATAATAGCCTCATTATGTTTTGGACTAATCAGAAATTTTCTTGAGAATTGTGTTTAAATGAGGCCAGTTAAACTATGCTGTGTTCAGAATATCACTGTCAGGATGATGAGGAATCTAGAAATCGTCTAAATTTGGAGCTGTTTGAGGGGATTAACTTGAAGAATTAGAAGACAGAGTTCAAAACAATCACTGCTACTGAAAAAGTGACGGGGGCATCCTGGAAAAGAGAAAACCAGAAAGAAGAAGATCCAAGTTTTGTGTATAAACTCTGTCCAAATCTCTGGCTGACCCCTGAAATATGCATGTAAAGGGCAAAGTACAAGTAACCTAGCAAAGGACAAAAGATCTGAACCAAGATTTGAAATGCTAACCAAGAGACAGAGTTTGCAATTTGAGTATAGCCAAGTAAACTACAAAAGCAAAAATACATACCAAAACAAAAAAACAACATTCTCCAGAGGAATATAACAGAACCTGGAGTCTCTACAACATACTAACCTGAAACCAACAGACCAACTCTGAAATGACCCAGATGTTCCAATAAACAAATTTTTTTTTTTTTTTTTTTTTTTTTTGCTGTACACGGGCCTCTCACTGTTGTGGCCTCTCCCGTTGTGGAGCACAGGCTCCGGATGCGCAGGCTCAGCGGCCATGGCTCATGGGCCTAGCCGCTCTGTGGCATTTGGGATCTTCCCAGACCAGGGTATGAACCCGTGTCCCCTGCATCGGTAGGCGGACTCTCAACTGCTGCGCCACCAGGGAAGCCCAATAAACAAATATTTTAAAGCAGCTATGATAACTGTACTAAAGGTCATAAAGGAAAACATGCTCACACTAACAAAAATTAGGAAATCTAAGTAGAGAAATATAAACTATAAAAAGAGCCAAATAGAAATTCTAGAAATAAAAATACTATATACTCAATAATGAAACAGTATGGGGCTTCCCTGGTGGCGTAGTGGTTGAGAGTCCGCCTGCTGATGCAGGGGACACGGGTTCGTGACCCGGTCCGGGAGGATCCCACATGCTGCGGAGCAGCTGGGCCCGTGAGCCATGGCCACTGAGCCTGCGCGTCCGGAGCCTGTGCTCCGCAACGGGAGAAGCCACAACAGTGAGAGGCCCGCGTACCTCAAAAAAAAAAAAAAAAAAAAAGAAACAGTATGTAAAGCAACCATACTCCAATAAAAATAAAAATTAATTTAAAAACTAATGAAACAGTAGTATACTTTCAGAATCTCTAGTTGCTTATTACTCCACTCTTAGGAATTTTGGTGGCATTTTGACTTTGTTTGACTCAGTATTTGAGGAATGCTCAAATCTTGTAGACTATTCAAAATTTCTGAATTGACTAAATATACTGCACAAGTGATAATGCAAAACAGCAAATTATTATCTGGCCGATCACTTTTAATCACAATTTCTTATGTCTTTTTTTATTGACTGTGCTAGAGTAAATAGTTTAGGCTCAAAGAGAAGCAGAATCCTTCTTTTCCTCCCTAAATCTCAGTTTTAATAATGGCTATCTTTCAAGTCTGAAGTGATGATAATTTATTTTATGTGGTTTCTGTTTATGAGGAAAAGAAAAATAGATAGTCATAGCTTAAGAGGTTGCCCTCATTCAGATGGACAATCTTAATTTATGGAGTAGAAAAGACGAAAACTTTGAAGTAGAATGAGTCTGCCTATAAGTAGAGATGATCAGATCAAAATTATGAATCTGAACAGTTAGAGCAGTAACTTCTTCCTTGTTGAATGGAAGAGGAAGTGAATATAGAGGGAAAAGAGTTTTCTTTCCCCGCACTACTAACAGCCACAACTACTTGAAAACTGGATTTTACTTCCACTTATATACTATAACTCTTCTCTCCAAAGACATCAGTGTCCAATTAATCTCTGAATCCATTGTCTTGTCTAAATTCCCTACTGGCTTTCCTGGCTTTCAGAACTTTAGTGTTCTGAATCTCATTCTTCCTTAGATGTTGTTTCAATGTATCCCTTAGTAGCCTTGTCTTCCCTGCCACCAACTGTATGCTGTAGCCTTAGATTTGTATTTAATCCTCTGTATTTCTGGCTTATATATAGTTATTACCTAGGAAGACTTTTACATTGCTTTCTTTCATACACTTTCCAACTAAACTTCCAACTAAACTTGCTAAATGAATGGTTTTAAAACAGGAATCTGCAAGCTTCTTCTGTTTCTTGAGCCTCAGTTTTGAATTTGTAACTATCTCTCTTTTCTTGGCTGTCCTGTTTTTCTTTAGATTTTGTCCCTTCTTGATCTCCTTTGATGTCCATCTCTGAGTGGGTCTCTCACTTGTTTTTAGAGCGTCCTATTTACCTTCATAAAACTTTACTCAATTTTAAGGCACATTATTTTTATGCATTTGTTGTCCATAACCACCACTCCAACTAGATTGTAAGCACCATGATGTCATAGACAATGATTGTTCTTTTTACCCCATCTCCAGCACACTGACAGATACTGTATTAGACACTCCATTATTAGTTGTTAAGAAAATAAATAAATGCACAAAATATTTTAATTTGAATATCTCTTCTACAGGATTATGAGTTTCTTGAGGAATGTATAGTGTTTTATTTTTTTATATATACCTAGTTTCTATTATCATGCTGATACTTATCACATACTAAACTTTTTGTTAAATAAAATAAAAATTATGAGATAAGAATATGTGTATGAAGAGGGAAGGAGAGAGTAATCTGACTGGGAAATGGTGAAAGAGAAGATTAGGCAAAGAATCTGCAACTACTTAAAGGCAGTTTTATGTTATTCTTTATTTCTAATATGAGAGAGAGGAACAGGGATTCAGGCATACTGATTAAGGTAAATTCACATTTTTACTCATCATAAATATGGCAAATCTCTGTTTTAACATAATGTTTTACATATTTTGCTCATAAAAAGGTAGAATTACTTTTACTCAAAGTTACATGGTAATGTGTACCTCATACCTATAATTAACAAAAGTAGATGGAAATGTAACTTGTGAATTAGAGGGAAGCTGGGGTGGTGGTGTGGTGCTGGTACACATAAGTACTGTTTGGTAAGACCATTTTATTTCTGGGAATATGGCCAAATGGACCTTGTGATTTTTCTGTTTTAGATTAGGTATTTTAAAAAAACATTATTAAAATATATTAAACCCATCACACAATTCAATAATATTTACATGTAAAATAGCAAATTTTAAATCAGAAACTAGGTTATCAGTGAACAAGGGAGTATAAAAGTAGAATTTAATAATTTAGAAGCAGATGATTCTTTTTCCCATTGCCTTAAACAATATTCTGGATCTTCATACCATGAATGAATTTAAATCAATGAAAATATCATTTCTTCCTACTCACTATGAATTTTAAAACTCTTATTCAGAGCTGGGTAGAAATGTTTAGCCCTGTGTCTCAGGAGAACATACTGTCCACAAAGCCTGATTCAGCATGTCTCTTAGGTATTGCCTGCTATCGGTCCTCAGTTCTCAGGTCCTGTCCTGGGACAGCAATGTCTCTGCTCTGGGTCATCTGGACATAATGATTTTATTTACTATGGCCCCCTGTTCTTAGTGTGTATCTGTGATCAGGGGATTAGTCATTACCAGATACAATGACCAGATCTATCACCCAATGTTATGAATGTTTGTGTCCCTATGAAATTCCTGTGTTGAAGTCCTAACCCCCAAAGCAATGATATTAGAAGGTGAGACCTTTAGGAGGCAATTATGTCATGAAGCTGGAGACCTCGGGAGTGGGATTAATGCCCTTATTAGAAGAGCTTGCTTGCTCCCTTTCTGCTCTTTGCCATGCGACGATACAACCATAAGACAGCTCTGCAAACCAGGAAGTGGGCTCTCACCAGGTACCAGATCTCACCACACTTGGACTTCCCAGTCTCCTGAACTGCGAGAAATAAATGTTTGCTGTGTAAGTTGCCCAGTCTGTGGTAATTTATAATTATATCAGTCTGAACTAATGACTAAGACACCCAGTTCCCCAGTATTGTGTCTTCTATTCTGAATTCTATTCTGAATTCTCTACATATCTTTTTCCATGTTGTCAGATTTAAGGGTTTGGATTTTCTTTCTGCTTCACAATTAAAATTTGATGAGCTCCTAACACTTCATGCGTTTGGCTCAGGCAAAACTCTTCTGGAACACTGGACCATCTTGGTTTGTCATCTTAGATGAAGTTGGGATCACCTCAAGCAAGAGGGCAGGCCTGACACAGTTACCTTATCTGTGGGGCTAGCTGTGAGTCTTTCCTTACAGGTCATTAATGGGCAGGCATGCAGGGAGAGCTTCTGCAGAGGGCATACCTACCGACCCTGAGAGTCAAAGAATCTGGAGCTTTGTTTCTTGGGAGTTCAGAGCTCCCCAGTCTACTCTTGGTCTTAAAGAGTCAGGACCAGCAAAGATAGATCCGTTTTTCCTCACGAGGGAAGGGATACTCTTAAATCAGTGACCCCCTTTATGTCAGGGACGACTGACATGTTCTCAGGCTGATTTTACTCTTTCGTTAATGTTTATATACTCTTTGACTGAGTCCTCAAAGTAAAATGCTTTCCAAGGCCAGGCAAACAGTGTAATAAGTGAAGGAGGGAGAACCAGAGCAGAGCATCAGGAAAAGAGCTAGGATATGTGACATCGAGATGGGACAGCCACTGTTTAGCCACAGCCCTTTTTTGTTTGTTTTGTTATTGCTTTTGTTTCCTGCTATTTAGTCTTTTTTTTTTTTCGAGAAAAGCTATATATCTGGACTTTTATGAGAACTTTGCCAAATTTTAAAAATTTTCATCTCTCTTGCCTTGTTTTTTCTTTCAATTTTATTGGGATATAATTGACCTACAGCACTGTATAAGTTTAAATTGTACAGCATGATTATTTGACTTACATACATCATGAAATGATTATCACAGTAAGTTTAGTGAACATCCATCTCATATATATATGGCATTAAATAAATAGAAAAATTGTTTTTTCCTCGTGATGAAAACTCTTAGGATATACTCTCTTTGTAACTTTCATATATAACATACAGCAGTTTTTATTTTTCATGTTGTACATTGCATCCATAGTATTCATTTGTCTTATAACTGGACGTTTGTACCTGGTGACTGCCTTCATCTAATTCTCCCCCTGCACCCTCACCTCTGATAACCACAAATCTGATCTCTTTTTCTATTAGTTCGTTTGTTTGTTTTTGAAGTATAATTGACCTACAACACTATGTTAGTTCCAGGTGCCCAAACATAATGATTGAATATTTCTATACATTTTTAAATCATCATCATGATATATCTTATTACCATCTGTCATCATACAAAGATTTAATTATTGACTGTATTCCCCACATTGTACATTTCATACCTGTGACTCATTTATTTTGTAACTGGAAGTTGGTACCTCTTAATCTCCCTCACCTATTTCTCTCCCTCCTCACCTCCCTCCCCTCTGACAACCACCTGTTTATTCTGTGTATCTATGATTCTGTTTCTGTTTAGCTATGTTTATTCATTTGTTTTATTTTTAGATTAGACATATAAGTGAAATTATACAGTATTTGATTTTTCTCTGACTTATTTCATTTAGCATAATACCCTCTAAGTCCATCCATGTTGTCACAAATGGCAAGATTTCATTCTTTTTTATGGATGAGTGATATATTTTATATATATATATATATATATATATATATATATATATATATATACACACACACACACACACATACACAGTGAACATAGGGGTGCATATGTCTTCTTGAACTAGGGTTTTTGTTTTTTTTCTTTTGTTTGTTTTTTGATAAATACCCTGGAGTGGAATTGCCAAATCATATGGTAGTTCTATTTTTAATTTTGGGGGGAATTTTCATACTCTTTTCCTTAGGGGCTGCACCAATTTACACTCCCACCAACAGTGCAAGAGAGTTCCCTCTTCTCTATATCCTCACCAACATTTGTTATTTCTTATCTTTTTGAAAATAGCCATTCTGAGGTGAGGTGATATTTCATTGTGGTTTTGATTTGCATTTCCCTGATGATTAGTGATGTTGGGCATCCTTTCATGTGCCTGTTGGCCATCTGTATGTCTTCTTTGGGAAAATGTCTATTCCTGTCCTCTGCTCATGTTTTTAATTAAGTTGTTTTTTGCTGTTGAGTTGAATGAGTTCTTTGTATATTTTGGATATTAACTCCTTATCAGATGTATCATTTGTAAATTCTTTTTCCATTCGGTAGGTTGCCTTTTTATTTTGTTGATAGTTTCCTTTACTGTGCAAAAGCTTTTTAGTTTGATGTAGTCCTATTTGTTTATTTTTGCTTTTGTTTCCCTTGCCTGAAGAGACATATCAAAAAAATATTGCTAAGACAGATGTCAAACAGCATAGTACCTATGTTTTCTTCTAGAAGTTTTATGGTTTCAGGTCTTACATTTAAGTCTTTATCTATTTTGAGTTTATTTTTGTATATGGTGTGAGAAAGTAGTCCAGTTTGATTCTTTTGTATGTAGCTGTTCAGTTTTCCCAACATCGTTTATTGAAGAGTCTGTCTTTTCCCCATTGTATATTCTTGCCTCCTTTGTTGTAGATAATTTTCCATATAAGTGTGGGTTCATTTCTGGGCTTTCTATTCTGTTCCATTGATCTCTGTGTCTGTTTTTGTTGCAGAAATTCTCTGGTTTTAAAATGTTCAGAACTGCATCACGTTAAGAAATTTTTCAGGGTTAAATAAAGCTTGTGGGAAGGACAGACCTGGCCACTAGGTTACCATGTGTGTTCTAGGGGTCTGTTACAGATGGAACAGGGAGAATGTGGAGTTGAGTGATCTTCAGGTTTGAGGATAATACTGTTTTTCATCCACTGGACCTCTCAGTCTTGGTCTCAGCCACTCCAAAGTCAGCATGCTATTTTAGCCTCAGAGAAGTTGCTATGCTCTTTGGGGAGATCATTATCCTAGAAACCTGGTATCTCAATGACAAGAAGACCAGCAAATCAGGATGGTAGACTCCTTTCATAGTGTGTAGGTCATTGCTCTGACCTTAAGGGACTTATCTGTGTATCATGTTGGGACCTCAGTAGTGTGGTATGGCATCTAGGTGGATGTTAGAAAATGAAAGTATTTGTTATCTGGTGCTATACAGAAAAAATTGTTGGCCTCTGGTCAAGTCAACCAAATAGAGAAAACACAATGTGGACTGGTGGCTCACTTGGTGACTAGTTTCTGGCCTGACAACAGCTAGCTGTGGTTTAGTGGCTAGTGACTGTGGATTGGTTACTGGTGAATGTAACCTGGTGGCTGGTGACTATGGCTTGGTCATAGGTGACTGTGAACTGGTTAGTATGAGTTGGTGACTGATGAAGGTGACCTGGTGACTGTGGCTTGGCTACCCAAAGGCTCACCTCAGAAACATCAGGGGTACTAGGCTTTGGGTAGCAAGATTAATTCTTCACCCACTCCTACTGTTAAAATACTGCCCTACTTGATGAGCTTAGGCTACAAACTGTAAAAGGTTCAGTTAGGTATGCCTTCAGTAGTATAGTTGTGAGAAATGCAAGGATTGGCTTTCAGTCATTTACATAGAGAAATGTTTTTAAAGGAAATGAAATTTAAGTTTTGTAAAATGGTTTCTGTGTGGAAAAAGCCCAATAGTTCTCTGTTTTTTTCTTCCCTTGCTAAATTGTAGTTAATGTACCATTCCATACCCATTGAGATTTTGACTGCCTCTCTTTATTTTCTATGAATCTTATAAATCCTCTCTTACAATCTTTCTCTTTTTAAAGGCAGATGTACCCTTACCTCAGGATAGTGTTTTTGTAGACATTAATATCCCATAAAGGCTCATTAAAACTTTTAGAATTGGGTTTCTAATAACATTAGTCAAGCAGACTATATATGCAGGAAAACCTGTGAATTCTCCTTAGATTCATCATTTTTTTTCATTATATTAATCATAAAACCCATATGTTCTTGTCTGTACATGGGTAGAGTGGGAGAGTGGAACAGATTGCTATAATATGTATAGAAGGAGAGAAAGTGCAGCTCTGTGGGCATAATGGTATTACAGATGCTAAACTTCTTACATGTGAAGTTCAGAGAAGTTCTTTTTTATAAGAATATTAGTTATAATGCATAAAAATTTTGGAAGCGTGGTCAGTAGTTATGCTGAACATATGTCATGGTCCTTGGAAGACAATGCATCTGTTTTCGAAACTCCTTACCCATCAATGTCAAGCCACATTTTCAATTTTAAAAGATGTTGCTGACAGGAGGGTGCTTCCAGCCATAGGAACTCTAGGTCCCTGTGACACTGAAATCTGTACTTTTTCCAGGGTACACATTTCTACTCCGATAGAGTAAAACTTAACTGTTCCAACATGAACATTTATTTGAGGTCTTTTATTTGTATATAACTCATCAGATCCACTTTTACCCCACTTTTGAATCTTTTTGACCTTACTATACATACAACTTCCATACATACATGCTTTCTGAGCTTGCATAAACCATATCATCTCTCTGGACCTAGAATTCTCATCTGTAAAGTGAAGAGGTGAGCTCTGAAGTGCTATCCAGTTTGATAGTCTATGATGGAAAGACTCTCAGACAGCATCTGTGTATAGTTAGACAGCACCATTAATAGAGCAACTGAACTGTTTTCCTAAAAGCAGCTTTGGGCTACATGCAATCTTACACCATCCATACCCCATCTTCTATACAACTTGGGGTTAATTACCTACAATAATGAAATAGCTAACTGACAGCTGACCTAACACAGTTATATGAGCTATACCATCTTGGTGTTATTTATTCTCTTAATTAATTGCCTAAATGCATTAGATCTATTGAACACTAAGCAATACCATTAAATGTCTAACAGTTGTCTCCAAGTATGTAACATCCTCCAGCAATAGGAGTGATTTAGTGCCTGAGAAGAATGGACATCTTCTGTGACAGTGGTTTTGTCTACAGATATAATTCAACTGAGAGAGAAGGGAAGGCTAAAAAGCCCCTTTATGCATGTTGTGCCTCTGTCCAGTTTCAGTGAGTGGGGTCTAGCTGTTGTTCAATGAGAACTTTAAAAAAAGTGTAAACATTGTTGTTTAAAAATTGGCCACAGAGAAATGAGGATAATTTAGACAAACTATTTGGTATATATGCTTATCTTTAAGGAATGGGGTTTCTTCCTTCTAAGTTGTCTGTTCTTAGAGAATGAAAAGCAGACTAGTAATATACAAGTCAAAAGCAATGTGTTACTACCTTAACTCCATTAAAATGTGGAAATCTAATTAAGCATCAAAGGGTTAACTTTTAATTAAAGGAAGAGCAATAATTAATATTCAGTTAATAACTGAATAATAGACTCCACATTTTCTTCTAGATACAGCCAGTTTTATCTGGGGTAAGAGAAAGAAGCTATTATTTCAATTCTATGTGTGACTTTTATGAGATAAATCCCTGAAATTCTAGTGCCTCCACTCATGAGGCCATCTTAACGAACAATCTGAAAATGAATGAGCCATAGATTTCTGGAAAGTCTGAATTCATCTATTTTCTTATCTAGTATAGATGGGAAGAAATTGAGTGCTGTGTTTTTTCTAAATCTCATTCACAAGGTCTGAAATTTGGAATGGTGACTAACAAGTGACTTGATTACATCTTTCTTTTTTGTGTGTTTCAGCTTAGAATAAACAAAAACATATTACCACCAATCTTGAAGCTAATTAATACCAACAGGGGTTGGTCCTAAAAGCACAAAGGGGAAATTTACTGTAGTCTTGTCAGCTGTTTTCTGAGAGCTGCTGGTATATATAGTAAAAGCAAGGTCAGATATTTGCCTAGAAAAGAGGCTGAGTCTTAAAGGCTATATAGCATGTCTGTATCTTGTGTAATGTCAGATGATCCTCATCTTGGTTGCCTATAATATTCAAAAATTTTCCTACTTCCCTGCTTTTCAACGCCAAGTAAATAATGATCTAATATAAATGGAAATAGCTGTGGTAAGTGTGTATGTGTGAGTGGGGTGTGGCTTGGAGTGGATACTGGTCAGTGTTTGAGAACCAACTATATCAGAAACATCTCTATGCATTTATTCTTTATGGTAACCCTCTTAGATAGGTTTTATAGTCTGAAATTTACAGATGAGACTGTGAAGCCACTAGGTCCCTATGTGGTTGATCCAGAATTAAAACCTGGCCTTTTGTCACCTGTTTCCAAAGTTCTGCTTCTTAAGGTTTTTGGTCATTGTTCTGTCTGTGCATGTTTGCTTCTCAAACAGAAACATGACTTTAACACAGTATATTTAGCTAAGCTAAAGTTGCCAGATTTGCACAAAGACTGTGTCTGATCTCATCTCACATTTTTCTTGTTTATGTAAGAATAGATTGTTGTCTCTGTTGTCGTCTGTTCTCTTTGTATCTGCCTACTTTCAGCAAAGGTAAATAAAACTAAATAATCCATTTGCATGAGTGTTTGAAGAATGCAATATCACACTACCTGTTCTTAATATTCATTAAAGCTCTGTGTGTGTGTGTGTGTGTGTGTGTGTGTGTGTGTGTGTGTGTGTCTTTGCAAGGATTTCAGATCAAGAATAGCTGCCATGAAGTTTTTAGAATGTTTTATTAACAAAGAAAAAGAACTGAAGTAGGTGTTATTACAAAAGTAAAATCATTGAAACATATCGCAATATACCAGAAAATAATCAGAACTTGGTTTCAAATAAAGTGATAATGCAACATTCTTACACAGTGAAGCAGTTCACAGAAATTTAGGCATTGAATTAGGGCATACAAAGAAACTCTAATAATATCACAAAAGAATCAAGAGAAGAAGCTAACAACAATTCAACATATGAAGATCAGCTACAATAACAAAATTGTGCTATTAGCAGAATTTGCAACAGCAATTAAACTTTAATATTTGCCTAATGATATCAAAGTCCATGTAGGGTCACCAGGAGCTGGACAGCTGCAGGAGTCTGCACAGGGCCCTGGAATTATATGTGTAGTAACTCAGTGAATAATTTCAAATTTTTTAATTTCACAAAAGAGAGAACATTAGAGTTTGAATACAACTTCATTGTTTGTTCATACCAAGTTCAGAACCTTAGAGGCTCCAGAAAGTGTTCTTAAGTCTTTGCTTTCTTTATCTGCTCTGTATTTGCTACTTCTCTTAGATCCACAGACCGTTTGAATCCCTGCCTGCATCATAGCCAGCCTCAAGGGTTGTATGAGATTCTGAATGAAATTTTCACAGCTATGAAAACTCCAGTCTTCCAAGGACCTGCTTCCTACTCTGAGCTGGAGCACCTTAAACATGGCCATCATGGTGGCTGTCAGCACCACTTTTCCTCCTCAGTCTGGGGTCTCTCACATTCTTCCCTGCACCTAAAAAGGGTCTCTCTTTATGGTCCCCAAAGATTCTGCCCTAGCCTTCAGAGGCCTCTTTACTGGCAATGCAGATATTTTTCTAGACTTCTCCAGAGGTTTCACTAGTCTTTCCTTAACTCCTTTCCTGACTTGTTCATTTTATATATTCCACGTAATCTCTCAAGTAATGTAAGAAATTATCATATTCATGTTTTCTCCTCACTTTTTCCACTTCTTTAAAATAATCATCTGAACAGATATTTCATACCTTAAAGGCTATGAATTTTAGGATACTTTCACTTTTGCCCTCTGTGCTCACAGTACTGGCTATCTGATTCATCACTGTTTAGAAGGGCTACTAAATAATTGAGCATCACATTTCACTTATGCTCTAATAGGCAAGACATTGGAATCCATCATAAATAATCTAGTATAGGAAGGCATATTATTTTAGTCTAATACAATAAAATATGTCAATACATTTGTAGAAATCACAGTATACTGTCCTTAATGGTATCTGGAGGAATTCATCAAGGAAAGGAGAATCAGGATTTCTCCATGATCTTTTTTCTTGCTCTATATTTCTTACGTGATGCATTGGTTTTTGTGGTTTAAAATGTTATAATTGTTCATTATGCAGGCCTTGCCTACCCTTCAGGACTATTTGTTTGACTAGCATTTTTCAGTAATGGGAAAATACAATTCTTTGGGAGATTATCAGATTTTTTTTATTGTAAAGTTTATAATGTAAAAGGCACAGATTTACATTCATTTGACTCAGTCATTTTAAGCAATGTGTATTGACATTTTGTCATATTTTTGAACTATCTGACAGTGACAGCTACTCAATTTTTAGCATCTTACGCAGCACATTTGGGCTCCTAACCTAGGGAGAATTTAATGGTGTTCTTTCCTCTGAGATCAGAGATGAAAGATTTGGAAGTGAGAGAAAGAAAAAGAAAGAGAAATTGACTTTAAAGAAATTGTGAGATAGGCAACATCTGTCTTTGTTAACTCCCTATATCTATCTCAGTGCTCCTTCACTGCTTTGCACTGTAGCCTAGAGGTCCTTTCTCTTCTTCTTTCAGAGGCACCTGCTTGGTATCTGTGCTGCAGGCATTGTGGAACCATCTGGGGTAGATGTTTGGATTCTACTCTATCCAGAAAAAATGGACCCACCCTTAATATTCTCTGGTGTTTGTTAATCTAGCTATGTTGCTGTTAGTTTAATGCATTGAGAAAACCAGATTTTCTAAAAGTGAGTCCAAAGTGTTCCTTGGGATGCTATTAAGTATTGTGTGATAAATTGGGGCTATAACCAAACGCATTCGAGAATTGTTTGGTTAAACAAAGTTTCTTTAGTGTAGCACTTCTCAGAAACTTTAGTAAGCATTGAATCTCCAAGTAATACATCAAATGTTTACTATTCCTCAAACTTATTTTTGCTGTGGAAACTTATTTTATGGAAGTACCTTTTATAGTCACTGTACCTGAAAATAAATTTGGGGAAATGATACAACAAGGTGTAAGGTATTGATAATGGCTGAATATTTTGTAAATATCAGTGACAGTTACATTTTCATCTCAAGGTAGACATAGATATGCCTTTTTTCTTCATTAATTACCACAAAAGAAATTTTAGGGTTTTTTTTTTTCCCCCTCAAAAAGGTTTAACATGTCTGTGAACTGGCACACAAGTAGGGACAGTAGTTCTATGGATAGAGAACTGGTCTAGGAGTCAGAAGTTCAAGTTTCTCATCCTAGGTCTATTCCTAACTAGCTTATGACCTTAGATAAGATATTTCACCTTACTGGGCCTTAGTTTCTCAGCTGTAAAACTGAGGCAGGAAAGACAGGGAGAGCCTCCTTATGTATAGGCATTAGGCAGAAGGCAAAGCCACCTCCTTGTTTTGTACTTTATGAGGCCATGACACATGGAGGAATGGCATCTAAAACAGAAACTTTGTAGCATCTGAACAAGAAACTCTGGCCATGAAGACTGAAGAGCATGTACAACAAAAATGCACAGGTTTCTGATGACCCTGTACAAACTTCTACATGTGCACTGGAAAGTAAGGGATAATTTATGGGAAAACAGCTCTTAGAGCACATGTAAGGTGGCTTCAGGAGACAAATGTGCAGGAACAGAAACTGATATAACCTGGTGCAATCCAGGCCACACCTCAACCCTCCCATCAATGAATATTTCACCTTTAATCAGAAAGACCCCCCCCCACCCATTCAAAATGCTAAAAGTAAGATAAAAAGGGGGATCAACAATCCTGCAGCATGCCCCTCACTCACCAGGACCTGCCCTCTTCTCCAAGTGTGTAACTTTCGCCTCTGCCTTAAACTGCTTCTGTGTGTTTCTTCCCCCTTGTGTTTTTTTTTCCCCGGTACACGGGCCTCTCACTGTTGTGGCCTCTCCCATTGCGGAGCACAGGCTCCGGACGCACAGACTTAGCAGCCATGGCTCACGGGCCCAGCCGCTCTGCGGCATGTGGGATCTTCCCGGACCGGGGCACGAACCCGTGTCCCCTGCATCGGCAGGCGGACTCTCAACCACTGTGCCACCAGGGAAGCCTCCTCCTTGTGTTTTGTGTTCCTCATCCAAATTCTTTTTTGGAAGAGCTCAACAAGAGCCAGGACTTTTGATAAAGCTTTTCTGGTATCAAAATTAAAAGTATGGAACAGATGGACTCTACAGTTGTAGTATTGACATGCTCTGATGTTACTGCAAAAATCCACTAGTGTTGGATAGTTTTTAGGAATTTGAATTGTTTTCTTTAATAAGTTAGAAAATATAGAAATACAGAAGAAGGTATTATATAATTGGGACTATAGAACATCCCTTTATAAGAAAATAGAATATGAATATATATGTATTTATGTGTGCATGTCCATACATAAACACACATACATATAGAATATAAAGAATGATGAAAACAAATACCCTAGGGCCCACTATCCTACTGAAAATAGAACATTACAAACATCTTTCAAGCCCCTACTATGTCCACCCCAGTTGCACATGCTTTCATTCTCTTATGGGAACATTGTGTTGAATTTTGTGTTTATCATTTTCCTGGTTTTTATTGTAGTTTTACTATATATTTTTTAGTGGTTTTGGTTTAGTTTTATGCAGTTTGGACCTTTATAGAACTGGTATCAAATTACAGGTAAATTTTTCTGTGGGTTGCTTTTTTTCCAATTAAAATTATTTCTAAGTCTCTTACACATACATATTTATCAGGGTAGCTATAGTTCACTTACTTTCACCATGAAATACATAGTAGTCCCGTATATGAATATGTCAGGCTATCATCTTGTATATTCCTAGGTTGGACATTTGGTTTAATAATTTCTAATCTTTCTTTTTGTTTTTGAATTTTATTTTTTTATACAGCAGGTTCTTATTAGTTATCTATTTTATATATATTAATGTGTATATGTCAATCCCAATATCCCAATTCATACCACTACCACCACCTGTCCCCCCAACCACATTCCCTCCTTGGTGTCCATATGTTTGTTCTCTACATCTGAGTCTCTATTTCTGCCTTGCAAACCGGTTCATCTGTACCATTTTTCTAGATTCCACATATATGCACTAATATACGATATTTGTTTTTCTCTTTCTGACTTACTTCACTCTGTATGACAGTCTCCAGGTCCATCCATGTCTCTACAAATGACCCAGTTTCATTCCTTTTTATGGCTGAGTAATATTCCATTTTATATATGTACTACATCTTCTTTATCCATTCGCCTGTCAATGGGCATTTAGGTTGCTTCCATGACCTGGCTGTTGTAAATAGTGCTTCAATGAACATTGAGGTGCATGTGTCTTTTTGAATTATGGTTTTCTCTGGGTATATGCCCAGTAGTGGGATTGCTGGGTCATATGGTAATTCTATTTTTAGTTTTTTAAGGAACCTCCATACTGTTCTCCATAGTGGCTGTATCAATTTACATTCCCACCAACAGTGTGAGGGTTCCCTTTTCTCCACATCCTCTCCAGCAGTTATTATTTGTAGATTTTCTGATGATGCCCATTCTAACCGGTGTGAGGTGATACCTCATTGTAGTTTTGATTTGCATTTCTCTAATAATTAGTGATGTTGAGCATCTTTTCATGTGCCTCTTGGCAATCTGTATGTCTTCTTTGGAGAGATGTCTATTTAGGTCTTCTGCCCATTTTTGGATTGGGTTGTTTGTTTTTTTAATATTGAGCTGCATGAGCTGTTTATATATTTTGGAGATTAATCCTTTGTCCATTGATTCGTTTGCAAATATTTTCTTGCATTCTTCGGGTTGTCTTTTTGTCTTGTTTATAGTTTGCTGTGCAAAAGCTTTTACGTTTCATTAGGTCCGATTTGTTTATTTTTGTTTTTATTTCCATTACTGTAGGAGGTGGTTCAATAAAGATCTTGCTGTGATTTATGTCAAAGAGTGTTCTTCCTTCTAGTCTTTCTTATTTCTACTATAATAAATCAAAGTTTATAAATGTTCTTCAACGTGTTCCTTAGGAACATAGCTTATTAATGAGATATTTTCATTGTTATTCAGTTCTGAGAGTATTAAAATATCCAATATTTCTTCTTCTTTGAACCAAGTTTGTTTTTGGAAATGTTAATTTATATTTTGAAGTGTGTGTTTACTTTAATTTACCTTTTTGTTATTGATTTTTTACTTTATTGGGTTGTGGTAAAAGAACATAATTTGTATGATAATTATTTTTTTCTCAGTTGTTATGGATTGTTTTTATGGTCTGATACAGGACAAATCTGAAGAAAATAGATTTTTTTAGAAGTAAAAAATGAATAAAAGAGAGAAATAAACATTAAAAAGGATAAAAATGTCAATCATTAGTCCTCTGAAAAGGCTAATGAAGTGGACAAATCTCTGGGTAGGAGAATTACGAAAAAAGAGAGCACAGGCAAATCACACTAATAAATTGGTGTCATAACTACAGAAAGAGCAAAGATTTAAAAGATAATATGAAATGCCAAGAATAGCTTTATGCTAAAGAGTTAGAAATTGGCAAATTCTTAGAAAAAAATCTAATGTAGGAAAACTAGCTCAGAAAGGAAGAAAATACATGGATATTTCTATAACAAGTAAAGAAATTAAAAGAGTAGTTTAAAGTATCCTCACAAAGAAAAATTCAGGCCCAGTTTTTAGAGGAGTAGATAATAATATCATACAAACTTATATATATGAGTATAGAGGTGCTATTGTGGCCCATTAACCAGCTTGGTTAATGATTTCAGTTTGGTAGAAGATGAGGACCTTGACCCACCACACCATTAGTAAGACAGAAGCAGTTACATAAAAGGGTGCCTGAAACTGAACAAACAGCCTTATCTTGACAATGGCCCCCTTGCCATCTGTTTCTCCTGGGAGATTACTCTGACCTCAGAAAGGCACATGTCTGGTGATCAAGAGCTTAAAACTCATGCATGCCTGACCTTTTGTGTTAATCTAACCCAAGTAGCCACTTCCTCTGCACCTAACCTTCATTACAATTTTATAGAGATATCACCCTGTATTGTTAATTCCTGTGACTGGCACGTAGTGTCCAGTTTTCAAGTATAAATCTTCATGGTTTATTTACAGGTTTCCTATGCCCTATGGCTTAGGGATTTTCCAAAACCTAGTCTTCTCCATTCCTGCCTCTTGGAGATTATTATTAGTTCCTTGCAAGCTCAGCAACCATTTAGATTTGTATTTAGTGCAGTTTATTTATCACCTAGATACCTAATTGAAGACCATTCAGAATAACCTTCTGTTGTACTACAGGAAGCAGAAATGCTTATTCATCCTGAATTCTGAATATGAAGCTCATTAACAATTTTGTAGAATGAGGCAGTGAAGCTCCATAGAGGCACCCCTGAAGCAAAATGAAGTCTTTGGGAACTTCATTTGTGATATGTCCCACTGGTCATTTTCTTCTCTGATCTCTAACAACAGGAAAGATTACAGAAAGTATCACTTTATTGCATAACTTTTGATATTCTACTTGAGTTGTCTTAGCTTTTAATTCCAATTATGGCAAAAACCATATTTTAAATCTTTTACACGCGCTTTAGTATTTGCAAAGTGCTGGCCTAGCATTAAGGCTTGATCACTAAATGTTAACTGATTAATCATTAATTGAGGCACTGTTTATTTGACACAGAATAACCAGTAAGTTCTTTCAATTTAGTAATTAAACTATTAAAATTGTTTTTTTGGCTTGATAATTTTTTTTCAGGGGCCAACTTTCCTCAGTAGTTAATTTAAAAAGATTACTCCCAGGGCTTGTATAGATATAACTTGAAGGCCTTCATCACTTTGAAATCATCACAGTGAAACTGTTCTCATTGATCACTGCTTTTTAGGGGCCTGCCTAGGAGCTTTTGTAGAGGGTTGTGATCCCTTTTATAAAACTGGCAGAGTGAAAAAGATTGGGGAAGAAAGAGGCCTTATGCAAACTTCTGCTAGAAACAGTTGGAGTTTCTGAAACACAGACTAACTGCAGTGATTAATTTTTTCTACCTTAGCAGCACACAAGGTGATACAATATTAGGCAAGGACATAAACCATATTCAGGAAACCAACACATCCTCTGGTAGTCTGTCAGTCAAAGATATATCAAACTTCAGACTGAAATGAAAGTCTACCGTGCAGGAGCGCTATCCAATTTTCTTTATGGATGTGAGACTGGATCTGTTACTGGTGTATAACTTCCAGTAACACCACTGTCTTGCCGCGTTTCACATTAGATGGCCGACTGTTTCCAAGTTCAGGGATCTAGGAAATAGTTGATCATCAGATGTTGACAATAGTATCATTAAAAATCAGTTCCACCAGTCTGGACATCTGTAGGAAGTGAATAACAAAATATCTCGGTTCCTGAGGAGGGAGGGCAGTGTACTGCTGTGACTGATATCAGTATTACTTGTATGCAAAGTCATCTCAGTTTGTTAACTTTGGTTCATAGTTCCCCAGAGAGCAGTTTTCATCATTTAATGCACACCCACAAGGTATTAGGAATATTGACATGTGCTAGGGATAGCAAGACAAGTAAGAGAGTGTTTGGTTGAATAAATGTTTATTATTGAATTAAATACTTTAAATATAATGTCATAAGTGCTAAAATAGTGTACACAATATGCCATGGGAGAGCAAAAGAGGAATCTATTCAATTAGCCAAGATAGCCATTCAACTCTGAAACTCCTTTGATGTGAATCTGGTCACTAGAAGGACCCTGATATCCAACCATGACTCAAGCCTTCTGCTACCTAATATTTTATGGCTTCTAATATTTTCCTTACCTAATTCCTCATTACCGTCTGTTGTAATTACTTATTTGGTGGTCTGTCTCCCTGGAGATTTTAGAGAGGCACCATCTAATAGAAATATAATGCAAGACACAAATGTGAGCCACTTTTGTAACTTTAAATTTTCTAGGGGCCATGTTAACAAAAGCAAAAAGAAACAGATGAAATTAATTTTAATATTATATTGGATTTAAACCAACATATCCAAAGTGTTATAATTTTAATATGTAATAAATTTGTCCCATGTTGGACAGCACAGCTTTGGAGGAATTTCATGTCGGCAGGGAAGACTCCATGTATCTTATTTATTCCTTTGTCATAAGTACCTAACACTGGAGGTCAATAAATATTCGATGAATAAACTAATTTTTTAAAAAGCCTCTTGACAATATTTGTAGCTAAAGAGAGTATTAGGTATCCAAGAATGATTGCTCTAGGCAATAGATTCAGGCCTATATTTTTAAAGTCAAAACAGCAATCTTCATTAGCAGCACAACTAAGTTTTGAAAAGTGTTTTAGAGAAGTGCAACAACCCACTGAAACTCATTAGTGAATAGATTTAAAAGGAAACCTTTAAATGTGAAATACTAAGGCATGTCTCTACAAAGGACTAGTGTGTACTAATGAGAAGGAAATGGTGGTATCTGGTAGTGTTGTAATTGCATTTAGAGAGTGTCCCTCATGATCAAATTACAACTACTCCTTAGATATCTTGTGACTGACGATCTGTGATTTATTTGGATTTTTCTACTTTCTTCTTTGGGTATTTTATCATTTATCTGTGTAATTGCTTATTATGAACCTAGGAGGTGAAATGTATTACAAACCAGGGATGTGAAAACTAGGTCAGTAGAATTTAATTACTGAGAAACCTTTATTGAAAAGCATTTAAAACAAACAAAGTAAAGCTATAATAATTACCAACCATCATTGGCAGACATAATTCAGAAGAGAATCTTTTTTGAGCACAGAAAAATACCAATTATATTCCACATAACTTTAGGAAAAAACAATGAAAGTAGTACAAATAAAACCACTTATATTATCTACATTATCATCATAATGCACCTGTACTATAACTGAGCAAAGCTGTTTAATTTGTGGAACTAATTTGACAATACTTACAAAGTTTGTCTGACAATATATAATTAGAAAAGAATTGAATTCACTTCTGAAAGCAAATACTAAGAATGCTATAGGTCACTAATTTTCTACTAAGAATGTGAGGTTTTGAAAAACTACCATTTAAGGTCCAACTTTTTTTTTTTTGCGGTACGCGGGCCTTTCACAGTTGTGGCCTCTCCCGTTGCGGAGCACAGGCTCCGGACATGGAAGCTCTGCGGCCATGGCTCACGGGCCCAGCCGCTCCGCCGCATGTGGGATCTTCCCGGACCGCGGCACGAACCCGTGTCCCCTGGATCGGCAGGCGGAATCTCAACCACTACGCCACCAGGGAAGCCACCAGCTCTTTTTTTAATGGACAAATCAGTGGTTTCTCAGCCAGCTTTCTTGGTGGAAGACTCCAGGGTCTGAGCTATTGTGATAGAAAGGAAGTGGGTGTATTTCAAGTTACTTTCCCTGGAAGAAACTGATTTTCAGATGAAAGCCTATTGACGGGTTTAAGTAGGTTAAATATATTAGGTACTTACTTAGCGTTTGTGTTGTAATAAATATTGTCACAGATTCAGAAGCAGTATAAAGCATGACTACTACCTTATTAGTGACAATAATAAATATTAGACACTAAACTATAAAGCTCATTTCTTCATGAAAAATGTTTTAAGTAAGGGGACATCAGTGAGGTTAGAAAAATCAAGAAAGGCTTCATTGGAAGGATGAGGTTTAGATTTCAGTTTGAGAGCTGGAGAGGTGGAGAAGATAGAGAGCAAAGGCATAGAGGCATAACTGGAGTGGCATGTATGAGGAGACTGGATGAAGGTAAGAGTGTGTGCTAAGAAGAGCAGTGGGATTACAGTGAAAGGTAAAGTTGAGTGTCTTGAAAATTAAGACAGGAGACTCTTATAGTGGGCAAAAGCAAGCTTCCTAGAAACAAATGCTAGGGATATAAGTTTTCTAATTAAATGATTAAAATATCTCTCATCTAGAGACAGAAAAAGTCAGTTATTTCTCTTCCAGACCTAGGAGTTTACGAAAATCGAGAAACACTTCTAAGATATAAATGATGGGATTCAGTAAAACACGGAAGGCATTGGGGCTAAAAGAGAAGAAAGCATAAAAAGTGACTTAAAATTCACCTTTTAGTATAGTTGAAAGAAAATATGATGTTGGAAAGGGTAATGTGCTTATGGTTAAAAAGAGATGAATTTGTTCTGAGACATTGTGTTAGTCAAGATAGGTTAAGCTTATAATACATAATAAATGACCCCCAAATCGCTGTGTTTTAATGCACAAAAATACATTCTGGCAAGAGTTGTTCAGTTCTGTTCTCAGTGCCTTGCCACAGCAGCTGCCCTCCATGTGGTGACTCAGTGAACCAGGCTGCTTTGATCTGGTGGCTGTGTATTATCAAGCAAAGGTCTCCTGATCACAGTGGCAAGAGAAGAGAGAGATTGGAAAATCGTGCAAGTTTTTTTTTGTTTTTTCACCAACTTAGCCCAGAATTGACGTGTGTCACTTTTGCTTGTATATACATTAGCCAGAATTATCATATTTCCCCAGTTCACTACATGGGGCTTGACAAGTGTAGACTCTGATATATCCAGAAAAGAAAAAAAGAACCAGATATTGGTGAGTAATCAATCAAAAGGTCAACAGTAGACATATTGAGGGTGAAAATATCTACAGTATAGTTAGTGGTATAGGATTTAGGTTCAATTTAAAGTTGAATATAAGCATCTGAGTGTCATCATTATAGCTGTTAGTGTTGCTCTGTTAGGGAAGCTAACATTTAGGGATATAGTATGGCATGAGAAGAATGAAATGGCTAATTCTGCACAGGAATGAGATCTTAGATTTGAACTCAGGACGAGTCTGAAACCAAAGCCCTACTCTTAATCTAACATATGTATCACACCTGTTCACAGTTTGGTCTGAACAGCTCAAATATAAAATGGTTACTAATAAATTATTTAACTGAAGGAGAGCCTAAGTTTAAATTTCTCTGGTATATGGGGGCTTATAGATCAAGTAAACCATAACCTGATTACATAAAACATGGTGCTTTTGTTACTATATCCCAGATCATAAGGTAAATGATCCCATCCTCAGAGATTCTTCCCTGGTGGTCTTTGTGAAGTTTCATGATGGAATATAGTACACATAGTAAGGAGGCCAAGGACTGTGGACAGGCAGGTTTCAGACTAAGTCCTGGTCCTGGCACATACCCTCTGGGACTACCATGTCACATTGGCTAGTGTAAGAAAAATCATCACTGAACTTCATGGGGAAATCTCTTTTTGTACCAATGCTTTAGCAAAATGCCAAAAGTTGTTCTTTTAGCTATCTTCGCCAATATTTTTATAGTTAAATGGAAATGAGAATCAATATTTTTATTCTGGGGTGGGTATATATGGCTGTATTATAAATATTAAGATGATTATTATTGTCATTCATTGAGAACCTATGATCTTTTTATGTTTCAAGTTACAGTTTATTATATGGACTCAGACTATCTCCAGAAATAACTCTTACTAGAACTTTAACAATTTTATCAGATCTTTGTCAGTTGCAACACTGTAAAATAGTCCTATTGATCAAATCAACATAATCTATTCTGATGATAAGGAAGATCTAGTAGATGAATAATGGTAATAGCCAGGGATGAGAATCGCATTGAAAATGTTGGGGAGGAGTCTGTGGAAACTAATTCTTCCATTATGTCAATCTGAATGTCTGTCACTTTATACATTAGAATATCAGTTAACATTAAAGCAAACAAAACAAGCCAAAATTTTAAAAAACCTATCATACTCAAAACACTATACCCTGTGGTATTATAAAGAAGACATCATCCCTGCTCTAGAGGGTATAATACTCCATTAATACTCAATCTTTAGTAGGTCCCTGGAGGGCCCTTTAAAGCACAAATTTCTAGGTCTCACCCCACAGTTTCTGATTCAATAGGTCTAGGGTGGGGGCCAAGAATCTTCATTTCTGGTAAGTTACCAGGGATGCTGATGCTGTTGGTCTGGAGACCACAGTTTGAGAACCACTGTTCTCAGACCTACTGAAACAGAAACTCTAGGGATAGAACTCAGGAATCAGGATACTCTGATATGTGATAAAGTTTGAGAATCACTGATCTAATAGCATTGAGGAAATGGACAAATTTACTTTTACTCAGCAGATGGGCAAAGTTTAAAGGAAGAGATTCTAATTTCATTGCCCTGACATTTAGTAAGGATCTATTATATGTGTGAGGATTTATATACTGCTAACAGCCAGGGATACAGAGTTGAATAGGAGACCATCCTTTACTCCAGGAGTTAGAAATCCAGTAATGGAGAAATACTTAATCAAATAAATGCCAAGATGCCATCTTGTGATCTAGGGTTAGGGCACAGAAAGGATGTCTTCAATGTTGTCATTTGAGGAAGGGATAGGGGAAACCAGAAGGACTCAGAAAGGAGCCTTTGAGCACCAAGTTTAAACACTGTCTCCTTTGTGAAGCCTGAGCAGGGTCTTGAAATGTATTTATCCAGGTGGTGAGCGGTAAGAGGGAAGGACATTTCAGGCAGAGGGAACTTCATTGCAATAAAGCATGTCTGGAATGCTTCATGGAACTATTGGTGTGAAACATCTAAGGAATGTTAAAACTAGTTGGGTATAAAACATTTAAAGGATATTAGCTAGTTAGAGATGAAATATTTCAGGAATACTACCTAGATTGCTTTGACAGGAGTGAAGGGTACTTGTTAAGGTGCAGCTTGAGACGAGCTGATAGGCTACAGGCATGCATTTTAACTTCTGGCCAAAATGTTGAAATACGTTCATCTGAATAGTAAGTTACCACTGCCCCAAATCCCTTGTGTGGTCCTCCCACTGACAAACTGGCTGTCTTCCCTTTCCTTAAATATACCCCCAATCTAATGACTAAAGTGGTAATTGCTCAACACTGAAGGAGGCTTCCAAGACCCTGCTCCAGGAATACTCCTGTTTGTTTCTGGTTGGTTCGTGCCTCAGCCTTGCTGGTTTTTAATATACTCCTGATGTGAAGTAATTGGAGTTAAAATGTAGGGAAGTCCAGATCATGAGGGCTTTGTATGCCATAGTAAGGTGTTTGGACTTTATATTGTAGATATTTGCAGAGAGGATAAAGGGGACCTATGATGCTTTTAGGTAATTGCCTATTGTGACAGAGGGCAAAATATATTCTGGAAGAATCCAGAATATTCTATTTTTTTCCATGAGATCCTTTTCTTTCCATCTAGGATAAACACCCTGGCATTTGGTACTCAGTCAGCTGGAAATCTCTAAAACCATGAAATTTCTCACATCTGCACTTTTAAAACTGATGTGTAAAACAAATATGAGACACTTGAGGGGAAAAAACCTGACTACTCACTTTTGTAGGATTTCTAGCACTCATGCCTGAGCATTATATGTAATTAAGGTTCAATACATATTTGTTGAATAATATTGATACACAGAAAGGATATAAGAAATCCTTCATCATCAAAAAACAAATTATGGTGAGTAGTATTTTAATGTCAGATACTTTGGGGGCAGGGAATTTGACTTTTTGAAAAATAGAAATCCTTTTATATTATATATTTAATACCATTCTTAACTTTAAAGTTAGATATTCTAGATTATAGAATTTCTGATTCTATCAGATTTTAATATAATTTTCAAGAAAGAGAGACTACAGATATTTCTTTATGTGGTGATTGCATCTTACTAACTGTGTCCATCTCATCCCCATTATGTAGTCAGGAATCCAATCTATATAAACAGATGGGCTGATAAAATAAGGAAGTAGTATAAGCAATTGGCATCAGAATCAATGATAGTCTCCCTTCAAATACACATGGAAATATTTTACTTAAGGCAAAATATAGGGAAGAAGCCTGTGGTGATAGGGAAATATATAAATGAACAAAAAAGAATGTTTCTATTTCCAGTAATTATTTCTTTGAATGTCAGATAACTAGATTTATCATTAATTTCAATACATTTCTACCCAAGGGTAATCTCTAGATAATCTATCCTAATGGAGATTTTATAAAATGTAACAGTATTTTATAAATATCATTGTGCCTACTCACTACTTCTCTCTGATTATCTTCAGTTATTCTTTGAAAGATTTGGCTGCCTAGAGTCCAAGTGGCAGACATTTGGCCACAATGAATCAGCCTGGGAGGAGTAATTCATACAATTACTCCATTCCTTAGGGTTGGGTGAGTTAAAACAATGTGCTCAAGTATTTCATCAGAGGACAAACTTACATAGTCGGCTTGTGAAGAAAGTTACAAATGCATTTCCTCAAGAGGACCATGAAAAAGTTGTGGAAGACTTGTGAAGACTACTGCCAAAATCAAAACAAGGAAGCAAGATTCTCCTTCCAAATAAAGGGAAATCCAAACCAAGGGATGAAGCTAGAAGGAAATAGTTTAAGGACCTATAAAAATATAGGTCCTTATATAAATAGAAAAATAGAAATTTCTTTAGTAAATGTAGAAACTATAGAAATATAGTAAATATAGAAATACTCTGTAGCAGATACTTAACTGTAAGAATTGAGGGTGAGGAGAATCCTTTGATGATATTCAATGAAGAAAGCTTTTAGGAGAGACATTGAGACCTTAGGGAACATCTTGTTGCCCAGCATATTCCAAACCTTCCTCCCTGGTGGAAAGTGGTTGTATATCAAATTCAGCAGTCTTCTTCTGGAGGAGCAATAGTTGGAAGATTGATGCTGGCTATGGGTTGCAGATGGGGTTTCTTCACCTTCAGGAATCCATTTTACTTATTCCTCAGGGTGCAGTTTGTGGGGACACTGAATCAAATGCAGGAGACTACTAATCAACAAGAAGGTCAATTATTTATGCCTAGAAATAGAATTCTCTCTAGAGCACCTTTCACATAGCACCCACTCAAACAGATTGGAAGATCTGATCCCTGTTAAGCAGAACAAGATATCTGATTCAATTTATCAGCACATACTCTTTCAATAAGGGAATCCAGTTACCAGTAAGCTAAGATTAGGGAGAAAAACAATAGTTTGAGAAACAAACTGATTTTAACTAACAGTGGGATCAGTTACTATAGCACAAGGTACTCTTCTTTCTTTAGTACTATAACCTGGTAAACAAGCCAGAAAATAGATATTAGTCAAGGGTCCTTTACCCTGGTTAGTGCTGGAGTAACACAGGCAACATTTTTACTACTCAACTTGTTTTTCAGTCATCCAAAATTGTTTTCATTACATGATGTTATGTTACAATTTCCAAAATAGTGCACTTTAATTCAGTCTTTATATTTTAGACTTTTAGGTTGCTTTTTCCTGACCTTATCCTCAGATTCCAGGTTTATGGCATTTTGATGCACTGATATCTGATGATCCAATGATATATCAAATGGGTACATCAAATGCCACCACGACTGTGGCTCAAGAATGTGGCAATAAAAAAGTTATAAGAAAACATTTGGAAAGTTCTTGTGGAAAGACATTTAATATAGTGGAAAACATAGATGTTGGAGGTAAACAGACCTCAGGTTGAATCCCACTTCTGTTGCCACCTAGTTGTGTGATCCTGGGCAAATTATTCAACCACTGTAAGCTTTGATACACTCATCCTTAAAATGTAAATATTGCAAACTATTTTAGGATTTATGAGGTAAAAATAGCATTATATGTACCTAGAAAATGCTTGATACTTAGTAAAAATTCAAAAACAATGTAGTTCTAATATTAATATTATGATGACAGTGGTGATGATGGTGATGATGATGATGATGATTTGACTGTGGCTCTCTGGGTTGACAAGGTCATTACTTTATATACAGGGAGATGGGTAAAGGGTTTAACTTGAGCCAACATACCTATATTTGTCACTAACATGGGAGAGTAAAGATATAGTCAAGTTCAGCTAAAGAAGGAATTGAAGCCAGAAGGATAAGATTCAGGGAAACCAGAAATTTAATACTCAAATATTTATTTTTCTTTAAGCATGTGAAAAAAGATCAATATAAACTCCCAAAGTGGATGAGGAATAAGATATGAATGTCTGGTAGCTAGATTAGATTATAATATTGAAGAAATCTGGCCTCAAGGTATAAAATTACTTTTGTTGTTTGCCTATTATGTGTCAGTTGGTTTGCTAGGCCCTTCTTCATACTTCTGTGTCTTAAACCTCATAATATACCTGTAAAATATGTATTTCTCTTCCCACTTTACAGATAGGAAAACTGAAATTGTTTGAACCAACAGAAAGTAGACATAAAATGGCTTGTTAGATACCATGGAGAATCCTACACAGGGTGAAATGCTGATCAGCAGAAACCCAAATTCAGGAAAGCAGCCTATACAGAGGGATTCAGAGATCAGTGCTGATGTTACTTGGGAAGACTTTCCTCATGCCTAGACCAGATTAAGTCTTCTGCTCTTGCTGCCACAGCACTCTAGGTCCTCTGCTCTTACATTCACACTTTTCTAGAATTATCTGAAGTAATGACGTTACACTTGGTGTACATTTTCTCATGCACTAGATTTGACATTCTGCACATAGTAGGTGTCAGAGGCTTCTGTCATTAGATGTTAACAGATGGATGGATAGTGAGGAATGTGGGGCAGCTTGTTCTATTTGATTCTTCCTCACTCCCTTCCTGGAAGCAAGCCTTTGATAGGTGGGGAAAAATGAATGATTTCATTAGCAAAATGAGGAGAAGTTTCATTCTCTAAGAAGCAGCTAATATTAGCAGAATGGCTGGTTTGTTCTATAAATGCTTCACTCTAAGGAAACTCAGGGACCTAACAGTCCCCACAATCAGCAGTGGTCTCCACACCAGATCTGAGAGTAAAAAACATTCACTGGTTTAGGTGATGGTAGCAGTTGCTATGGCAGGGAAAAATCTCAGTGAATTAAAATGTAGAAACTTTTTTCATTTAAAGGTGAAGTGGTGATGCGGGAGAAGGGCTCTGTTCCACAGAGTCATTGAGGAATCTAGGCTGACAAGTACTCTATGAAATGAAGTCTGCCTGTGAGCCCAGGAGGAAAGGGAAAAGAGTTCCAGAATAGCAAGCTAGCTTTACCACATTAACCTAAAAAGAAGGGCATTCAAATGTTTAATGCAATTTTTTGTGGTTCTCTGAAGACTTCACTGTACAATTTGGCTTTTATTTTCTTTAAATAACTTTGTATTGGTGGAGTATTCTTTGCCTTAACACAGATGTAAATGTAGGAACTTTATTTTCTGATGCATAAATCGGTGCCAGCAATTAATCCATTAGCTATTCAATGAAAATATAATACATTATGTAACATGCACGTATGTGATGTATCAATATATATATGTGCATATAAACACTAGAGGCTACAAGGTAAAGATATGTGCTGCAGACAGTAGGTTTTGTAGGAGGACAGAGAGAATTTCTGGATGACTCATAACCACATTTTATTGTGAGTTCATCAGCCTGATTTCTGCAGAGAACACAGAGGGAAGGAATCCGATAGCGTGAGTTTATATATCTTCATTGTCCCTCATAAAAACTTTTAAAGACAGTTTCATAGCTTTACTAAAAATATGTATTTTTTATTTTGAAATAGTCATAAATTTACAGAAAAGTTTTAAGTACAGTATAAATATCTATTTTTCCCCTGAACCTTTTTCAGCTCAAGCTGGTGACTAGTTCCCAATCACCTCAGAATATTTTAGCTTAGTGTATGGAGTGATTTTTCACACAGACACATGACTGCAACATTATCTAATCCTCAGACGCATTCAAGTTTCAGCAGTTGTTCCCATATGTTCTTTATAGTAGGATCATCCAATTCAAAATCATGTGTTATATTTCATTGTCATTTCTCTTTATTCTCAGAAAGACTGTCTAGAACAGTCTTTCCTTGACTTTCATGACCTTAGTACTCTTGAAAATAGGCTACTTTTTTTAGTTAAATACCTCTCAATTTGGGTTTTTCATTATGACCAGATTCAGGTTATGCATCTTGGCAAGAATATCACAGAAGTGACATATATTTTTTATATCCTATCAAAGGGTGCACAATTTTGACTTGTTCAAAATTACTGAAGCTAACTTTGATCATTTGATTCTGTAGGTGTCTGTCAGACGTTTCCACTTACCTTTTCCCTTTTGCAGGAAATAATAAGGCTGTAAGAAGCACTTTGAACTATGTAACTATAGTGTTCCTCATTAAACTTTCAAATTAGTCATTTATTTTTATCTGTAGAGACACATTAAACTTCTTCGTTTTATTTTATTTGAGTTATTATTCATTGTTGTCATTATTTATTTTGATGTTTAGTTTTCCCCAGTTTGACCAGGTAGTCCCTTTTTATCTGGTTTCTGTCTTTTCGACATATCTCTAACCTCTTTGAGTACTTTCTTCCTTCCTTATACAACAATATGTTCTCAATTTATGCGTACTCTGCCCCACACCTGAAATCAGCTATTTCTTCAAGGAGCTCTAATTCCTTGTAGTGGAGAATTGTATTTAGAAGTCAAGATTTGGGTGCTAAATGTGCTTATTCATATTGAGGTGCCAGTGCTCCCAGGCCCTTGCAGTAGACAGCAGTAAGGAATCGAGATTACATATGTACACATGTGCATACATCAACATCTATATTGCTTTATCTGTCTCTCTATTTTAAAAAACATGAGTTTATATGGATACCTCTAATTTCACTCCAAAAGCACAGAGTTTACTCTAGTTTTCCCCTTTCCACATTTGTAAGTCCTTTCTCTGATAGTGAGAAACATAGATCCATTGCCTTTAATATATTTACTTATTTTGTTTATCCCCTGCATGTTAACCAATCTATCTCTGCCTACTCCCTCCTCAGATATTTCCCTCCTCAACCCCGTTGTGTACACTAGTCCATCACCCCAGGGCATATTTCTCTCCGTCACAGACACACTTTTCAACCCTCTTTGTCTCTGACTCTCCATTCTAAGATGCATCCCAGGACGGATTATTTATGACTTTGCTTGTTCTCTAAAACCTTGTGCCGGGCCGCCCCTAGGCATGGATGCCCTTTCACCATGGGTTCTGTTTCCCCACCCTCTTCATGCTTGAATTCTGACAATCTGCACCAGACTGGCTCCCCACTTCTCATGAATACCCACATCATCCACTCAGAATCTGACTCCCCTTACTGGGCTGCCTTCACTTCTGGAGGCTGCCTTCTTCATTTTACTTGAACTCTGACACCACATGCTGGTTCATCCCTCTGTTGAAATGCTACTTTTACCACTCTGGGCCATCCCTGTGTGTTGCTTTCCTCACCTTGCTTGGTCTAATCTCCTGCATGGGCACTGGCCTCACCTTGTTTGAACTTTGACACCCCACATCTAATAACAATCCACCCCTTTGATGTAGCCACCTTCTTCTCTACTCAGGGTCTCTCACATCTATTCTTACCATGACAGCTCCCCCATCCCACCCCCTCCAGTGTGGACAGCTACCTTGCCCTGTCCCACCTAATGACTTTAGAAGCGTACTTCTCAGGAAGAGTAGAAGAACAAGGACAATTACATTTCTTTTTTGAATAAAGATCATTAGGGGGTGTTGAGTTATTTAACTTATTAATTTAGTTATTAATTTATTCAGCAAATAAATGTAAGCAACTATTCATCAGGCATTGGTCTAAGTGCTAGAGTTATAGTGGTATACAAAATAGGCAATGCCCCTGGTCCCCATGGGTTTATAGTCTCATGGAGCTGGATACTAGTACCCAAGGTACTAATTTGATATTGATCTGCTCATATTAGGACACTGGGACATTACTCTGGTAAAGTGGCAAACAACCACTGCATCCTAGGCTGGGTGCCATGAAAGAAATTAAGCTGAGAATTTTGGTGCAGTAACTTAAGTAACCTCAAAGGGAAAGGTAACCTATCAGAGAAAAGCCCAAAGGAGAAAATTTCTAAGAATTAAATAATCCTGGAGACTTAGAAGGTCAAATACATTATAGAGAACTCAGATGGACTTCATGTCTAATTACCTGTATTTGGAGAAAGCTGTGAGGTACACTTGGGGATTAGAGAAGTAGTGGTCATTTCTGTGGTGCAAGATCTAGACTTCGTTAGTCTTATCTAAAAAGATGGCCTAATCATGGTTAAAAGCTAAATTTTCCAGATAGTAACATTAGACTCAGGCAGTCTCCAGCCATCTTCCCCATTTTTGCCATGACTCATATCATCCTATGGAAGCTGAAGGCACTGGGGGACAACCTTGAGCTATTCCGGACAGGAGTCTAGTGGTCAGTGGAAAGTGATCTTCCTTGGACTGAGGCTGCCCTTTCTGGTCTGTTGGGATTAGGGCTGGCATATGACTCTGATGCTGCAATCTACAAAAGGGAAGATTTTCACTGTCTGAAATAAAATTTATGGGCTTCTATTATGAAGAAGAGATCATATAGACAAATGTAGTAGACAAATGTAGACAAATCCCTTTCCAGCTTCCTGGTGAATTCCTCACTTTTTAATTAGTAACATTAAAAAAAATTAAATATAACTACATCTTTTTGTGAGGTTATTGTTAAGAAAATTAGAAGAGTGGAGAAACAATTTGCATTGAGTTCTACCAAATGCATTTTCTAAATTTTCTGCTCAACTGTTAAGAAATAAAACCAGCCATGCTTGCTTTTTTACTGCTCATGTCTAGGTCTACACCTAAGTTCTCTTTAAGATACTATAAAATCAAACAATGTCACTCTCAGTTTAAAGGTTTGTGCAGTTTGGGATGGATCAGTAAAATGGCTATGTAGATTTATTTTGTCACCCAGAAGATGTGTAGTTTGCAGTGGCCTCAGTGGCTCATGCTAAGGAAACTATAAATTTGTTTTTATGAAATGATTAAAGAATGATTGTGGGGAAATACCTGATTCCCGCTCTCCTTCAAATTTGGCAGAAAACTACCAAATTTAATCAAACAAATAAATACTTTTAAGACAAGTTAGTAGGTACTAATACTGATTTCTCCACATACCTCAGACTTTTGTTTTTTGCCTCCAAAATGTACTAATGTGAAAATAATTGCCCTAATAACCTTAGAAATCATTGTCAACTGCAAAATATAAGTACAATTAACAGAGGAATGCTTGAACTCACAGTTGGACTCACAATACAACAAATGAACATAATTTCCTTGTTCAGTGACTTTATGTTTTTCACATCTGTATTTTCACATCTATACTAGTTTGATTCTCAAAGTACTTAGAGTTAAAATATTCACATTTTAAATACTTATATATTCTTTTACCTGCAACTAAAAACTTTTAAAATATATTGGAGACTTCTACTTCTTGTATGACTGACAAAGCTCCTACCAGATTGACCCTCTCATAGACAGCAACTATAAATTATGGGTAAAATTGGAAAACAAAAATGAAAACCACCTCAAGACACTAGAAAGTGAAATAAAAGCAAGTGTATTTTGGAGGAGTTGTATAGAAGAGGGGAAAAAAACATGATTGACTTTTCTACTTTTATAGGTTTTATCCTGGTTATAAGCAGTGGCCAGTGATCTGAGGGGCTGATAGAGGGGGCAGAAACAGAAAATTTTTCAGTCTTGAAGAACCAGAGGGTACAGTTTGGAACAACCATAGCTACCAGAAAATGGAAAAGGAATCCCAGGAAAGAAAAAATAAGAAATAGAAGCTCTAGATTCTGAGTAGAGAAACTTTGCCCAAATATCTGGCAGATGCTTCAACTATGTGTGATGGAACAGACTCTGGGCTCTAAAGCAGAGGTCAAAAGAACTGAACTGAGATTTGAACTATATCTTTTTTAAAAAAATTTATTTATTTAATTTATTTATTTTTGGTTGTGTTGGGTCTTTGTTGCTGCACATGGGCTTTCCCTAGTTGTGATGAATGGGGGCCACTCCTCTCTGCGGTGCACGGGCTTCTCATTATGGTGGCTTCTCTTGTTGTAGAGCATGGGCTCTAGGCGCGTGAGCTTCAGTAGTTCTGGCACGCGGGCTCAGTAGTTGTGGCATACGGGCTTAGTTGCTCTACAGCATGTGGGATCGTCCCAAAACATGGCTCGAATCCGTGTCCCCTGCATTGGCAGGAGGATTCCCAACCACTGTGCCACCAGGGAAGCCCCTGAACTATCTCTTAAAATACAGAGTTTACTGCTTGAGTCCAAACAAATGAATTACCTGTTAAAACAAACAAGGAACCAAGTCTCCACAACAATGTTCATAACACAATTCAAAATTATTTAACATTGAGAACCAGGAAGATGTGATCAATTCCGAAGAGAAAAGATAAGCAATGGAGACAATGAAGACTGACTGCAAGGTGACCAAAATGTTGGCATTAGACAAGTATTTTAAAGAAAGTTTTATGACTGTCCTCAATAATGTAAAGGAAAATATGCTCATAATGTATGAAAAATTACAAAATCTCAGAAGATAAATAGGAACTTTTAAAAGAGAACCAAATCATGTCTTATGAATAGCTCTTAACCCAGTATAGGTTGCAGAGTCATTTTTTAAATGTCTATTAAATTAAAAATTAACACTTTTCATTGTTTTCTTTTGACCTATTTGTCTTGAGTTGTACTCTTTATTCTTTTCACCTACTTATTTGTTTAAAATTAGGTTGTATTCTTTTAAATAGTTTCTAGGCCTAATATATTGATTTCTTCATTTGAACATTTATAGAGCAGTTGTTATGTGCCCGATGCTGTGTGGGGAAGAGTTTATTAATAAAAGAATAAGAAAGAGAAGAAGAAGAAAGGGAACAAGGAGAAGAGAAGGAAGAAAGATAAGTGCTTCATGAAGTCAGGAACATTTTCTGTATCCCTAGTACCTAATACAATGGCTGAGATATAGTCAATCACTCTAATCAGTGATTACTAAATGAATAAATAAGTATATGATGAATGAAAATATATCATAAGAAGATTTATGCTTGCTTTGTCTTTTATCTATATTTTGATCTTTTAAATTCTCCTAATCTTGAGCTACCAATTTCACTTGTGTATTTTTTTTCACTCTTTTTTCTTCATTTTTTTGGGTGCTCAGCATTTTCTCTTCATAGTGTGAATTTCACTATGTCTTTTCTGAAGCTCTTGCTGATCATGTCTTTCAGTATGGAGAGATGGAATTGAAAAATTGGCCATCATTTGTTTTTCTTCTTCAAACTTCATACAGTAAAACAAAAATATTAAATTGTAAGACCGTTCGATTTTGGTCATAGTTAGTCATGCTGCCTGTGAAAGATGCACGGTCTGCCTTCTAAGTTGCTACTTTTCATTTATAGGGCCATGATAATAGCTCCCTTCAATAGGATTATACATGTAGATATTTTACATCAGACTAACAGATTTCATAGAGTAAATGTATGTGGATTTAGGCTTCAGAAAATGATTCAACAGTGTTACCTTATTAATAATCATTAAAATATGACTGTTTTCCATTGCAAGTAAGAGAAATCCAACTCAAACTAGCTCAAGCATAAAAAGGGAATTTGTTAACAGCCAATAAAACCTCTGGTTTAGACATCAAACCAGGTGATAGAGTGATTCAAATAATGTCACCAGGCACAGCATCGTGCTTACCATCTCTTCACTGTGATTCTCTCTTCAAGTTATCCCATTCTCAGGAAGGTACTCTTTACGGTGGGAAGATGACTGCCAGAAGCTGCAAACTTACACTTAACCTCTCTGCATCCTTCTTTGGGTGCTTCTCAACTGTCTGATTAGATAGCCTTTGGACACATGCTATTACAAAACCATTCATTATGTCCAGGGGCAATAAATACAGTAATTGACCAGACTTATTTCATGTGTCCACATGTAGTGGAGACTGCTGGTGCCCTGAAAAGATGCCCTGAGATCTACTTTACAGATCCTTTGAGACCATCCTTCATCTCTATGTCTTTGCTGCTATTGCCTTACAACTGCAGTATCCATGGGATTGCCCTGGGCTACCCTATGAATCCTAGCCAGAATTCAAATCCAGAAAACACCTAATAATCTCTCTTTTAAAGATGTACTACTTACGAGCTTCCCTGGTGGTGCGGTGGTTGAGAGTCCGCCTGCCGATGCAGGGGACGCGGGTTCGTGCCCCAGTCCGGGAGGATCCCACATGCCGTGGAGTGGCTGGGCCCCAGAGCCATGGCCGCTGAGCCTGCGCGTCCGGAGCCTGTGCTCCGCAACGGGAGAGGCCACAACAGTGAGAGGCTCGTGTACCGCAAAAAAAAAAAAAAAAAAGAAAAAAAAAAATTCACCAAAGAATTCTAGGAAAATGGGACCTATCCATGTCTTTTTTACCCTCTCTTCCAATGCTAGTCATCCTTGTCTTATAGGTTAAAATGGCTTCTGGGGCAGCACATTCTTGGAGGCATATAATGCATGGGGTGCTGTGGAAACCCAGGTGGTGAGAACTGGTGTGGACCAGAACAACGACTGAATAGTAACACCTAATAGCTCAGGGACAAGGATTAGAACTCAGAAGGTCCCTGTGAGAGCTCGGCTAAATGATATGTGGGAGCCATACCAGCTACATAATTTGGGGACCTAGGGTAAAAGAGAAATACAGAAACTCCAGTTTAAAAATTAAGAATTTTTTTAGATGGTGATAGCAGAATATTAAACCAAATGTTGGGTCTTTTTAAGTTCATGGTTTTATGAGACTACACAGATCACACACCCATGAAGCTGGTCCTGGGTAGGAGTAGGTGTTAAGGAAAGGAGTGCATAAGCATCAACCTTATATGATTGTGTCAGACTCTCTAGTCCAAGAAGTCAAGGCACTGAACTGATGGGCTGTGTACTTCCATCTGTGAGGCTCAAGGAGTTTGAGGAGACTGAGGAGCAGAGAAACTTCCTCCTAAGATTATATCCAGGGACTGGCAGCCTGCATGCTACTATACCACTAGCCTGCAGGGTTTGGTTTCCGCATTTTATTCAGCTTTGACCTAGAGGCTCTATTAAATGTCATGAAAAGAAAAACATTAAGGAAGAAAAGAATTGATATAAACATTGAAAATATAACACTATTTAAAAAAATAATATTGTATACTAGAAAACATAAGATATTTTACAAAAATCTAAGATAAATTGGTAAGATAATTTGGTAAAGTGGTTCAGAATAAACATTCAAAAAGAGAATTTCAAAAATCATACTTACCCTATAGTATTATTTTTGCATCAATTAGGGAAGTGAAACTACTAAGAATATTATGGAAAAAGAAATTTATTACAGGATTTAAACATTTTTCAGTTCAGGGAGAGCTTGGAAAGTAAACGTCTCAAAAGGAGAGTCAAAAAAGCAGAGAAAAATGACTAACCAACTTCGTTGCAGATTTTTAGAAGCTTGCATACCTGGATAATAGTTGTGTCTGGTCTCTTTAGTTAGAACCGTGAAGGAGGGTGGTGTAGAAGTTCACTGGAGATTGCCAGTGGATGATTGTTGGCTCTTCATGGCCTCTGTCTCTAGGAGTTCATAGTGAAGTGTTGGTGTCAGGTGACTAGCTGCCAGTAGGACCAGTGGTCAGGAAGGAGAACCTGGGAAGAACAAATAGAGACTGAAAACTGCTTGTGCCTCTATTCAGAGCCTAATGGCTGATGCTTAATTTATGCCTCCAGAAATTCATGCAACTTCATTTTTGACCAACGCCAACCTGCATGTATACAAGGAAGGGGTTTTGGGGAAACATAGTGCCCAGAAAAGCCAAGTCTAAAATACAGCAATTGAGCTCAGTACCTAAAAAAAGGAATGAGATGAATAGTCTACTCTCAGTAGCAAAATATCAACACATTATTTAGTAATAAATTTAACAAGAAAGGCATAAGACCTGCATGAAGGACATTGTAAAAGCTAAGGATATTAAACAAGATTTTGTCTTGCCTTAGAAGATTTAATACTATAAAAACATAAATTCTCCCATATTCAATATGTTTACAGTTAGGATCTCAATAGTTTTTTGTTTACTTAAGTAATCTTTAAGTTTATACATAAAGATGAATCTTCAAGAATGTCCAAGGGGAGGATAGTGGGAAGTGACTTGCCTTAGAGATTCAGAATATATTACTAAACAGAAAGCTTCTGCTCATAAATCATTATGGTATGGCCATAAGAATAGACAAAATGGAAAACATGGAAGGTTGATAGAATCCAAAAGTAGATCCTGATATATATAAGCAGTTAACATATGACAAGGGGAATATTTCAATATAGAAGAAAATGAAAGATTATTTAATACATGCATTATTCAGTAAATAAAGGCAAAGGATTATTTCATAAAGCATGACTAGCTGCCCACCAAGAAAAAATTAAAAGTGGGTCTTTTTCTCATCCCATATAATCTCCAGCTAGTTTAGATATTAAATGTAAATGTATTAAATAATAAAATAAATAAAATAAAAATCTTGTTAGAAAATTCTTGAAAGCCATGTGAACATTCTAGAGGCAAGGGAAGGATTAATAGTAGAGTTTATACTTAGAAGCTATGTAAGAAAAGTGAGAACTAATTAAGTGTATATAATTAAAAATTTTTCATATGGCAAAGATACTATAAATGAAGTAATAAACCAACAATAAATTTGAAGAAAAACTTGTAAATTCAAGGAAAAAGCTAATGTCTGTACTCTATAAAAGACTCAAAAATTGATGAGAAAGATGTAAATGATAGAAAAGTAGCAATGAGTATGAAAAAAATGTTTATAGCAGTGAAAATCTGCATAGTCAAAAATACATGAAAAGATGCATACACACATTAGTAGAAGGAAAAGATAAAGTAATAGATTTCATTTTTTAACTCTTCAGACTGACAAATATTGAAATGAACAAAAATTCTGTTGCTGCCTGGGAGTGGGAAAAACGGCACGCTTATAAAATACTAAAACAAATATGAAAGCAATCCCTTTGGCATCTATAAAAAAGTACATATATGCTTATGGCCCAGTAATCCCTTTCCTGATAATCTATTCTATATAAAGAAAACTTTAAGTCCATAAGGATTATCTACAAGTTTGTTTACATCAGCATTATTCAGAGTGGGGGAAGAAAATCCATCAATAATAAAAGGGATAGATAAATTATTGTGCTTCCAAATCACTGAAAACATTGAGAACTATACTAGGTATTTTGAAAGATTTCTGTGTAATTGCACAGGAAAACAATAGCTTTTTTACTGTAAAAAAAATGGAACAATTCCATTTTTGTAATGTATTGTTAAAGCTTATATATATATGTATGTATATACATATGCATGTATATATTATATGTGACTATGTACATATCTACATGAGCATGGAGCAAAAATACTAAGGAGACATTTAGATTGTTAACTTGGGGGGGAAGCAGGAAGGAAGATATGTGAGTAGAGTGGGGCACAAGGGGAGAAGCAAAAAAGTAAAGGATACATTAAAAATGAATTAAAAGGAAAGAATGATATGATCATATTTATTCAGGTATGTAAAATCAGAATTATATGATGATGCATATAAAAAGAAGTTTTAAAACTGTTTGAGCCAAACCCTTGGCTGGTCCTGAATGGATGGATCTCTTCCAGACCTTACCTTTTGTTTTGCCAAACTTTTCTAGGACCAAGAGGTCAATGAACTCCAGGACATTTACAGTTTGGGTGCATTTCCCACTGAATTACTTAAAACGAGGTGAATCATATCCTGTTTCTTCTTGAGAAATATGTAGAATAAATGTGTGTGGGTGCTGATAAACAGAATTTAGGACCTGGGAGCCTGGAAGAATGAATGTATCATTAGCAGAAATAGGAAACACAGAAGGAGAGCTTCAGAGAAAAGGTCACAGATTTAGTTAGAACAGGCTGCACTTAGTTGCTGGTCTCCACACTTAAGACTGGACTTTAGAGAATACAGCTGAAGGAGTGATTGGATGGTTGGGAGTGGGAAAAAAGACCTGTGGTGGGGACACAGATGCTGCTGTGATCACTGAGAGAATTTTGAGGTTGAAGGTCAGAATCTTGGGGAAATTACAACTTTAGAGAGGAGAGAGAGAGTAACGTAGGAAAGGATGATGAAGGTCAATGCAGAGAAATAGTATAAGCTGAAGAAAAATGCCAGAGGAAGCAAAAAATGTTCATCTTCAGAGACAGGGTGCCTAACCATGCCAGTGCAATGGAACAAATAAAATGTTCTAGGCAGAGAGAAGACTGCTAGATTTGGCAGTTCAGGGAGGCATTTCTAACCTTAAGGGGGTGTGAGTGAATAGAGTTAACAGCAAACATGTGGGGGGCTAATGTAGACCCTGTAGGGGTTCGCTGTTCACTAGAGGAGGAGAGTTCAGGATTTGAGGAATACGGGAATGGAGAAAATTTAAATCCACTTCAAGATATGTTTGTGAGTCATTTGAAATATCATTATTATTACTTTAAGAAGACAGTAGTAGAGTTTATCTGTGCCACCAAATTTAAAACAGCTGCTTAGAACTCAAGAATGGAAATTGGTCTGAAGTAGGCATCTTTACTCTATCCAGCCCCTCTTGGAACCACTTAATCGTCTCTATCACACCTCTTACTCCAGCTGCAGCTGCAGTGACCTGTTCTATGCTGGCTTTACCCAGCTTCATGCAGGAGCATCCTGACAGCACCCATCTCAGGTCTGACCAATGCATGCCTTTGGCTGCCTGACCTATAGCTTCTCTTTCACAAGGGTATGCAACATCCACAGGAACCCATTTGGCACTCACAAGTGTTGATCTTGAAGTGTGTGTGTGTGTGTGTGTGTGTGTGTGTGTGTGTGTTTATGGGAGAGTCCTTTGACCAATGAATAAGGACCAGTGGGTAAATGTCTCCCTTTTTTCCCTAGGCAGACACATGTCCTAAGATATATTTCATATGGCTTCTCATTTGATCCTTTCAATCCTAGCACCATTTTCCCATAGCAGAGGCCAGCTCCATAATGCATTCTTGTATTTTCCCTTATTCCCTGTTTCAACTCCCTTATCTCTCATTCCTGACACCTCCGTCAAACTCCCCACTAAATTATTGCATGTAATCCTTTGTCCCTGGCTCTTTTCTTCTGGAGAAACTCAAGTTAAGGCAACTTCTGTTTAAAAAAACATAAATAGGAGCTGTGTGGTCCCTTTAAGGAATAGGGAAAGGAATTAATGCCTTTTTTTCACTAGGTGTGCTTCTGTATCCCTTTATTTCCTGCTTTTTAAAATGAGTTTAGGTCTTCAGTTATTTTGAAAATGTCTCTGATATGTTGATTTCCTCTGGGTGAACAACAATAGAAGAACCAAGTGTTCTGTGATGGATCTTCAGTTAATTGCAGAATATACAATGGAGGGTGAAAGAATTCAACTACTTTTGAATAAAATCCTCTTGTAATTAAAAATCTCTTAGGAAGAACAGTTCTAATTTTCCTTTATATGCCTTGAAAATTTGCCAGGAATTTAAAAGTTTTTCATCACTGCACATGGCTTCTGGACTTTAACAGTCCCTTAGCTCCTCAGTTAATTTTATATCCTAAACCAAAATTGCTTCTTTAGGCTTTCTTTCCTTTTTTATGTCACCTAATTTAGTAAGATTTTTGGAGATGGTTATTCTGATTATGCTTTTGTTATTTAATTAAGTGATCTACGGTAACGATTATGCTTTCTGAAAGCAGCTTCTAAATAGAAAGAAAACTCTTTTTGAGACCGATCTGGGAGCTTTCCAGTTGGATGCCCGTCTCTTTTGATCTCAAGGTTGTCCAAAGAATTACGTAGTGTTAATGGACATCAGAAAAAAGACCAGGACTTGAGCTTCCTTTCTCTATTGGATTCAGTTAAGAGAGCTCATCCAATTACTACCTCTATTTGCTTAGAGGTTATCAGTTAGTGATAACAGTTTCTCCAAGGGCAGCATCCCAAACTCTTGTGGCTTCTTTGTGTTTCTGGCATTTCATTCTAGGCTAAATCTATTTGAACTTTCTGCAAACAGAGGAAGAATCTGTTAAAGAAAAAAAACAAATTTGCACTGGGGTACATATTTGAATGTCAAGCACTTTATTTCTTGCAATTGAATTATACTTCTAATTTTGAACCTGTGGGATTGAGCAGAAATCTGGCAGAAATAAACTCTATCCATATAGGTCTGATCCCAGTTGCTCGCCCTGGCACCATTAAAATGGACATCAGGAAAATTATAGTGCTATGACAAAATATGTAAGCCCCTGGATGTTGATGCCAAATTATCTAAGGCCAATCCTGACTCTTACACTTATCACCTAAGTCTGACAAAAGTTACTTAATTTCTCTGAACTTCTGTGTTCTCGTCTATAAGCACAGGTAATAACCGCAACCACCTCATCAAATTGCTAGGCCCATAGGAAGCATTCAGTGATAACTATTATTCATTATACCAGCTAATGTAAACCACAGTCGATGACAATAACGGCCCACAATATCTGTGGGGTTTTTTAGATGATGAATGTGAATTGCCTTTTATATTTTTAGAAAGTTAGGAAGTGGCACAGAACAAGGAATCTTGGGATTGAATTTAAAATCAGTGCCTTTAGAAGCAACACTGTGTATTGGTTAATATCATGGTATCTTGAACTTTAAAGTCGGGATTCAAATCCCAGCTCTGCCACTTATTAGATTTTAATAACATTTGAATGACCTACTTAACCTCTGTGTGCCTGTTTCCTCATTCTGAAATGGGAGATAATTATAGTGCTAACCTCATATAATTGTTCTGAAACAGCCTGGCAGGGCTGGTTTCATGTCTTGTGACCTGGGCAGTTGATCAAGCCACCATGGTCAGACCAAACCCATGCTTGGTTTAATGTTATGCTGTCTTAAAATTCTTAATAATTTCTTATTATTCCTGATAATTTTAAGCATGCATGAGAGCAGAAGAGATACACATAATATGCATGATCTCTCTGTTCCTTGCTGCTGCATAAGCATTTAACATTTGCATTGCCCCATGAGCAAGAATCCTAGTGGACCCAAATACATGGGAGAAAACAGCCGAATTATTTTTGTGCAATGCTTTCTTTGTTCTAGCAAGAAAGAAGTACATATGCACATGTGACCTGTGAGAGGTATGAATTTTTGTAATTTTGATGATTGTGTAGATGAGATAAGTGCTCTTATATTTTCATTTAAAGCTGGCATTGTACTATATAAAGATGGACAATAAAATTAATGCTAAAATTTTTAAAAATTAATTTTCTTTACTTAGAATGACATTAAGTAGCAAATGAAAAACACCACAAGTGAAGAGAGACCATGAAAGAAAAGAAAAATCTGTATATTTTAATACCTTTTATAGCATTTCTTCCTTGATTTTTGAACAAAGGACTCTGCATTTTCATTTTGCACAGGGTCCTACAAGGTTATATAGCTGGGCCCATTGCCTGGAACATCAAATGAACTATATATTTATATCTATATCTGTATGCCTTACAAAAGAATCAATGGTAGTTGTAGAGTGTTGTATTCTTAAAAGGAAAATCCAGAATTTCTATCCATGGAATAAAATTATTCAGACAAGGACAAATAACTTACTCAGTATCTGAACCTGTCCCTGTGAATTTTACATTCTTCCTGGGGCAGATACACCCATTGCTCCTAGATTGGAAGGTTTTTCTTCTATACCACAGATGGTCCCAAATAGCTAGATGTGCAAGGTCCATAGTACACACTTAGTATGTTTCTTTTGCCATCTTTTCAGCACTTTTCAGTGTTCCTCAAAAGAACTCTATAGCTTTCAAATATATTATTTCATCTGAACCCCAAAACCTTTGTGAATTAGGCAGTGGAGAAGTTAAAAAATAATATGTATGACTGGCCAGTTACCATCAGTCCCTGAACAGGCATCACCTGCTGAGATAATCACATTCCAGGGTCTGACCCCTCAGTCTCACAGATTCAGAAAACAGACAGTGTCAGTGTCTCAGAGCTTTATTGGATTTAGGCATGCTGATTCACATCAACTAAGTCCACAGGAGAATGAAGTATGAAATACAGAATGCCAATGCTGTAATTTATAGAGAGAAATGTAACTTTCTGGCACACCAGAACATTCTCTCCCTGTAGAAAAACATCCTGGGAGGCAAGATGATCAGAAGGTAGCTTGTGAACATGAAATCAGAACAAGGAGAGTTGGCTGGGTAACTCGTATGTTTAAGGGCATCAGGCTCCAATGGTCTGATAGATCTCTCTCGACAATAAGGAGAACTGGGCATGTTTGCATCGTTTTATCTTCCTAGACACGTTGTTCCCCAGTCAGTGCTGGAGGTATAGTGGTAATTCATGGCCTTCCTTTCTCTCATACTCCTTACTGACTGATTCATTTTCTCATGAACTCATTCTTTCTTGAGATACGTGATTTTTAACAATACAGTAACAGCCGGATTCTTTTCCCTTCTGCTTCTGGCATAGGGAATACTTTTTCTTCCTTAAGGTGCTTTTCATATAAAAGGGATTTCATATAACTGTGCCGGTTTTAAGGTTTAGCTCTTGGCTTTTAGGACTGTATTTTTTTCATCCCTGCCTTCAGGCAGTTCTGTCTTCCTTTCACAAAACAGAAGACAGGCTCAAGGAATGTTAATAACTTGGGAAGAAGGAATCCACATGTTTACTTCTCTTCAGGGTTTTTGTTTATTTGTTTGGATGCAAGTATAACATTCTTCTTCCTACTATGTTATACTCTACCACATCTGCCTTATTGAATCGCAAACATTTTATAATTTTAAGGCAGCATAATAGTAATTTCCTGCCAAACTCCTTAACCTGACCTATAAAATACTACAGAATCTGCCTCTTAGCTCTCTTTCTGACTTCATTTTCTCTTTCTCTCCCACTCACTCCTCTTTAGCTACACTCACATGTTCTGGCCTCAGGGACTGTATATGTGCTTTTCCCTTTGCCTGGAATGTTCTCCCCTCGGATCTGCCCTGTGTTTTGCTCCTTCACTTCATTCAGACCTCCACTCAAATAAAATCCCCTATCTAAAATTACACCACTCTCATCCCCATCCCAGTACCACACTTTACTTTTCCTCATGACACTTCACACTAAGTTATTATATCTCACTTAAATTTTACATACTTATTTTATTTTATTGTCTGACTCTCCCACTGGAACATAAGCTTCAAAGAAGTTTTCTTTGTTTTATTCACTGCTATATCCTCAGTCTTTTGAACAATCTCTATCACATTGGAATACTGTGGAATAAAAAAGTGCGTATAGGGCACTTAGCATCACTTCTGGTCTTTAGTAAGTGGGTGATAAATATTACTTTGTTGTCTAACATCCATGCACTCATTGGTTCATTTATTAAGCAGGTTTTTCTTGCGTGGTTATTCTGGGTACAGAGTAAGTGTTTATTAAATACATGTTGAGTGAAGAAATAGATAAATGAATAATGAACTACTATGGAAGTTGAGAGGAGGAAAAAGTCACTTCCAATTGGATCAGATATCAGGAGAGGATTCCTGGAGAAGGTAGCATTTATACTAGGTCTTGAGGGGTGAGTTTGATTCATTTCTGTGGCATGGAGATAAAAGACATTCAATATACATTTATTTTTATTTATTTATTTGCAGTACGCGGGCCTCTCACTGTTGTGGCCTCTCCTGTTGCGGAGCACAGGCTCCGGACGCGCAGGCTGAGCGGCCATGGCTCACGGGCCTAGCCGCTCCGTGGCATGTGGGATATTCCCGGACCGGGGCACGAACCCGTGTCCCCTGCATTGGCAGGCGGACCCTCAACCACTGCGCCACCAGGGAAGCCCTCAATATACATTTATTATATGTTCTATAGCACTCTCTATTCTTCAATTTAAGAACATAGAACCATCCTAGGAAGTAGGCTCCATGAGGTCAGAGACTGTTTCTGTATAGTTCGCCTTGATTTATATAATCTAGTATTTTGATGTATCTAGCGTGTGTGTGCACGCGCGCATGTGTGTATGTCTGTGTGTGTCAAGTTATACGTATGTGTGTATATATATATTTTTTATTCATTATATTACAGTTGATTCTTGAACAGCATGAGAGTCAGGTGTGCTGACCCTTCGTGTAAATACGAGTATCACTTATAGTCAGCCCTCCCTGTACGTGGTTCCTCTCTATCCAAGGATCCACATCCATGAATTCAACCAATTGTGGATCGTGTAATACTGTAGTATTTACTATTGAAAAATCTGCATATAAGTGTACTCGTGAAGTTCAAACCTGTGTTATTCAAGGGTCAACTGTATATATAATGAATGAATAGATACAAACAAAAAATAAAGTGTTACAAAATTTACAAAAGATGAGATTTTGATAAATGTGACACTAAAGATTCTAAGTGAAGAGGTAAAAGAGAAGTGAGGCGTATTTTATGATTTTGCCTATGAGTTAGTATTAGGGTTGTCAATGAGATTAAAATCTTATTTGTCAATTTTCGAAGACCCTTTTTTCTCTATAGGGGAAAGCTGGAGTGACTAATACGTACACAATTTAGAATGAGTTTCAAATTAGCATAAAGGTTTATTATGGAATGTTGATGTTAGTACACTTACCTCATAATCAATTTTTAAAATTAGAGTTTCAAAAAAATCAGTGGTTAAAATGGCTCAGAAAGTTTGAATAATTCCCTTAATGTTGTGATGAGACCTTATTTGTCTTATGATGTATTTAGTAGTTAAGCTCTGAACCACTATATTACCTTAGGATAATTTAAAATCATATATCTTTATGATAGGAAATCCCTCCCTTGGGAATACTTCATAGCAGTATATTCCTATACAATAGACACTGGTATTTCTTATATCTCCATTAGTCATATGTACAACACAGGATTTAAGCATTCTTTATTTTAATGGCCGAGTCACTCAGCTAGTATATGGCTGAAGAGGAACTTACAGTCAGATGTTATGAATCTAAATATGATTCTTATTTCACCTCACCACAGCACCCATGGCAAAGGAAAAGAGTCTACATTTTCCATGGGAGATTTTTTTCCTCTCCTTACCTGGGCATCAAGTTACCAAAGAGCAGATTTGCAAACCCTTGCCTTGGGGATGAATAACTGTAATGGTTATTTCAGCACAACTAAAAGGGTAGATTTGCCAGTTCTAAACACTTCTTTGTTATCAGTTTACCTGGCAGAGCATGAAATGCAGTGAATGTTTAACTATTTTTTTCAGGTTAATTGTTCCCTTCTATCTTCTGAACTTTAAAAACAACATATGGTAATACTTGGTTTTACAACCATATTACAGCTAGCATGAAATGTTTATTAATTGTGCCTGATAAACTATAATTTTCCAAGCCTAGTTGAGTCAGAAAGCATGGTATAGTTAATTATTTACACAACTCAGCCAGTGATGTTGTGTTAGATAGAAATTTATAGCAATAGAAGGATTGGACATCACAAAATTCTATTTACTTTCTCTCCAAGCCAATGATATTTATGAGAATATTGTAAGACGCATGGGATTTTATTGGGCTTTTTTAAGATTTTAATTCCCCCATGTTCTAATCTGAGGTAGATTATCTTTTGCAGGATAATTGTGTGTTGTTCATTTAAGTTGTGGATGTGTTGCTGAAAACAAGTGGTGGCCAATAAATTAGGGAAATTCTGGATGTACCTTGAAGGCCAGTGAAGGGGGACACCAAAGAGGGCCAGCATCAGATTAGATGGTGACTTCAGAGCCTGACAAGAAAGCAAAGAAAGGAAAAGCCAGGTGTTCTCTATGGTCTATCATGGCTATTTTGACAGCAGTCCTTTGAATATCCATACCGTTACCTTTTGGATGTTTCCTCTCAGTTTTGATATTTACAGGTTTATTCAGGAAGGTGAAATTTACGATGAAGCCATATTATTCTAGATGCATTTCTAATTTCCATCCACTTATTAAACAAACTTTTTTTATGCCTTTATTCTTACAAAATCTTATAGACGTGGGTTGAGGGAGATGAAAAAGTCATTATTCTTCAATGAACTTTCTATCTAAGTAGATCTGGATAGTAACTCTCTGTGATGGTTAATTTTATGTGTCAACTTGACTAGGCCATGGTACCCAGATATTTGACCGAAAACTGGCCTGGGCTTTCCTGTGAACGTATTTTTAAAATGAGATTAACATTTAAATCAGTAGACTTTGAGTAAAGCAGATTACCCTCCATAATGTGTGGGGGCCTCACCCAATCAGTTGAAGACCTTAACAGGAAACAGTTGACCTTCATCGAAAGAGAGCCCTGACTAATACACTCTGTATAGGCCAAGTGGAAACATCACTAATGAAGTCATAGTTTGTTTTAATTAATCACATTTATTACAACTATAATCTTTATTTTAGATAATACTCTATAAATTTTTTTTGATCTGTGGTTTTCAAAGGGCTTTCACATGAATTTTCCCATTTGTGGTTTATAAAACTTTGGACAGAAAATGAGGACAAAGTATAATTAACCCCATTTTATAGATTTGAAAGTGTCATCCAGAAAGTTTATTACTGATTCAGAATCAGTTGTGAAGTGATAACATTGGCTTTAGTACTCAGATTTCCTTGTTTATCATGTAAACTCTTTCATGAGATGTTGCTGTATCTTTGGGGGATATGAGAATGTTAAGTCGTGGCAGAAGCTATATAGCTATACATATATATATATATATATATATATGTATAGCTATATAGCTGTAAATATATATATATATTACCTATATATCAGTATTATATTAGAATAATGAAAACTGAAAAAAAAATCTATGCACCTTGTTGTAAGAAAAACATTAAAAAGAAAATCTACAAGTTACATAGGGAAATGTCAGTTCAAGCGCAGGGAGATGGCTACTTCTAATGCCCCATTAGGACAGCACGAGGTGCTTTCTTGTATTGGTTTAGGTAGTAGGGGAGGTTCTCTTTTATTCCTGTGCTTCAGCTTAATGCTGTTTGTTGGAAACAGAGAGAATCAAACATAGTTATGTTTTAAGGTCTTGGAAATCAGGAATACTAAGCAATATTTTGTTAGAAATATGTAGAATATCAGGTTCTTTTATTATTCACACAGCTCAGTTAAGTGTTGATCCTTAACATCAGAAATTAGCACCTTGGATACACTTCTTTTAAGGCAGCCATCTTTGAAAAAGTCACAGCTTTACATTGGCTTGGTGAAAATCTGGCATGGGACAATAAAACAAGGTAGGCATAAATAATTTAAGCACTATGAATTTTCCTATCAGAAGTTAATTTCCACTACAGTATCTTCCAGTTCCTATTGCCTTCTCTTGTGATGCTTTTTTTTCATGCCTTCCATTATAGCCCTAGGGCTTCCCTGGTGGCGCAGTGGTTGAGAGTCCGCCTGCCGATGCAGGGGACACGGGTTTGTGCCCGGGTCCAAGAAGATCCCACATGCCGCAGAGCTGCTGGGCCCATGAGCCATGGCCGCTGAGCCGGCGCGTCCGGAGCCTGTGCTCCACAACGGGAGAGGCCACAACAGTGAGAGGGCCGCGTACCGAGGAAAAAAAAAAAAAGCGATTCCCATTATAGCCCTAAACTTTGGCTTTGACTATGGGTGGAACATTAAAATCCTTTAACTAAGGGATTTTAATGTGAAGCTAGTTTTTGGAAGTCTTCTCCTTACCTCCTCAGCAACAGCAATGATTAGTATATGAGAACAAAAATGTGTGTAGAGTATCAAGCTTACAACTGGAGGTTAAAAAAAATCATTGTCAATTACACCACAGTAAAGCTGAAAGAAAAAAACCCCAACTTTTTGATTGAAGAATCACGGGTTTATAAAGTAGAAAACATTTGACATTAGCATTGACTAGGGAAATGAGTTGATCCACACTGTGCTGGAGGTTAGCAGCTGTCAGCCACTGTGCCTGAGTCATATCTGCCTCGCCTCCTCCTGGTCTTGAGAGAGTGCCAGGCACAGAGAAGGCGCTGGATGAGTCATTGCTCCATGTATGAAAAGATATTTAATGTCAGTGAAAGGCTCTTTCTGGGGCATACTCTTCATTTCACACTTATGATAAACTGGGTAGTACGTATGTTCAAAGTTAGCCTTAGTAAGTAAAAATAGCTCCTACTTGAAGACCTGCTTGTTGATTTTCTGCTGGAAGTCCAAAGACAGTGAGAGTATCTGAAATGCCTTCCTCTGGGAGTGTCCTTCATCTGCATAACTAAAGTGAATCCCTGGGTTAGGGACCATTCAGGTTCCCTGGATGTTTGTTAGCGGCTTCCTATACCATCTATAAATATTTTCTAAATGTGTTAGCATAATTAGAACTCTTTTTATAGCCAAGGGAAAGTGGGCCATTTCTCTCCTTTTGTGATGCTGATCAGCCTCCCATTCAGCTATTGCAGCTCTAGTGTGTATGTACTTCAAAATGGACTAGATTTGAACAAAACCTCTCCCAGGAACTTAGGGCAGGGTTATTAGGTGGCAAGTGAATTCTTCTGTTTCTAAAGCAGGGCATTTGCTGCAGTGGGAAGCACGCTGCGCTAGGAATCAGAAGACCTGGACTCTACTTGTAGAAGTTCTGTGGGATTTGCATGATGTTTTGTTTCTCTGACCTAAATTTCCTTTTCTATAATTAAAAAGATTGGTTTAAGTACTCTGACTAAATGATCTCATAGTTTGTTAAAGGGTTTTCCAGATGAGTGTTAACTCCAGGTGTTAGAATGTGAGGTCTTGCAGTCGAGTTTAGAGATTGAGTTTTGGAGCCTACTAAACCTTCACAGGCATTGTATCCACTACATACAATGAGTATTTTGGTATTTTACAAACTCATCTGTAAAACTGGCAAAATAATAGCTCCTTCTTTATAATGTTATTTTAAGGGTTAAAGCATATGTTGGATTTGAAATGATTAGCAAATAGCCAGGCTCAGGTAACACTAAATAAATAGTGTTTATTAGGAGAGAGAGAGAGAGATATTATTACTAAACATTCAAAATCAACTGACACTTTAACCTTCACAGTGAGAAATGAAATGCAATGAAAAAGAATTGATTCCAAGCCTATACTGTGGGTAAGTATCACTGACTGCTGTACAAAGTATGAATGTAGAAAAGTCAATTTTCTATTTCTCAGCATATATAGAACAATTTAAGATAATTTTTTTGTACCCAAAATCTGATTTTTGCTTAGGGGTGCCAGGGCAGGCTTACATATGTAAATACTTCTTAAAACTTAAAAAGAATATAAACCTATATAGTTATCCTAGTGGAAGAATGATATACATGTGTGTAAATATGTGTGTCTGTTGCTGTGTTTATCAGTTATTATTATTTTTTAATATTGTTTTCAAATGATGCATATTCCCAAGTTTGAAAAACAAAAGAAGTGAAATGTCTCTTTCACCTGGACTCATTTACCTATATCCCTACAATCCCCTCAAACTTCCTCCACAAAATTTAACTACTTTTGTTAGTTTCCTGTGTGTTTTTCCAGGGTTTCCTTATCCAAACTTAATTCTTACCTTTGTTTTCAGAAAAGATAGCATATTCCACACCTTTATATATCTTGCTTTTTGACTTAATTTTATAAATCTTTCTGCATAGTTTCCATCCCACCTGCTCTTCTTTCATTGTGACTTTGACAGTCTTCCTATCAAGAGATAATTCCGTGTTCCTTTTCCTTGAATCTGAATAGGATTGTGACCATGGAGGGAGTGATGCTGTGATTAGCATAGGACAAAAAAAGCAATACAGGTTCCTCCTGGCTTTCTTTTTAGTATGCTGCTCTTGGAACCCAGCCATCATGCTGTAAGGAAGCCTAAGAGGCCAGATGTAGGTACTGCAGCTTTAGCCCCAGCTGAGGTTACAAAGCCAGCCTTCACACCAGATTTATGAGTGAGCAGACCTTCTCCTTATTTCAGCCTCAAGGAGTGGAGTCAACTCCCAGTTGAGGCCCCCACAACTGATGGAAGAGTGATAAGCTGTTCCTACTCTGCCATTTCTGAATTCTTGGCCCAGAGAACCCATGAGCATAATAAAATGGCTATTGTTTTGTATCACTAAGTTTGGGATGGTTTGTTATATGGCAATAGTAACTAGAACAGAGAGTTTGTGTGTCCTTTTTTTTGCAGCTTTGTAGTATTTTACAGTTATCCCATATTAAACTATAGTTGACCCTTGAACAACACAGAGGTTAGGGGCATTTACACTTTACGCGGAATCAAATATCCGTGTGTAATTTATAGTCAACACTCCATATCTGTGGTTCTTCTGTATCCGAGGTTCTGTATCCATGGATTCTACCAACTGTGGATCGTGTAGTACTGTGGTATTTGCTATAGAAAAAAAATTGTATATAAGTGGACCAGTGCAGTTCAAACCCATGTTGTTTAAGGGTCACCTGTATATTCCCATAGGTGATGACTTGGATAGGTACAATTTTTGGCTTTTGAAAAAAATCGTCTAACAAATAACCTTGTAAATATATCATTTTAAATAAATTAAGGCATATTTACGAATAAATTTCTTGAAGTGGGATTTCTGGGGCAAGGGTAGATGAATTTGTAAGTTTGATTAACATTTCCCAATTAGCTTTTATAGGTGTTGTATTCTACACTCACACTTGCAGAATCTTTTGTTAGTTTCCTGTGTGTTTTTCCAGGGCACAGATGTTTTTCAGGAAGCTTGATCCCTTTGTTTTATTTGTCATTTATGTTCATAGATAAAGTATCAACATAAACATCAACAGCGTCCACACAAAATCAGGAGTAACCTTCAGAAAAAGAACTGTTCATTTCTGTGTCTCTGATGGCTTCAACATTGTCATGTACATGGCAGGTGCTCAACAAATGTTGAGTGAGTAAATGAGTAATCTGTAAGTTCAACTCAATTACATTAAAATTTTTAGTATGATTTTTTTGGAGGAGTTTGTCGAAGTCATTCTAACATTTATATGGGATTATCAAGGCTAATCAATAGCTATGGTCACATTGAAAACAGAGAAGAGGGAGAACGTATCTTGCTCATTAGTAAGATAAATTACAAAGCCATAGTAACAGAAATAGTGATTGTGTGTTAATGAACAAACAGATCAGTGGACTAGAGATCAAAAGCTGAGCACTCAGAAACATTTTCATGGTTATAAGGATGCTTTATATACCCATTAGCTTTTTGGATTTCTGTTTCTATAAAGTACATATTCATAAATGTCTTCATTCTATGGGGTTTTTGTTGGTTTCGTTTTTTTTTCTAACTTGAAGAAGTTCATTGATTTTATAAATAAGTCACTTGTCAGTTTTCAACATAAAAAGCATCTTCTCATCTGTCACTTTCCTTTTAAATAGGTCAAGGTGATATGTTAAAGGTAACTCCAGGAGAATAAAAGAGAATGCTGAAATTTTCCAGAGAAAGATTTTGATTGAAGAAGTGATGAAGGACACTATTAGAATAAAATGTACCTAATTATCTAGCTTAAGGCAAATGTTGGTGAAATGTTAGGATGAACTATAAGACTTCAGAGACATTTTGTACAGTACCAGGCCCTTTTGAGGCTGTATCCCTAGACCTTATTAAGGTGTCCTGTCACTCTCCCTTGCCTTGAGGGAATACTTGAGGATAAAGTTAGGAATTTGAGATAAGATAAAGTCTCAAATCCTTTGTCTGGCACATCAGGCCTTTCTGGTCTTCCTAGCTCTCTCTCTCTCTCATCTCTCTCTGTTCACCACATGACTTTATGCTTCAGCCATACTAATTGACTATTAGGTTATTAAAATAAATTCTGGCTCACAGCTTGACTGAAATCATTTTCTAGATTGCTTTTTCTTATTTTGTAATGAAGCTGATATTGGACTGCTTCTGGTCATACCTGGAACCACTGCCAAAACTGACTTTCAACTCTGTATTTCACTGAAAACACTGTGTGTGTTCTCTTCTGCTATGGATTGACTTGTATCCCACTAAATTCATATGTTGAAGTCTTAACTTCCAGTATTTCAGACCTCAGAATGTGACCTTTTTTGGAAATAGGTTGTTGCAGATATAATTAGTCAAGGTGAGCTCATTAGGGTGGGTACTAATCCTTATATGACCAGTGTCTTTATAAAAAGGGAAAATTTGGACTCAGAGACACATGTAGAGAGAACTCCATGTGCAGAGATTTAGGGAGGAGATAGCCATTTATAAACCTAGGAGAGAGTTCTGGAACAGATCTTTCCCTCATAGCCCTCAGAAGGAATCAACCCTGCTGATATCTTGCTTTCAGGCTTCTAGCTTCCAGAACTGTGAGACAATAATTTCTGTTTAAGCTACCCTGTTTCTGGTACTTTGTTATAGCAGCCTTAGCAAACTAACATACTTTCTGTCTCTCAAATTAGCAATTCGCTTCTTTTGAGCACCACTGTGATAGAGATATAGTGACATTTGATTGTTTTTACTTCATTTTAAAATGACATATATCTTATATACAGTTACTTGGTATGTAACAGTAAGTAGAGAACCACAAACCACATTTAGATGTGGGTGCTTGGAATACATTTAATCTTACTTATCAGCTAGGTAACTATTTACTATAGGCATCCTCAATAAATTATTAAAATTTAGATCTTATAAAAATGATTGTAGATTACTAAATGTCATGGACTTGCTGAGTCACTTGCTTATATTTGAAGCTGTAATTTAAAATCTACATGCTAAGAGTCTACTTGTAATAGTTCTATAGTGGACCAGAAATAAATGAACCTGAGACAGAGTGAGAAAGAGTAGAGAAAACCTGTGGAGTAGATGTGACACACTGTTCATTCATTAATTCATTCATCAATTTAGTAAATTCTCTTCATTTCAGGTGTTATGTGATGATTCAAAGATATAAAGATGATATAACTCAGTGGGAGAAGAGCTATGGGAACAGGGAGAAGGAGAAGACTCTTCTGGTGCCAGGTCAAGGAACTTAAATATAAGATGTGTTTTAAAAAATAGTAGGAGATAATACTGGAGAGGTAGAATGAGACAAGTTTGGGTGGAATCTTGAATACCACACAAAAGGCCCTGGGCTTTGCTTTTCAGTCAGTGATAAGCCTTTGTTGGGGGTAGGGGGGAAAACTGTGGTAGTGATGCAAGTAGCCCATGGTGAATGCAGAAGGCCCACTGTAGGAGAAGACCTTATGTTTTCTACTTGACCTTTCTCCAGATCCTCGAATGGAAAAGCAAAAGTTTCCATTCCCTTCATACATAAAGTTACTCACGGTTATCTTGAAAGTGTGAGAAGTAGAGATTGTCCCTTCATGTCACAAACTTTGAGATCCTCTTAGGATGAGCAGTATAGTGTCCCAGGCCTTACGGTGGAGTAAGGGTGATGACCTGACATTGACTTATATACTTTATTTTTGAGAAGTTACAGTTGAGGGAGTGTGGGGATTCTAAAGCATGCCTTTAGATGAGAAATACGGAGAGACTATGCTCAGTGTCTAAGCAAGGGACTGGAAAACAAAACTTAAAAGAGAGGGAGAAATTTTTCCAAGAAAAGAGTCAGGGAAAACTTTACTTGGCTTCAAGTAGAGATGAGTGAGTTCTTCAGAAGAAATTTCCTTTTGGGGAAACCAAGGCAACAGATCTTTCCTTAATTTAGCAATAAATGAACATATTCAGATCAGTCTGGATTCATGCTTTTAATCATTAGAATATGCTTTCCCTGTCCTTCTCAGAAAATGTGTTGATTTCAATGACCAATACAACTCTTCCTATCACAATGTCATTAGATTCTGCAGCCCAAACCCTAACATCCAAGGCAAGTCTTATTCCCTGTACCTTGAAACCATGGGGTAAAATTTGTGTAATTCAAATCTTTCAGCTGGAAGCTACTTCCTAGATTAATATCTTACTTTCACAAGTAGCAGCAAAATACAAGATTTTTGCTCTAGAAACAGAATGTAAACATTGTATGCTTACAGCCATGACTTTAAACTTCCTTTTCTGAGTCCTCTGTTATTGGAGGACAATTTGATCTCAAGCTCTAAGGCTCCACCCAGGTCACGAAAGGTCAAGCTGATGCAGAATGTGAGGTTGCATTTTGAAGAGTGCAGAATGCTTGCATGCCTAGATCTGGGGCCAACTATTTAATCTGATGGGCCCAATGCGAAATAAAAATGAGGAGGCCCTTGCTCAAAAAGCAGGAAAAAGTGCCATTATAGTTATGAAAATAAAAAGTGTTTTCTTTTCTTTGGTTGTTTCTCTCTCTCTCTTGACTTATAGTATTTTTTAAAATTTTTACTATTTAATGTCATTCTAAGTATGGAAAAAATAAATTGTAAATAATTTGCATGAATTTTACCATTCATCTTCATATTGTACAATCTCAGTTTGATGGAAATATAAAAGCATTTAAGTCATACATGATATCACTAAAATTACATAGTTCATATTTCTCAGTAATGCAGATACTTGCATGAGAGGAAATAACTCAAATGTGTTTAAGTCCACGATGCAGGTATATGTACCAACATTGTCTACCTTTAGTTTATTGATGAGTAAGGAAGGACTGAAAGGTAAAGGATCTATACAGGTAAGTAACATGAGTAAGAATAGATTTCTTTGGTCACCGTGTCTCTTAGAATACCATTGTCTTCTTTCTGAGTTTGAAGCAAGTTCTTGTTCTGAAGGAAAGCATAGCCTCTTGGGGCTATCAGTGCTCTTGCTTATTTAGTTGTAGATGTAACATGCTGATCTTACACTTGCTTTGATTCTGGCTGAACTCCCATTGTTCTTGAATTCACTGAAATTCTGTGCTAATGGAGCATCTCCAGTGCTATATGCAAATAGGATGTCAAGGAACAGGGCAGAGATGCATATTCACATATTGCACGTAACTCCTTTGTTTACAACTGTGCTCCATCATCCCTTTGGACTTAACTCTAAAACACATTCTCAGTGATAAATTATGAAGAATTTCAAGACAGTGACAACAGAGCATAAAAGAAACAGGGGAGTTTTGAGTGTGGGCTCCTGCGAGGCCTCCTAGGTGGCACACCAAGGAATCAACCTTGCCTGGGCCAACCTCAGGGACTCCCACTTTGAGCATCACTTGATGATAATGGCATTGTACCTTGATGAAGGAGAAATGCTGCGGTGACAGAGAGTTCAGAGATGAAGAACCTAGAGCCATCAATGAACAATTTTATCAGCTTCTTCACTGAGGTGAATGCTGATGCTAATTTTAATTCTGGTGAGCGGGAAGGCAATGGAAGGTGCTGGTAATCGTTCTGCAGTGGCATTCAAGAGCTCTGGTTTTAGCTTTGCCACCACTGAGCATGACACAACTTCTCTGAGTGCCAATATGCTCATCTGTAAAATGAGGATAATACTGACTACCTTATACAGCTGCCATGAGAAGTAAATAGTGGATGACATATGCAAGTAATAGGTGGTAATAAGTGTAGTTTTTTATTCCCACTTTGGAGATTTTATTTCCACTTTGTTGATTCTGTGCTACAAGAACAGTAAATCAATACCAAGCTTGGTTCTGAAGAAAATGTGGAACAAGTTTTGAAGGCTTCCGCCACTTGGCTCTAGAGCTTTGGTCCCAAGGATAGTAGCAGGCTGATTGTCCAGGGAGTTTATGTCTCTTGATGTTCATTAGGTTTTAGAATCTCAGTGAATTATTAAAATTATATTTTTGGTAATGACTAATTAATTATAAAATTGCCTATGTGGGAGAAATGAACAGTTGTGTGCATAAATTATACCTTCGGACTTCTGTTATAACCTATGGCTAAAGTTGCCTAGGGCATATGTATACATGTAACCTATTGTTTCACTTTCTGCAAATGAATTTTATTCAGTTTCCTTCATTTTTTTGTATATAAATATGTCCACTTGCCATTCATTTCCTCGAAGGCTAAGGGAACCAACAAATATTGGCCATTGGGCTGCTTAGATTTCCAGTCACCCTCCACCTAACTGGTACAATATTTATTTGTGCTTAGTTTTCTTTTAATTCTGTAAATCTGCAGTTGTTGCAATCTCTAATGTATGACTACATGGGTCTATAAGAATATATTCTTGGCTGGGGAAATGACTACATGGTCCATTTTACACTTGACATCTCAGAGAAGAAAATACAGCTCTCCAAAGAACAGGAGGAAGAAGCGGAAGGAGGGAGGAATCAGAGAGAGACATGAAAGGCACTTGGCATTTAAGGAGGCACTAGACAGGCTGGCTCCTTTATCAGAGCCTCAGGCTGGGGTCTGAGAACCAGAAAGGAGTTCCACACACAGAGAACTTCAAAGGACCTGGCCTGGCCTGGGGATTTCTTAACATAGAAGGTTCTTCCCGATCCTACCTTTTCCTCCCACAAACATTCTTCCTCTGAAACACGTAGCTAGTTTCAAACCATGCTTCATGTCTGCATTGAAAATAGTATTTTTGAAACCCTAGCCGTTTCCACTTCTAGGCCTAGGAAAGTGGAACTAAATATTTTAAAAGAGTAGAGTAATTCATAAAGCAACGTAATGTTTTTCTTCTCTTTAATTCCAAACTCCCTCAGAAGCCTAGTTCTTTCCTGACATTGAATGAAAATGTGGGGCGTTTCCCAAGTTTCTCTAGTTTCCCCATGTAGTACATTAAAAAAAAAAAAGTTCTAGTCATAGCTAGTCATAAGAACAGTAATTAAAGTGTTACCTCCAGGGCAATAAAAATTCCATACTTCATTCTGAGTTCATACTCCCTTCCTTCAGTTGGGGACCTGTTGAGGTAGGAAGTATTTTTTCTCTTTCTCCCATCCCCATGTGTTTTACTTCTCCTCGTCCGTTCCTTCTCACTAGGTAGCCTCTGGCTCCAACAAGTTTAGAATGAAGTCATGCAGGATTGGTAGGTGGTAGAAAACATCTCTGTTGACTAATACTTTTTTGAACCGGCGTGTTGGCCTTTCTGGGCTTGATAGTTGCTCACAGCTGATGTTCTCTTATGGGCTGCTTTCGTATGTTTATGGAAAACCCCACTTCCCCAGAAAGGATCCACTTCTTAGGAGGGTGTGACGTACCTCCTTGGATTGGCCTTTTAAGTTAAAGCTGTCTTCTTGGGCAGAAACTCAAATTACCCCATGCTCTTATCATGGTAAGTGGTTCATATTTAGGCCCTTGGCACATATTATTTTGCTGCTGGCCCATGGGGTTTAATCCTATTTCAACATGCTGTTGCATTAAAATGGGCAAAATGAAGGGATGTAGCATGGTGGTTAAAAGCAAAGGCTTTGTGGTTCAAGTCCTGGTTCTGCAACTAAATAGCTGTGTGACTTTGAGCAACTTTACTTCTCTGAGCCTCGATTTCTTTATCCATAACGTGGAATGATAGTACCTAATTCAGAGGCTTGTTAGGAGGGCAAAATGATTAAAAGATCTAGCACATATACACTCAACCAACAGGTGATACTACATCTGAACTACAATTTCTTAGCAGTGATGTGGTCCTGGGATTTACTTGTGCTATGAGAAGAAGCAAGTGGTTCAACCTGCTCACCTTTACATGCATAGTTATGAAACCAGTTTTCAAAAACACTCCATTCAGCCATTTAAGGAGAGTTCCTTATTTTCTGGGCAATGTTTGTAATTTCCAAACTGTCTTTATTTATAATTTCTCATGTCATCTTGGAGATATCCCTGTAAGGTAGGCAAAAAAAGTATTATTCTTCTTTTTGCAGATAAGGTGTTTTGTTTGTTTGTTTGTTTGTTTTTTGCGGTACACGGGCCTCTCGCTGTTGTGGCCTCTCCCGTTGCCGGAGCACAGGCTCCGGACGCGCAGACTCAGTAGCCATGGCTCACGGGCCTAGCCACTCTGCGGCATGTGGGATCTTCCCAGACTGGGGCACGAACCCGTGTCCCCTGCATCGGCAGGCTGACTCTCAACCACTGCGCCACCAGGGAAGCCCAGGTGCTTTTTAAAAAAAATTTTCTTTACTGTTTTGGCTGCATTGGGTCTTAGTTGCAGCATGCAGGCTCTTCATTGTGGCACACGGACTGCTCTCTAGTTGTGGCGTGTGGGTTTTTTGCTCTCTCTAGTTGTGGTGTGCAGGCTCCAGGGTGCATGGGCTCTGTAGTTTGTGGCACTCGGTTTCTCTCGTTGAGCCGCACCAGCTCAGTAGCTGTGGTGCGTGGGCTTAGTTGCCCCACAGCATGTAGGATCTTAGTTCCCTGACCAGGGATGGAACCCACGTCCCCTGCACTGGAAGGAGGATTCTTTACCACTGGACCACCAGGGAAGTCTCCAGTTAAGGTGTTTGAGTTGTAGCAGGGACAAAGGTCATAATGACAGTGCTGGACTCAGAACCTAGGTTATCTGCCTTCCCAGTGCTTTTCAGGCTGTGTTGGCTGCCCTCCTCTGTCATAACATCATTTGTTAAATGGACTCTGCATTAAGGTGAAAGGATGCTATTCCCTGTGGTGACAGTTCAGTGGGAGGCTTTAGAAGAGAGAAAAGTTTCTTGCATGGGGTTTCATCTGCGCAGGTGGCCTTCCCAAGTGAGTGTGCAGGAATGCCTCTGGTGCGGTACAAGCCTGCTCTGTCCCATTAGGGCACTAGTCCCTCCTTTCCTTCAGACAGCGTCAGTTTCTTTAAAAATTACCCTGTTGACAATGCCATTAACAGAGCAGAACATGTTGACATCCAGCTGTTGCTTTCATTACATATTTTAATTGGTCTCACACTGTTTTCCCCTCACTGTTTTGTACTGTGTTGGTTTAACTCTGTCTGCGGTCAGCCTGGCTTGAGCTGTAAACCTTTTATGAGGGGAACTTGCTGATGTGTGGAAAGTCACAGGCAGCTGGCTGGACCCAGCTGGCAAGTCTGGAATATTCCAGCTCCAACCTTAACCATTCAGTGATTTTGTTTGCTCTTTTAATATCTCCTTTTTAAAACTTCAATCCCTGAAAATTTAGAGAAGGACTATTTCTCTGGGCAAGCCTCTAACAAAATTTATTCTTAAGGTACAAATAGCCTATGTTAAACTGAAAATTAGGATGAAGGTGGGAATGAAGGATGTTTGGCAGTTATTGCTGTTGGAAAATAAAAAATCTCAGTGATCCTGAGTTGGGCGATTGTGCTCTAGTCAGTGTCACTAATTAACAACTGAGCAGTGGCCCAGTACAGACAATGCCCTTGGAGGAGGACAGAAGTCCAGATGGTAGGCTATGATCCAGAAGTTTGGACATCAGTCAAGAATGCAAGGTGATTACAAGGTGACCAAGAAATATAGGACAGCTGGCATTTACAGAAGGCCCTCTTCGTTGTACCTGCAGGTGGTAACTGCTTACTTGGGGTAGTGAGTAGCTGAGATAGCAGTTTGCTTTATCTACAAACAACCATAACGTAAAACTTATTCATATCTCATAGCTTAGCTTGGATTCTCAGTTATACTCAACCTGAGCTTTTGTACAGGGAAAAAAGAAAACACACACACAACAAAAACATGGGGCAGGGTTCCTTTAGGAACCAATGACTTACTTGTTTGTTTAACCAGTGAGCAACTACCATCTTCTAAGTACTGTTATAACTGTTCTAGGATCATGTAGAAATGAGGCCATTACCATCAAGGAATCTATTAGAAGAGAGAAACTATCATGAGTAATTTTAATATAGAATAGAATGTGGTAAGTTTCACAAAGGTTAAAGAAAATAAAGTATCACAGGGTTAAGAGATTTCTTCTGAGGGATTTATTTAAAACACCAACAACAATTCTTGCAATAAAAGAAAAATAGGTTTTATTCTTTTAGGTGCTAATTACCTCAGCTGTCTATTGTACTTACATTCACTAAATAAATAATGCCATCCTAAGCTGTGACAAAAACAAGAGTTCTTTTTTACAAAATTTTGACTTGAAATCTATGTTATTGGTCTGTTTTGATATATAAGGCACAAAAAGATCGGATCCTCATAGAAGGCACAAAATTTACTTATTTATTCTGCCTTAAAAGGTCAAAACTGGATAAAGGGATGTGTAGTTAGCTGATTTGTTCTCCTACATACCCGCTCCATTGCCCTGCAGAAAATAATCATTTTTTTAAACTCAAGATTGATGGATAAAAGGATGAAAAGGAGAAGGATGTGACTTGAATTCACACATATTGTGTTTCTCAAAATCTGAAAACCTTCGTTGTATTATAAAGGTCTAAATGAAGCACAAAGTAATGTTCAGCTGGAACCATGAAAATTAGCTTTAAAACTCATCAGTACTATAAAGACCCTAATTTCTCTAAATTGCAGTAGATCGAGATTTAGTTTGTCCAGATGCCCTTGGGTAACAAGAATAGGTAAAACCAAAGCAATGTGACACATCTGGAAGTTGCTGAGTTGAATATCAGATGTGAGCAAAACTTCCAAAGCCATGATTAAATACAAGGAGTAGCCCCTCGGTACCCTTTTTTTCTGGGCAGGATAAAGTCTTATAAATGTGACCTCAGTACTAAATAAAAGTCATCCTAATTAAAGAGAATTTGCGAATGATAATAAAATCCTGGGATGAGTCTTTGGGCATGATATTTCCTAAGGAGGTGAGCCACATTTCAGTATATACTGCCAAATATTTTTGCGGTTGAATTGCTCTGGGGCTCATTATCAATGGGTTTTCATCTATTCTTTTTGAATCAATGATTTCCTTTGTTGGATATAGACTGTCTTTGTATTCTCTTGACACTCATACCAAAAGATGATTTAGAAATTCTGTTTGCTAGAAAAATACATCAGGTGAGTCATTCTGTCCATTAACCACCTCTGTTCTTCACTTTTGTGTGCAGTGTGCTCTCTCCAATGGAGTTAACCTAACTCTGTGCTGGGATTGATTTCCACTTGAAAAGTAAATGTTTGTTTCTAGTCTCAGCAGTTCCTCAATCTCTTTCTCTTTGTACCCACTTCCTTCACCGGTTCTCCCCATAACCATCCTTATCCAAACTCTCATTTAGGACTTTTAAGTCATCAAGGTGAAAAGGAAGAATATTGGATTTCAGAATGAAAACCTTAGCTCTAACACCAAATTCCTTACCAAGAATTTTCCAAACCACTTATGTATAACGATTGTTAGTTTTTATTCCTCAGTTGTGTTATCTGTTTTTTGGTAACTATGCATCAAATATATACATCTGCCATATATTTTTGTATCTCTTAATTTCACTTTTATTAGGTCAATTACTGAAGGGTCATTCAAATTTGCAGCTGAACCAACCTATCTGAAAGACATGTACCACTGCAAGTTTGTTTGAAATAGAGGCTTGTTCTTTCCTTTTTTAAATGCAAGGCAAGGAATTAACTGTAGTAGTCAGTTGAGGTTTTCTTTAATTCTAGAAGTGGAGAACATATGTATATGGTAAACTTTTAAGTAGTAAGAGAGTCACACATTTTTAAGATTAAAATAGTTAAGCTGGCAGATGTCTGTGGTGCTATTTATAGTCTTTATTACTGAATGTGTCTGATATTAATTGTGTTAAGTGTTAGATGTTAAATCCAGAGGACTGCTCTGACTTATGGACTTGATATATTTTTACTGGATGATCAAATATAACAAAGCTGAGTTTTACCTTCTTGACAAATATAGATAATTTTAAAAAAAAATTTTATTGGAGTATAGTTGATTTACAACATTGTGTTAGTTTCAGGTGTACAGCAAAGTGAATCTTTTATATATGTATATCTCCACTCTTCTTTTTGTAATATTCTTTTCCCATGTAGGCCATTACAGGATATTGAGTACAGTTCCCTGTGCTATGCAGCAGGTTCTTATAAGTTATCTATTTTATATATAGTAGTGTGTAACATAAAAAAAATTAAAAAGATATTCTGAACTATTTGGGATGCTCTAGTCTACAGCATTAGGGAGACAACTTGGGTAGATAAGTGTGGATAAGCTGTGAAGGGAGGTATTCAAATCTCTACTCTCTCACTAGCTATTTCTGAGCTTTTTGGCTAATTGTTCAAATTCTTTAAGCCTGTTTTCTCTCACCAGTAAAATGGGGATGACAATTATATTTATTTCAGACAGTTCTTATGAAAAATTTCATGTAAAGTGTTTAACACATTGCCTAGCACATACTAAGTAATTGAAAAATAGCTATTTCTTTTTGTAGGCAGAATCACAACTATTTTGTAACACACCTTTCCAAAACTGAATTAATTTAAGACTTCATGGAAACATTTAGCCAGTAAGTCATCACTTATTAAAGCAGACGCACTGGGGCAATTCTTTAAAATGTTTCTATTTATCAAAAGTTATCCGGCTAGATATTGTTTAGAGATAGTTCAGCTGGTAACATACACCCCAAACACTTTTAAGGATTTGGATAACACTTTCTTGTTAATATGATGCAGAACTTGAAAACCTCAATCAATCACTGGCTCAAAAAATCAAAAGCTCTTGTCCAGAAATAATGACTTATTTTATAGGTGCAAGCATCACTGTGTCTTGACAGTTGATTTAAAGCCTTTGTCTAGTATATCCAATGTCTGGGCTTCCCCAGAGATGTTTCTGTTCATCTATTTTTTTTCCTTTGAATGGGCAACACTTTCTTGTTTCTTTGCATGCTTTGTGATCTTTTCTTGTCAAAAACTAGACAATTAAATATTATAATATGGTAACTTTGGAAATAAGGTTCTTTTCCTCCCTCAAGGTTTGCTATTCTTGATTGTTGAAGGTAGCAATCAACTGTTTAGTTACTTTTCCAAACTATTTTTGCAATAACTGTATTCCTTGTTGTGTGTACTCACTGAGTTCTATTCAGCTAGTGTTATGAAAAAAATTTTCTCTATCACACTGGGAACTAAAACAAACAAACAAAACCTACTCCAGTTTTTTCAGATGGCTCCATGCTGTGGCACTTCTTTAACATTTAGCTAGGCCATTTACAACTTTGTCTTAGCCTTCACTTCATGCCTGCATTGAGCCTAGAGAGCAGCCAAAGGAGAAATCATAGAGTCTTCTCAGGTATTTTATGAGCATGTATTCTGCCCTGAGTATGAGCATGGCTTCCTAAATTCCTAAGTTTACATGGGTGGGTTTTGAAAGTGCTACTTTCCCAAAGAAACATTGTCCCCAGCTTTTGCTTTCAGGCTTTAGGCTGTATTTTGTATGTCTCAGCCATAGCCTTTTATTCCAGGAGGCTGTGGATTTTCTTTTCATTTTATGAATACAATGTTTTTGAGGAGTGCCTGCCATTATTTTGCCCTCAGTGATTCCAAGTTAAGTGAAACAGAGATGAGTGTCTTGCATGAGTCCTTCAGGTAACCCCCATACAGGTTAGAATAGACAAACCCAGTAATTTCAGTTAAGGTCTGCTCTGCTCCCTCTGGAACCATGTACCAAGGTCCCACACTGGGAATGCAGGCTGCCATCTTCAGGACTCTTGTTAAACTGAGGAGGGAATGGGACAAGGGCAAGTAAAAATACCAAGGTTTTCTACCTTGGTTTTCAAGTTTTCAAGTTACTTTTTTTTTTTTTTAAATCAGCATTTTCTTGGTTACTATAAACTTTTTATTGTTTTCCAGAGTTCTGACAAAGTTGGTTCTGACAGTCTGCTTGTCTTTTGTTTTTGTGGAGCAACAGGCTTCCTACTCCATCATTTTGCTAATGTTAGTCCTTCTTCTGTCTCTTTCGAAGTGGATTGACTTAACATCTGGACAAAGTTATGAGTATATTTTACATATTTTTTTCACTAAAAAGTTGTGTCCTGATCCTTCTCAGATATAGTTGCTAAAGCTAACATTATTCATTTCAGCACATAACATAAAGCCTTGTCCTAATGTATTTATAATATATTTAAAATTATTATCTTACTAGATCATCAGCTATTAAAACCTTGCTCAATAAAATAGCACTAGGAAAAGGTATTCGTTATGCTGATCATTCATTCACATAGTAAAAGCACATTGAGCGTCCAATGCACTCCAGGCATTGTAAGAATAGATCTTGAGTATTTAAAGTTAAATATGGCATGGTCCCTGATCCTGAGCTACTTAGACATGCAAACAAGTAATGAAAATACACTGTGATAAATATTATAAAGTTGTGTATAAAATGCTGAAGGAACCTGGAGAAGTCAGAGAAAAATTCTATGGAGAGAATGGCAAGATTTCAAAGAAGAGGAGACTGTTATTCAGAGCTTTAGAAGATGAGTTGGGATTTAGCAGGCTTTCATGATGAGATGTGGTATTCCAGATTGAGTGAACCGCATGTACAAAGACTTAAAACCTTGAAGCACAGCCTATTATGGGAATAGAAAGCAGGTTAGCTGGGCTACAAGAATGGACCTGTGGTAGAAGCTGCAGGAAGGAAGGCTAGAAAGTTAGGCTGTGACCCGATCATGAGAGGCATTGTGTTCCATGCTAAGGAGTTTAGACTTGATCCTGTAGAGAGAAGAATGACATGATTCCCCAAATTAAAACTCCCACATTCTTCCTCTGTAAATCCAAAACACTCATTTTTTGGATGAGGAGAACTAAATGGCTTTTCTGTGAAAGATATTTTATGTAGAGTGAGGGACCCAGGGATGAATAAGACATGATTTTTGGCTTTCAATTAGTTTACAATCCATTAGGCATTATTACTACTCTTCTCTTTCTGTGTTACCTATATTTGCCATTCTACTCAAATGACCAATCCTGCTCCTGTTAATTCCATTCTTAAGAGACAACTTTACCATCTACTTTATTGGAAGGAAAATAAAATACTAGATGCCATGAGCTACCTCTGATAATTTTCCTTCCCACCTCACATTTTTCAGTTACTATATTTTTATCACTCCTCCCTTTCTTTACAACCCAGCCGCTTAGCAAAAGCTGCTCTCCTTCTAAATATAGTTTCTCTCTATATCCTGAATTATATCATTTATCATATATGAATTATATCATTTAGTCCTTTGAGATCTTCATTGATGATCATCTCTCTTGCTTGCGTTTCAATTCATTCCAGTCTCTCTTCTTTCTTTATCTGCAAAAAGCCTTGGATGTCTTCATTTTCTCATCACTTAACTCATTTATTGGAATCCCTCAAATAAGAAGCCAACCTTCCCAAACTTCTACTAAAATTGTACTCTTAAAAACATCAGTGATATCCTAGTTAGCCTACTAGGAACCTTAGCTCCACCCCAGTGTTCACCTTCTCATCAGTAATTGACATGTCCCACCTCCTTTGGTTTCCAATAGTCCTCTGTTTGGATTGCCATGGACACTCTTCTTCAGCTACAGTGGGCTTTCCTCTTCTTCAAAGATATTAAAGCTTTCAAAGACAGGAACATGCTTGTTCCTGTCTCAGGGCCTTTGTCTTTGCCATTCCTTTTGCCTAAACTCCTCTGTCACAGATTTTCACCAGGCCATTTTCTTCTTACTATACAAGTCTCTACTCAATGTCACTTTCTTTGTGGGGCTGTCCTTTAACACTCTATTTGTGTATACTCCTCTTCTGCAATCTTAACTTATTGCATTATCTTCGTGCAACCCTCTTTTGTCTTCATAGCACTTAACTGCTACCTTAATGTCTTTGTTGTATTTGTCTTATTTTTTTCCTCCTCATAAGTACTTAAGATCCTTGAACAAAGGTATCTTCTATCTTTCTATATGGACTTGATGACATGGGGTGGCAGGGCGAAGCTGGGGCAAAGTGAGAGTAGCATCAACATATATACACTACCGAATGTAAAATAGTTGGCTGGTGGGAAGCAGCAGCATAGCACAGGGAGATCAGCTTGGTGCTTTGCAATGACCAGAGGGGTGGGATAGGGAGGATGGGAGGGAGGCTCAAGAAGGAGGGGATATGGGGACGTGTATACGTATGGCTGATTCGCTTTGTTGTGCAACAGAAACTAACATGGTATTGTGAAGCAATTATACTCCAATAAAGATCTATTTTTTTAAAATGTGAATGATAGATTAAAAAAAAAAGTACAGGCAGTAAAAGTCCTTCAACTTTTCTGTTCCTGCTTACTTAATTTGTTGTCAGAATACCTAGGTTTCTCTGAAGTGTAGATATTTCTGATGGACCTAAATAAACTACCCTTTAACTTCATCTAGTATGAGATCCATGCCTCTCATAATTTCTTCTAATTCTAGGAGATGGTTTTTCCTTGTCTTTTCAATACACTATTATCTCTCAGAGAGTTTAAAACCCTTGGAGCTTTTGCTTCAATCAGTAGAAAGAGAAAGACTAAGATAAGCATCATACTAACCACATTGTTTTGGAATTGCACATTTACACATGCCTATTCTAGGATAATAAATGTTTTCCTTTTCATATTTTATCTGAGGTATCTGTAAAGGTTTTTGGCACATAGTTGATGTGCTAAAATATCTGCTGCTACAAGTTAGCTAGTGTATTAATATGTGCTTTTCCTTTGTCATGCAGAAAGGAAATTCTCAGCTGTTTGCTTCTCCAACTTTGTTTTGCTTACTCCTCTTCCTGATCAATATTATAGACTAAAATTTCCATTAAATTCATTAGTTCCCATAGAGAAGCATGTTACATAGAATCAGATACATTTGCTTTCTGAGACAATTTTCTTACTAAAAGAATTTCAAGAGGGAAACATCCCAGCTTACATTGGATCATAATTTCTAAATGCCTTTAAGAAGACCTTAACACATATTAACTTCATAAGTAGAAATGCAATGGTCAAGCACTTAGATTTTGTAGAGCCATGAATAATCCTCTACTTTTAGTCAAGGATGAAATATTTTCATATGGTTTTCTCCCTAAGGCTTGTTTGAAGTATTGAATAAATGGGTGTAGCATCCACAATCTCTCTTACCTGCATTACCTAACCAGATGTCATGACTATGTGTTCTTTGGTATCATTCTTACCTATGGCTCTTAACACAAGCACTGTCTGCCAGATAAATTACTTTCCAATCAAAATCTCACTTCTAGCTTCTGAATAGCCACTTTCTACATAATTTTTATATTTGAATTTTGTCCCATTATCATAAAATTGAAGTTTGGATCCCTGGTACTTTTGCGTCTAGGGTGACATTCAAGAACAACAAAATGTTAACTTGGATCCTGTTTCTTCTCAGGACTCTTACTCTATTGGTTAGTCCCTAAGAGAAGACTCTCCTGGCTTTTCTTCTGCCTCTGTGGCTACCATGTCTCTTTTTTGCATTACTAATATAGCTTCCTTACCTCAAACATTACATTTAGGTATTCTTCAAGGCTTGGTTCTATACTATAGTTTCTCTATATTTTCTCTTAAGCAAACTTACACACACCAGTAACTTTACTAACCATCATAGGCACATGGCTTATAAATATATATTTCTACTCCATGCTCCAGGCATATATAGGCAAATGCTTTTTTGTCATTTTGGGAGGGATGTCTCAAAGACACTTAAGACTCAACTTATATAAACTAAACTCATGATTGTGTTCCCCAAAACTGTCCCTATTATTTTGTTTCCTATTTCAGTGAAGAGTCTAACTAGCCACCTTCTGGTACAAACAAAAAAACTAAAACTCATCCTTTTCAACTATTTCTTTTTCAACTATTTTCTTTCCCATATCAAATCTATCACCAAATATTGTCTATTAAATCTCCTAAGTACCTGAATCTTCCCTCTTCTCTGTGAGTGTGAAAACCCTAGTCCTAGCTACTAGTCTCACTAAAATACTATAAAATACTACTGTGTTCATCTACTTACATCTTCTTTTACTTCCTTATAATCCTTCCTCCACATGGCATGGGACAAAAATCTACTAACATGATGTAGATCAGCTATTTTCCAAGTGTCATTTGGGAATCTATTCAGGGATTCTACAAGGTCAAAATTATTTTCTTATTAATACTACAACTTTTTCGCTCTCATTCTCTCTCATTGGACTGGTGTTTTCCATGGCAACCTGACCTGTAATATTGCAACAGAATGAATGTAGAAGCAGATGTGAGAATCCAGTTATCTTCTATTAGGGCAAATATTAGAGGGGCTTGCAAAAACAAACAAAAAATCACTCTTCTCACTAATTGTTTTTTGTTTTGATATGCATAGTTTTTAAAAATTTTTGTCTTATATTGGAGTGTAGTTGATTTACAATGTTGTGTTAGTTTCAGGTATACAGCAAAGAGATGTAGTTATACATATATCTTTTTTTTTTTCAGATTATTTTCCCACATAGATTATTACAGAGTACTGAGTAGAGTTCCCTGTGCCATACAATAGATCCTTGTTGGTTATCTATTTTATATACAGTAGTGTGCATATGTTAATCCCAACCTTCTAATTTATCCCTCCCCCGACATTTCCCCTTTGGTAACCATAAGCATAGTTTTCTTAAAAAAATAAAAGTGTCATTCATGATTCACGTTAACATGTCATAGATTTATTTTTGTTATTTTAAATGAATGAATCTTTTAAACTTTCTCAGGTTTAATTTATAAGATAGTATTGATAGCTATAACACACAAAAGCTCTTTGGAGTTCTAGCTCTTAAGAGTATAAAGAGTTCCTGAAACTAAAGCATTTGGAAAGCACTGGCCTAGGCCAACAATGACCTGGTCACTACCTAACTTTCCAAATTCATCTTTCTCCATAACACACCTCTCTTTTTCTACTCCATCAATCCCTTGTTCTTGCCTTATTCCCTTCCAAGACAGGTCATTCTGCCAGAAAGCCTTTTTCCTACCTTCTTTATCCAGTAAACTTGAAGTTATTCCTCAAATTTCATCATCTCAGTTGTCATTTCCTTAGGCAAGCCTTCCTAATCTTCTTGAATGGGTCAAGTTAAGTGTTTTAGGGTCTCATAGCCTTTGTACCTCTCATTCACTGTTATGGTTATGATAGAACATTTGTTTTCACCATTATTTTGTCAATATCTAAAGACCCACTAGCTAAAATTGCCATGAGATCAAGAATCAAGTCTATTTTTGTTCAACACTGAAGCTCCAGTGCCTAGCATGGTACCTGGCACCTGGTAGAAATTTATGGAATGAATAAAATGGATGAGCTGGAAAACATGTAGTGGTACAAAGGGTAGAAGTAAAATACAAAAATAAAACCAAGAGATTCTCAAGTTATTTAAGAATTTCACAAGGATTTGGACAGAAAGAGACAAGTCTAATGAGCCATCTAGAAGGAAAAATGAGGTGAGAAAGGCCCAGGGATAGAAAAGCACCAATTGGAAAATTATATTTATCAAGAAGTAAGAGCATATTGAAGGGAGTAATAGGAGATACGATTGGAAAGATGAGCAAGAGCCAAATGTTCAGGGCCTTGGACTATAACCTCAGAAATTTGAGCTTCAAATCATAAACAATGGAGAATCTAATAAGTGCCTGTGGAAAGTTCTGGCCGGAAAAATAGTGCATTTTGGGCATATTTATCTACTAGTAGTATGTGAAACAAATTAAAATAGTGGTGGTAAAACTAGTTGGGGAGCACCTGAACTTCTGCATAAAATTTCTCTGCAGGATTTGTGGCCACTTGAAATCAGTTTTCAGAGACCAGGCATGACTTACTTGGTGCTGAGATAAATATCTTAAAATAATAAAGCTCCAATAGAATAGGCTTTCTTTATCACAGTCTTCCAAGTTATTTCCTAAAACTAAAGAGTGTTTTTATAATACAGAGTGAACACAGATTTTTGTATGTCAGTGTCCAGTGGAATGGTTCTGGAAACTTACTTTTCTGTTGTGGTGGATATGATACATGTTTACTCCCCTGCATGACCCGCTCTGGGAAGCTTCAATTGTGCACCTGGTCATGTGATGTTTCATCCCTTTATGGTACATTCACCAACTGCATTGTAAACGTCTTCACTCCAGATTGAATTTTTATACACTTGGAATCATGTTGGAACCAAAACTCCAATAACTTGAACTGAAATGAAAGGTGAGACTGTTTTTTTTCATTTTCTCTTAAGCAAGTTTATAGTCAGATTGCCTGAAGGAATCACAATATCAGTGAGCTCTATAAATGGTTGTTCTACAGGAAGAGCATGTGAGCTGAGTCTGTTTTAAAAATTGAACAAATGAGAACATGAAGCTTTATGCCCTGAAACTTTGCTAATAATTTTTCATGTCGGTTTTCCCAGAGCCTTAAGTGGCTACACAAATGAGAGAAGAAAGGCCATTAGCATTATGGGGAATATTTTCCTCCTACGTTAGAAATGGAAGAACCTTATAATTTATCATCTTTTAAGGTGCTGGAAAGCATTTGATACATCTAATCTGTGGGGACTACCATTTATTTATTGCTTACTCTGGGCTAGCACTATATTGGGTTCTTTAAATATAGTTTTCAGTTTAACCCTCATAAAACCCTGGATAGCAGTAGTCTTATTTTTATCTCCATTAAAGGAATGATGATTCTGAGGGAAAATTTAAGTAACTTCTCCAAGTTCACATAGCTAGTAAGTGTTGGACCTGGGCTTTTCTGATCCATTCATTTACTCAAAAAAGACTTTGGGGAGTCATGAGTGAATAAGACCCCTCCTCATAGAGCTTATATTCTAGAGTCAGAGAAAGATTCAAACAATCAGCAAGCAAATAAATAACTAAGGAACATGTTTTCCTGGAGATATGAAGTCTATGATGAAAAATAAAGCACAGTGAGAGGAGAGTGAAGGGATAATTTTTATCCTGTTTTTTGATAGAGTGATGAAATCAGTCTTCCCTGGGGCAATGACATTTGAACTGAGCTTTGAATGGAGTGATGAATCAAACCTTATGAATGTTTTAGGGAAAAGTTTTCTCAGTAAAGACCCTAAAGATAAAAAGTAGTGACATAATCCCCTCACAGCAAGAAGGCCAGAGTGGCCCGAGCAGTATGGGCACTGGCAGAGCGGTGGGAAATGAATCTGGAGTGTTAGTTAGGCATAGATCATGAAGGCTCTTGTTGGCTGTAATAAAAAGTTTGGATTTAATTTGTCAGAGTGATGGGAAGCCATTGGAAGCTTTTGAATAGGGAATTGGTGTGTTTTATGTGAGTTGATGTGAGATTGGGGGATAAAGGAGGAAAAGCGTAGAACTTGGGAGACCAAGTAGAGGACCACTGCTAGGGAATGTCTTGGTGGTGAGGACTAGGGTAGTAGTAGAGGTGCTCAGAAAAAACCGTCAAGGCATATTTATTGAAATGAACTAAATTTAACTTCTTGTGCTATTGATATTTCCCACAAACTTCTCATTTATTTCTTGATTTCCAATCCTACTTCTATGAAGGGAAAACTATTTCTCTCTACTCACAACACTTCTAACACCGAATGTGTGAGATTTTCCCCACACTGACCAATTATCCAACACCAGCTGGGTATCCTAGAATTCAATTCCATTCTGGCACTACCTACCCAGAGTTAGTGTCAGATCCTACACATTAAGGGCTCAGTCTCACAGGATTGCCCCCCTTCAGTTCCAGTCACAAGTCTGGGCCTCCCATATTTCCAACCAACTGGCTATAAATTAGAAGTTCCCATGCCCTCCTCATCAAGTGTGATAATTTGATAGAATGGCTCACAGAAGTCAGGAAAAAAGTTCACTTACAATTACTGGTTTACCGTAAAGAATACAGCTCGGAACAGCCAAATAAAAGAGATGCATAGAGCAAGGTATGTGGAAAGAGACAGGGCACTTCCATCCTTCTCTGGATGTACCACCCCTAGCACCTCCATGTGTTCACCAACCTGGAAGCTCTCCAAACCCCTTCATTTATGACTTTTACAGAGATTTCAGTACATAGTCATGGTTGATTAAATCATTGACCATTGGTGATTAACTCAATTTCTAGCCTCTCTCCTGTCCTCAGAGGTTGGGGCCGGGTTGAAAGTTCCAATCCTGGATAATACCTTGGTCTTTCTGGTAACAGCCCTTATCCTGGAGCTATCTAGGGACCTCCAGCCACCAGTCATTTCATACAAAAAGACATTCTTATCTTTCCAGGGATTCCAAGTGTCAAGAACTGGAGTCAAATACCAAATATTAGAACAAAAGATGCTCCTAGCACTGCTATTACTCAGAAATTTACCAGATTTTTAGGAGCTCTGCCTCAGAAACCAGGGGCAGAGATTAAATATATATTTCTCATTATGTCACATGCTGGTACCATAATCTAGGCTCTTACCTCTTGGTTCTTAGATTATTATCTGATTATTATCATATTGTCATAGATTATTATAACAGATTTTCCTGATTTCTTTCATTCATAAATTTAATCCATCCGTTATACCTAGTTAAAATTATTTATTTCAATAATTATTTACTAATTAAAATTCTTTAGTATAATTCCAGTGAGAGATTTCAGATCAAGATTTGTCTTTTCATTATTATAAGAATACTCATATTCACTCCTGTCTTTATACCTTTTCTCAAATGCTGGCCTTCGTTTTTCAAAAAGGGAGCCATTTCTTATCTACAATTGATGTGCCTTTCCAGGTTGAATTGGAATCACCTTGCTTTCCCCCTAAACTTTCTCCCCAAGCTCTTCCTTATTTGACATTCTACAGTAATTATTATCTATACAATTCATCCCAGAACTAAATTATATGTTGTTTTTTCATTTATTTAAGTATTCATACATTTGCACATTTGTTAATTGAATTAGTTAATTCACTCATTCATTTGACAAATATTTATCAAGAACCTATTATGTGCTAGGCTTTCCTCTAGACTCTGGACAAAGTGTAGACAAATATATTTTTTAAATCAACTTTATTGAAGTTAATTTACATTCAATAAAATGCACAGATTATAAGTGAAGAGTTCAGTGAGTTTTTACAAATACTCACCCCTGTGTAAACTATGCCACACTCAAGATGTAAAATATTCCCATCATCTCCAAAGTCCAAAAGTCTCTTTGTGCACCTAATAGTCTGCCCCGCCCCCACTCAACACCCCTGTCTCTGCCCATCACCATAGCTTATCATGATATTTAAACTTCAAAAAAATGAAGTCATACCACATGATATCTTTAATTCTGGCTTCTTTTGCTCATAATTATGTCTGCAAGATTAATCTGTTACATTTTTCACATATTGTACATATTTTATTGACAAGTATTATTCCATTGTACAAATATCCACATATTTCTTTATTACCTGTTACTGGATATTTGGATTGTTTTTAATTTCTTGCTATTGTGAATAATGCTGCTATAGACATTTGTGTACAAATATTTCTCTTAAAGGAATTTTACATTTTTCTTCATTAAACCTATGGATAGAATTGCTGAATCACATGGAAGATATATATTGTAAAGTATAAGAAACTTTCAAACTGTTTCCCTAACTAGTTGTATCACAGAAGTGGAGAGTAGAACAGTGATTACCAGGGGCTGGGGATTTGGGAGAAATGAGAAGATGCTGGTCAAATGGTACAAAGTTGTAGTTATATAGGATGAATAAGTCTAGGGAACTAAAGCACAGACATGAGGATTATGCTTAATAATACTATATTGAACACCGGAAATATGCTAAGAGAAAAGGAAAACAAATTAATGACTTCTAGTGTAAGCTTTGACATGTAAAGAGCTTGGAAGTTATCACTCTTGTCCTCACAAAAAAAAGCCCCCAGAATTGAAAATTAATGGCATTTCTTAGATCTATCAGGGAATTGAGGTCACAGGGCAAACCACCACTCTGAAATCTGGAGAGACAAGTGAATTAAATGCAGAGATCCACAGCTGAGATTAGCTAAAGTAAAGCAGAAACCCCTGTAACCATAAACAGGTGGGAACACTTACATGGTAACCGTCAATAGAAACATATCAAACCAAAATACAAAGAGAAAAAAGAATAATAATGATAAAAAGAACAGCATATCTAAGAGCTATGAACAAATATAAAAAATATAACATACTAGTAATGGGCATACACAGAAGGAGAATAAAAAGAGAAAGGAGCTGAAGAAACATTTAAAGCAATAATGGCTAAGAATTGTCCAAAATTAATAATACTAATTGTAACAAGTATACCACATTAATGCAAGATGTTAACAATATGAGAACCTGTGTGTTTCAGGTAGAGGGTATATGGGAATTCCCCTGTACTGTTCTGAGATTAATTTTTTTTAAAAATTATTTCTTTAAAGTTTTAAGTTTTGTTATTTTTTTCAGTTTTTGCCCTAGGAATTAAAGTTCTTCCTCTAGATCTAATTTTTCATTTATTATCATTTTCCTTCAGCTAGAAGAACATCCATTAGTGTTTCTTATAGTGCATGTCTGCTACTGACAATTTCACTTTTTATTCATATGAAAATGTTTTAATTTCATATTTATTTAAAAAATATTCTGTTGAATATAGAATTTTGTTTAATATTTTTCTTTCTTTATTCAACACTTTAAAGATAAAACCTCAATATCGTCTGGCCTGCATTTTAACAGTATGTATATGTGTACGTTTAAGATTGTGTCTGCTAAATCTAACATCTGGTTTAACTTGGGTCAGGTTTTTTCTTTTTTTTTGGTCTACTTTTTTCCTTGAATATGGTTCTCATTTTTCTGTTTCTTTGCATATCTAGTAATTTTTTATTGCTTATGGACATTTCGAATGGTACATTAAAGGGACCCTGTGCTCACTTATATTCCTCTGAGGAAAGTTGATTCTTTGTCTAACAGGAAGTCTTTTACTGGATGATCACCCTGAAGTTGTGTAATCTTTTTTTGTTAGGGTGGGTCAGTGGAAAGCTCAAAGTATTTAAGAAGCTCCTCTAAACATGCAGGAACTTAAACTTCAAACATTGTCTTTTCTGTGGATCTTGTCAATGTTCATTTTTAGGTAGTATTTTTAAGGTAGAACTGGAGTAGATTTTACAGTGTAGTTTTAACTTCTAAGGCATGCACTTTTTGTGTTTTTCTGGATGCCTATTGTGTGAAGCAGATCTGTACACTCTGGCTGGTACAACACTCCAAAACCTCTCATTACTGTTGGACTTCCTTTCTCTCTGTTCTACTGTCATCCTCATAGGAGTCACTTACTGATGTAGGATCCACCTGTGCGTGCCAAGACTTTGGCCAAGGACTCATGAGGACTTCCATGTATACATCTGAAATTGACCTTGACCCCAAGCCAGTCCTCTCTGGTATCCTTCCCTGAAGATTTATGTAGCCTTAAACCCTAATGTCTGTCTCCTCATCACAGTGGAACCACTGTGTCCTGCTTGGGCTCCATTTTTCTTTGCTGTTTGGGAACATTGTCTCCATAGATAGAGCTAGAGAAAACATGGGGCTACCTTCTCTCCATAATTTTACCCAATTTTATAGTTGTTTATGGTAGGAGGATTACTTCAGCATCAGGTACTATTATAACTAGAAGTTGAAGTTTAATATTATATTATTATTTTTAATAAGTATATATTGTCTTCAACTTCATTGCAGGCCTCTTGAAGGCAAGCATTAGTTCTTATATCCTGTTTGAAACTCCCAGAACCTTGGAATTTGGATTTCTCCTAGAGAGTTAGAGACCTGTATTGTTGGTGATTAAAAATTGTAATTTACTTGAATTATTCAACATATGAATAGAAATCCTTCTCTAGAAAATAAAGTGACATCAAAATAAGTTTATATAAAATCAGGAAAATAATAATCTTGTGACAATGCTATTTATTGCAGGGTGGTACCATCAGTAATTATCTATGCTTTGGTAAAAGAAAGAATTTATTTCTTATCTCTGAAGAAAATGGAGCCTCAGTGAGTGCCATTCTTTCAAATTCTTAGTCTCTCCATCCTGTGCCTAAAGGGCCTTGTTTTCATACCTTTGTTTTCTATCATATTGAAAACACTGTCTAGTTATTAATTCTCTGTGCTTCTTGGTTTCTTCCAAAGTCTTAGTAAAGTACCAATTAATATTTTATTATCTTTGAAGTACTTGTTTCTGTGATTAGATTTGTAACCCTTCTATAGTTGGCTTTGCACATACTGTTGTGGTCATTGTTACCACTGATTGATGCCATAGGAACTGAGGGCATATGGCAAGAGGGAAGATAAAGGAAAATATAGAATAAGAGTCCTGGACCAAGATGCTTCATTACTCATGTTTCATGAGGATGTTAGGACCTATTTTATGTACAATCAATCAGTCATCAATATTTATTAAGCACGTGTTGTTTGGAAGAAATAAAGAGTATCAGACATAACGTTAACCTTGAATGAGGAGTTAGAAAACTTCCAATACCAAATATTAGTTGGAAAAGCAAGACATCTACGTAAAATAGCCTTGGATTTTTCCCAAAGTAATACAGAAGCACTGAGAAGCTAACAAAGAGAAATAAGATCTATATCTTGAAGGTGCTTACAGTATGGCTGAGTAGACAGATATTCAAAGAGATGGTTATGATACAAAGCAGAATGAAATAGATGTTAAAGCAGCATACAAAGGTTATTGAGCACCTACTAAAGGCCACGCATTAATTCATTTAATCCTCAACATAGCCTATGATATAAGTACATTATTATTCCCATTTTACAGATGGGAAAACATGGAGGCATAGAGGTGTGTGAAGTAACCTGCCCAAGATAACATAACCAGTAAGTGACAGAGCTAGGGTCTGATCTCAGGCCATCTGGTTCCCACATTTTTCAAATAAAGGAGGAGGAAACAATTTCTTCTTAGAGGAAATATGATGCTGAGGGACTTGAAAGCACTATGAGCCAGATTATCATTAGGGTTCAGTTATCAGTGATAAGGTGCAACTTGTCTCCCATTCCCTGAAAAATGTATAAATTCAGAAAATACAACTATCTTATGTTGTCAAATCTAACACAAATTCCCATGCCAAGGTAGGGTTAGCTATCTGCAGAAAAGAGTTCTTATTTGCACCACTTACCCACTGCCCCCTAAAAGATCAAGAATTATCACAAGCTGTCATTCAAAATGATTCAAGTCTCTTAGGATTTATTTCTCCAAGATCTTATAATTATTTACTTACTCAGTTCCGTAGATCCTTGAATACAAGTATGGTTTTACCTTAAGAGCACATATATCTCTCTAGTCAGTGGAAATATTTATTCCTCTTTATAAATTATTAAATTAACTTTATGGCTTAGAACTAAGTATCTCATGAATCTTACCATGAATTAATAATAATTCTGTACAATTTGTATAATGCTTTACAATGTTCTTCCACATAAATTATCTTGTTTAATTTCCATAGCAGTGTAGTGTGTTAGGGAAAGTTGATATTAATAACCCAATATTAACCATGAGGAACTGAAAACTTAGGAAAATTTAAGTCACTTTCTTGACTTTATATGGCTGTGGATTGTTGACCTGGACTTAGAATTAATCCAGCCTTTTTTTTTTTTCTCAGCTGGAATGATGGTGAATTCACTAAGGTGGAGCAACCCTATGAGATCTGGCCCCAAATCATCATCCAGGCAGCCTCAGCCATTTATTAGAACTGTGCCAAGTGGCTTAGAACTTGAGTGTGATAGCATGTTAGAGATGGGAGAGATCAGTGTGTCTGGACTTTTCAGAGGCAGGGAAATTTGGTGGTCTTTGAAGGAGGAGTAGAATTTGAATGGGTGGAGACAAGAATTATGCCTTACTGGATTGAAAACAGCATGAACAAAGGTACTAAGAGAAAGAGCGGTAGGAAAATATTTGGGACGTGGGACTACTGTATTACAAACCATATAATGGAGGTTAGAAATGAAGTTGGATGAATAAGATGGAGAAGAAGATATTAAATCAGAAGCAGGAAGTGGAAAGTGGGGAACTGCATCATGTTCTTGAAATAGGAATTAGCATGCTTAATGGACTGTTTAGGGCTGATCAATCCATTTTTGTTTCTTAGGGTGAGTAATGGTGAGGGTAGGAGATCAGCTAGGAAGTAAATAGTTGATGTTGATAAAGGCTCCAGTTATGGGACTGGTGTAGGAGTGGAGAGAAGGGAGATATTTTAAATAAGGAAAGAGTATTGATACACTGACAGACTGGATTCAGAAGATGAGACAGACAGAAAATTTAGAGATGGCTTCACGGTTTCTAGTCTTGGAGGTAAAAAAGACTGTTGCAGCTACTAGCAGCAAGAAATGGAAAAGAAAGGGAACGTATTTTAGAAAAAAGCTATTTTCCTTAGCTTGTTGAGTGTGACATGATGTTATCCCTCAGGAGGATATCCATGAGGATGCATCTTATGGGCCAATTTGAAAGTGAGGGCAGGAAGAGTTTGATCTGAGAAACATTGACGTGCAGTGGCATCTGATGCCATCAGATTTGGGGTAAACACAGAAGCCTGAATGAGAGAAATCAAAGCAAAAGTTCAGTGTTGGAGGCTTGTGAAATTGCCTCATTTAGGTGCTAGAAGATGCTTGGAAGCACAGAAGGAGTGGTCAGGGATGCAGAAGGAGAGCCAGGAGAGAGGGATGTCAGTGACCCCAGGGAAGGGGAAAGGGTGTAAAGAAGTTAGGCAGATCAGTAGTTTTTTTAAAAAAACAAATTCTACAATAAGAATTTAGAAGAAATATACCATTGGATATGATAATAATGTAACCAGTGGAATTTGGGAGAAATAATTCAGATTGAATAAGTTAATCACAGTATACCTACCACTATCAGTAGATAAGTGTATTATATGTAAGGTTCTACATTAACATTTTTTGCTGTTGTAAATATACAATGTTAGAAAGTCAATGGATCTACAAAGCAATTTGTAGAATTCATCCTGAAAGCTACTGAAATAATTACGACCTTTGGAAATTTTACCCACTTGGATGAAATCGGAGTTTGGAAAAGTTATAATATTTGTGGGTCGAGTGATATTTAAGAATTAAGTACAAAATTTTCCAAAATATTAAAGTACCCCCAAATTAAAATGCAAAAGAAAGAGATACCACTTGCAGTCATCCTAAATAAGTTGTGTACTTTCAAGAACCTGGTGCTGAGAACATTTTAGAAACAGTATATTTAGCCACAATTTTACCAGCTCATCATGAATTTTCTATTTTCTTAATTCTCGTGTTATTGCTAGAGAGATTTGCACGAAAGAAGGATACTTTTAAAAGTTTCCTGTTTCTCCTATTTATTCCCTTACCTGAAGTCATAATCATATTTCCATAGGAATAAATTATGATTTCACAAAGGATTATAGCTTTGGGAGGATAATTAGATGCCAGAAAATGAAGTTTTTAAAATAAGGGTTTTGTTCGTAATATCAAGTATTTGTGACAAACACAATGAGTAATGATGCAGATGTGCCTCAAAATGTAACATGTCATGTGAGTGATGGTCTAAATTCTGCTGAAGGGAGTTCTGGAAGTTTAAAACTTTTCTGCTATGGTATGGGTTTAAAAATAATAGGGTAGGTCAGCCCTGCCCTGTCATAGAGAGTTCATGTGAGGAGATAATTTCTTTTCTAGCTTAAATTGCTTCTGTAATTTTATGTAGCTAGCACCATTATTGCTACTGAGGATTCATTTGTATTACAAGGACCTCGGGTGCCAAATGTCAGCAAGTGAAATGTGCCTGCATGATACTAATTCCCATGACGAAAAAAGCTAAGTTATTTTCCAGTTACTTCGACCTACAGTCAAGAGGCAAGAATTCCTTAAAAATTCCTGAGAAAACAATTGTTCAGGGTTTCCCAGGGAACTCACTTTTTTCCACCCTAGGATCTTCTACCCAGATAGAATTTCTATTCTATCTGGAAATAGAAATTCCCTACATGTGACAATCTGCTCAGCAGTGAAAGGTAAGCTCTAAGGTAGCATAGATGGAATTATGTCTCCAGTGCTTAGTTTAGCATACTGCCTGGTACAACGAAGATCGTGTGTGCATGTGCGCAGGTGCACGTGTGTATGTTGAATGAATTCAATGAAAAGGGGATCAGTCAGAGCGTTTTTAGTACTGCTCCTGAGAGCAGACTACTTTTTGCTCTGTGTCTGTAGGAAAAACCTTCCCTCTGCCTCATTTTCTCAAGCTAGGAAGGAACCATGTACGCTAGTGCTTCTCTTATGTTTTGGCAGCATGAGCGTTTTCCAACGTGTCTGTGTGTGTCTTCTGCAGAAGTGTCTTCCCATAATACTGTTCCTACCCATTGTGCCCACTCACCCAAGATAGAGGCCCGAGGGCATATTTCAATATGAATGTGCTTTATGAGGTTTGGTTCCCAAGTTTGTGAGTGGGGAGAAAAAAACATGGCAGAAGATCAACAATCATGTTTTTTTTTGCTTTCTTTTTTGAAAATTATATGACAAAATCCTTGTCATCTGAAGAGGCAAAAAATATTCAGCCAGAGAATGTAGGACGCTAGTATATTAGACATGTGTTAATTAATAATGACATGTTAATTTTCCATATATTATAGTTTTTCAGGTTTTTTAAAAATTTGTGATTTGTTTGAGACTTCTTGTTTTAAACAAACATTTGCTTGAATATCTAATTTGTATTTATAATTTTGAATTACTTTTCCTAAAAAGAAACACCCAAGTTGTATAGGCTTCAGGCAGTACAAAATCTGTTTCCCATCCCACTTGGCCTCATGCTTGCATTTCTCTAATAAAACAAGCCTACATATTACCATTTTAGTTGATGGGAAAGAAAAATGGATAAGAGGTCTTGGCCTCCTTCCCTTTGTGTCCACTGAGAGAGACAAGAAAACCCTTTAGGCAATCGATATCCCAGGGGTGATGAGCTCCTAGTCACCTCTACTGAGAGGACAGAAGAAGCAAAAAAATACTTCCAGGAAAAGTTCGTAGGTTCTCTGGTCTCACAGATACGGTTAAAAAAGTGCTGAATTTGGAGTAAAAAAAATGAATTATTATTCCTGACCTGCCTCTTATGAGCTGTGGGAACTTAAGGAAATCACTTCACTTTGCCAAGCTTCGGTGGTCTCTCTTGCTCTCAAATGTGGTTTTTATCTTCACTTACTTCACAAAGATCTTCTTTGGATCAAAAGACATAATATATGTTAAAATTCATTGGCATAAATAAAGGCGTACTGGTTTAAATTGTTAGTGATATACCTTACTTCTCAGTAGGGACAAAACATGTTCTGTGATGGAGTAGGAAGGCACCTCATCTACCCCTCTTCAGTGTTCAAGATAATTGTGGACACTGGAATGACAGTTGAGGAAGATGAGAAGTTGGGTGACAAGTAGCCAAAGAAAAGTGTCTTCAGTAGAATTCCAGCCTCGACTTCCCTTGTTTGTGAGTGTATCTCACCTAGTCCGTCAGCTGGCTAATGTCTAGCAACATCCGTCTAATTATTTTTGGTACTTTTAAAAAATTATAATAATCCATGTATTTATGGCTACTCTATTTTCCAGAACTGATGGTGCACATAACAGCCCAAATCAAATGATACAAAATGGTAATTGCTGTTACCTTTACTTTTGTTTTGTGCAATTCATGAAGAAATATCATCATGGGTGGCCATATTGTAGAGTAGAAATATCATTCTACTAGTAATAGGAAAATTCTATTTAGTTACAGCTTTTAAAAAGGCAGTATATACTTGAAATGAGTCATATACTTTCTCTGAGTTTTAGGTCCTTTACTGGTAAAATAATGTCAGCCCAATTTTACCAAAAGTATTATGAAGATCAAATAATAAGGAAGGGATATTGAAGGATCTTGCCAAGCCTATAAAGTCTACTCAATTAAATGGTGATATTATTTCCTAAGAACTCCTAATGAGGAGGCAGTAAAATACATTAACTATGAGATTGAAAAACAGAGAAATAAGCAAATGCAAAATCTACTATTTGATAATTCCTGGAGCCATTAGCTCGATAATATACACACACAAACATAAGAAAAATAAATGAAAAACACTTCTTTTATCTAAACTTGCCCTTTTCTTTTCTGGATGGTCTCATAATGATAATCTGGAGTCTACCAATTCCATCTTAAGGGATTGTTTGAAGCATTTAATCAATCTTTTATAAAATGTATATGTCTGCTGCTTTTATAATTGTGACTGAAAAAAGGAGGTGCTGGATATATTTTGCACATTTTCTGATTCTCAGACAGAGTCGCTGGCAAGGATTCTGTACCACAAATTCCCACAATGCACTAGTGATAAATTTCCTTCCAGGCAAATATCAGCTAACTGTAGTATATAGACATCTGCCCACATTGGAAGAAACAAATCTTAAAACTGCTATTCCATAATCACAGAACTGAAAGAACTGCATAAGTGAAATGACAGGCTATTAATTCTGGTTTGGAAAGCATGAATAGGACTTTTGATGAAGTTTAATTTTCTTTTGGCTCTTCAGAAATGGATAAATCATTTAAAATAAAAATAGATGTATTATAACACACTCATTTCTCTCAATATTTATTATTTGGGGAAAAGTGTTTTTTTAATAATGAAAAATAATGATCAAGTGTTCACATGAATGCTTCTCTGATGCCTCACTGAGCTCTAGACTTGAAAACTATTTGGCATAATTTAAGTAAACCTCCAGTATATACAATTTTAATTGAAAAGATATATTTCATTAAGTGCTGTCACACATCACTATTGTTACTAAATGAGGCTTGGTGGTACCTCTAAGACACTTTTCTACTGACTGGTTTTTGTCTCCAACCTGAGCCAAATATAGCCTTCAAGATAGATATCAGCTATCATACATTGCATATGAGATATTATGTAGATACAGATATGGTATACATTGTTATGTTTTATAGCATTTATATGATGTACATTCATATGAATATTTTTATCAGCAATTTCACTATAAAACTTTAGTGACATAAGAATAATTATCAATTTTTAAAAGTCTTGCACCTGGAAAAGTATTTATAGTTCTATGAATTAATCAATACAGAATGCTATGACAGTAAGATACAGAAAGGGACAAAAAGAGGAGAAAGCATTTTGGAAATAAATATACCCTATTTAATATAAATAAATAAAAATAAATATGTCAGTCTAGAATGTGTGAGTAAGAAAGTTAGAGTTCTTTTTTTGTTTTTGCAAATTCTTTTTCTCATTTATGAGATAATGAGCTTTATTTTCTATTTTTTTCTGAGGTTGGCAAATTCACCTTGAAAAAAAAAATTATTCACATAAGAATAATTATCAATTTTTAAAAGTCTTGCACCTGGAAAAGTATTTATAGTTCTATGAATTAATCAATACAGAATGCTATGACAGTAAGATACAGAAAGGGAAAAAAAGAGGAGAAAGCATTTTGGAAATAAATATGCCCTATTTAATATAAATAAATAAAAATAAATATGTCAGTCTAGAATGTGTGAGTAAGAAAGTTAGAGTTCTTTTTTTGTTTTTGCAAATTCTTTTTCTCATTTATGAGATAATGAGCTTTATTTTCTATTTTTTTCTGAGGTTGGCAAATTCACCTTGAAAAAAATGTAGGAAATAACACTGAGAAAGGCATATGCGCACTACCACTGCATTTTAATTAGGACCCCACATAATCATATCTAAGTTTACTTGTGTTCCCTGCAAAGTATGGTAGGGCCAAGGAGCCAATAGGACCATTCTGCCTCAGTCACTCTAGAACTCACTGAAGTTTTAGTGAGCACATAGGTAACAACTGACGGCTCAGTGAATAACTTAATTCACGTGGAAAAAAGTACTAATGGAAATCCACCACTTTTCTCCATTTGCACCAAATCTGGGCTTTTACTACAGGATGCTGGTTGCATCTAACATCGTCTCCAACTGTTTCTTCTTCCCCAAAGCCCCAGGATAATGCCTGTGGCCGCTGACACCAGCAGTGCGGTGGCTATCAGTGTAGCAGAGGTGACTTGTTTCCATATCCTTCCATATAAGCGGTTGCCCTACTGGGCTCCCCAGGTAATCACAGCTTATTCATATACTTAAGAATTTACAGTTGGTAAGAATCTCAAAGAATAGAAGCTCAAATTAAGACAAACATCCAGGTCTTCTCCTCATTTTTCATTTTTTAATATTTTGAGGGAAATATTTGAAACATGGACTCATACAATTGTCCAAAAAAGATTCCGAAAATATGTTATTGAGGTTTCTCTTTTTACAATCCTATCTGAAACTTGACACTAAGTTTTGTTTTTTAATTACTGTTATTAACAAGTTGAGAACACTTTCTGTTTTATAAGAGGTTGAGACTTGAATGTACTTTTGGAGCAGACTGTCCCTTGTTTGGGGGGAAAACATACCTGAATGTATCTTTTAAGACCTATCTTATAATGCAGAGGTACACCTCAATTTTCCTTAAGGAAAACTATTTTTTAAATGCAGCTCTTGTAGCCTGAGATTATTTTATTTTATTTATTTATTTATTTTTTTGCGGTACGCGGGCCTCTCACCGCTGTGGCCTCTCCCGTTCCGGAGCACAGGCTCCGGACGCGCAGGCTCAGCGGCATGGCTCATCGGCATGGCTCATCGGCCCAGCCGCTCTGCGGCATGTGGGATCTTCCCGGACCGGGGCATGAACCCGTGTCGCCTGCATCGGCAGGCGGACTCTCAACCACTGCGCCACCAGGGAAGCCCTTAGCCTGAGATTCTTGATGAAAATTGGTAAAGGAAATCCTATGGGAGGCTGAGGCAGAGCTGTGGCTCTAAGACTTGGTGGGATTGTGTGGAGAGATTTCCTTTTCCTGGTACAAACAGCTTGTGTCTGTAATTTTTGTCTTGCACATCTTATGTGCATGCATATGTCTGTGCAAGTGAGAACATGTGAGAGAGAAAGAAAGAGAGAGAGAGAGAGAGAGAGAGAGAGAGAGAAAGAGCTTTTATTTGAGTAGTTCTTCCCCTGAAATAGGAGAGCATAAGATGGGAAATCAGCAGGAATGGGTTTTCAGGCTTGATGCTTGATGTCCATCTATGGGAAAGCAAGGCTATGAGAAAAGACCAGATTCTTTTATAATTTTTTTTATAATTAATTAATTAATTTTTGGCTGTGTTGGGTCTTTGTTGCTGCGTGCAGGCTTTCTTTTGTTGCAGCGAGCTGGGGCTACTCTTCGTTGCAGCGTGCAGGCTTCTCATTGTGGTGTCTTCTCTTGTTGCGGAGCACGGGCTCTAGACATGTGGGCTTCAGTAGTTGTGGCGTGTGGGCTCAGTAGTTGTGGTGCATTGGCTTAGTTGCTCCGTAGCATGTGGGATTTTCCCTGACCAGGACTTGTACCCATGTCCCCTCCATTGGCAGGCAGATTCTTAACTACTGTGCCACCAGGGATGGCTTCTTCGTCCCAAGAAGACCAGCTTCTTCTTGGCTTAGCTTGACATGGATTGGCCAATGGATATTCAACTCATCCTGCCACACAAGATCAAATAATCTAATATACTGATTATATTCTGATATAATTGTTGTTTAGGAGCTAAAGAATAAATCCACCTGTGGTGGGTATTAATGATCAAGATAATAATAGCTAATACCTACTGAGCACTTAATGTATGCCAAGCAATATTCTAAATGTTTTATATATGTCAACTGTTACCTGTATAACAACTCTGAGGAGGAACAATTAATGTCTCCATTTTACAGATAAGGAAGCTGAGGCTTACAGAGAGAACTTTCTTATAGCTCTAGAGATAGATTACAATTTGGTAGGGAGCTGTACTCGAAGGGTTGATGAAGCCATGTTGCATGTTGTGTCTTGTCTGAGTTACCGAGAAAAGTCATCATTTATGACAATACTTAAGAAGGGTTCTCTCAGTGGGCTTCCCACCAGGCATTGAGAACTGAAAAATTCATGAAAGCACCCTGCTGGCGAAAGAGCCAGCCAAAGGCACATGCCACACAGAATTCAGCTACATCTGATTAGAATTCTGTTAGTCAGGTAAGATTTTTTCTTGGCACCCTTACCTTTTCTCTGTCCCCTTTGCCTGAAATTCAGGTTTCCTGGGTTGTTGTACTGTTATCCTCTACATCCATTATAATGTGTTGATTGACATGATCCCAAACATCAAACTATCCTTACTGCTGTTATATTAGTACATATTTTTGAATAAACCTGACCAACCTTATTTATTTTTACCTTCCTGAAGATAACTATTCTTACTTCTTTTGTGTGTGTGCACATGTATATGTGTGTATCATTGGTGTCTAGCTTTTTAAAAAAGTTGTGAATTCAAATGATCCTTGTTTTATTCCTAATCTCAAAGAGAAAGTATGACTATTCATTAAATAAGATATTTTGCTGTAGGCTTTTGGTAAATACCTGTAGAAGATTAAGAATATCCCTTCCATTTTTAGTTTTCCAAGATTTTCTTTTTAAATCATGGATCAATATTAAATTTCATTAAACTTTTTTTCTACATTAATTGAGATGATCATGTGGTTTTTCTTCTTTACTCAAAGGATAGAGTACAATGATTTTCTAATGTTAAATCTACATTGCATTTCTGAAATAAATGCTACTTTGTCATGATATATTGCATTGCTTATTGAAATAGTTTTGCTAATACTTTGTTTAGAATATTTTGCATCTATGTACATGAGTGAGTTTGGCCTATGTTCTTCTTTTCTTGTACTGTTATTTTTGTGGTTTGGTATCAAGGCTATGATGGCCCCACAAGGAGCTGAAAAATGTACTCACTTTTTCTATTTTCTCAAAGAGGGTATGTAACACTGGTGTTATTTCGTTCTTATGTGTTTGGCAGAATTCCCTGGTGAAAATTTATTGGTCTGGAATTTTCTTTGTGCAATGATAATACAGTTGAACTTCCTATTTACAGAAAGGAAAAATAATGCCAGGGAAAGAGTGACACATTTAGTACTGACAGCCCTAGGTGCTTGACTTATCTCATGTACCTGAAATTATTGAAAATATCTTTAATAGTTAAATGTGCACTATATAGATTTTTCTATTTTTTTTTTAGTTTTATGAATTGCAGTTTATAGAATTTTTAAATTTCATCTAAAATTTTATTTGTCAACAAATAAACAAACAAAGTTGTTTATATTGTACTATCTTTTAATGCCTGATCTTTATTGATGTTTCCTTTTTATTCTTGGTATTGGTTGTTTGGCTTGTTCTTTTTTCTCTTGATCAAGTCTCACTGGAGCTTCATCAAATTTATTAATTTTTTCAAAAAATTAATTTTTGGCTCTGTTGCTGTTCTCTAAAGCAGTACCCCAGTGAGGCAGCCAGAAATTAGAAGGGCTGGCTTCCTTGGGTGATCAGGGAGGCAGCGTGTATGCATGTGGCCCATAGGCAGAGAATCACTAGACAGCAGTGAACCAGCATTAGTGGGGATGTCAAGGGAAGCCCAGAGAGCTCAGATATTAGAGATCTTTCCTTTGAATATCACATGGATCTTTGAGAGTCTAATGCAATACTAGAATGGAGAAGGAAGTTCTATAATGGCTGAGGTGGAATTTTCCTACTATACGGAAGTGCAAGCTTGGAGTTAGAATTGTGTTGGTATAATCAAACTTCTTGTGGACTTAGCTTCATACCATCTCATTTTTGTTTTCATAATTTTTCTTGGTAAAAAATCAAAATTTTCATGGACTTAGCTTCATATCCTCTCATTTTTGGTTTCCCACATAGACAAATCACTTCAAAAAAGGGCAAGATTCTCATGAGTCCTGTTTCCAGCTTCTGCCATTGCTACCCTATCACTCACTCCTGAACAGTTACACTTCCACAGCCTAGAAGGGGTTGCTTTATAAATAAGTAAATAAGTTGTGTGTCTGTGTGTGGTGTGTGTGAAAGATGGGGATTTGATTATAATTTTTAATTAGTCCAACTTAAGGTTTACATATCTCAAAGGAACACTATGGGAAAACTTGGCAATTAATGTTTGTAAATCACCTTGAGATCCTTGAGGAAGAGAGATGCTATATAAATGAATAATATAGTAATGAAAATAGTAGTACATGTACTCACATTCCCAAGCCAGTTGCCTGAATTAGGTCTTGAAGTCTAAGGAAAGCTGTACAAAATGTAACTATCTAAATAAGAAAGTATTTTCACAGCCCTCAAGTCATAATTGAAAATATCTGTGAAATACACAATAAAAGCATAACCCATGACTATGATTTATAATACACTTATGAATGCTTATCATTTATATAAGTAACTATTTCACTATTTGTATACAGTTATTGGATCAAAAGCTAAACACTGTAATCCTTTCTTTGTGATGATATTATGTGGAAGCTAATTGGCAGTGTTTCAACATAATTGCTGAATGTTGCTTAATAATAAATTATAGTTCTATTACTAGTTTAAGACTTGTCAATGGCATAATAGATATTTCTGCAAAGATTTTTTAGAAAGAATTCTTTAAAAAGGAAAAAAAAAAGCCTAGAGCACCTTCAAACCATAAAAGAAATTACTTCCTCCCCACCTGAGTACCTTTCATTTCCTTTCAGTATTAAAGTTCAATAATCCTATACCGATGACAATGTCCCTTCCTTTTTGGCACTGCACAAGAGGTAAGGGGGAGGAAGAATATACTTGTTTACTTTACATATGACACTAAATTCTGCCATTTTGTATTATTATCAGTTGATTTGAAAGTTCTGAAAATGGCATCAAACTTCACAGAACAGGTAAAAATCAATCATTCCCATAGTTACACAAAGTAAGTTAGGGCATTAGGGCTTTACTAAATAAGACTTTTAGGACCTAGAAAATAGAAGAAAGAGCCATTCTGTTAGTTATGAACTACGATTACTTTCTAATTTCATAAGTCTATTCATTTCCTACTTAGCCAATTTTATTATAGGAAAATATCTTGTCTATTTTCATTGTTGTTTGTTATCTGTTTCCCCCAACCCCCAATAAGAATATAAGCTGTTTGGAACAATATTTTGTCTGCCTTATGTATTATTCCCAGCACTCTGACTTTACCTTCCACATAATAAATGCAAGATATCTCACTTCTGGAGAGCTTCTTGTTACATATTTAACTGTATACCACTTGTTGGAATAGAAAAGAAAATAGAGGGTTACTTGATAAGTTGTGGAAAATCATAATACAGAATAATATAATGACTATTTTCTTTTATACTGATACCAGAACAGGAAGAGGAAGTAGACCTTAAATATTGGCAAATTTAAAAACATAAATAAAGCACAATGAAATATCCTTATGGCCTTTAAAGTATTTTCACATAGATGATATACTTTACCTCAAGTCCTGGCGGTATGTGTCTCAGGTCAGTTAAGGAACAGAGTGGAAAGAAAAGTTTGAACAAGTGAGAATGTATGTAGTTGGGATAAGAAAGCTGAGATTCCACTTCCACTTATTAATGATAGTTTATAGACTAAGAGATTTATGTTGAGGTTGAGGATTGGAAGACCACATCCTTAAAGAATTCTCTAAGCAGTTGAAAATGTGCCTGGATTTGGGTAGGACTGAAGGTCCCAAGATAAGGTTTTAGAAACATCTGTATAATTTATAGTCAAGGTTTAGGAGTGAATGTGACCACAAATTCAGAGAGAAAGAATGCTTAGTTCAGAGAGTTGGGAGAAATTCCATCATTTAGAAGATGAGGGAATATTAGAAATTTTCAAAAAAGTTAACCAATGAAATATAATTAAAAGAGGAAGGAATCTTGGATAGTTCAGAGCCACACAAAAAGAAAACAATAGAATGGTCCAGAGAGGAATGTTAACTGTCAAATCTTGCAGGAAGATCAAAGGTAGATGGTAGAGGAACAACAGCTGATTTGGAAATTCAGTCTTAAGAGAGCAATTTCCATTGAATGGTAGGAATGGAAGCTAAATTATAGGATTTACTAGTGGATGGGTGCTTTAGGGCACTGAATAAGATTAATTTTTTTAAAAAAGCTGGATATTTAAAGGAGAGAAATAGGAGAGGTTCATGAAGGAGTAAATGAAGAGTTTATTTTTACATATATTTTATTGTTTAATTGTTTTAGAATAGAAGGACAAGTATATTTATGGGTAGAAGGAATCCAATGGAGAAGGAAAGTAGTAAAAACTAAGACATATAATTTAGTCAAGGAAATAAAAAGACAAGGGAAAAGGATAAAATTATACAGAGAGATTTAGATGTCAGGGGAAGGAATTTGATATATTCAGTGTTATGTTCTTGGTCTCAGCCAAACAGGAAAGTAGGCCATATGCTGAGATAAAATAGGGTCACTGCCATAAAGTGAATGTACTACAGATTTTGGAACCTGATAAACTCAAAGTCATTTCTAGGCTCTGCCACTTATTTTATAACTTTTGAAATGTTACTTCCCATTACTGAATCTACTGCCTTGAAAAATGGGAATAATAACTCCAATCTTGAAGAGTTATCTTAAATTTGGAGGTAATAGTAACCAACGTTTATTGAGCACTGTCTACCTACCAGGTCCTGGTTTAAAAACTTTACGTAATTGAACTCATTTAGTTGTTAAATCAACATTTTGAGGTAGGTGCTATCATTATTCCAATTTTGCACAAGGAAATTGAGGTATCCAGAGATGGAATAACTTTCACAAGGTCAAACAGCTTGTAAGAAGCAGAGCTAGCATTTGAACCCAGGCAGATACATTATCTCTGTAATATATCTAGAAGAGCTTAGAATGGTTCTTGACATATAGAAGATTCAATAACTAGGACGTTTAATTAATGCTAACTTTATTAAATTAAGGACTTATAAAATGTGTTTCTAATTTTATACTAACTTAAACCCAATAGAAAATCATCCAATGAGGAATTAAACATTTTCTGCACACCATAGGTTGATCCTGAGGCCATACCTGAGGTTAGCTATATATGGCTTTAAATAGGCATAGATTGAGGCCCAGATATGTCTCATAGTACCCTAGATGACTAACTTTATCTTGTCTTTAAATATGTTTAAATTCTATAGTGGTTTTTCTCAGTTAATTAAGATATTCTTCCCTAACTTCTTTTTCCTGAGAATTTACAGAGTATCACGATATTGTTTGAGGAACATTGAGGGACTGGTCTTTACTAATTATGAAGTTAAACTGTTATGAACTGAGAAGTACACCATCTTGGATCCTTGGTCTCACCACATCCCACTATTCTGGAACTCTGGTATCTGCTTCTATATTCACCTCATTTAAATATAGAAGTTCTGATCCCTAGGAATAAGGATGCATTAGAAGTAGTATAGCCCTTATAGGGAATGAAACCTGAAACCGAATCACCTAACACCGGAAGTTAGATTATGGTTATCGCAGATTGCTAGGGTTCCCAAGAACCTGCAAAGCAAATAAAAATTCTCTTTGAAGAGATATACCATCATTCTAGGCCTCAGACTATTTCTAAAAGTAATTTTTCATATCAATGTTTGGCTTGCAGTAAAAAATAACTGGACAAACCATGCTGTGAGATAACAAATGAGAACTAGACATAACCACAGAAAATAGAAACAAACTTTTAGGGGATTCAGATATTGTAATTGCAGTTATGAGATAGTTTAAAATAAGTATGCTTTTATGTTCAAGGAGAGAAAGAACAAGATAAGGAACTTCAGTAGATAGCTGGAAAATATTTTAAAAAGGGAGATAGCAGAACTGAAAAAGAAAACAAAGATATTTTAGAACTAAAAAATATGTTAAAGGTTAAGATCTTAATGGATATATTTAAGAGTAGGTTAAGGACAACCAAAGATATAATTAGTGAAATATAGGTAAGCAAAACACATTCAGAGTGAAAAACAGAGACAAAAATGAAAAATACAGAAGAAAAGTTTGGAGACAAAAAAGATATAGTGACAAATTTCAATTTAATGTAATTAAGGTTCTATAAAGAAATAAATGAAAGAATGAAACAGAAGGGATACTTAAATAGATTATGGCTATTTTTTTCAAAATGATAAAATACATTAAACTGGAGATTCAAGACTTATGAACCCAAACAAAATTTTTTAAAAAATCCATGTTTAAGACCCTCAAAGCTAAACTGTAGAAAATTAAAAACAAAGAAAATATAAGTTCAGTGAGAGACTAGAGAGATTGCACTAAAATAAAGAAAAATTAGACTTTCTGCCTTATTACTAGAAATAAGTAATAGAAACAAAAAAATAGAATATTATTTTTTAAATTCTGAAAGAAAAATCCAACGTAAGTTTTATACTCAGAAAAAGTTCTTAAACTTACATATGATAATACTCATAAACTTCAAATGGCTAGTACTGAGGTTCATGGTTTAAGAATATGGAAAAGTAAAAAAATAATAGATGTATATATTGCATATCAGGGCTTGTAGAGAATGTTAGAGATATTAAAAGTCATATACTCTGGAAAATAAAATAACAGTGAGTTATTTCTTCAAATCCTCATCAATTTATTCAACAAATATTGATTGGGTACCCACTATGTGTCTGGTATTGAAAACAGTTAAAACCTGTACTTTAATGGAGCTTATATTCTTGTGCTGAGAAATAACGAGAGTAGCAAAACCAAAACAAATATATATAAATAAATATATATAATATATAAAATAAATATAAAATATACTATCAGACCTAAGAATGCGATACGAATGGTAGTGGGTCTCAGAAGAGGCCTCTCTGTTGAGGTGACATTTAAGCAGAGATCTAAAGGAAGAGAGGAAGGAAGCAGTAGAGATACCTATGGACAGACCTTTCCATGTAGGAAAGAAGGTAAGGGTGTATTTGAGGAGCACAATGCAGGACAGTGCCTCCAAAACAGTGGAAGGGAAGAGAATGCTAGATCTGCCAGATCATAAAGTTGACTGTGGTCTTTGGATGATTTTGTGATTGGGGGTGCAGGGGAGGGCTAGGGTTATGGGAAAATTTTGTGCAGGAGAGTGCCATGATGGGAGTTAAATTTTAAAAGATTCCCTTTGGCTTCTGTTAGGAGAGCAAACCACAGGAAGTACTGAAGAAAACTGGGGAGTATTGAAGACATTCAGAAGTCTGTGTGTGAGACGCTGGTGGTCATCACTGGAGAGCTACTGGAGTACGTGGTGAAATGATACGGTAGGTATTTGCAGTATCTGCAAAGGGTTAATATATAGCATATTTTGATTAAATGTTTGTATGTCTTCTGAAGGATACATTTAGAAGTTATAAATTGAATTAAAGTGAGAAAGTTTAGGGGCAACTTTAATAAAATCTTATTAAAGTGAACTATAGGAGTTCTAAAAATGTCATTTTAATTTAGTAGCTTCAGATTATTTATTTTGTTTGGGAAAGTACAATAGATCACCTCTTCAGATATGAAATAGCAATTTTTAAATTCAAAATATATTTTAATGGTGTATTTCCAATATAGCATTTCCTCTGAATTACGATCTACTCCAAATGTCAATATGAGGAGTTTCACTGCATTGTGCAAAGATTTTTATTTTAAAAAAGGTGTTCTGAAGATGTTGGGTTTCTGATTCTATGAACTCCAGAAATATTGGTCTGGTTCTAGAATAAATTCATATTATTAAGTGGATGGTGATCTCTCTTCTTAGTTAGAAAATTATCCCCAGAAGATGTTTTAATAGAACTACTCTTTTTAGAGTAATAAAATCACCAGGTGTCTTTCTTCGTGTGATCTGGTGTTCTTTCTCCACCCGCATCATTGCTCCACATACTCTTGGAGTTGTGTTCCAGTTTAAAATGAACACTGGATGAGTCTATACCAGTGTTCCAGGTCGGGCAGAAGAATCACCATCCAGACTGTAATTAAATTTCAGTGAAATTGCTGCATTGAGATATTATTTAAGCAAACATGGAAATAGCATTTAAGTCTTTTCCTTCAAATGACAAAATTACATAATAACTATTAAAATTCATGATCCTAGGATTAACCTCTAACTTTGAGATTAGCTTGCTCTTTGTGTCTCAACTCAGTGTCTTATATAAATTTCAAATCCAGAAGAGTTAAAAAATGATTTTAAATAGCATTCCCTTGAGTACATTATTAAATCTTATTCTAATCCTGTAACAGGATTAATTACCCGATGGAGAATTCAGTCCTTAGAATTCAAAAATAAATTATTGGGAAGTTTTTTTTTATAAAAAGATTAATAGATAGGGATCTATGAATCTCAGGTATACCTAACTTTGAGTACAGGCTGGACTTTTCTTTTTAATTTTAAATTGAACAACATTGATAACATGTCCTGCCTTCAGGGGGAAGCTTCAGAGAGTGTTATAAAAATACACCAAATAGGCTTGTTTGGCTTGATGTTTTTTGGAGGTATTATATTTTGTTTTTGCTGATTTATAAAAGCGATACCCATTAGTTGGAAAATATTTAAAGATTATAGAATATATGAAGTAGAAAACCAAAGTCTCCTCTTATACTTAGTCCTTTCCCCTGACCTACCACGTCTCTATTCTCTGAGATAGATAATCATTGCTAATACTTTAATATGTATTTTTTCATGTTACGCTATATGATATATAGTTGGGCATATAAGATATCTAATGTGTCTACTGGACCAAGTTGTTTTTCACTTAACAAGCTCCATGTCTCCTCTTCAAGATGTTATATAACCTCAGTTAACTGAGATAATTTTCTTCCTTAGTGGGTACACATATTTCAACTCCAGGATACTTAAAATTAAGAACAAAATTATTAAAAAGTAAAAATATTAGAGTTAATTTTTAATCTTTGGAAGATACATAATAGATACTTTTCATCTATTTACAAAGTTTAAGATAATTTGATGTATTAGTGTGATAATCTTATAAGCCCAATAATTTAAAGTGTAAAATTGAGTGAAAAAAACATAATTGTAGTAAAACATAATTGCTATGATTTTCAGTTGAAATCTAAGTTTATGTGGTGTTTTGAAATATCTAAGATAAATTTATATTCACAGTTCTTATAAAGTTGATTTAATTTATGTGAACTATTTATACTATAATCTGGAAAGTTTTGTGTGCTAAAGTAGACAATTAAAGTACTTTAAAATATAAATTCACTTAATTAAATTTGCAAATGTAATTGAAATATTTGAGGTTATGCAATAAAATTTGTAAAAGGAGCCAAGCATTATTCAAAGTCCCTTGAAAGTAATTATTTAAATTTGCTAGGTTTATAAATAGAAAAATAAGATTTGTATGCTAAACTTAAAGATTTAGCATAAAAATAGGACTTTGAATTATAACTGTAATATCTGAATATTAATTTTGAATACAAAGCAAACCACTGTCCAGTCTTTTGAGGGCACCGAAAACACTCACAGCAGCATTAATTTTATCTGATACTGCTTTACTGACTTTTATTAGAGTTAGGTTTAGCTTAGCTCTCACACCCCTAGGTGTTCATTTGATGCTGATTGAGTGAAAATGTCATAGGTAACTTAGGCAGCAATAGTAATTAAACTTGCAAATGCTAAACCTGAGGGTACTGGGTCAAGGAGGGCAGAATATAAAGCTAGTAAGGGAGAGTTTGTTAATATGGGAAAATTCTCCTGTGATACACCCTGAAACCCAGTTTTAATATGCTTAGTATCCGACACCCAGTTTTTGTTTTGTTTTGTTTTGTTTTGTTTTAAGATGTTGGGGGAGGAGTTTATTAATTAATTAATTTATTTTTGCTGTGTTGGGTCTTCGTTTCTGTGTGAGGGCTGTCTCTAGTTGTGGCAAGCGGAGGCCACTCTTCATCGCAGTGCGCGGGCCTCTCACTAACGCGGCCTCTCTTGTTGCGGAGCACAGGCTCCAGATGCACAGGCTCAGTATTTGTGGCTCACGGGCCTAGTTGCTCCGCGGCATGTGGGATCCTCCCAGACCAGGGCTCGAACCCGTGTCCCCTGCATTAGCAGGCAGATTCTCAACCACTGCGCCACCAGGGAAGCCCCCGACACTCAGTTTTAATATGCTTCTGTGAAAACTCATAGAGGCTTGGAAAAGAGATTCCAGAACTGCCATGGCAGACCATAGAGGATGGAATCAAAAGGCCCAGAGAGAAGCATGCATGGTGTGATGGTCCAATACATAAGACTGGAAAGCCTAGCAGCTGACTGGTAGCCTAGCAGCTACCTGAAAAGGGCCTCAGGGGACACTGCATATATCACAGCAATGTATAATGCTGTGGTGAGGGGCACTGACATCAGTGGGAAGCACTGTAGTGCCTATTCTTTTTAGGCCAGGGCTGATGGTAGTAGATGCCAAGACCCTACAATAGCAGAGGCCAATTGACAGCTCTTAAGTGTCTAAACCAATGGGGACATGATTACCTTTATGGGCAGAAAAGTTAGAACAGCATCTATAAGGATCTATGGAGATGGATAACAGAGAATGCTGTTTCTAGGGAAAAGATAGAGAGGGCCAGCCAGTGAGAATATTGCTTAATATATACAACCCAAAGAGTTCAAGAATAGGTCAACAAAAGGCTGAGGTCAGATACCTCATTAGAAAGTCACTAACTCTTGACTAGTTTTAAAAACTGATCCTGCTATCAGACCCAGAAACCATCGACTGAAGGAAAGGCCAAGACACATGAGGAAGGACCATACAACAACAAGGCAAGTATATACAGTAATGATTCACCTAGTTCTTCCCTATAAGACCTACAGCTCTTTACTTTGGAAACCATACACTAAGAAATGAGGACTAACTGGACCTTTCAAGGGCTGTTGGATGTGGGGTCTAAATTGACTCTGTTACTCAAGGACCCAAAGCACCATCATTAAGGCTCCTCTGATAGAGCAGGCACAGATGAGTCAGACACTTGACTTATGGCTCAGGTCCATCTCGCTGTAGGTCCACTGGGTGTGTGGACACATCCAGTGGTCATTTCCCTGTTGCCCAATGTACGATTGAAATACACTTAGCATTGATAAAACCTTCACGCTGATTCTGTGACCCATAGAGTAAGAACTATGAGAACCTTGAAACCCTCACAAATCAGGTCAAAACTAGACTTTACCTGAAACCACATCCTTACTCCTGTTTTCCTCCTTTTTTGAAGGCTGTTCCTGAATTGCACTTCTGCACTAAGTCATGTGCATTTGAATCCCTGACTCAAGTTCTGTCCCTAGATAACCCAGTCTTCAACCCTGTATGAGTTACCATATTGAACTATATCTTAGACTGTTTGTAGTAGATATGGTAACGCACTATAATTTAAGCATTTTATAAGTTGGAAATGTGAGTTATATATTCATAAACCATATCTCTTATAGGAAAATTAGATTTTTCTTTCAGAAGTTGATAGCACATTTTCTTGGACATACTAAAAATTTGCCAAGTAGATATTGTTGAAATGAAACCATTGTCTGGAAACTGTCTGAAGCCTAAAGCTGATTTTGATATTGAAAGTAATCTATACTTCTATAATTCCTACTTGGTTTCTCTGAAAAATACATAGAAGACACCAGTTTTTCCATGGTACATTACAAAGATGGATCTTTCTATACTTTTTCAGGTACTAAATCAAGCTTTCTTAATTGTGACAGGTTTTTCCTAAAGGTTAAAGTGCTTGGAGTTCTTTCTCCATACTTTGATGTACATAAATTAGAGCTATGGTTAAGCCTTGATATTTTCCTATGGCATATTTTACTAGACACTTTTATCCAATTTATAGGCCCAAATTTATTTAAGATTAAAGAATTATCTTGGTTTCTTCTACATCTCCTTTGAGTTTGGGGAAATTAGAAATACACACACACACAACTTTCTAGAGAAAATGGAAGTTAAGAGATTGACAGCTGTCTCCCAGTATCTATTCTCTACTTCCTTCTCATAGAAATAGAATCTATTTTTAACTGTCACATGACCAACTAGACTAAGTTCTGGACAATAGGGTGTTAGCAGAAGTGAAATGTGGAACTTCTAGCTCATGTCCTAAAAGGGAGGGGCATGGCTTTCTCACACCCTGCCTCCATTCTGTCGCTTGGAACACGAACATGATTATATCACATCCTGAACCAAGATGACATCTCAGGAAAGGAAAAGCACCAGGGCCCTTAAGTGACCACAATGTAGCACAACTGTTACAGAAACCTGTTATGTGAGAACATAAAATACTTCTATCTTGTTTAAATCACTGTTGTTTTGGGTCTATGTTACATACAGCTGAAATATCCTAACTATAATATGTAAACTTTTAAGTTTGATACATTATCTGCAATTTCCCAAGTTTATATATTTTTGTGATAATTATATCTTCCCCCACCCCCTGTTCTTAGATCAAAAGTGAAATCAAAGTGAGTGGGTAAGACCTGTTCCATATAAAATATTTTTCTGAGAAATACTGAAAGGAAAATACAGCTATAAATTACTAACTGAGGACCTTTCTGAAAAGGTATAGCTGATACCAGTAAAAATAATTGAACTGTGGGACCATGATTGCTTTACCTCTTAATGTTATCCTTGATTTTATAGGGTTTAAGTTTATAAAAGGCTCAGAAAAATAACAGCATCATGTGGTATCACAATGTTGATTAGCATTAAGTTGATCCCAGGCAAATTAGCAGCTGCAGAATCTTTAAAAAGATCTCATTCAGGTCAATTGTTATGTATACCTTTCTGGCATGCCTATTGAGAACATATCTGAACAAAAATAGATACAGAATAATACTTGTCTATCTCTTGCAATTGCTGAATTAGAGCCATATGCTTTTCTAATACTCACTAGTACATTATACAGTCAGCCTCTCATGATAATGAACCCTCAAATCAAATGATTCTGAAAGCTAAGTAGATACTGGGTCCCCATTTTAGTGTTCTTTTTATAAAGTATTTGTATTTTAATGTCTGTGAAATTTTGATTACAGTTTTTCCCAAGTAGTATTTTGACCTCAAGAAAATGTTTATTAAGCACATCATCCCTGACTTGTTTTACTACCATTACCACTAGTATTACTACCAGCCTATAACACAGTGGGGTAATGGGTGGAGAAGAAAGGAGAGAAAAGGAGAAGGTGAAGGGAAGAAAAGAGGAGAAAATAGGAGAAGAGTAGGAGAGGATTAAGGGAGAATAAATGAAAAAAGAGAAAGAGAAGTTGGAACAGGACTAGTAGAGGGAAAAAATGAAATTACAACTTCAGCTTCAACAGAAATAAGTTCAGTTCCATGAAAGCCTTTGCAGATAAGGCTTTACACTGGGACCAGAGTTGTGTGTTTCATGTCTCTAAGTGACTAAAAGTTTAGCTGTGCTGTAAAAATACAAGCTAATAACATAGGATGAGGTCTGACTCTCTGAACTAAATACTTATTTCTTTGGGCATAACCTGTGCTAGAAATTTAGCCAAATTTCCTTTGATAATTTATAGTATTTTTTCTTAAAACTCCTTGATAAACATGGTTAACAGAAAAAAATATCCATAATATCCACCTCTATTTGATATTGATCATCTTTTCACGATAAAGGATTGTCTTTGATAGATTTTACAGTAAGTTTCTCCAGATAGCCTTGACCTCCTTAGTATAAAATGAAAGACCTTTAGTATAAAATGAAAGAAAAAAAATACCTGGGGAGTATATTTAGAGGTAATGTTAACTGCATTTGGTTGTCATGGAAACTGAAATTTTTTAAATGATGAAGTGATTGCCAAAAAACACACACAAAACAAAGCACTTGCATGTAGTTGTTATGGTAACTATTCATTCTGACAAATATTTCTCCTTTTTCTCTAAATTAATCATCTGAAATACTAGTGTCTCAAAATTGCTACTATGATGCATTTAATATAAAATGTATGTTATACTAAGGACAGATGTTAGCTTGGAAATATCTTACACTTATGTGAAGTAACATAACATCTGTATGTGTGTGTGTGTGTAAGTTTTAGTTTATGCACAGAGAGAGACATCCCTATATTGTTAATAACTAAGAGTCACTGTTCCAGGCTAGTTGTTTTAAAGGCTGCCTCAGTTGGGAGAAGATGGGCAGTGATTCAGGGAGACTACTAGCAGGGAAGAAGTAGGTTGCTCTGCTCACTGGTGATAAAGACAGGGGAATGAAAAAGAATTGATATTTATTAAGTATTTAAAGAGCTGGGAACTAAGCTTTTACATTTGTTGTCTTGTTTAGACCTAATAGTTATTAGTTCTTTGTACTAGTGTACTAGTATTAACCTTTCAGGTTAGTACTGTTCTCATTTTACAAGTGAGGACACTGAGTCTCAGAGATGCTAAATAACTTGCCCAAGATCATAGGTGAGTATGTATGGAGCCAGAATCTATATATTTCTGTATTAAAACCCATTCTACTCCTTTGAAAAATGGCTGATTCTAGGACTGGAGTAGAATATACTCAAGATGAGCCTGGAACATCTTGTAGTAATGGAAAGTAAGATAGTTTAAAAAAAAACCAAACAGGGCTTCTCTGGTGGCGCAGTGGTTGAGAGTCCGCCTGCCCATGCAGGGGACTCGGGTTCGTGCTACGGTCCGGGAAGATCCCACATGCTGCGGAGCGGCGGGGCCCGGGAGCCATGGCCGCTGAGCCTACGCGTCTGGAGCCTGTGCTCCGCAATGGGAGAGGCCACAACAGTGAGAGGCCCGCGTACCACAACAAACAAACAAACAAACAAAAACACAGATGCATTGAATAGGGTGTGCCAAAAGGGACACAGGAACCAACTGAAAGAGCTCCCAAAGGCTAAGGCTTGAACAGTTTGAACAACAAAATAAAGTATATTGGATTATATTTCAAAGCATAAAATAAATGTTCCTGGATCTGTACTTATGTAGATGATTGAATAAATAAATACATGGGGAGAATAGACAAATTTTCTATATAAAAGTTGTCCAAATAATTTATATAGATGCTCCTCCCTCAGGGAGGTGGAGCATAACTCTCCATTCCCTAAGTGTGTGCTGTGCATAGTGACTTCCTTCCAAAGAGTACAATATGGAATGGAGAAAAGAGTAACTGTACAGTGGAGAAACCTGGTAAACACTGCCTTAGCCTGGTGAACAAGTTAACATCAACAGTGGTAAGTCGTATTGATAGTATGTACCCTTGATATGTGTAATTAGAATGACACTTGACTTCTGTGATCTTCCTCCCCAAAGCCCAAATGCTACCAATTAAGGGTCACTCTACAAAACACCTTGGTGAAAAAAGACATTGGATAAAAACTAAGGAAAATTGAATAAAATATGGATAGTTAATGATAATGTATTGGTAGTAAATTCATTAATATGACAAATGTATCAGAATTTAATGTAAGACATTAATAATGGGGAATTGGGGTATGAAGTATATGGCAATCTTTTTACTATGTTTGTGATTTGTCTGTGAATCTAAAACTACAAATATTAAACATTCTACATTCATTATACCACAATGTAGGCCTTCCCGTTTATAACTGCTTTTCTTCTTGACATTCATTTTGTCATAATTTTACCTGGAAAATCATAGTTATGCAGTGGGGAATGTGATTTATGTCTGGTCTCCAACCCAACTCTGTATCTCCTAGGGATTTTTGTGTACCCCAGGCTTAAAAAAATAATAGAATGAGGAACAGAACATAAACTATAAAATGTTTCTTACACCCATTTTCACTTTTGACTACGTTTTCTGTCTGCCACTGTATGAAAGTCCTTTGACTTTGTACTGATATTGATGTGTGCCAATGTTACTCTGGGTAAATTACAGATCTACTACTAATTTTTCTCAAAATATTGCAAATGTTAATATTTATCATGGCACCCTTAATCTAGTGCAGAAATCATTTGTCTCTGCTGGTAATAACTCCTTTAATAAAATCTGTATGTAGGCTTAGAATAACATTTTTATTATTTTTTAACATTTCTATTTTAATCAGGAAAGTTCAACATGAAAAATAATCTTGTAGGTACAAAGAGGCTGTCAGGTTTTGTGCAAATTTTGATGGTATTCGTTAGATTTTTATTTCTTGAAAATTGGTGTTATTGCCAATAATCCAAGGAAAAACAACAGTGAAAAAAATTGTGAGTCCCGTAGACTTCTACTGGCTTCAAGAAAATGCCAGGTGTCAAGGGGTCAAGTTTCACTGGTGTTTGTCGCAGGAGCCTCAGCATATCAGCCAGACTTTCACTTGTATTTATTTTATGTTTTTATTATATTTTATATGTTTTAGGGTTTCTCAAGTGTGCTTTTATGTTTTCACTCTCTTAAATAGAATATCTCTTATAACTGTGTTCCATGTGACACAGCAGAATATAGTTGTCAAGACCAGAGTGAAGGGATGATAGACAATAGATGTAACTTTAGACTTATTTTTATCACTTATTAACTGGTTCTCAGTTTCCCTATCTGATAAATACTTGGCCAGTTTGTTGGTAGATCAAGTAAAATAATTTGTGAGAAAAAGTGCTTGTAACTATAAACACATAAATTAGAGAATTATTCCTGTTACTATTGATGAAGGAAAACTATACAGAAAGGAGCAAAACTAGTTGTTTGAAATAAGGCATGCCTCACAAAGGATAAAGACAGGCTTCGCATAAGTGCCTATAAGACCAGCAGTGTCACCTTCCACACATGATAATGAATTATCTTTCCTATGGTGCATAGATGTGTTTTCCACATGACATATTAATGGGGCATACTTGACCTGAACTTTTACAAATGCCTTGTCTATGTATGTTTAGTGCTATTCCAGCTCTGCAGAGTGGGCCATGTATGAAGGCCATGGACAGGCAAAACCCAAGTTGGTTCACACTATTTGGGGAAAAAAACAAGGAACAGTCAAAACAGAACCACAGGGACCAATGTATACCGAGAATTGTGTAATGTTGGGGGTATTAACATTCTATTTTATAGAATTGGCCTGTTGTATATTCAGCTCTTCCTTGGCTCTTCTAGGAAATGCTTGATCTCTTCTTTTCTTGGACAAAGTTCTCAAATAAGTAATCTGCTGTTTCCATTTCTCCTGTAATTCAAATTCTACTCCAGGAAACCCCCAGTCATGCTGTCTATGGATGGAAGAGTTAGAAACAGAGCCAATAAAGTGTTGAAAAGGTTTCTTGACATTTCCAAGGCTCTCTGGTTAGAGGATGTGCTAAGGTTGAGGGAAGTAAATCTGTTCTTTTAAGAAACTGAGTTGAAAGAGAGAAGAACAGAGGAGTCAAGTCCTACACTTGGGGAAATATGTCTACAAGTTGGAAGTGGGAAGAGGAGTTAGTGAAGTAAATAAAGATGGGATCTGAGGGGAAGGAAGAGAGTGAAGATAGAGCAAAGACAGAGCCATCTCATGGAAGATTACACATCAGCAAGAACAGCTTTATTTTTGCTGGATTTCTTTTTTAGATTGCTTTTGAATAAAAGCTTTTGCACATTAAAACAATGTGTGAAGATCAATAGACTAGAAAATCTTCTACCTATCAATTCTAATTCAAGCATTACTTCCTCTGAGAAATAAAAAATAAACACAGGCATTGACTACACCACTACATTACAAATCTAATTTAAGTATCTCTTTTTTCATTTGAGTGAATCATACTGTCTGTTTATAGCCTTATTTCAAAATGCATTGTACTTGAAATTCCTTACTGATGAATTGGGAACTGTAATTAAATGCATACTGGGAAAACATATTAGTTTGAAAGTGGAAAAAAATAATTTTCACTAAAATAATGTTGGAATATGGACGGTAATTTTATCAGCGACTACTCCCTCCACTCCCGACTCTTGAGAAACTTTGGTAGTTTGTACATCTCATTACATCACATTAATATTAACAAGCGTAACAGCAGTCTATTGTGGCACTTATGTTTTTGATTTTTCTACTTGATGGAATAGATCCTGGCTAGTGGAACAATGTTGGCCCAGTAATGATTCCCAATTTAATATATCTTTAGCTTCTCTCTTTAAATCTTGCACATTTTATCATAGACACCAGCATAAGTGAAGAGCTATAATCCTGTTGGCATTATCTACTTTCCTATCTGGAAGCACTGTGGAATTTCTATTTCCTTTTGGAATCAGTGGAGTAAATAGGAATAGGAAATCTTACCAAGCTATGAATTGGCATGAGAAGGGTAGTAACTATTAGGTTCCAACCTTTTTTGTATTCATGGGACTTTGTTTCTTATTGAAGTAAGAAATAAGAACAATTGTAATTGTTATGTTGAGTACTCTTCTTTATCCAAAGACCTCTGCTTCAATTTCACTTGTATTATTTTTTATTTATTTCATGCACTTATTGCCTAGAATGGGCTAATTCACACTGAAAATAGTCATTTCTTTAAACATAATAATTCAGTAATAACAGTATATAAGGCAAATTGCGTTTTCCAAATTCAGGTCATATTTGGCATTATTTGGGAAACCTTCACAGAGGCTGACCTAAAACTCATCTCTAGAGTGCCTGCACTTGGAAAGTGGTACGCCACTCTGTCTTTGAAAAAATGATGCAATTTAATATTCTAGGATCTTAGTTGTCATAGGTGTTATAGTTCATGCACCAATCTTTTCCTACCGGTGCAAATAGAAAAGCCAAAGCGGCTCTGGCCAAGTTCCAAGAACATTTCAGTGCTCTTCCAAGCCACTTGGAAATGGACTTCAGTGATGCAAATAAGCAAGATAAATATACCCTTTAAACAGCAACTAATCAGATTGGTCCCCGTTTTCTTTCTGCTTAATGAAAGGTGTACTCTCAAAGGCTGCATAGCTCATAGGTACCTCTGTCTTTGTTTTGTAGGCTACCCTGAATACCTACATTTGCTTTGCAATGACTTTAAATGGGTCTCTAAATTTGTGGTGTGTCCATCTAACCAATATTCATCTTCCTAACATGGAAACCCCTATAAGAGCCATGTTCTTTTTCTTTTTCTTAGAACCTAGAACAGTGCCTGCTACAAAAAAGATATTAAAGGTTTGTTAAACATGTGAGTGGAGATTTGATTGATAGGTGGACTGTATTCTATCAATCTATAGGTATATATTAGAGTAACTCCCACAGATGAATTATTCTCTCTTGTGAAGTTAAATCTTTTTCTAAACTCTGTCTTTTTCCTTTTCTGTCCTGTTCTTCTTTTGAACCTTTCACTCTGCCAAGTGAGGATCCAAATGTCTAGTTCTCTGAAGAAGGCTTCACTGACCTGTTGATCCTCCTACCAAATTCTTTTAGCCTTCCAGCTCTCACAACCTAGCACCATCACAGACTGTTATGTTGCTTTTAAAATGGATTTTCAGTGTCAATCTTCCACAACAAAATATATGTTAAAGTTCATAGAGATTCACAGAGTTTCTATTATCTGTGTACCTGCTCCTTTCTTTCCACTCCTCTCTCATGTGGCAGAGGTCAGAAACAACCTGCATGTTTTATGACTGGAAAGAGATATGAAATAGGAGGCTTATCCTCCCTTTCTTGTCTGTCTCTGGAACACAGAGAGTAGTTTACTGCTTAAAAAAAAGGTTTATTTCTTGAACTCTATGTACCACGTGGATGAGAACAGGGAAGGGGTGATCCTGGCAGCTTGAGACACAGCTGATTACAATGAGGAGAAAACCAAACAAATGTTTTAGTGTTTAAAAATCACTATTGGTGGGCTTCCCTGGTGGTGCAGTGGTTGAGAGTCCGCCTGCCGATGCAGGGGACACGGGTTCGTGCCCCGGTCCGGGAAGATCCCACATGCTGCGGAGTGGCTGGGCCCGTGAGCCATGGCCGCTGAGCCTGCGCGTCCGGAGCCTGTGCTCCGCAATGGGAGAGGCCGCAGCAGTGAGAGGCCCGCGTACTGCAAAAAAAAATAAAATAAAAAAAATAAAATCACTATTGGTACTGAAATACATAGGACTTGGAAGGAGTTCTGAAGACATGGAGAAGTATGCAGACTGTGGGAGAGATTGCCTAGTTCTCAGTTTCTCTAAGGAAATGAAAATGACAAATATCATCACAGAGTAATTATAGCAAAAAGCAATCAAAATGGTGAGTAGATATAATTAGCATTTTTTGTGATCTACAAATCTTTAGTAATAAATTTTAAAGTAATAATGACATTTGGTTTCATTTTACACTGAGCCCTTTAATTCTATCCAGTGTTTATAGGTAAACATCTTCCTGAAATCCTCAAATTTGCTGCCATTATGATGAGATAGGAAGAAAAGAGTGCTGACACAACACACCTGTGCAGTACTCATAAGTAAGGCATAGCTCTGACAGCCATTGAACATATATAAAATAGCCACAGCAACCTCAAGAAAGATTGAGAAAGTAACAGGTTTTATTTTCCATAAAAAATCATTTTAATGGAAACCCTTACACCCAACTTTATAATAAAATTAACTGTAAAGTTAAGCCTATAGAGTTGAAAGAGAGGCCAGGATCATATTCATGTTCAGTTAATGAAATACAAAGAGGTTACTCTTTTTTTTTTTTTTTTTTGCGGTACGCGGGCCTCTCACTGTTGTGGCCTCTCCCGTTGCGGACGTGCAGGCTCAGCGGCCATGGCTCACGGGCGCAGACACTCCGCGGCATGTGGGATCTTCATGGACCAGGGCACGAACCCGTGTCCCCTGCATCGGCAGGCGGACTCTCAACCACTGCGCCACCAGGGAAACCCGAGGTTACTCTTTTGAATCTCAAAATGAGATCCTGAGCGAATGCTGAAGAGTTTAAGTGTGGCAAAAGTATAATTTATCCTTTACTTTTATATAACTGTGATGTCCTCTCCCTTGGAATATTTAAGGAATGCATGCAGATTTTGTTACCTTACTCTAGAATCAAATAACTCAAGTGGGAGGTAGTCAAAGAATAAGAATCAAAATGATTAAGAGGTGAGGATATGTATAAAACAGCTGCTGTCAAAGTCAAAACTTAATGATTAAACTGCCCATTTTTGAAGAATCAAAGTTAAAATGGATAATTATGTGAGGGATAAAGAGGCCCTTAAAAATATATATATATTAATTTATATATATATAAATTAATCAAATATTTGATGATGATCTGATACTAAGGATCACTCTATTGAAGTTCAAAAGAAGTTCATTTATACCCAACATAGTTTATGATCTGGGACATCATGAATTTTAAAATAAAGTCTATAAATGGCTATAAAGAAGTTTTGGAAAATATAACATATAATAAAATTTATTATGAGATGCATGCTATTTGGGAAATAACCCTAAACTTTTGCTGCTAATTCAAGGAGTGTATTAATCTGTTGTACACATGGCACATACTTCGGTGCTTCTGTCAGAGAAAAAGTCACTGAGCTGAATGGACCAAGGATCCATTCTGGTGAGGTGTTTATCTTCTTAATTGAACTTATCATTTAGGAAATGGTGATGCTAACTGTGCTGAGATATGGAAAATTTAAAGAGCATTATTCCTTATAGCTGTACTTCCTGTTCACAGCTGGCTTCAGACTGACCATTGGATGGAATAGGTTTAGGGATGAATATATACTAGTTGAACACAGAATAGTGGATTCATATCATAGTCAGCTTCAGAGGAAAAAGGAGAGGCCTTTTTTCCTTTCTAGAAAGTATGGACATAATCCATTTCTGTGCAAGACCAAAGTGCCTGGATGAAGAGTAGACATTTAATGAGTCATTTCACATGTCAAACTTTATTATACAACTGAAAACAGCTGTGAAAAGATTTTTTTCTAACATCACATGTGGAAATTTTCTGAAAGACCTGACTGATTTTTTTTAGAAATACATGAAAATTTTAAAAAAAAATATCTATTCACCTATGTATTTTGATCTTGCTTGCACACATCTAGTTCTTTAATGCAGACACTCATATCCCAGTTTAATTCATGTATCCATATTTATTGAGTGCCTTGTTATGGTAGGCAATATTTTACATCCTTTTAGACATGCTGGCTTTCCTTCCTGTCACTAGTAAAACCTGCTGAGAATGAGTTTAGGATTTTCAAGGATGATCAACACATATCACTATGACAAAATAAGCTTTTTCCTATTTGCCTCACACTACCCAAGGGTTAGCTGGGGCAGAAGAATCATCCACGGTGTCATTGTGAAGGAAAGTGATGGGTACCTAATCATATTTTCCAGATATCTGAAATTCTAACTATAGTTAGTCTGCAATAGCAATTTCATGAAGTTGACAGTTTCTGTAAGAACATATAGAGCATAGAATGCATGTTGTGTCCAAGTTAGTGTAAATAAGAGTCTTATTTTTAGAGAATTAAGTAGACAGATAAGGTTATATATGTGTCTTTCACATGCTATTCATTGACAAACTTAGATTTGCAAGAATCTGATGGGAAATATGATTACATCAACACTAGGTCCTTTTCCCTATTGCCTCTTTGTTTCACTATATATACCTGAATTCAAGATAATATTTATAGTCATTCCCTAAGGTATCCTTGACTTGAGTAGTAAAATTAAATTTAAAATGGATTTAATTATTTATATCTTCAAGAGGTACTATTGCCTTTTTCACTGGAAACCCAGCAGAACTACGAGACCCTAATTTACTTGCACAAAGTGATGCTTAGACCTCTAGGCCACAGTTGTAGATATATTTGTATTAGATAGTTTAAGTTTTATAACCCAATATTCTTACTTGTTGCACTGGCTCCTCAGCACTAAAATGATGGAACCTAGCAAACCTAAGGAGGACTGATGGCCTAAAGAAATATTTCCTTCCTTGTTGAGAACAGACTAGTTTTTGACTGTTGAGACTGGTCAGATATCCTTACCTCATACTCAGTACTATCCAGATTGTGACCTCCTTGATGGTAGGGGTAGTATTATATTTAGTTTTTGATTCTAGTGTGCAGCACAGCTTAGCATAGAGCTTGATATTTGCTAAGAATCCATAAAATATAAGTCTAGGCTTTAATTTCAACTTGGGCAGGAAACCTGAAAGGAATAGTTGCCTTTGTATGATATCCATCCAGCACTGGGTCAGTCACATTGCTAAGCACCTTCAGTTCCTCTTGCTGGTTTTTGATCCGTATGTCCCTGGACACTGACCCCTGAAAATCAGTTATCCCTAGATCTGTGTTTGAGTCATGCATCTCTTGATCCATTGCTATTCATCTGGTTTCTAAGTCTTTACCTCACTGACTATTTGGATTCAAACTCTATCTCCTTTCATTACGCAAAGATATCTTTGACTTATATAGTACAATTAAAATCAAAATGGATTTATTAATTTGTTCCTTGACTGTTACTTTTTCTTTGTTCACTTAAAAACGGAATCTTGCTGTTTGCTCCTACATCATCCTAGGCCCACATTCATCAAAGAACTTTAAAGGAGGAAGGCCCTTAAAAATAGCTTGCCTCCACAAGAACCTCTTTTTCTGAGATAAAAAGAGGTTTTGAGGATTAGAGAGTTACGCAGTTTGTACAATTTCACATAATGAGTTAGAAGTATAGCTGAGGTTCTACTTTCTCCACACGTCATTGACTTCCTCTGTTCCTTTAGAATGTTCATCTGGGTCTCAGACCTTGCTACTATTTCTATTTCTTAGATGCCAAGACTCACTCGATTGTCTCAGCTTTCTCCTAGGAGTCTGTATCATGTTTCTAGATCTCTTTACTTCCTGGGAATGAAGATTAGTGTTAAGCTTCAGACACGGTCCCAAAATTTCACCAGGAACAAAATCTTCTGGGTTTCTGATAGCTCCAATAGCACAACATCAGAACCTGCTTTAGGGGTTCCAGAACCCAGGGCCGTCTTCAGTTTTTAGAATGTAGATTTAGTTCCTCTCTCTCCAGAGTATGAGGAGTTTAGCTTTTGCACTCCCTTTCCACCCATGTAAAACCATGAACTCAGTATTCAGTCTGTAATTTAAACCTTCTATCTTCTTGAGCCTTGGAAAAAAATCCTATTGATATGGAATCAGTGCCTACTTGACATCTGCATTAGCCTGCCCCTTAATGAGTTTTTCTACTATCTGCTGATAGTGCCCCCTCAGTGACAAACTTTCCACTCTTCAACCCCTGACCTACTTCTGTCCTTGAGAATCACCTTCTGTTTATGACGGGTTAAGTAAACTGACAGCCACAGGTACAGAGAGTGACGTACCCAACACCCAGTTCAAGTCCAGTTCTTCCACCTCCAATTTCTTTTATTTTCTTATTTTCCAGGCATCTGCATCATTGGTAATCCATTTCTCTTTCTTGTAGATTTTGTCTGTATTTCCCTGTTTCCTTCTTTTCTCCTTCTTCCCCTTTCTTCTCTTCCTCCCCTCTCTCTTTCTTTCTCTCTCTTTCCCTCTCCCTCTTCCTTTTTGTCTCCTGAATCCTTATCTTCAATTTGTAAACATTCTCAAGTTTCTCTGATTCTAAAAAAAAAAACCAAAGACCTCAAACTCCCTTAGCCATACATACCACTTTAACTATCATCCAGTCTCCTTCCTATAAAAGATATTTCAAAATTATATTTCCTCAGCTTTCCTTTACTTCTCAACCCACTGCAATCTGGCCTCCAATTTGAACGCTCTACTTAAATGACTCTTGCCCCCTTTAGCAACAATTCTGCAATTGTCAAATTCAAGGAGGACTTTTGGGGGTTGTTTTCTTTTACTTTTTTATTCTTCTTTGATTATATGTATCAGAACTTCGCTTCCCACCTGTCATGAAAGTGTTGCTGTCAACAAGGAATCCATCTTTATCCATAATGACAAAAATGTACTCTACCTAGGTAATTTCATTCACACTCAGTTTCAAGTACAACAAATATTCAGATCACCCTTACATCATGTGTCCTCTCCAGATTTCTATTTTGACTCATATGCAACCATCTGAAGGACATCTTCACCTGTAAGTTTTATAGGTTAAGAATGACGATATAATTTACTGCCCAGAACAAGAGACTTTTGAGAGGAAAGAGGGTGCTATTACTAAGCTAGGATAACAGGCATAAATCAGCACTGTTCAGGCAAACCACGATGCATGATCATTCTGTACAGGTACCTCAAGCTCAGTGTCTAACACAGAAGTAAACCAGTCAACTTTATTTCAAACATTACCTTCACCCTATATTCTCAACATTATTTATTATTGCCGCCAACCATCTGGTCATCCAAACAGGAAAACTGAAAGTAATCTCTGACCCCTCCTGCTCGTTTACCCCATTCCTGAGTTTACCTCCTGAATATTGCTTGAATGTGTATCTTTCTCCATATATTTACAACTAATCAATATGGCTTACAAAATATTGAAAAATAGAAATTCATATAAATGTAAGATGTTATTTTTCTCAATTTAGTGGTGTTTAAGGTATGCATTGTATTGATATTATTAACTCATGGCCATTTGAGGAACTCTAGCCTGCTTTGGGAAATTTTGGTCTCCTATTGGCCTGGCACGCTAAGCTCTTCATGGTCAGGTAATTGTCTATATCAGCATTTTCTGTTTTCTCCCATATTCACCTAACACCGTCAAATAAAGGTAATTGCAAACACTTAGCTTGATATAGAGAAAAAAATGCAGTTTTCCCCAGTGGCCTTTCTGACATTTTGTTTGCCTGTCTCACTTGTCTTCCCATTTAAGGCCTCCTGGGACTTCTCCCAGGTGAGGCAATTATTATTAGTATGATTTTAGTTTGCAAGCTCTCTCTAATATGCCAATGGGTAGCCCCAAACTAGTAAATAATTACATATCATACAAAAACACTGTTTGTCTTTTTACTCTAAGCTTCACAGCCCCAGAGCAAATTAATCTTCTCATTGTATGCTCTGTTACTTATAGTAAATATATCACAAAATATAGTAGAAAGAGAAAATAAAATCTTTTGATCTCCAGAAGAAAATGGTCAACAAACAAGTCTGATTACTATTAAGTGTTAAGGCTTGTCTATGTTTCCACATCTAGAAAACACACTGTAGGAGTCAGAGTTATGTTACTTTTATCTACATTTTCATTTGATAAAGAACTTTATTAGCAAATGAAGTAACTTTAATATAGTAATAAAAGTAACACAGAAACTGTATTATTCCTTCTTTCAATTCTTACCATCAATAATTGGCCTAAATGGCTCTATTTTTCTTGCACAAAATCTATAACTTTAACTTCTATGTGCCCATTTTCTTTGTCTTTCCTTTGATTGCAAAACAAAGTTTCTCCTTTTCTCCAAAGCTAGTCTCTCCCTCGGCCCCACCTTTCCTTTGTTCTGGCCTCCATCTCCTTTCATGTCAAGACTATGTTCCCATAGTCACCCTCTCTCTCTTTTGCATCACAAATTGCCTCCCCTTTCCCCACCTACCTCTCTCTTCCTTAATCTTCTCCATCTTGGCAGGTGGCACAAACATCTACTTACCCACCCAATCCTCAAACCAGGTGTCATTCTTAACTTACCACATTTTGTCATCTCCCAGCATCCAAACCATTCTGAAAAATTTTGCTTCCAAAGAACATCTCAAAACTGTCCATGTCCCCTATCTTCCCTCCCTCAGCTCTAGACTAGGCCACCAATATCTCTCACTTGGGCTCTCTTGTTTCCCTAATATTTAGGCTTTACATTATAGCCAGAGGAATCTTAAAAATGTAAATCAAATAATATAGCTCCCTTGGTGCAAACGCTTAAAAGCCTTCTAATATATTCAGACTTCTTACCATGGCTCTACCAGAGCCTCTTAGTCCTGTATGATCTGTCCCAGACTCTGTTCATACTCAGCTCACATCACCCCTTCCCTTGCTTGTTTCTCTCTCCAGCCATACTGGTCTTCTCCTTCCTGAAAATCTGACAATAATGCTGTAGGTGACCCTTTGTGTACCTACTGCCTTCAAAGGTGTTCACAGAGCTACCCTTTGTCATCTGCCTGCTCAAATGTCACCTCCTTAGACTTTATTGGTCACCACTTTCAAAATTATTCCTTCCATAGCCATCCACTGTTAGTCTCTATTATGCCCTCCTGCTTTATTTCCTTTATGGCACTCATTGAACAAAAACTCTTAATGATCTGATTTTGCTATTTGATCACTCATTTATTGGCTGTTTGTTCCCACTTAAATGTAAGCCCCAGGAGAGCAGGGACCTTGTCTTTCCTGTTACCAGTGTGTCTTCAATACCCATAACAGTACCTGGCACACTCACAACTCCAGGCCCTGGTGTGAAAGACACCCCATAGAGTTTTTCAACATGGCATCTCTGAGTCCATGTCTCTCGTTTTGGTTAATCTGATATATTTTTGTGTGTGTGCTTTTAGGTTTGTATTTACCTGAGCCTTTTCTTTCCTTTAGTCTTACTGGGACAATGGATTTGACATTGTATAGAAGGAAAGAGCCACAAGAGGTGTGCAGAGTTCCCATGGCTACCATTTTAAAATGTGAAAAGTCTCCACGCTAAGAGATAGAGTGCATTTGAAAAGAATGACTAATTCCTATGAAGTTATTGGATCTACAAAATTAGAGCCAGAGAAACAAAAAATTCAATTTAGTGATATAACAGCCTAGGGGGAAGGTTGCAGAGTTACGTAACAAAATGACAGAATGAGGCAAGGATGTGACTCAAGCACAGGAAAATGGGTTACATTACCACCTTCCTTCTTCAATTAAGGACTCTAAGGTAAAGTGCCTAAAAATGGAAGTTAGCCTGACAGTTGGGATTGTAAGAAAAAGTCACCATGGATATTTGTAGCTCCAGACCTTATATATCTGGCCTGTATTTCTTATCCTTAAATGACCTTAATAACCTTCTGAGAAGATGTGTAGGGTGATATAATTATTTCCTTAACATCCTTAACTGCAGGAAGATTTAGGGTTAAATGTACAAATTACTGATAGAATCGTATCTGTAGCATTAATTCTTTGGTGCTAAGAAAGAATTTGTCCAAATTTAGTGTTTTAGCCAGTTGTAATATAAAAGCGGATTTTGCTTTTTAAAGTAAAAAATTAACCTTGTGATTCTAATTTAAAATATGTCATTGAGTAATTGCTTTAGACTTGTAATTTACTAAGATTATGTATTGTATTGGGAAACTTAAAATACTTTAAGAATCACCATATTTATAGTTTTAATTCTGCTGGTTTTATTAAAAGCATTAGGGGAAATTTTATTTTATAAGTTAGCCAAACTACTTAAACAGGAACTGAAATATATTAAATTTATGAATGCAATTTAAAACATTGACTGTGTTAAGTTTATAAATGTGATCATGGTTAAAATTCACTGGACATATAAACAGAATAAAAAGATTTGTATGTTGGATGTAAAGCTTAAGGACAAAAATGGAGTTTTGAATATCAGAAATAAACCACTAAATTATTTTTGGAACTTAAATTTACCCTCGAGACATCAAGTCTAGTGAAATTGGAGGTAGAAGGAGATTTGCACTTGAATCAAAGAATTTCTTGAATTATAAAGAACCAAAATAAGTCACATTTAAGGTCATGAGCTGTCACAGACAATGCAAAGTCAGTGTAATAAGAAATTCTGAGTTTTAGTCTTATCTCTCAAACTTTGTTCATTGCAGTAGTGTTGTCTGCTCTCAAGTAGTCTACAGAGAAGTAGGAATTTTCTAAGTTGATCTCTCATGACCAACTCACTACCACAGGCACTCTGTACCTCTTTCATCCTCACAGAAAACTTGCAAAGTAGGTACTGTTATTCCCATTTTTAAGTGATATAAATGATTAGGTGCCTTACCTAGTCATACAGCTAGAAAGTGACAAAAGTGAGATTTGAACCTCACACTTTATAATATTAAAGCTTGTGCTCTTTTCACCTAACTCAGTTGCTAATGAGTTACTGTGTTATTAAGCAAAGTAGCTACAATTATGATCAGTCTTTATTGTATGTCAATGCCTTGACCTTTAAGTATCAACTGTCAGGTAAGTAGATGGGTGAACATTTTTAGGGTGAAAGAATGAGAATAATAAAAGTGACTTTTATCTCCCTCAAATTGTACTAGGTGGGCAGATGCTTATTTTTTGGATTTTCACTGTTTGTTTTTATATTTTTTGTAAACAAGGGATACAATCACTATACTCTGACAATGATACGTCACATTGTGATGGCAATTAATTTAGAACTTCAGAAACCTCTGTAAATAATGTGATCTGTAGGAGAGAATTTAGTAATTTTCACTATTTTATAGGTGAACTGGCCAAGGAATGTGTGTGTGTGTGTGTGTGTGTGTGTGTGTGTGTGTGTGTGTGTGTGTTTTCTCATCTTCTGTGAAACCTGTATTAGCAAGAAAATGTGAGGTTGACATTAAGTCCGTGTAGATTGGGACACTGACCTTTATCAGGGTAGAACAAAGAGTAATTAGCATTTTTGAGGTTTTACTGGTTAGGTCCTGACCTGTTGAAGAGAGTCAGCTGTATGCCTGATGCTTTTATGGGGCTACAGATGACTGACTGTCAGACTACATTTATTCAAATTAAATTATGAATAATGAATAATAGCAGTTTTTAAAAATATCATAACAAAACTCACCCTCAGGTCATTTGTGTTGGGTTCACCATGGCCCTCAAGCAGTTCTCAGCTGGGGAGACACTTATGTGGATCAGCTTCTCTGAGTTTTCGTTCAGGATAAAACTGAATGTAATCAGAATTACAGAATTATAGAATTATAGAATTACAGAATTATAGAATTATAGAATGGAAGTAATCTTTCATTCTATCCTGTTCATTCATTCTCTGAGGTTTCATTCTGAGATATCTCTCTTTGGCTTGTACATAGATGTCTTCTCTGTGTGTCCTCATATGGTCCTTCTTTGATCTGTGTTGTCTGTGCCTTAATCTCTTCTTCTTATGAGCGCACCATGCATATTGGATTAGGGCCCACTATAACAATCTTATTTTAATGAAATTGCTTCTTTTAAGGCCCTATCTCCAAATACAGTCACATTCCAAGGTATTGGGGATTAGGGCTTCAACATGTGAATTTTGTGGGGACACAGTTCAACCTATAACTGTAAGAAGTAAATTCATCTTTGTTTTCCTCCTGCACCAAGCTGTAGCTGTAGATCTTATTTCTTTAATATAGGTTGGTTTTGTGTCTCTCCCAAAAGATACGTTGAAGTTCTAATGTCTGGTCCCTGTCAATGTGGCCTTACTTAAAAATAGGGTTCTTGCAGATGTAACCAAGTTAAGATGAGGTCATAACTTGATTAAGATGTGTCCTAATTTACCATAACTAGTGTCCTTATAGGAAGAAAAAGACGTAGAAACACACACAGGAGAGATGGTGGAGGCAGAGTTTGGAGTTATGCAGCTGTAAGATAGAAATTCCAAAGATTCCTGGTGGCCACCTCAGGAAGCTAGGAAAAATCAAGTGAGGATTTTACCCAGAGTCTCAGACGGAACATTAATTTGCTGACATCTTGATTTCAGCCTTTTAACCTCTACAGCAGTGAAAAAATAAATTTCTATTGTAAGCCATTCTAGATATTGGTAATTTTTAAAAAAACCTTTATTGGAGTATAATTGCTTTACAGTGGTGTGTTAGTTTCTGCTTTATAAGAAAGTGAATCAGCTCTACATATACATATATCCCCATATCTCCTCCCTCTTGCGTCTCCCTCCCACCCTCCCTATCCCACCCCTCTAGATGGTCATAAAGCACTGAGCTGATCTCCCTGTGCTATGTGACTGCTTCCCACTAGCTATTTTACATTTGATAGTGTATATATGTCCATGCCACTCTCACTTCGTCCCAGCTTACCCTTCCCCCTCCCCGTGTCCTCAAGTCCATTCTCTACATCTGCATCTTTATTCTTGTCCTCAGGGGATGGATTGTATGGTATTTCTTTTTTTAATTTTTTGAGGAATCTCCATTCTCTTTTCCATAGGGCTGCACCAATTACATTCCCACCAACAGTGCACAAGGTTCCCTTTTTTCCACATCCTCACCAATGCTTGTTATTTGTTGTCTTTTGATAATAGCCATTCTAACAGGTGTGAGATGATATCTCATTGTGGTTTTGATTTTTGCATTTCCCTGATGATTAGTGATATTGATCATTTTTTCATGTGGCCATCTCTATGTCTTCTTTGGAAAAATGTCTATTCAGCTCCTCTGCCAGCTTTTTAATTGGAGTGCTTGTTTTTTGGTATTGTTTTATGAGTTCTTTATATGTTTTGGATATTAGCCACTTGTTGGACATACCAATTGTAAATATCTTTTTTTCCACTCAGTGTGTTACCTATTTGTTTCATTAATGGTTTCCTTCCCTGTGCAAAAGCTTTTTAGTTTGATGTATTCCCATTTAATTATTTTTGCTTTTGTATCCCTTGCGTGAGGAGACAAACCAAAAAAAATATTGCTAAGACCAAAGTCAGTGTGTACAGTCTATGTTTTCTTCCAAGAGTTTTATGGTTTCAAGTCTTACATTTAATCTTTAATCCATTCAGTTGGGCATATAGATATGTTCAAGTGTTATACCCTCTTGTTGGGTTGACCCCTTTGTAATTACGCAGTAGTCTTCTTTGTCTCTTGTTACAATATTTGTTTTAAAGTCTATTTTGTTTGATATAAGTATTGCTACTCCAGCTCTCTTTTCATTTCTGTTTGCATGGAATATCTTTTTCCGTCTCTTCACTTTCAGTCTGTGAGTGTCTTTAGATATGATGTGTGGTAGCATATATATGGGCCGTATTATTTCTATACATTTAGCCATCCTATGTATTTTGACTGGAGCATTTAGTCCATTAAAGTAATTATTAATAGGTATGTACCTATTGCCATTTTGTTGATTGTTTTCTTTTTATAGTTCTTTTTTCATTTTTTCTTTTGTTCTCTTCCTTTGTGATTTGACAACTATCTTTAGTGTTATGTTTAGATTTCTTTCTCTTTATTTTTTAATAGATAATTAAAGGTTTTGGTTTGTGGTTACTATGATGATAATATATAATTACAAATGTATATAGCTATTAATGATCTCTTAAGTTTGAATGCATTCTAAAGGCTCTACATTTTTAACCCTCCTTCCACATTTTTTGTTTTTGATGTCATATTTTGTATCTTTTTATATTGTGTATTCCTTAACTACTTATTGTAGATATAGATGGTTTTACTATGTTTGTCTTTTAACCTTCTACTAGTTTTTTAAGTGGTTGATCCACTACCTTGATTATGTTTGCTTTTATCAGTGAGATTTTTTTCTTTCATAATTTTTGTATTTCTAGTTGTGGCTTTTTCTTTTCCACTTTAGAAAAGTCCTTTTAACATTCCTTATAAGGCCATTTAGTGGTGAACTCCTTTGGCTTTTGCTTGTCTGTAAAACCCTTTATATCTCCTTCAATTCTGAATGATAATGTTGCTAGCTAGAGTATTCTTGGTTGTAGGTTTTTAAAAGTTTCAGCACTTTGGATATATCATGTCACTACCTTCTGGCCTGTGAAGTTTGCGGTAAAAAGTCAGCTGATAGTCTTATCTGAGTTCCCTTGTATGTAACTATTTGCTTTTCTCCTGTTGCTTTTAAGATTTTTAATTTCTAATTTTTGCCATTTTCATTATAATGTGTATTGGTGTGGACCTCTTTGTGTTCATCTTATTTGGAAATCTGTGCTTCCTGGACCTGGATGTCTGTTTCCTTCTCCAGGTTATGAAAGTTTTCAGCTATCATTTCTTCAAATAAGTTTTCTGCCGCTTTCTATTTCATTTCTCCTTCTGGGACCCCTATAATGGAATGTTAGTATGATTACTGTTGTCTCAGAGGTCTCTTAAACTATCCTCATTTAATTCTTTTTTCTGTTCAGCTGGAGTGATTTCTACTACTTTGTCTTCTAGATCACTGGTCTGTTCTTCTGTATCATCTAATCTACCATTGATTTCCTCTTGTGTATTTTTCATTTCAGTTATTGTATTCTTCAGCTCTGATTTGTTCTTTTTTGTATTTTCTAACTCTTTGTTGAAGTTCTCACTGTGGTCATCCATTCTTCTCCTGAGTTCAGTGAGAATCTTATCATTACCTTAAACTCTGTATTGGGTAAATTGCTTATCTCTATTTTGTTTAGTTATTTTTTCTGAGGTTTTTGTCTTGTGTTTTCATTTAGAACATATGTCTTCTCATACTGTCTAATTATTAGTGTTTATTTGTATTAGGTATGTCTGTTCAATCTCCCAGTTTTGGTGAAGTAGCCTTAGGTAGGAATTGTCCTATGGGATCCAGCAGCATACTCCTCTCTAGAGCCAGATGCTTCAGGGATATTCCCTATGTAGGCTGTATGCATCTTTTTGTTGTGATGGGGATGACTACTGCTGGTGTGCAGGTATGTGTGGCTGTTCCCTGGCCTAGCTGGCTGCAAGGTTCTGCCATGTACAGTTTCTGCAGTTATGCTAGTGGGTAGAACAGGTCCCTGACATTGCTGGCTGTGAGTTCCAGGGATGCGTGACTGCTACAGGTACATTTGTGGACAGCCTAGTCTCCCAGTGTGGCTGGCCATGATGCCTTGTGGTGTGAAATTTCTGTGAGCACACAGATCAGCTAGAGGGAGAGTTCCAAAATGGTGTCCATTAATTCCAGTCTCAACATGATAGACAAGATCACAAAATTGGTTTTCCCCAGCATCTTAGTCCCAGCTGCCATCTGCTCCTCCAGGACCCTTTCAAAGATCAGAAAGTGGGCCTGACCCCAGCATCTTTCAAAGTGCTCTCTCTGTGCTGGTACTTGGATCAAGTTAGATTTTGTTCATGTCCTTTGAGAATGGAGACTTGGTTTTCTACAGCCCTCTAGCTCTCCCAAATATAATTCCCACAGATTTTAATAGCCATAAATTTTGGAAAGTTGTCTTCCTGGTACAGGACCCCTGGGCTGGGGAGCTCAATGTGGGGATTAGACTGCTTATTCCTCAGGGAGGACCTCTGAGTTGGGATTTTCCTTCTACTTGTAGGTCATTGCACCAAGAGTGTGGACCCTGTTAGTTGGCTTCTTTGCCTCTTCTACCCATTTCATTTTGGCTTCTTCTTTATATCTTTAGTTGTAGAAAATCTTGTCTGATTTCTTTGGGTCTCTCTCAGAGATAGCTCCTCTACAAGTAGTTGTAATTTTGGTGTGCCCATTGAAGAGGGTAAGCTCAGGATCTCCCTCTTTGCCATTTTGATCCAGACCCCAGAATTTGGCTATCTTTAATGTTTGCTATAACTGTAGATATATGAAACTTCAATTTCCTTTAGCTTTTTTTTTACTCCCCTGTTATCTTTAGGTTCCCCTAGAAATTCCTTCTTAAATAGAACCTGAGCCTTTCAGTTCTTCCAGCTGTAATCCTCTGTTATTATACAGAAGCCCTCATAATAAGGTGTGGGGAGGGGAAGCATTGTATAATCTTATGATTAGGTCTAGTTTTGTAGTGATCCTATTTCCCACACTTTGTCTGGGCTGCTCCCAGCCAATGGCTAAGCAGAGCAGGGATAAGGCCGGCACATTTCTTACAAATGGAGGACTTCTCTGAAAGGTGACTTTAGCTCAAGGACTTCCACTGTCTTTGTCAAACTTCCTTAGAACTGCACTGCCTTCTAAGACTCTTCCACTCAACCTCCCTTCCTTCCCACTTTCCTTCACAAGGACCAGACCAGGATGTGGTCTGACAGCCCTCCTGGCCTCCCTCAGGTTCCTTCCCAATTCCCTTCATTTCTTCTCATAATTCTGTTCCACATTTAATCCTGTTTTGACATATGCTTCTCAGAGGACCTAGATTAACACATCTATTTATATTAAAATAAAAAGATAAGTTATAGAGTACTAATTGGTTTTTAAGGCCAAACACAAAAATTCAAAGGCATTCTGTACTTTTGGTTAAGCGATTTGCACTTTAATCGCAGACATCTGTAGTTAAAGATTCATCTTCCTCTGATAAAGTTATTTTATTGGAAAAAAATGTAACATACTTTGCTGGTCTAACCAGTAGGTTCTCATCAAATGCTTATGAAGTAATTCAGTGCTTCTTGTAACTGACTTACTTTTAAAAATAACTTCTAAAAAATATATAAAATTGAACATCTGAATTCCCTCTTTGCTACATATCAATGTTATCTTGTATAAGCATACTGATGAACCCAATAGGGCTTAAATTGAGATAACATTAATGATAGTCTCTGAGGTTCTAGCTGAAGTTCTTGTTGTCAATAAGCAAGCGGTCATTTAGCATGTCCTCTATTGGGAATCATTTTGATCCATTTAAAATATTAAATTACCTTAATTGGGGAGACTGTTTTCTCCTGCTAATACTAATTTCAAATACAAGGGTATAACTGTTTAACTTTTTAGAATTGACTAGTATTTTCCCTACAATCTAATAAATAAGAGTTCCAATCGTATGCAAATTATCAGTTGTTACCAATTTAACCCTAAGGAGTAGCATCTCCTTTCAGAATTTGGAGGTATTATGTCTCCATCTTGATCTTATTTCTTCTGTCATTAGCTGTGGTCCTGAATGCATCTTCCTTCTTTTTGTGATATATAAGTTAGGGTAATTATCAGCAAAGTCTAAAAATGATAAAATAACTTCTACATTTAACAAACATTTCTTTGTTTTGCCAACTCTTTATAAGCAAAACATTAGATTATAAATTTTATGATGAATTTAGGAGATTACTCATATTTTTGCTTTCTTATAATCTTTACTAGGCATTTACCAGGTTGTAGATGATGAAATGTTCAAGTAGATCCCTCCTAAGTGCATAATAAAAATTGGATATGATGGCCTTTAGATATATAGAATGTTCTATCTATCATCTATCTATCTGTCTATCTTTCAGAAGTTAAAAACAAAAATATACATTGGAACCAATACTGTGTATTTTGTAAAGTTGTGATTTTAAGGTAAACAAGAGATAGTATTATTACAATTTATCTACTCATTAAAATGTGAACATCACATTAGTTGATTGTATAAATATTTTGTTGAAACACATTGTAGGTTTGATCGTTCATTTCAACCAGAAAATTATGAATTTCAATTATTACCAGATATATTTATCTGGAAAATTCAAAGGTGGTGAACTAAAGGGTAGTGCTAAAGAAAGAAAGGAAAAAAGAGAAATTATTTTAAAAGTAGAATTGGTACTATTAATGCTGCCTGAAAGTATGTGAAAAATCATATAAAATTATTCAAGCTTTAGGGAATTGTAACAATCCTGGGAAAACAATGGATAGGGCAAGAAGAATGATTATACAGCCATATATTGGAGCTATTTTATATATGCGTTACTGGCATTTACATTTTTAACTTAGAGAAACATAGTACTGTTTTACATATTTCAGCACTATGATGTGATCAATAATTATTTTCTAATAAATATATATAAACATATTATACATGTATACTTATGTTTATATATATCTTACAGAAATGCTATATTTTGAGACCTTTTAAAACCACTTTTAGGTTTTAAACATTTGGCAGGGACTGCATGCCCAATTATATAATGAAAATCATTAGGTAAATGTAATTAGTTTATTACATATTTACTGTAAGTTCTACTTTCTGGAATGTTATTATTATTATTTTTTTCTTGCTAGATTGTATTGTTGGAAGGAATTGAAGTTAAGGAGCTGGTGCCTCCCTCTTTGTCACAGATTAGAGGAGGTGAGGATTGGTTTGAAATGAGTGTGGCACTGCCCTACAAGGAAGTAAAAGACTTTCTTTCACCTTGAGCAATGACTTTATTTAGGACCTAGAATATAAACTCTAGCTAAATCCTCATTTTATATTGCCTCACAGATACAGTTTTTAGTGATGGTAGGTTTTTAGTCATAACAAGTCAGACAGTGTGGAAGCCATTGTGAGTGCTATTTTTGCTCCACCAGTATAAGGGCATTGTGTTTTGTTCTTTGATTAGCAGGACACCCATGGAACTGTTGTACGAACTAAGTGAAATTTTATATGAAAATCATTTTGCTGAAGAGCAGCAAAGTCATTTTGTGTGATAACAGGGGGAAGTAGTATTAAGATTAAGATGATTTAGCCATGTTGCATTTTATTTCAGTGATTTCTTTCTTAACCATTTTTAGCTAAACCTGCCAGCTCAGTATTTGTAATTATGGCACATAGTAAAACCAGCCAAGCTGTTAAGTACACACTCAGATGTGGAGCTACTGCTCTAATATATCACTCAATCATTTTCCATTATACAATGCAACATTAGTCACCATTATTGTAGTGTGCAGCCTTGATAAACAATGCTAAAGGAGAAAATGTAGGGAATATTGCCTGTTTTTTTTATCTCTGCATCTACATTATGTTTCTCATGTGGTTCTCCTTGCTTCAATTCATCTGGTTTCAGTTGTTAAATTTGCACAAATTCTTAACATAAAAGTATCCCCAAATGTGTATGTTGTAATTAGGTTGTAATTCTGAGCAGAGGTTCTAGTGACATTTAAGAGCAAACTGAGGGGCTAGTGGGATACTGCCAACTCTGGGGAATTTAGAGAGGGAATAACAGAACTAATTTATGCAAGTCTAGGAGCTGATGATTTTGCACAGCTACTTACAAAATAGGAAATTTCTTAGTTGTTGTCCCCCTTTATTTCTCTCAGTTCAGTCCTTACATCACAACTGTTATATATCTAGTGCTTTAGTTTGCATCAGTTAAAATAAACTTATTAATTGCAATTTGCTTTGTTCAAAATATCTGTCTTAACCTCTAGGAGAGCATCATATTGGAACTTCTAGATTTTAAACTAAACATCTCTCTCCAAAAAATCTCACAAGTTTTCACCATTGAAAATTTGGGACCTGATGAACAGAACTCTTTAAAGTTCAGATGACATACTTGCTAAATTAACATGAGCCAACTTACACCTGAAAGTTTTAAAAACTGTAAGAAAAACATTGATCTGTCATACAAAAGGAATTCAGAACACAAACTAAACAACTTCAGGCAGTCAGCGTTTTGGGTATTTGGTGAGAAGTTTCAGGCGAAATTAAAGCCAAAGATGGCACTCAGAGTTCTGGCCCTAGACTGAAGTGAGCCTTGCTCTTTGTGCCAAGTTTTTGCTTTGTGCAGAGCCTGGATGTGTCCCCACCCCCATGGGGATCACATTCAAGGGTAGGTCCTCCCTATGAACCTCCTTTCCCCTTCAGAGGGTGGCCTTTGATTTGCATCTGTGCCCTCTGGCCTTAGGACCTTTGCCACTGGGTCTGCCACTGCTTTACTGAGAGTGGCAGCCTGTACATCATTGAGTGCAGGTGTCCCCACTCTTTATCCAGGTACTGCATCACTCAGCCTGTGCTTCTGCTTGTCCTGGGAGTGTTTCAAGTGCTTCCTGTCTTGGCCTTGCTGCTTTCAGGCCACGGAGGGGAACAGAGGTCGGTGCCTTCTGATACACTCTGTTCTGTCCTCCAGCACCCTCAGCTGAACTGACACCAGCCACAACTTCAGAGCCAGTCAACAGTGTTGTCAAAGATTCTTTCTGTTTCAAAACCAAAAGGAAAATTAAATTTTCAATAATCTCACCACAGTCACCTCTGTAGGTTCATAGCAAATCAGAGTGCCTGGGCATAGCAAAGAAATGGTATCAAAAGACCACTTTCATTTGAAAATGGTTCACCTGTGAGAGTATCTGACCATGCCTCCAGTGTGGGAAATAAAATCAGGAGTTTCATTCTATGTTCTTATTTTGTAGATATGGAACTGAAGAAAAAGACTTGTCCAAGCGATTTAGGTTGCTTCCTAAAGGAGAGGTCTGATATAAAAGCTTCTCTTCAAATTTGTCACTAGCTCATGAATCTCTGGATTTAGGTCCATCCTGTGTTTTTAATACTTTGTTTTCCTGAATTCCAAATGTCCTTCCCCTTCCTGTGTGCTAATCCAAATCCTACTTAACCTTAGTCCTGTTTCCTCTATTAGGATTTTATCAATTAGATAATCTCACTTTAACTTCTTTCTTTTTAGGGTCCATATGCTTTTAGTGTCAGGACTATAGAATTTAATTGGAAAAGAATCATCATTAAAATACAGATTCTGATGCGGTACATCTGAGGTGGGACCCAATATTCTTCATTCCTGACCAGCTCCCAAGTGAGAGCAATGCTGCTGGTCCCCGAGTCATTTTGTATGATGCACAGTATAAGTTCACTGATTCCTAAGTACTTCTTTTTTTCTTTTTATTTTATAACTTTAGGATTTATTTATTTTTTTAACATCTTTATTGGGATATAATTGCTTTACAATGGTGTGTTAGTTTCTGCTTTATAACAAAGTGAATCAGTTGTACATATACATATGTTCCCATATCTCTTCCCTCTTGCGTCTCCCTCCCTCCCACCCTCCCTATCCCACCCCTCTAGGTGGTCACAAAGCACCGAGCTGATCTCCGTGTGCTATGTGGCTGCTTCCCACTAGCTATCTGTTTTACGTTTGGTAGTGTATATATGTCCATGCCACTCTCTCACTTTGTCACAGCCTAAGTACTTCTTGTGAAGAAGAGCTGTGTGGGCATCACCTGGAGCCATTTGTAAAATGCCAATTCTAGGGTATTTAACTTCTTAACCTCTCTAGATAGTCTTCTAATCTGTAAAATGGAGATATTATTACCTACCTAGCAAGATTTGTATCATGTTTGTACAAGATAATATACGTAAGATGTCTGGGCTGTAACAGGTACTGAATTTATTGTGATTGGGACGTGATATTTTAGTTTTATGTATGTTAGTTCTCCTCTCAACTAGATTGCAAGTCATTAGAGGGCGGGGATCAATGGTTTTCTCCCTTTTTGGTCTAACCTATTGCTATCACACAGCTGAGAGCAGAGCAAATGCTTAATAGATGTGTAACGATGTGACTCAAAAGGAACTTCCTCTTGGCCTTTTCATGTTTGGTCTCCCAACTCGCATCAGCCAGTGTCAGGTAGTTCTGTTTCTTGGATCCTACCCAAAGGCTGCTGAATTTAACACTCATGCCCTGAGCAACTGTCCCATGTCCATAGAAAGCTGACCTAACCCCAGATTATGCCATACCCAGTGGAAAATCAGAATGCTGGGTCAACTCGAAGGCCAATCTGAGATTCAGATCTATTGTAGCTTGGGTTTCAAACTCAGAATTTAATCCTGCTTCATACTGAATTTCCAAACCAACCTACACTGTAACTAATCTGACTACTCTGGATTACCCAGGAGTAAAGGTGACCTGACATTAATCCAATAATTGCTTCATCACATTACCACTGTACTTATTTGTTTACTCCTCTCTCTTTGCCACCAGACTGTAAATACCTTGCAGGCAGAGTATGTATTTTACCTTTGGATTCTCAGTAGCATCACAATATAAGATGTATAGTAGATGATAGTTTCGTGGGATAACTCGAGACCTGTGTACCTTTTCTGGATTGGAATGAGAGAAAATAAACATTTACCTGATGTTTATTAGGCTTATCTTCAGAAGTTAAATTAACTTTTTGCAATTAGGTCATTTGCTTTTAATTTTTGCTGTGATCCTGGCCATGTGTCCCCACAAAAAAGTATTTCTAAGCCAAATCATCATAAATAATTGTAATAGTGGTAAGAGCTATTCTTGATTATTTACTATCTGTCATGCACTTTGCAAAATTCTTGTCAAGTACTCACAGTAATCCTGTGAGGCAAACATTATATCCATCTTACAGATGAGGACACTAAGTTCCCGTAAGTTAGAAGTCATGGATTCAAACGTGGATTTTTCTGAGTGTAAAACTGTGCTCTTGATGATTCTGATATATAGCTGCCCTGTGTTCTAATTTAAAAAATTGACTTGAGAATGGAGTAAACCTTTCAATATTATGTTTAATAGAGACATGAATAATTTTTACAAATCATTAACAACTGCATTTCAGGCAATAAATAATCACTCCTAACCACTAGAAACCAGAGTGAGCTTGGCATAATGGAGTTTTCACAGACCTTAATATCAGGGCATTAGAATATGCATCTCATCTCAGCAACCTACTTGTTAAGTAGCCTAGGACACATTTCATAACAGCTCTTTATTTCAGTGTTTGCATCCATAAAGTGGGAATGATGGTATTAATTGCATGATTGTTGTTAAGTTTAATGATAAGTAAATATTTGGCATAGTGTCTTCCACATAGCCCACTCAATAAATAGTAGCCACTTTCATCATCCTCTTACTCTACCTGGATATCCTGCAAGTTCTTTTTAGCTCAAAAATTTCCAACCAAGGGCATTGTTTTCCTCCAAATTTCTGCTTTCTTTGTCTTTTTTTTTTTCCTGCTAATTTGGTGACAGGCATGTGTCAAATTTTATATCAAGCTTTCTTTAAGGAAGGAAACCTAAGAAGATTAAAATCCCCTCTTAGTTGGGACATTTTATTAAAGAAAAAAAGAATGATCAAATAATCTCGATTAGACTAAATACAAGAAAAAGAGAATATCTGGTTAAATGGAATTCCTCTTGACCAACAATTAGCTAGATTGGTGGGTTAAAAGTTTCCCAGAAGGAATCTTAAGCCATTAGCATTTATCAGAAAATTGCTTAAGCATTTTACAGGGTATGTTAATTTCTCTTCCAGAGGAGATTGGTCATTTCATCATGAGAAAGGTTTTATCTTCTACTAGGATGGAGCCATGTTGCCTTACCTCTTTCTCCATTAACAACATCCTGCTTTTCTGGCCCAGAATGTCTCTTCCCAGACTGTGGTCTCTTAACTAATCATCATATCTCCTGTCTCTCTTGAGCCAATTCATCTTCCATACTATAAATGAAACTGTCTTTCTAAAATACAAACCTAATCATTCCGCTCACTAAGTTTAAAAGCTCTCCATTGCCTGATCATTGAAATTTTAAGTCTTTAGCTTGTTCCTTCACAACTTGTTCCCATCCTCCTGATCAGACTTATTTTCATTTGCTCTTTTTAATGAAAGTTTTCTTCTGTTTGTAGAAAGCCCTTTGCTAGCCCTTTACTAGGTGTTCTAAGGACTTGACACACCCATGTATCCTTCTTTATGCTTTCTCCTTCTTGTCCTTTTTGTAAAATTTGATTCATCCTTAAAGACTTTTATTAAGTAATACCTGTTCTCTGAAGTATTTTTCATAACTATCCCACTGGGATGAATATTGCTCTTACCTCCTAAGCAATTAATTAACCCTCCAATATTTTATTCAACAAACACTTATATGGAACCTAATATGGGCCAAATACTATATTAAGAACTTTATAAATATTAACTCATTTATATTTAATATAAATATTAACTTATAATGACACTATGAAACACAGTTCTTTGTATTCTTGGATGCAGAACTTGTGAATACAGAGGGCTGACTGTACTATGTTATTTCATATAAGGGACTTGAGCATCTGCGGATTTTGGTATCTGAGGAGGTCCTGGAACCAATCCCCTGCAGGTACCAAGGGAGTCTGTAGGTATTAATATTATACCCATTATAGGTTAAAACCCTGAGGCACAGCAAGGTTAAGTTACTTGCCCAAAGTCATACAGGTAGTAAGTGTCACAGCTGGGATTGAAACCCAGGCAATGCAGTCCTCTGGAGTCCATGTTTTTAACCACTATGCCACTATGCTAAAATGACTCTTGTAGACCATCATACATTGCATTAAAAATATATTTTAGCGCTTATTACATTACAGTGTTTTTATTTTTATATACCCACTTCCCCTGCTAAACTCTTTAAGGATAGAAACTAATTGCAATTCCTGGCTCAGCACCTGGCATGAAATGAGTGCTCAATAAATGCTTGTTGAATTTAGTTGATTAAGATTAAAACTATTTTGTTTTTCTTCCCTTTGCTGGTAAATGGACGTGCGCGGCAGTAGTTTGCCTTGAGGTTTGTTTATACTCAGTGGGAGGAAAGGTAAGAAGATAAATGCAAGGTAGTTTAGCAACAAAGAAAGGCAATACTAGTAAATGCTCAGAAAATACCATTAAATACTATTATAGCAGTTCTTTTCAGAAATGAATATTTACTTTAGGTATGTAGTGAGGGAGACAGAAGGTTACACAATAATAGAGCAACTAGCAGGCCCTACTTCAATAATGCACGTTAACTGACCAAATGTCAGTGGAGTCACACACACAATAAATGCAAGTCATTGAAATAAATGTGTACACTTTGAACATTGCTAAATGAGGTTGACCTATATTCTTTTGAAAGGGAAATGCTGTTTCTAGTAGAAATCCTGATAGCTCAAGATGGAAAAGCTGGACTAGAATTGTCAGAGGAAAAAAAAAATAAACAAAACCCTTCAGAGGGAAAAAATAAAAGAGGATCAAAGAAAAAATAATCATTTAGGCTTTATCATTATCATTTATGAATATTCTCATGGAATCATTTTGTAAGTACATGAATAAAATCTAATATGACTATTGGATTACATGTTATATATGATTTGCTTCTAATTCTTCAGTACAGATTTAATTATATAAAAGAACTAGAGCTTAATATCCAGTAAAGTTATAGATTCAAAGTTAGAATTATTTAGATGAAAGATACTTCAGAACATATTGAGTGCAAACTCCCATCTAATACAGATTTTGCTATTGTTTCTATAGTATTCTTTAGAAATAGTTCATTCTTACTAAACCCATCCAAGTCAGGAAACTAAATATTTCACACAACGATCCTTTCCATTGTTGCTCAACTCCAGTAGTTAGAATGGCAATTAAGTAGAATAATTTTAATTGCAGTCTCATATGAAGTTCAGTGCTAAAAAATACCTTTATATATATATATATATATATATATATATATATATATATAAATGAAATAGTTTGCAATAAAGTACAGGTTTGCTACAAATAAGGAGATTTGCTGTAGTAATCTGTCATTTAAAGAGAGGAAAAGGGTACATCTTTACCAATAATGTTAACATAAATAAGTGATCAGGTAATTTCACATGATTTTTATACCTTTGGTTAGTCTTAATTAAAACTCTACCTATAGCACTTTGTTGGCAGTAGGGTTAATAAATGTGTTTCAGAATAGCATGTCTTTAAATGCATTCTTTAAATCAGCTGCGTTATCAATGTTATCCCATTTTGTTTAAAAATACCTAGTCTTTGTACTACTGAAGTTACTAGAAGGGAGACATTCTAAACACTATCTCACAAAATGCTCAGAACTATGAATTTTCTGTTTAGTTATCTCTTCCCAAATAAGTATCTGCAGATAAGTGTCCCTTTTGTTATATGGCAGATTTCTTCCTATTGAATGCATCACTATTAAGTGCAGAACACATTTGAATCATTGGTGACATCATAAAGACTTTACATTTGAACAGCTGAAATATTTCTTTTACTTTTTTTTGCATCATTAACTTACAAACTTAACATGTATTTGGTGTCTACTATGCACCAGATAGAGCTTCCTTAGAAGCTAAGAGCATCTAGTGTTGGAAACAAAACAAAGAAAAACGAAACTACATAATATTCTTTATATTAAGCATTTAAAATGAATAAAACTAGTTGCTAAGTGTTTTAAAAGTATTTTCTGTTATTAAATGCATCTATTGCTGGCATTTATTAAACGCTTACCATATGGCAGTCACTATACTAAATGTTTTATAGATACTTGTTTATTCCTCAGAATAATCCTTATAGAGTAGATACTTTTATTACTAATGTTTTATCCATTTTACAGACGAGAGAAGTGAGGCACAGGGAGCCTCATGACATTTTCAAGGTTATACAGCATCTCAGTGGCAGTGCCTGGACTCCATGGCTGTATAGGAAGTGTTAATGAAAACAAACTCCCAAATTATTACTTTAATTGTATACTTAAAAATATCTGCAGGAGAGCCTTTCATTCTTTTTTTATTAAGACACAGACAGTAGCGATAGAAGGTAAGAAAACCATCTCCACAGACAAATGAGAAAAGCCAAACCTTTTATTTAGAAGGAAACTCAGGTTTGCTGATGAAGATAATAAAGGCTTCTTTTGAGATTTTAGTGAAGACCTGAAAAAAACATTTAAAGAGGCAAATGATCCAGTAAAGTCTCTTTGAGAAGCAAAATTCCATAATTAGGAGAAAATGGTAAATTGATTTGTGACAGAGAGACTTGTTCAAGTCCAGCCCCAATATTAGAAAAATAAATGACACAAAGCAGGGTCCCTAGATGGCATTTTACTTATAAAAGTTTCTTCACAGACTGGCTGAATGGATACAAAAACAAGACCCATATAAATGCTGTATACAAGAGATCCACTTCAGACCTAGGGACACATACAGACCATAAGTGAAGGGATGGAAAAAGATATTCCATGCCAGTGGAAATCAAAAGAAAGCTGGAGTAGCAATACTTGTATCAGATAAAATAAACTTTAAAATAAAGACTGTTACAAGAGATAAGGAGGGACACTACATAATGATCAAAGTATCAATCCAAGAAGATATAACAATTATAAATGTTTATGCACCCAGCATAGGAGCACCTCAATACATAAGGCATATGCTAACAACCGTGAAGGGAGAAATAAACAGTAACACAATAATAGTAGGGGACTTTAACACACCACTTACACCAATGGAGAGATCATCCAAACAGAAAATAAATAAGGACACACAAGCTTTAAATGACACAATAGACCAGATAGTTTTAATTGATATTTATAGAACCTTGTACCCAAAAGTGGCAGAATACACTTTCTTCTCAAATGCACACAGAATATTCTCGAGGATAGATTACATCTTGGGTCACAAATCAAGCCCTGGAAAATTTAAGAAAATTGAAATCATATCAAGCATCTTTTCTAACAACAATGCTATGAGATTGGAAATCAATTACAGGAAAAACTGTAAAAATACAAATGCATGGAGGCTAAACAGTGCACTACTAAATAACCAAGACATCACTGAAGAAATCGAAAGAGAAATCAAAAATACATAGAAACAAATGACAATGAAAACACGACAACCCAAAACCTATGGGAAGCAGCAAAAGCAATTCTAAGAGGGAAGTTTATAGCAATTCAATCTCACCTCAAGTAACAAGAAAAATCTCAAGTAAACAATCTAACTCTACACTTAAAACCACTAGAGAAGGAAGAACAAAGAAAACCCAAGAGGTCAGTAGAAGAAAAAAAATCATAAAGATCAGAGCAGAAATAAATGAAATAGAAATGAAGAAAACAGTAGCAAAGATCAATAAAACTAAAAGCTGTTTCTTTGAGAAGATAAACAAAATTGATAAACCCGTAGCCAGACTCATCAGGAAAAAAAGGGAGAGGATGTAAATCAATAAAATTAGAAATGAAAAAGGAGAAATCACAACTGACACTGCAGAAATGCAAAGGATTATAACAGACTACTACAGACAACTCTATACCAATAAAATGGACAACCATGAAGAAATGGACAAATTCTTGGAAAGGTACAATTTTCCAAGACTGAACCAGGAAGAATTAGACAATATAAACAGACCTATCACAAATAATGAAATTGAAACCATAATTTAAAATCTTCCAACAAACAAAAGTCTAGAACCAGATGGCTTCATAGGTGAATTCTATCAAACTTTTAGAGAAAAGCTAACACTGATCCTTCTCAAACTCTTCCAAAAAATTGAGGAGAGAGAAACACTCCCAAACTCATTCTACGAGGCCACCATCACCCTGATACCGATACCAGAAAAAGATATCACAAAAAAGAAAATTACAGACCAATATCACTAATGAACATATATGCAAAAGTACTGAACAAAATACTAGCAAACAGAATCCACGAACACATTAAAAGGATAATACACCATGATCAAGTGTGATTTATCCCAGGGATGCAAGGATTCTTCAATGTATGCTAGTCAACAGTGTGATACACCACATTAACAAATTACGGAATAAAAACCATATGATCATCTCAATAGATGCAGAAAAATCTTTTGACAAAATTCAACACCCATTTATGACAAACACTCTCCAGAAAATGGGCACAGAGGGAACCTACCTCAACATAATAAAGGCCATATATGACAAACCCACAGCAAGCCTCCTACTCAATAGTGAAAAACTGAAAGCATTTCCACTAAGATCAGGAATAAGACAAGAGCCCACTCTCACCCCTCTTATTCAACATAGTTTTGGAAGTTCTAGCCATGGCAATCAGAGAAGAAAAACAAATAAAAGGAATACAAGTTGGGAAAGAAGTAAAACTGTCACTATTTTCAGATGACATGATACTATACATAGAAAATCCCAAAGATGCCACCAGAAAACTACTTGAACTAATCAATGAATTTGGTAAGGTCGCAGGGTACAAAATTAATGCACAGAAATCTCTGGCATTCTTATACATCAACAACGAAAAATCAGAAAGAGAAATTAAGGAAACACTCCCATGTACCATTACAACAAAAAGAATAAAATACCTAGGAATAAACCTGCCTAAGGAGGTGAAAGACTTGTACTCAGAAAACTGTAAAACACCAGTGAAAGAAATCAAAGGTGACATAAACAGATGGAAAAATATACCACGTTCTTGGACTGGAAGAATCAATATTGTGAAAATGACTATACTACCCAAAGCGATCTACAGATTCAGTGCAATCCCTATCAAACTACCAATGGCATTCTTCACAGAATTAGAACAAAAAATGTTACAATTTATATGGAAACACAAAAGACCCCGAATAGCCAAAGCAATCTTGAGAAAGAAAAATGGAGCTGGAGGAATCAGGCTCTCCAACTTCAAAGTATACCACAAAGCTACAGTAATGAAGACAGTATGGTACAGGCACAAAAACAGAAATATAGATCAATGGTACAGGATAGAATGTCCAGAGATAAACCCACACACATATGGTCACCTAATCTATGACAAAGGAGGCAAGAACATACAATGGAGAAAAGACAGCCTCTTCAATAAGTGGTGCTGGGAAAACTGGACAGCTACATGTAAAAGAATGAAATTAGAACACTACCTAACACCATACACAAAAATAAACTCCAAATGCATTAAAGACCTAAATGTAAGACCAGACACTATAAAACTCTTAGAGGAAAACATAGGTAAAACACACTTTGACATAAACCACAGCAAGATCTTTTTTGACCCACTTCCTAGAGTAATGGAAATAAAAACTAAAATAAACAAATGGACTTAATTAAACTTAAAAGCTTTTGCACAGCAAAGGAAACCATAAATAAGACAAAAAGCTACCCCCAAATGGGAGAAAATATTTGCAAATGAAACAACAGACAAAGGATTAATTTCCAAACTATACAGACAGCTCATGGAGCTCAATATCAAAAAAGCAAACAATCTCATTAAAAATGGGCAGAAGACCTAAATAGATATTTCACCAAGAAAGACACAGATAGCCAAGAGGCACATGAAAATATGCTCAACATCACTAATTATTAGAGAAATGCAAATCAAAACTACAATGAGGTATCACCTCACGCCAGTCAGAATGGCCATTATCAAAAAATCTAGAAACAATAAATGCTGGAAAGGTTGTGGTGAAAATGGAACCCTCCTGCACTGTTGGTGGGAATGTAAATTGATACAACCACTATGGAGAACAGTGTGGAAGTTCCTTAAAAAACTAAAAACAGAACTACCATATGACCCAGCAATCCCACTACTGGGCATATACCCTGAGAAAACCATAATTCAGAAAGAGACATGTACCACAATGTTCACTGCAGCACTATTTACAATAGCTAGGACATGGCACCATCCTAACTGTCCATCGATAGATGAATAGATAAAGAAGATGTGGCACATATATACAATGGAATATGACTCAGCCATTAAAAGAAATGAAATTGAGTTATTTGTAGTGAGGTGGGTGGACCTAGAGTCTTTCATACAGAGTGAAGTAAGTCAGAGAAAAACAAATACCATATGCTAACACATATATATGGAATCTAAAAAAAAAAAATGGTACTGATGAACCTAGTTGCAGGGCAGGAACAAAAATGTAGACATAGAGAATGGACTTGAGGACACATGGTGGGAGGGGGAAGCTGGGGCGAAGTGAGAGTAGCATCGACTATACATACACTGCCGAATGTAAAATAGTTGGCTGGTGGGAAGCAGCAGCATAGCACAAGGAGATCAGCTCAGTGCTTTACGATGACCTAGAGAGGTGGGATAGGGAAGATGGGAGGGAGGCTCAAGAGGGAGGGGATATGGGGATATATGTATGCATATAGCTAATCACTTTGGTGTACAACAGAAACTAACAGTACTGTGAAGGAATTATACTCCAGTAAAGATAATTAAAAAATAAATAAATAAATAAGCTTCTTCTAAGAAGGTTTGCTTAGTGCAGCTCATAAATTGTTACCTTCAACAGCAGCATCTATTACCCCCTGTGTCTTTCTGTCCTCAGAAGAGAGCACAGGAATGTGAGGATTAAAGACATATTGGATCTAATTTGGTCAAGGAATATTCTTGCAAGTGAAGAGATCTATTTATCTTGTAACTAACTACCTGCTGAGTTTTTTGTGCCACAGTTTAAACACTGACTCACCTAATTTTTACCAAAAATTTTACAGATGAGTAAACTGAGGCTATGGTTTTAAGATGACACAATAAATTATGGAATCAAATTTAAACCCAGGAGGGTTTCTTGTACACCTGCAGTGACATGCACCTTCCTCCAAAACCCTTCATTCCATTAATCAGTGCTTTCCCCAGTCTACCTCTGTTGGTAGCTTATCTCTTTAAAATACCTTTTTCTCAAGTTTTTAAAGCACTCACAACTAGACTCAGTCCTCTAGGAAAGGTTTAATCAAGGGTATAATTATGCAATAATAAGGCTGCTATGAGATACTGCATTGTTTAGCTGTCTACAATAAGTGAATGATGAATATGAATTTGCCAACATGAAAGGATATTCTACTTATATGTGAGTTAATTCTGACAGATCATCATGTGAAAGAAATGCCCATGCCACTTAAAAACATGGTGATGTTCTGTAAGTGTGGTCTACTTTTAGCTGTCAAGTAGAATTAGGTGAGGAAAGGATGTGGAACTGTCAAAAACTTGTAGGCTGACAGTGTTATTCAATGCAGATTGTAAAATAAGATGATGGATTCTTTCCAGAGAAGTGTCTCTCTGTGGACATGAATCAGTGGCATACTATCACCAAAGCACCAATCTACTTTGGTCATAGTACAGAAAATAATTGGCTATCCTAAGAGAGCTTGAATTGTCTTTCTAGACATCATCAAGAAAGAACAAAATTCAAATTTGTGATTTTATAAATAGCTTAAGAGATGTTCAGAATAAAGGGACCATTATGTATATATATAAAAAACTATTCCTAATTATATTATAAATTTAAAAATAAATAATTGGATAGGAGATGACATATTACACCAAGAGAATGACTGAAGAGTCCTGAGCAGATTCATTTGACCTGACTTAATCTGAGGATACACTGAGAAGTGATAGAGACCATTTAGAAGGCTGTGAAACTGCAAACCACCATGTGCACTACATGGACATTGGCTCTTCATGAGGACTTGAGCCATGTTTACCACAGAACTGTGGGAATTTTGTTTGATAAGTGTGGCCTTTGATATTGGCAGGGGCACGAAATAGATCACTCAGGGCAGAGGCGTGGTGAAGAAAATCCAGCTAGAAAGGCAGTCTAAGCATATGTTTTATAATCAGTCCACTGTAACAGTTGGAAGTGACTGTGGCAGAGAATGTGAGATTTGTATATAGCATCTGAGGCCCTGCTCTTCCACTTATAATTCACAGGAAGTCTCTGAGTCTCAGTTTCTTCATCTGTAGACTTGGAATAAAAATACCTACATTATAGCATTGGTAGGAGGATTAATTATTTCGTGAGATATAGAATGGTCATCAACAAATGTTTTTATTATGATTATTATGAACAAGATTGGAGCATCTACATGTACCTGTCCAGTTTTGCTAGGCTCTGTGAGGTGTAGCATGACATTTCAGACAAATGTCTTAGGGCGATGGATCTCTGGGAGTCTGGGGGAGGAACACAAAAGCACAACAAATAGAAGACAATAGATAAGGGCTAAAATATTGGTCTTTGCTGATTGGCAAAATAGAAATTTACATATTTATTAGCCAGTTTTCCTAGTTAACTTTCCTTCTTACCCCAGTCACACACACAGAAACAACCTTGCCTGCAATGAGGTGGTTCTTTGTAGCTTACACAAAGTATGATCCCCAGAGCCTGAGGACAGGTAGGAGATTGCACTTCCTTCTTTCCCTCTCTCTGTCTCTCCGTCTCTCTGTCTGTCTCTCTGTCTCTCTCTCTCTCTATATATATATATATAAACGTATGTGTATATCCTTGTAAACACCACCCAGATCATGATACAGAGCATTTCCATCACTAGAAAAAACCTTCATTCGCCTTCCCAGTCGATAGGCCTCTTCCAAGAGTGTTCCAAGGATGCGTATACTGTCCTGATTTTTATCGTCGCAGATCACTTTTGTCTGTCCTTGAACCCCATATAAATGGAATCATGGCAGCATGTATTTTTTATTGTTTAGCTTCTTTCACTCAGCATTTGTCTGTTAGATTTATCTATGCTTTGAATGTATCACTAGTTATTTTCTATTGCTGTGTAGTATTTCATTATTTGCCCATCCTACTATTGATGGATGTTTGAGCTATTTTCAGTTTTGGGCTATTATAAATAAAGTTGCTATACATATTCTCATACATGTCTTTTGGTGGCCATAAGCATTCATTTCGCTAGGTATATACCTAGGTGTAGAATTGCTAGGTCATAGGGTATATATACTGTGAAATATTTTTCCAAAATGGTTATTATTAATTTATATGCCCACCAACAGTATAAGAGAGTTCCAGTTGCTTGGTATTCCCAGTGTTCCGTTTAATTATTATTTTTATTTTTATATATATGAGTATGAGGACAATGCTGTTTTACCAGGTCTTCAGGGAAGGAAACCACACATTCATTCACAGAAATTAAGATAGAACATATCTGACCACAGTTGTGCTTGACTTAAATCTTTAGCCTGGCTTTTGCCTGGCTATACGGTATCACTCCATCACTTCTAGGTTTGGGGCACATCTTCAGCTTCCTAATGCATTTTGCATTTCGCTTATTCTACTATGGTAGTTCCACAGACTCTTCTAGAGGTGTTCCATTTTGTGACATCTGCAAACATGATTCCGCTACATGCTTATCTGCTGACTAAATGTTGATTAGCAGTGACCCCGAGAATAGATAAGGAAGGGTCAATTCTCTGGACTATACATGTCACAGCACTATTCTTGCACTTCTAATTTTAACTGCCTTTGCACAGTAGACATTTGGTAAATATTTCTTGAAATGAATTGACTTATTTTTTTTTTCTCTACAAAATAACTTTACTTTGTGCTTACTCCTGTTATAAACGTTGCATTTTCCTGGAAAATTGCACATGGTTTGTATATTTATCTGAAAAGCCTTAATTTGTCTACTTCAACGCTTTCAGTCTTAAATGATATGATTGGAGTAAGCGATATTGTGAGCTTTCTAAAACATAAATCTGCACATAATAGTGCTCAAAAATTAGCTATTAAACATTTTTAAGCAGGACTTAGAACAGCAGTGTAGGCAACTTAGCATTTTGAAAATTATTTGCCTCAGACCTGTGAAAGAATCTGGTAGATACTAGAGACAGTACCTTTAAAATTCTCATTAAAATTATTTGCCCATGCATTAGCAGTTTGGTGGACTAACCATTACCATACCCACATAACATGTCTGGAAACATATGTTATCTCTGACTTTCTAACAGCTCTGTAAAGTTCTCATTTTACAGAAATAAAATCTGAGTCTGGGAGTTAAAATTGTATTTGCCTAAAGTATACATATTATAAGTGGGAATTGTCATCATTAAAGTACAAATATATTTGATATCAAATTTCTTTAATATATGATAAAGTGAAATTAATAAAGTTGACCATAATTGATATGATTTTAAAGCACTGAGCAAGTGAAAAGAGATGAGAATGCTGTAATTTTTTTTTAAATTGCAGGCACCCATATTTTTACAGGGATAGATACAAACTGCTGTGTTGTCCACATGTGACAACTCATTTTCTTTCTGTTTGTTCTTTTCTCAAATTACAGAGCTTTATTTGAAACATTTCTAAAGACTTTCAGAGCATATTATTTTCCCTTTATGCTGAAAAAATCCTGCTTATTATAGCTTACTTTCTATTATTATCTTGCAACACATTCCATGCTGTCCTTTGTCAAATCTCAATGGTGTGGCAGTTTGCTCTTGATGATTACTTTGTTGGAGACCTGTCTTATTTTTTCTACTGTTTACTTTTTCAAGTGAGTGTCTGTATATGTTTTTTCTTTCTATTTTCATCAATGCCGTTTACCTTCTTACAAATTCTAACTTACGGTGTGTCTGTCTGACTTTGAGCAAATGGAATTGAAAAATTCTGGAGTATCAATTCATCTAGGCTAATTTGTGCATCTCTAAATACATGTCTTTCTGAGCCCCATCAACTATGGAGCTAAACATTGGATCATGGTGAGTGAAACCAGAATTTTTCAGCTGAATTTAATCCTAGGATTAGCCTAGATTTGTTACATTTAAGAATTTACATATTCAACTACAGGAAAACCTATTGGTGTTAAAAATAGGCTTATTTGATCATGTGATTAATTTATACCCTAAATATCAATCAGAAAAGCTGATAGAACCATCATCAGATGAATTTTTTTACTATACCATTTTTTTTCTGTTTAATATTCACTTCCTTCCAATTCTTGATGTTAAAATTTCAATGTTAGTAAAAAACACAGAATCTGAAAGGGCTCCATTTGTCTAGTTAATATGAATTCTATTAAGACTCAGGACATCTCTCTTTTCTACTGTACTGCCCTGACATTTAGGTACTGCATGAAAGCCAGTTAACTATACACACAGGTGCCAAAGTTATCACCTGAGCTTCATTTCAGATAAAATTACTACTTTCTTATTTCCAGAGGAAAGTAAGCCATAAATTCCTACCTCAAAAGTAATAGTAACAGGGTGATGACAATTGAATAGTAATCACAGCCATATATTAATTGTTTTAAGCTGCAGGGGTAGGGACAGATGATTGTCACAGATTCTCTCTGCAGGTCCCACTGAGACTTTAAACTGTGACTGTCTGTTGCCTCTTCATTCTAAATTGTTGCTGAGCTACTCCCCCCACTTCTTCTCCTTCATCTTATATCTTCTTTGATTCTTGTCTCACATATTATCAAAGCCTTTCCCAGAGTTTCTTTGTCATCATTATCATATATATCCAGATGGGAATATCTTCTTGTCTGGCCCAATTTTCAGAAATGCAGTTTCTGTGTATGTGTTAAGAGAAAGGGAGTCCTGTGGCTGAATAGCTAGCAAACCTTTGATATCTTTGGCTGAATGACATCTCCAGTTTTTCCCAGGCAAAGAAAATAGCTTTTAGAACACTGATTCACAGTCTTATTGGGGGGATATAGAAAAAGGAACTTCTGATTTCAGTAATCAACAGCAAATTAAAATATCACATTTCATATATTTTAAGGAAAATAATGAATGTCCAACTATATTATTGTATGTATGTATTCATCTTCTTTTCAGAATTTTAGACTTATTGGAAATAAAGCTTATGAACATGAATTGACCCTGTATTCCAGAGATTTAATAATTTTAAATTTCAAATCAAAAGCTTTGAAGTTACATGTTGTTTTATGCATTTAGGATAGCTGGTTGTCATCTCCTATAGCACTAAGTTGCCTTTCATAATAACTTATCACTCCTGATTAGGACTGTGGGAAGGGACAGTGCAATATTGGCTGTAAGAATTGACAGAAAGTAAAGTCAGAAGCCCTGGAATAATCTTGTAACTGCAAGTTTTATCTTTAGTTTAAAATATATTAATAAAGCAACTGAAGCTAAAAGGTCATCCACAGCTTGAGGTTGAGGACATTGTTTTTGTGGCAAGGCTCTCTCCTAAGAATGTTTAACTAGAAGATTGCACAGGGGGTGACAGCTCTTCAGGTGCTGGGCAAGTGCCAGGAGACCTCCCTAATAAGGTGTAAATATGGAGCTGATGACCATCTGTGTCCCATCAGGTAGAAGGTTCTTGGGGACCATCCAGCCCACCTTGACATATAATGCTGGCCAAATGTCTTAGGATCTTCCTGCTGTTTTAAGCTTCTCTAATATGCAGCTATTTTTTCTTAGTATTTAGCAATAACAGTATTTTTGTGTTGCCTGAGTAATTCTTCTTGTGACTAGAGACTAGACAAAAGTTGTAGGAAAGAACAGAAATATTAAAACAGATACATTAGAGAAACAGTTTTCCATACTGGTGTAGTGCATGCTGGATGCTGACTCCAAGACTCTGAGGTTCTTCACAGAGCCATCCCTACATACAGAACTTGATGTGGCTTCTTGTAGTTCCAATGATGCTAACTAAGGTGTGGGGCTCTTAGCAAGGTTCTGAAATAGAAAGTGCCTTTTGTAGACAGGTAATGAAGTCCAGGAAATCTGATGGTGCAAAGGTGACTGGGGTTTTTGCCTCTTAAGGGAAAACAATCTTCTTCAACCACCTTTCTTATAGTTGTATATGTTTAGGAAAAGCCCACTATTTTCAAAAAATGTTCAAAAGACAGTAATTTCCCAGTGTGAGCCTACATTGTTTTACCCATTACACACAGATTCTGCTTTGTGTCCCTTCTAAAATGTGTCCACATCTTAACCTAGCTGATGCTGAAAATTTCATGCATTTATCACTCCACCTCATCACTACTGCAGTTCTTTTTTTTTTTTTTTTCTTCTTGTTTAGTGGCATTTTGTTTTAGGAAAAAGAGGTTAGATTTACAGCCTTGGGAATGAAAGGTGTCTCTTTTGAAAAGCAGAATAAATATTATATAGAGAGTGAGAGCATTTGTGCAAATGCAGGCAAAGAGCTGTGTCTGCTCTTTTGGGCTCCTCAGCATGCAAATTCCCGCCAGTGCTTGCTGACATTTTTAATAACAGCATGAGTGGCCAAGGAACCAACTGAAGACCTTGTGACTAAGTGGGAAAAATGCATAATAGAAAAAGGAGTGTGTAGTTAATCCTTCTTTCTGGGGTAATGGAATCAGAGCATTGGAGCAGAGACATCCAAATTATCAGTATCTGACTTAGCATGCTTTGGGTTGTTTTCAATAAAATTTTTCTGTCTGATTCATTTATATAACTCAGAAAATAGAAAGACGATCCTATTCACAGCACAGTTTTAGACCATCTTGGAAGATGCAATGTATAAAACAGAACTCTGCCCTGAATAATAAATGGCTAAATTATTGTGCAAGGGAAGTATGGAGTTATTGGTACAGAAAGTAAGTACTATAAGAATTCAGAGTCAGAAAAGTCAATACGGGACAAGTGGACAGGAAGGCTTTATGGGAATAGATAGAACTTGACCTTAATCTTGAACAATAAGTGGACTTTTTTTGATAGGTGTAGAGGGGGAAAATGGTAGCAAGAAGCACTGAAGGTGGGACTAAGAAGAAGTTGGAAGAGTCCGTTCTCAGGTGTAAAGAGATCACGAACGCTTGATGGAAGGAATGGAATCCAGCTGTGGCAACTCAGTAGCTGAGGAAGTCAACATTTGCTTTGGGGAATGAATAGTGGTTAAGCAATAACTTTTTAAAAAAATATTAATTCATTCATTTATTTTTGGCTGTGTTGGGTCTTCGTTTCTGTGCGAGGGCTTTCTCTAGTGGCGGCGAGCAGGGACCACTCTTCATCGCGGTGCACGGGCCTCTCACTGTTGTGGCCTCTCTTGCTGCGGAGCACAGGCTCCAGACGCGCAGGCTCAGTAGTTGTGGCTCACGGGCCCTGTTGCTCCGCGGCATGTGGGATCTTCCTGGACCAGGGCTCAAACCCGTGTCCCCTGCGTTGGCAGGCGGATTCTCTACCACTGTGCCACCAGGGAAGCCCAAGCAGTAACTTTTGAAAGAATTTCTCTTTCTGGCTCCTCTTGACCATGAGAGACAGAGTGATAATTTCTTTGATTACGAGTTAAGTAAGAAAGAGGTGTTCAAGAAGGTAAGATTTTGAAAGCCACATTTGGAAGGAACGAGTTGGCTGTGATGGCTTGCCTGCGGATACTTTGAAGGTAGAACTCCTTCCAATCTTAAACTAGTCACACCTGGATCTGTAGAGCTCAGGTGAGAGGGTCTGGAAATCATGTTGAAAACAGAGATAGATAATAAAGATCCTATTGCTATACCAGTCTTCCAGGTGCCTATATAAGATAGAACTTTACAGCAACTTTATGAGGTAGATTTTACTATGCTCATTTCAGAGATGAAAAATTTCAGCTTCTAGGAAGTTATTTGGCTTGTTCAATGCCCCACAAATACAGGGTGACAGAGCTGGGGTTTAACTTCAAGAGCTTCTGCCTTTGCACTCATGCCCTTTCCATTAACCTGTATTACTTTGTCACATTATGTGGGTAGAAAGTACAAAGCAACAATGGCAGTGAGCTAGAAACGTACACATTTTTTTCTAAAGGCTCATCGTCACACAGATGAAATTAAACCAGAAACAGATACGAGATAGGACATAATTTAGTGCTCTTCTACAAGTCATTATTATAGTTACAGAGATTAAGGTTTGTGCTTCTTTTCTTATTCATCCCATCAATAAACACAACTATACTCCCAGCTCTCCATGTTTGTATAGTTTACAGAGTACTTTAAAAATGTTTTAAAATAATCTTCACAAAAATTCATTAATAGCAGGTAGGGTATGGGCATTATTTCCAATTTTTGGAAAGAAAAACTGAGATTCCAGAGGTGCTAAATGGTAGAGGTAGTAGCTGAATCCAGTTTTTGTTTCTAAATCTAATGGTGCACTTAGTTCTAGGTATCTCAAATGCCGGCACTATGTCACCCATGTTGGCTTTTGGAAAAATGACTAGGTGTGATCTGTTCTTGTTTTTTATCTGACCATCACACCTATTGCAGCCTGAAATACTTTTCTAAACTTTATAGAAGATACGTCTCTACTTATAATCATTTTCTTTATCATTTTCTAATCCAGAGTAGTTTATATTTCCCAGTTAGGTATTCTTGGAATGGTTCTCAGGTTACATCTCTAATTTCATCTAATTTTTCAGTTACTACTTTTAAGATTTCTTAAAATATATAAACCACTACCCCTCACATCAAACAGGATAAAAGAATGTTAATAGCCCTGATTATTATATATTAGGACTTGGAATCTGGTGTCAGTGGAAGCATCTATAATGTCTTTCTCTTTTTGCATAAGTTCAGTCATGGTTAATTATTCATTAAATAATTTCATGTCATTGAAAGGGCAGAAAAAAAATATGGGGAAAAATCCTGGTTTCTTAAATTACACTGATCTTTCCTTATAGATAATATGGATAATGGCCTCCTTTTAAAACTAAATGAAGTTACATATTGGACTTGTAAGTTTGTCACAGACTTACCTCACTTTTAGCACCCAGGACCCTTTGAAGCCATTTGGAGCCTCATGCTGCTTTTTTCCATAGTCTTTGCACCCTGATGGCCCAGGCACACTTAGCTCTGCCATGTCGAGCCCTGGGAGAAAGTCAAGGTCAAACTACTTGGCATTTTCCACACCAGAAGGCAGAGTCATTGTAGGAAATGGGTGACAGCCCCTGTATGAGAGGGAGAGAGAGAGAAGCAGCATGCATTTCCTATTCACTCTAGTGTAATGCGAGGCTGGGCCTGCAGGGTCCCCTGTTATTGCATTCTCTTACCTAAGGTAATCCTGAGAGGTATTACCACTGGAAGAAAAATAGAAAATGCGATGGGATCATCCTCAGCATTAACTATATTTAAATGTGTTCACTAGTCTTGAACAGTTCTCACACACTGATGATGAAATAAGGAGAAATTGCTTCAATGAGAAAACTACATTCTAACTGAGATTAAGTCAAAATAATTGAAAACACATGTAGGGGAGCAAAATATGCCACCCCAAAATGTGTCTCTTTGGCATAAAGATTTTTTTAGACTGATCATTTTTAAGAAACAGAAGACCCAGGGAATTTTTCTTGTTACCTCCCCCTAACTGCCTAAAATAATTTAGATAGAGCCCTATTCCAGGAAAGAAGCTATCAGATAGATAACTATAATATGAACTAGGTGTGGTAGACAGGGAAGAACCTATCAGAGTCTAAAATTTCTCTCTGTCCCATTGTCTCTGCATGGCCCAGCAAACATTTATTTACCAAACATTTGCTTTCCATCTCCATGTGAGTTGCTTCCTCCCCTTTGAAGTCCCAAACCATACCCCCAACTTCCTCTTTTGTCTGAAGATGGTATTTAAGGTGAGGGCTTCAGCCATTTTGGAGAGTTACTCAGTTTTCCTGGGTTTCTCCCATGTATACATACTATTAAACTTTGTTTGATATTTCTCCTGTTAATCTGTCTCATGTCAATTTAATTCTTAGACCAACTGGGAGAACCAAGAAGCGTAGAGGAAAATTTCTTCCCCCCAAAACAAGGTAACAATGGAAAGATTCCTGTGGCTGTGTGATACCACAGGGCTCCATGCAATTGAAAAGGAAAAATGCACACACAAAAAGAGTATCTGAAGAAAACACATGAGGAATGAGCATCAAAGAAATCAATAGGAAAAATTACCTCCCCTAAGTATAATGTCAAGGAAGCTCTATTGGAAAAAAATGTTGTAATACCTCCTCCTAGAGGAATGTGCAGAGGTAAAGGCAAGCATTTTTAAGACTAGAAGAAACTACACTGGAATTTAAAACAAAAACTAATAATCTAGATGACAAAGACCTATGGAAGGTGTTTATGTGTTCCGTGGGGAAAATAAAATTAATGAAAAAATGAACATATTGCATTTATACACAACATATGTTTTATGCTATTCTAGTCCTAACACAGTATTTTTGTTATTCCAAATGATTAAGGATCCACTGTAATCCATTAGGTTTTTGTGGAATGGTTATATAGAATGACAACTCAATATTCTGCTGCTCTCCACAAAACTTTTGAAAGGCTTGGAGAATATACTTGGGTAGGGGAGGTTTTCCTTCTACCCTTCTAGGTTTTTGACTGAGACATCCCTGTAATAAGAAGACAGATTAACAGGAGAAAAAAAAAAAGAAGAAGTTTAATAACATGTATACCACCTGTATATGTGGTAGATACCCAGGAGAACTAACTCCCCAAAATGGCCCAAGCCACAACCTTAAATACCATCTCTAGCTAAAGACAGAAGAAGATGTTGGAGGGTAGGGGATTCAGTTACGGGAGTTTATCAAGAAAAGCACAGTAAACAAGAGTATGGCTGTTATACAGATTTAAGTCATTTCCTTCTCCATTGATAAGAGTTTCCAGAGATTTGGTCATCTTTCTCTTCCTGGTACAGAGAGGAAGACACAAATGGATATTTCACTTATAAATGCAAATGTTTCTTACAAAAGGATAACTTCTACTCAGTTTTCAGAGCTTCTCGTGTGTCTGCTGTTTCTTAAAACTAATCAGCCTAAGATAATCCTTATGCCAAAGAGACATATTTTAGCGTGACAAATTATGCTCCCTTGAACTTGTTTGCTACAAGAAAAGAACCACAAATGCACCTGGCAGGTTTTATAAATATACTTTTTCTTTAAGTTGGCTTAAATGTGTATTTTATTTATTTTTTTTGCAACAGCTGTTTCTTTTTTTTCTTTTGGCTACATTGGGTCTTCGTTGCTGCGTGCGGGCTTTCTCTAGTTGTGGCGAATGGGGGCTACTCTTCATTGCAGTACGCAGGCTTCTCATTGCGGTGGCTTCTCTTGTTGCAGAGCACGGGCTCTAGTCGCGTGGGCTTCAGTAGTTGCAGCGCACGGGCTCAGTAGCTGTGGCTCGTGGGTTCTAGAGCGCAGGCTCAGTAGTTGTGGCGCACGGGCTTAGTTGCTGCGCGGCATGTGGGATCTTCCCAGACCAGGGCTTGAACCCGTGTGCCCTGCATTGGCAGGCAGATTCTTAACCACTGTGCCACCAGGGAAACCCTAAACATGTATTTTTAAAAGAAGAGGGGATCAGACCTGGCTGATACTCAGCTGTAAGCTGAATAGGTTATAAAACTTATATCCTTTATCACTGGTCAGTATCCAGAAAGAATCAGTTAAATACTTAGACTATTACCTTGAAGTTGGGCATCTAGTGGACTTACACCTTTTCCATTTGATACAATATGAATTATTGCAACATGTTTTGGCCCCAAATCAGAAGAGCAGCATATTCTGTTTCACAAGGTTTATTGTCCACTTCAGATAGAAAAATAAAAGGTATTTGCTAAGAGTTCTATGTCCTTTTCTTAAAGAAAAAAAGAGTAAAACATTTATTTCTGAATGCTGAATGAGAATATGAATATAATTATGATATTTTTATTGCTTAATATTTTAAATTACCTAGACAATACATATTATGCTTAACCTTAGAATAACTATACTGTCTTGTATACTAATATTAAGAACACTATTTTAATTTTTTAAATTGCAGTTATGTATATTCTTTCATTTTAAAATTTTCTGAAACAAGAAAAAAACATACTAAATTTGTATGATGAAAATATATTTATCATTTAAAAACAATAAAGTCAAAAATTATACCTTCTCAGACATAATAATTGCAAGAAGCTGGCAATATTTAAATATTGAATGTGGGCTTTGAATTATTTCTCTAGGAGTGGTGAAAGTTCTTTGCTTCTTATTTACTATGAATTCATTGAATATCAGATGCTATCTCAGGCAATGAGATTCCAGAGGGGAAATCCAGAGTTTCTTCTGGGTTTATGGATTTGCACCTGAGTCTCTTTGGTGTTTAAGGGTGTATCCCTATCTTTTCATTACATGATCCTGATCTTTTTATGCACTGAGGCTGACCAGGGCCCAAAGTGTGTTCCATAACTGTGCAACTGGATAATATTGATATTAATCATAATGACATAGGCAAATATTTATTTAATGCTTACTATGTGCCAGACTTAATTTAAATGTTTTATATTACTGAATCTTCACAAAATACCCATGAGAATGTTCTTATTGTCCCTGTTTTACAGATGAGGAAGACAAGGGAAGGGCCAAGATTGAAAAAGTTTAACTTGTTAATGGCACAACTGATGTGAAGAATGTATTTTGACTTTCATATGTAGTGATATAACCTTGAACCTAATAACCCAACCAGTCAGGGTCCTTTTTAATGTTAGTAATGTGTCATGCATGAATAGTGTTTCTATGGACTGTGATCTCTTGAGGAATATTTCTGTTGAACTGTCTGAAGAGATTAATTCAGTCTTGGGTGAACAAGGAATCCTTCATGTGTTTATTGATAAAGTTGCAGGGCTCCATTCTCAGTGGTTAGGATATGGCCCTCTGGCCCTCTGTGAACTGCTTCTGAATCAGAGCTAGGCCTGGCTCTGAAAGGTTTCCTGTCCCTCATCCAGGTTTCCTAGAGTGCATCAAGCTTTACCTTTGGAGAAGGTGCTCTCACCTTGAGAGGCTGTGCTGATCTTTTGTCGTTACAGTACTCTGGTACCTTCTCTCTCTGAATCCTTCCTACAACCTAAACCTTCTTATATCCTGGATATTTCTGCCCTACCCTCATCAATTTGTTTTTCCTTCCTAGCAATTCTTTTTCTTCTGAAGCTCTGTCCTTCTGGGAGTTTATGTCAGATATCTGCTATTAATTCCAGAGATTCTCAAGTACTTTCACTAACACAGCCCTTTTAATTTCTTAGTGACTCATTAGGTATTTGTTGCACTCACCCACAACTTGGAGGCTGTGGGGCCATCTTCCCTTTCAGCTAGTTGTTCTCAGACTCAGTTTCCATTTATAGTAGCATCCTCTCTCTTTGGAAGGATATGTTGCCTATTTGGGGTTCCATCTTTGATTCCATTTCACTTCCTGCTGCTCCTGCCACACAATTGCTGTTTCTTCTAGACCCTGCTCTTGCGGGGAGGGGGTAAAAGGAGAGGGGGGAGGGTTTGGGTACACCCATCTGCAATTTAGAGCTTCTGGGATTCCTCATCACCCAGTTTGTTAACATCATCGATGTTTCTCTTTGCTCCATTGCCCTTTTCCCTTAATTTCATCTGAAGACAATTCCTTTCCTGTTATTCTTTCTTAGTGGAATTCCTGTTCTTGTTTCATAAATTCAGCTTCTTCTCTTACCTCTCTGAGGGTGTTAATATAACTTTTTCCTCTATCGTCGTCTTCTTTTCTCTACATATTCTCCTTTTCCTCAACTTGCTTATTGCTTTTGTTTGATTTGTTCTCTACTTGTTACATGGGAATCTTTCTTCAGATAGTTTGAACCTGGCAAACTTAGGTTGTTTACTCAGATAAACAACCTTTATTTGTGAGTTTATCCACTGAGGGCTTTGCTGTAGGGTGATTTGCCAGGTCTGTTCTTTGAGGAGCCTCTGATGTCAGTAATTTTAGGTTACCCCCACTAGAACTGGTCAGATTTCCTGGAGAAGGACCTTTCAATTTCTTGTGTGGAGGGAATAGAATTAATTGCCTTATCTGAAAGCAGACTCAAGAAATGGAGTTGAATTTGGGCCTCAGTATTCAGTATGTGTGTGTTCTCTTATCTTCCTGTTGCTGGTATGGTGTCCCTACCTTCAATCTGTTCCCAAACCCCAGGATCCTCTATATTAACCTCTGTAAAACATAAACCTCTAGTCTTATAACAAGATAGGGGAGAGGATATTTTGTAGAGGAGGAGAACTAACTACATCTTGAAGAGTCTATTTTCAGACCAATCTTCATTCCCTTTTGCAAATATAACTTTTGCCACCAGTTCTTTGTGGAGAATCAACAACATACATCAGATTATATCTCTGCTTTTTTCTGACTGCTAAGTCAGTTTAAGGTTCTGTTTTCCAGGTTCCAAAATTTTATTGCTCTTATCTTCTTTCCTATTTTGTTGCCTTTTTTGGGGGGGTTATGATGTTTGAAACATCTTTTACCATTGTTTTAATGAAGTTGTTGAAGGGAATTAAAAGTAAATTTATGCATTCAGTTTACTGTCATTAACCAAATGTTAATGTGCTTTGATAAATACTCAAGCATATGAAAAATCTGTATATATTTATGGGTCCTACAATATTTTGGGCCTCCTTGAGGACAAAGATTCTATATCTTTGAAACATTTATTATTCTCACTTCTATATCATAATTGTCACAAGAACTGGGAGTTCTCTTATGTTCCAAGTCCCTCTGCAAGCACATTATCTGTTTTCCTACAGGAGAGATATTATCCCTTACTATGTTAATAATCTAGTACATAGGAAAGTGCCCATCATAGACCTTTAATTTTCTGAAAAATTACTACCTTATATGAAAACTATAAAATGAATCCCTTGCCATTTTTTTCCCATACCATTAAATTCTGAACCATTAATCTTAGGTATTAATCACAAATGCCTAAGATTAAGTTTTAACTGTAACAAATGGGTGTTTCCACTTTGAAAAAGGTTGCTCACCCCTTTCCTTTCAACCGAAGTTTACTTTATTGGATTTGTGTTCCTAATTATTTCAGAAAGACTTTTTAAAAGAAAACTGACTATCTGATTATTTTTAGTATATTTTTAAACTTATCTATTGTTGTAAAGCAAAGTACCCGAAAACCTAGTGGCTGAAAACAATAATTTATGTTGCTGATAACTTTGTGAGTCTAGGAATTCTGGAAGGGCTTGACTGAGTGGTTTGTCTCTGATTCATATGACATCATCAGAGTACCCCAGACGTAAGGGATCTGGTTCCAAAAGGATGTCTTCCCTCACATATCTGGCACCGTAGTATTTTCTGGCCTCTCTCTCACCACCTCGCGTCTGATCTTCTGTGTCCTCCTCATGTACCTTGGGCTCTCACAGCATGGCAGTCTCAGGCTAGTCAGACTTCCTACATAGCAGTTGGCTTCCTCAAGAGCAAATGTTCCACGAATAAGACAGGAAATGTTTCCCAGGACAGGAAGTAGGAGCTGACCTCAGCCTGGAAACTAGGATAGCATCACTTGTGTTACATTCCATTGATCAGAGCAGTCACAGAGCCTGCCCATACTCAACAGGAGGTGACATAGAGACCACCTCTCAATGGGAGGAATGACAGAAAATTTGCAGCTATCTCTAATCTGCTAATCAGTCTCTCTCTTTCCCTCTCTCTCTCTCTCACACACACACATATATACACACAAACACACACACAATAAACATATATACATACTACCTATAAAAAGATTTGAGGGCTTCCCTGGTGGCGGAGTGGTTGGGAGTCCGCCTGCCGATGCAGGGGACACGGGTTCGTGCCCCGGTCCGGGAGGATCCCACATGGCGCGAAGCGGCTGGGCCTGTGAGCCATGGCTGCTGAGCCTGCGCGTCCGGAGCCTGTGCTCCGCAAGAGGGGAGGCCACAGCAGTGAGAGGCCCGCGTACTGCAAAAAAAAAAAAAAAAAAAAAAAAAAAAAATTTGGCCAATTTCAGAACCTAAAGCAGTACATCTGCAAAATGGATGACAAAACCCATAAACACCAGCCATATATAGGAGAACCAGAGATCCCCTACCCCTTTTTCATTACTGTTTTCTAATGATGTATTTTTAGTAGAAGTTCTCCCCATAGCTATGACTGATATCACTTCTGATCCCAGAGCAGGGGAGAACAAAACTTCACTGAATGAATTTTCTTAAGAGCCACCAACCTACCTATAATACAGCGCTGAGATTGTCACTTCATTCCCCGGAGGGTGTGGCTCTGTTTGGACAATTCCCCACTTGCCATTAAGATGGCAGAGGAAGAATATAAGGTATCTCTGCCAAGGAAATGTCATCTTTCAAAGCAGCAGCAGGCCAGGCAGGAGCTATGGTGGCAGTTCCTTAATACCAGAAAAATAATAACCTCACAGAAGAGATGATCTGGACTGATCTAGCTGCTTGACCTTACACAAATAGTTATATTTTCTATGTGCTTTCATTTATAAAATAGAGCCAATAATTTTGTTACCAAGGGGTTGTTGTGAGACTAAAATGAGGACACTCATATAGAGTCACATTACCTGGAAAAGAACGGGATATGGGTTTTTTGTCTATTATTATTAACATTATTATTATTAAGGAACAATATGAAAATGTAGTGGTATAACCACTTACAGGGTTGACATACTTTAGCATTCATTATATCTAACTTATTAATATCAAAATATATTGAGTTGTATAAAAGGGTTGTACAGAATCCTTGAATCAGTGCCAGCTACAAGTACATTCAAATAGTAATTACCATAAGGAGCATTTTAAGATCATTTCGAAACTTCCCATAGGATGAACACTACAGCTTGTCAGTACCTTCCCTCTGATATCTTTTCATATGGAAATCTACTGAGGCTTCATCCTAAAACCATGAGATATATCTGTACCAAATTGCAATAAACTCAAGCTTTTGCCTGCAAGATGTGATGCAGTAAGTCTGTCCCTTTCCTTACTTGCATCTGGATGGCAGCTCATTAGGACATGGTCCTGTCAATATGATTATCATCGTCATCATCATCATCATTTCACATATTCTAATCACATGTTGGTTTCAGATAATGAAAAAAAAAGTGACTTCAGCCTGCATCCCTGACCTCAGTCATCTATCATTTTGAGAGTGACCTGTTGGTATTAGAGGGGACTAAATATAATTACATGGTTGGGGGAGTGTAAACTATCCCCATTGCTAGGAAACAAACCAATACAGCCAGTCTTCGCAGCACCCCATGTGGCACAGTGGCATCACCTATGAACGAGTTCTTGGTATGCAAGAAGGTTTGCTCTCTTACCTGTGGCCTGGAGCTTGTGATCCTAAAACAATTCACTTACTAGAAAGTATTTTCTCAAGAAAAGGGCACCAGCTTCAGAGACACACAGATATGGATTCTAATCTTGGCTGTATTACTTAATGGCTTTTTGTCTTAGGGAAACATAATTAACCACTCTGATACTTGAGTTATTCAGTTGTATAATGTTTATATTATAAAATTATCATAACAACGCATCTTTTTTTAAAAACTTGTTACCATATGGACACTCCCACCTACGTTATTTTGAAGCAATTACCAGATATGTTGCATCTTGAAGTATATCAATGTATATCTTTAACATTAAAGAAATTCCTTAATAACATAACTTCTGTGAAATTATGATACCTAAATTATTAACAATAATTAATATTATTATCATTAATTCATAACATCAAATATTCAGCCAATGTTCATATTTCTCCAATTGCCTTTGCAATTATTGTTATATTTTACAGTCTTTGTTTGCATTGGGATCAAAATAATGTCCCATATTAGTTGATACGTCTTTTAAGTGTCTTTTTAAAAATAAGCTTTTTTTTTAAACATCTTTATTGGAGTATATTTGCTTTACAATGGTGTGTTAGTTTCTGCTTTATAAAAAAGTGAATCAGTTATACATATACATATGTTCCCATATCTCTTCTCTCTTGCATCTCCCTCCCTCCCACCCTCCCTATCCCACCCCTCCAGGTGGTCACAAAGCACCGAGCTGATCTCCCTGTGCTATGCGGCTGCTTCCCACTAGCTATCTACCTTACGTTTGGTAGTGTATATATATCCATGCCTCTCTCTCGCTTTGTCACAGCTTACCCTTCCCCCTCCCCATATTCTCAAGTCCATTCTCTAGTAGGTTTGTGTCTTTATTCCTGTCCTACCCCTAGGTTTTTCATGACATTTTTTTCCCTTAAATTCCATATATATGTGTTAACATACGGTATTTGCCTTTCTCTTTCTGACTTACTTCGCTCTGTATGACAGACTCTAAGTCTATCCACCTCATTACAAATAGCTCAATTTCGTTTCTTTTTATGGCTGAGTAATATTCCATTGTATATATGTGCCACATCTTCTTTATCCATTCAACCGATGATGGACACTTAGGTTGTTTCCCTCTCCTGGCTATTGTAAATAGAACTGCAGTGAACATTTTGGTACATGACTCTTTTTGAATTACGGTTTTCTCAGCGTATATGCCCTGTAGTGGGATTGCTGGGTCATATGGTAGTTCTATTTGTAGTTTTTTAAGGAACCTCCATACTGTTCTTCACAGTGGCTGTATCAATTTACATTCCCACCAGCAGTGCAAGAGGGTTGCCTTTACTACACACCCTCTCCAGCATTTATTGTTTCTAGATTTTTTGATGATGGCCATTCTGACTGGTGTGAGATATCTCATTGTAGTTTTGATTTGCATTTCTCTAATGATTAATGATGTTGAGCATTCTTTCATGTGTTTGTTGGCAGTCTGTATATCTTCTTTGGAGAAATGTCTGTTTAGGTCTTCTGCCCATTTTTGGATTGTGTTGTTTGTTTTTTGGCATTGAGCAGCATGAGCTGCTTATAAATTTTGGAGATTAATCCTTCGTCAGTTGCTTCATTTGCAAAAATTTTTTCCAATTCTGAGGGTTGTCTTTTGGTCTTGATTATGGTTTCCGTTGCTGTGCAAAAGCTTTGAAATTTCATTAGGTCCCATTTGTTTTTGTTTTTATTTCCATTTCTCTAGGAGGTGGGTCAAAAAGGATCCTGCTGTGATTTATGTCATAGAGTGTTCTGCCTATGTTTTCCTCTAAGAGTTTGATAGTTCCTGGCCTTACATTTAGGTCTTTAATCCACTTTGAGCTTATTTTTGTGTATGGTGTTACGGAGTGATCTAATCTTATACTTTTACATGTACCTGTCCAGTTTTCCCAGCACCACTTTTTGAAGAGGCTGTCCTTTCTCCACTGTACATTCCTGCCTCCCTTATCAAAGATAAGGTGACCATATGTGCGTGGGTTTATCTCTGGGCTTTCTATCCTGTACCATTGATCTATATTTCTGTTTTTGTGCCCGTACCATACTGTCTTGATTACTGTAGCTTTGTAGTATAGTCTGAAGTTAGGGAGCCTGATTCCTCCAGCTCCGTTTTTCGTTCTCAAAATTGCTTTGGCTATTCGGGATCTTTTGTGCTTCCATACAAATTGTGAAAGATTTTGTTCTAGTTCTGTGAAAAATGCCAATGGTAGTTTGATAGGGATTGCATTGAATCTGTAGATTGCTTTGGGTAGTAGAGTCATTTTCACAATGTTGATTCTTCCAATCCAAGAACATGGTATATCTCTCCATCAATTTGTATCATCTTTAATTTCTTTCATCAGTGTCTTATAATTTTCTGCATACAGGTCTTTTGTCTCCTTAGGTAGGTTTATTCCTAGATATTTTATTCTTTTTGTTGCAATGGTAAATGGGAGTGTTTTCTTGATTTCACTTTCAGATTTTTCATCCTTAGTGTATAGGAATGCCAGAGATTTGTGTGCATTAATTTTGTATCCTGCTACTTTACCAAATTCATTGTTTAGCTCTAGTAGTTTTCTGGTAGCATCTTTAGGATTCTCTGTGTATAGTATCATGTCATCTGCAAACAGTGACAGCTTTACTTCTTCTTTTCCAATTTGGATTCCATTTATTTCCTTTTCTAGTCTGATTGCTGTGACTAAAACTTCCAAAACTATGTTGAATAAGAGTGGTGAGAGTGGGCAACCTTGTCTTGTTCCTGATCTTAGTGGAAACGCTTTCAGTTTTTCACCATTGAGGACGATGTTGGCTCTGGGTTTGTCATATATGCCCTTTATTATGTTGAGGAAAGTTCCCTCTATGCCTACTTTCTGCAGGGTTTTTATCATAAATGGGTGTTGAATTTTGTCAAAAGCTTTCTCTGCATCTATTGAGATGATCATATGGTTTTTCTCCTTCAATTTGTTAATATGGTGTATCATGTTGATTGATTTGCATATATTGAAGAATCCTTGCATTCCTGGAATAAACCCCACTTGATCATGGTGCATGATCCTTTTAATGTGTTGTTGGATTCTGTTTCCTAGTATTTTGTTGAGGATTTTTGCATCTATGTTCATCAGTGATATTGGCCAGTAGTTTTCTTTCTTTGTGACATCCTTGTCTGGTTTTGGTATCAGGGTGATGGTGGCCTCGTAGAATGAGTTTGGGAGTGTTCCTTCCTCTGCTGTATTTTGGAAGAGTTTGAGAAGGATAGGTGTTAGCTCTTCTCTAAATGTTTGATAGAATTTGCCTGTGAAGCCATCTGGTCCTGGGCTTTTGTTTGTTGGAAGATTTTTAATCACAGTTTCAATTTCAGTGCTTGTGATTGCTCTGTTCATATTTTCTATTTCTTCCTGGTTCAGTCTCTGAAGGTTGTGCATTTCTAAGAATTTGTACATTTCTTCCAGGTTGTCCATTTTATTGGCATAGCGTTGCTTGTAGTAATCTCTCACGATCTTTTGTATTTCTGCAGTGTCAGTTGTTATTTCTCCTTTTCATTTCTAATTCTATTGATTTGATTCTTCTCCCTTTTTTTCTTGATGAGTCTGGCTAATGGTTTATCAATTTTGTTTATCTTCTCAAAGAACCAGCTTTTAGTTTTATTGATCTTTGCTATCATTTCCTTCATTTCTTTTTCATTTATTTCTGATCTGATTTTTATGATTTCTTTCCTTCTGCTAACTTTGGGGTTTTTTTTTTCTTCTTTCTCTAATGGCTGTAGGTGCAAGGTTAGATTGTTTATTTGAGATGTTTCCTGTTTCCTAAGGTAGGATTGTATTGCTATAAACTTCCCTCTTAGAACTGCTTTTGCTGCATGCCATAGATATTGGGTCGTCGTGTCTCCATTGTCATTTGTTTCTAGGTATTTTTTGATTTCCTCTTTGATTTCTTCAGTGATCACTTTGTTATTAAGTAGTGTATTGTTTAGCCTCCATGTGTTTGTATTTTTTACAGATCTTTTCCTGTAATTGATATCTAGTCTCATAGCATTGTGGTCGGAAAAGATACTTGATACAATTTCAATTTTCTTAAATTTACCAAGGCTTGATTTGTGACCCAAGGTATGATCTATCCTGGAGAATGTTCCATGAGCCCCTGAGAAAAATGTGTATTCTGTTGTTTTTGGAGGGAATGTCCTATAAATATCAATTAAGTCCATCTTGTTTAATGTATCATTTAAAGCTTGTGTCTCCTTATTTATTTTCCTTTTGGATGACCTGTCCATTGGTGAAAGTGGGGTGTTAAAGTCCCCTACTATGAATGTGTTACTGTTGATTTCCCCTTTTATGGCTGTTAGTATTTGCCTTATGTATTGATGTGCTCCTATGTTGGGTGCATAAATATTTACAACTGTTGTATCTTCTTCTTGGATCGATCCCTTGATCATAATGTAGTGTCCTTCTTTGTCTCTTCTAATAGTCTTTTTTTTAAAGTCTATTTTGTCTGATATGAGAATTGCTACTCCAGCTTTCTTTTGGTTTCCAGTTGCATGAAATAATCTTTTTCCATCTCCTCACTTTCAGTCTGTATGTGTCTCTAGGTCTGAAGTGGGTTTCTTGCAGACAGCAAATATATGGGTCTTGTTTTTGAATCCATTCAGCCAATCTGTGTCTTTTGGTGGGTGCATTTAGTCCATTTACATTTAAGGTAATTATCGATATGTATGTTCCTATTCCCATTTTCTTAGTTGTTTTGGGTTCGTTATTGTAGGTCTTTTTCTTCTCTTCTGTTTCTTGCCTAGAGAAGTTCCTTTAGCAGTTGTTGTAGAGCTGGTTTGGTGGTGCTGAACTCTCTCAGCTTTTGCTTGTCTGTAAAGGTTTTAATTTCTCCATCAAATCTGCATGAGATCCTTGCTGGGTAGAGTAATCTTGGTTGCAGGTTTTTCTCCTTCATCACTTTAAATATGTCCTGCCAGTCCCTTCTGGCTTGCAGAGTTTCTGCTGAAAGATCAGCTGTTAACCTTACGGGGATTCCCTTGTGTGTTATTTGTTGTTTTTCCCTTGCTGCTTTTAATATGTTTTCTTTGTATTTAATTTTTGACAGTTTGACTAATATGCGTCTTGGTGTTTTTCTCCTTGGATTTATCCTGTATGGGACTCTCTGTGCTTCCTGGACTTGATTAACTATTTCCTTTCCCATATTAGGGAAGTTTTCAACTATAATCTCTTCAAATATTTTCTCAGTCCCTTTCTTTTTCTCTTCTTCTTCTGGAACCCCTATAATTCGAATGTTGGTGCATTTGATGTTGTCCCAGAGGTCTCTGAGACTGTCCTCAGTTCTTTTCATTCTTTTTTCTTTATTCTGCTCTGCAGTAGTTATTTCCACTATTTTATCTTCCAGGTCACTTATCCGTTCTTCTGCCTCAGTTATTCTGCTATTGATCCCATCTAGAGTATTTTTAATTACGTTTATTGTGGTGTTCATTGTTGTTTGTTTCATCTTTAGTTCTTCTAGGTCCTTGTTAAATGTTTCTTGCATTTTGTCTATTCTATTTCCAAGATTGTGGATCATTTTTACTATCATTATTCTGAATTCTTTTCCAGGTAGACTGCCTATTTCCTCTACATTCGTTAGGTCTGGTGGGTTTTTATCTTGCTTCTTCATCTGCTGTGTGTTTTTCTGTCTTCTCATTTTTCTTATCTTACTGTGTTTGGGGTTTCCTTTTTGCAGGCTGCAGGTTCGTAGTTCCTGTTGTTTTTGGTGTCTGTCCCCAGTGGCTAAGGTTGGTTCAGTGGGTTGTGTAGGCTTCCTGGTGGAGGGGACTAGTGCCTGTGTTCTGGTGGATGAAGCTGGATCTTGTCTTTCTGGTGGGCAGGTCCATGTCTGATGGTGTGTTTTGGAGTGTCTGTGAACTTCCTGTCTTGCTAGTTGTTTGGCATAGGATGTCCAGCACTGTAGCTTGCTGGTCGTTGAGTGAAGCTGGGTGCTGGTGTTGAGATGGAGATCTCTGGGAGATTTTCGCTGTTTGATATTATGTGGAGCTGGGAGGTCTCTTGTTGACCAGTGTCCTGAAGTTGGCTCTCCCTCCTCAGAGGCACAGCACTGACTCCTGGCTTCTGCACCAAGAGCCTTTCATCCACACGGCTCAGAATAAAAGGGAGAAAAAGTAGAAGGAAAGAATTAGTAGAAGTAGAAAGAGAGAAAGAAAGAAAGAAAGAAAGAAAGGAGGGAGGAAGGAAGGAAGGAGGGACGGAAGGAAAAAAAGAAAGGAGATAAAGTAAAATAAAATAAGGTAAAATATAATAAAGTTATTAAAATAAGAAAATAATTATTAATAGAAAAAAAACAAAACAAAAAACAAAAAAAATAACGGACGGATAGAACCCTAGGACAAATGTTGGAAGCAAAGCTATACAGACAAAATCTCACACAGAAGCATACACATACACACTCACAAAAAGAGGAAAAGGGAAAAAAGTCATAAATATTGCTCTCAATGTCCACCTCCTCAATTTGGAATGATTCATTGTCTAAAGGAGGGAAGGAAGGAAAGAAAGAAAGAAAGAAGATAAAGTAAAATAAAGTTATTAAAATAAAAAATAATTATTTAAAAAAAAAAAGGACAGATTGAACCGTAGGACAAATGGTGGAAGCAAAGCTATACAGACAAAATCCCACACAGAAGCATACACATACACACAAAAAGAGGAAAAGGTGAAAAAATAGTAAATATTGCTCTCAGTCCACCTCCTTAATTTGGGTTCATTCGTTGTCTATTCATGTATTCCACAGATGCAGGGTACGTCAAGTTGATTGTGTAGCTTTAATCCGCTGCTTCTGAGGCTGCTGGGAGAGTTATCCCTTTCTCTTCTTCGTTCTCACAGCTCCCAGGGGCTCAGGTTTCGATTTGGCCCCGCCTCTGCGTGTAGGTCGCCGGAGGCCGGAGGGCGTCTGTTCTTCACTCAGACAGGAGGGGGTTAAAGGAGCCGCTGACTCGGGGGCTCCGGCTCACTCAGGCTGGGGGGAGGGAGGGGCACGGAGTGCGGGGCGAGCCTGCTGCGTCAGAGGCCGGCGTGACGTTGCACGAGCCTTAGGCGTGCCGTGCGTTCTCCCGGGGAAGTTGTCCCTGGATCTCGGGACCCTGGCAGTGGCGGGCTGCACAGGCTCCCCGGAAGGGGGGTGTGGATAGTGACCGGTGCTCGCACACAGGCTTCTTGGTGGCGGCAGCAGCAGCCTTAGCGTCTCATGCCCGTCTCTTGGATCCGCGCTTTTAGCCGCGGCTCGCGCCCGTCTCTAGAGCTCCTTTAAGCAGCGCTCTTAATCCCGTCTCCTCGCGCACCAGGAAACAAAGAGGTAAGAAAAAGTCTCTTGCCTCTTCGGCAGGTCCAGACTTTTCCCCGGACTCCCTCCCGGCTAGCCGTGGCGCACTAACCCCCTGCAGGCTGTGTTCATGCCGCCAACCCCAGTCCTCTCCCTGCGCTCCAGGAGAAGCCCGAGCCTCAGCTCCCAGCCCCGCCCACCCCGGCGGCTGAGCAGACAAGCCTCTCAGGCTGTTGAGTGCCGGTCGGCCCTGATCCTCTGTGCGGGAATCTCGCTGCTTTGCCCTCCGCACCCCTGTGGCTGTGGTCTCCCCTGCAGCTCCGAAGCTTTCCTCCTCCGCCACCCACAGTCTCGGCCCGCGAAGGGGCTTCCTAGTGTGTATAAACCTTTCCTCCTTCACAGGGCCCTCCCACTGGTGCAGGTCCTGTCCCTATTCTTTTGTCTCTGTTTACTCTTTTTTCTTTTGCCCTACCCAGGTACGTGGGGGGTTTCTTGCCTTTTGGGAGGTCTGAGGTCTTCTGCCAGCGTTCAGTAGTTGTTCTGTAGGAGTTGTTCCACGTGTAGATGTATTTCTGGTGTATCTGTGGGGAGAAAGGTGATCTCTGTGTCTTACTCTTCCGCCATCTTCCCGCAAGCCCTGAAAAATAAGCTTTTTATTTTAGAATAATTTTAGATTAACAGAAAAGCTGCACAGATAGTAGAGTGGGTTCCTCAATGTCCTTTACTCAGTTTTTGCTAATTTCAGCATCTTATAAAACCATGATACATCAAAATGAAGAAATTAACATTGATACAGTATTATAAACTAAACTACTGACTTTATTCAAGTTTTACCAGTTTTACCACTAATCCAGGATCCATTCCAGGAGGTCACATTATGTTTAGGTTTTAGACTCTTTTAAACTCTAGTTTCCTTCTGCATCTTTTTTCTTTTTTACAATGTTTTTCTATGAGAAATCAGAAGATTTTTCTTGCAAAAGTTCTCCAGTGTAAACTGGAGTTGTATGTTTGTACTATTTTAAACATGTTTATCTGTACCTTGAATTTATCATAAGTTGATATTAGATGTAAATGTTTGATCAAATTCAGGTTCAATTTTTTTTAATGTATTCCGTTAGTATTGGATAAACTACTTAATAGGCAGTGTAGTGTACTTCTGTAAGGAGATTCATAAGTATGTTTTTTCCTCTTTCTGATGTTATCAGAAACTGATGATCATTGTTTAGGTCCATTAATCCATTAGGGCACAGCAGAATGGTGATTTTCTACTTCTATCATTTTTCACTGTGTATCAGTTGAAATATTTCCAAAAAGAGAAATTTCTCCTCTTCAGTTATAGTATAGCTCATATAAAAAAGCAGAATAAATAATTAATTTCCCTCCTATATTACTAGTTTCAGTTTGGTAATGTGGTAATTTCCAGGCATATTTCACTGATTTTTATCTGTAATGTACTCTATTTTCATGGTTCCAGTTCAATTTTTTAAATTATTTTTTTATTGAAAGATTATTGGTTAGAGCAATTTTAAATTTACAGAAAAATTGAGCAGAAAGTACAGAGATTTCCCTCTCAAATATTCCTACTCCCCACACAGAGCTTCTCCTATTATTCACATCTTGCATTAATGTGGTACATTTGTTACAATTAATGAAGCAATATTGGTAGATTACATTAGAGTTCACTGTTTAAGATGTTCATTTCTAATGGTCTTGACAAATGTATAACTTTATCAGATAAGTGGATAGCAAATATTTTCTCTCAGTCTGTGGATTATCTTTTAGTTCTTTTAGGAATGTCTTTCACAAAGCAGATGTTTTTAATTTTAATGAAGTTTAACTTATCAATTTTATCTAAAAAGGCATTGCCAAATCCAAGGTCACCTAGATTTTCTCCTGTGTTATCTTCTAAAAGGTTTGTAGTTTTACATTTTACAATTAGGTCTGTGATCCATTTTAAATTGTTATTTATGAAAGATATAAGGTCAGTATCTAGGTTTACTTTTCTGTGTGTAGATATCTAGTTGTTTCAGAACAGTGTTGAAAACACTATTCTTTTTCTACTGAATTTATTCTGCTTCTTTGTCAGATCCATTGACTATATTTGTGTGGATTTATTTCTGGAACCTCTGTTGTGTTCCACTGACTTATTTCTGTATTCTTACCCCAATACCACATTTCTTGATCACTGAAGCTTTACAGTAAGTATTAAAATCAGGTAGTACCAGTGCTCTAAACTTCCTCTTCATTATTGTGTTGTCTATTCTGGGTTTTTCCCAGATAAACTTTAAAATCAGTTTGTTGATATCTGTAAAATAATCTGCTGGGATATAGACTGGGATTGGGGTTGTGTTGAATCTATATATCAAGTTGAGAAAAACTAACACATTAACAATATTGTCTTTCTCTCCAAAAACATGAAATATTTGTTTATTTAGATCTTCTTTAATATCTTTAATCAGTTTTTGACAGTGTTCTTCATATAGATCTTATACATATTTTCTTAGATTTATACCTAAATATTTCCTTTTGAGGAATGCTAATATAAATGGTACTGTGTTTTTATTTTCAAATTCCAGTTTCTCATTGCTGGTTAATAAGAAAGCAGTTGGCTTTTGGAGGCTAACCTTGTATCCTGCTAACTTGCTATAATTGTTTATTAGCTCCAGGAGTTTTATTGTTGTTATTGTTTCTTTGGAGGTTTTTTACAAAGACAATCATGTCATATGTGAACAAAGACAATTTTCTTTCTTCCTTCCCAGTCTATTTACCTTGTATTTTATTTTCTTCTCTTATTGCATTAGCTAGGCCTTCCAGTATGATATTGAATAGGAGTGATGAGAGAGCACATTCTTGCTTTGTTCCTAACCTTAAGGGAAAAACCATCTATTTTCTCAGCATTAAGTAAAATGTTAGCTGTAGGTTTTTGGTAGATATTTTTAATCATGTTGAGGAAGTTGCCTTCTATTCCCAGTTTGATGAGAATGTGGGTGTTGGATTTTGTGAAATGCTTTTTCTGCATGTATTGATTGAATTTTCAGTAAGGTTTCTTGGGTAGTCCCTTCTTTGTTTTCAGAATCTCTTCATATATTAGAAATATAATGCTTCAAGTGACAATAAATTTAAATGAAATTAATGTGTCTAATGTCAACTCAAAATTATCTGATAGGCTGATATGTCAAGCTGAAATCCATAACAGACAAAAGTTAAATCCTGCATATCTCATTAAGTACAAGATGCGAAAAAAAAAAATTGGCTTGGCAGGAGTTCTTGGAAGAAATATGTAGCAAAATTTTGTTGGCAAAAATGTTAATATTAGATAACAGCATGACCTGGCTGGTTAACAACCATTTTGTAGTATTTAGTTTCTGTTTTCTGGGTGGCAAACTTTGAGAGAGTCCAAGATGAAAGAGAATGTGTTGTGCATTATTTTCATAATTATCACCTTGTTGTAAGGATGTGTTGAGACCTCCATACCATGAGATAATATAGGTAATAGCAAGAATAGAAGCTAGAAAAATGGAGGACTTAATGTAGATGCATGATAAACAAATGAAAATATTTAATGGATTGCTATGTAAAAGATTATTTAGATATGTTCTTTATTAGCACAGAGCAGAACTAAGAGTAGCAGCTAAAACTTAAAACATATTTTAACTAACTATATATGTATAATCTTGCCATTAATATACTTGAGGTGTATCATTCCTTTTTAGTCAGTGATGGAATAAAGCAAATTCCTGGGGTATGCTGTTGTAGAGTTGCTACATGGGATGGAGTGTTAAGTTAAGAGAAATCTGAAGGGAATTTACCACTCAAAGTGAGCTCTTAGAGCTCACTTGAAGAAATATATTCTACAATAGAGCACATGGTCTTTGTGCAGCCCTGGGTGGGGATACTAGCAGCCAGGGTAAGATGGAGAGAACATAAAAGAGTAGCTTGCCAGAGAGAAAGCGGTGGTAAGAGTGAAAAATAACAGAAAATACACCTTCCTCACTGCTGTGGGAGTAAATCTGCGAAAACATGCTCTTCCAATGGTCCATCATTAACATGAACACTATATCCTTCATGATTCCCACACCAATTTTGAAAGGCAGCTCAATTTTGCAGGTCTATTTCCTGGAAATAAGAATAGCTCTGAAAAAGGAAAGCAATTGAGGGAGAATGTTCAGGAATGGAACTGACCTCAAGAAAACAGTTTTGCTTTGAACTTTCTGTGGAGCAAGAGAACTTAAAAGCTCCCACCTCGAATTTTACTCTGTTTGCTTATAATCAATAGCAAAACAGTGCTCACATTCAGTATATAAAGGCTCATACGAGAAGGAATTTTAGGTGCTATGACAGAAAGAGACATCTATAAGCAAGTCATGAAGATGATTCAGCGAGTTACAACTGTTTTATAAAGAAGCATTCCTTTGGTTGAGGTCAGTTATTAGCAAGGGGTGAACCTCTAGAAAATAAATGGTTAGAAGGTTTTTTTTTTTTTCATCTTTAATGTGAACCACCTAATAGGATTTTTTTAACATGGTGAATAATAATTAGTTGGTATTCTATTCTCTGGTATGAATAAATTTAAACTAAATACTTTTTTTTGTTTAAAGGTAACAGTGAAGATGACAATGGCCTTGCTCTTTTAAATAACTCCATTACAATTAGGAAGACAAAAGAAACCATAACTTTAGCAGATCATTAGAATTAAATTTGATACCAATTACACTGTTAAAAAAATTAATATAATTGAATTTATGTCAACAAGCTTTGACTATATTATTTATATAAAGATAGTTAAGACTCAATATAATCAATCTTATGAAGCATAGATGTAAATAATATAGTTGGTATTGGCTGAAGAATTCCATGTAGAATGAAATCATACCTTCCTTTGATATCTTATACAACTAGGGCATATTCAGTGCTGTGGCTTTCAGTTTTTCCTTTAAATGTTAAAACTCTCATAGTAAGAGACCTAATTGACACATTTCCAATTATTCTTTTCTTTTATGCTATTCTAAAAACGTGTCACTGACATTGAAGAAATGCCCCAATTAGGAATATAAAGGCTTAAACCTGCCTCTTGTTGAGGGAGGCACATGAACCTTGTAAATGAACTCTTGTCATGCCCTACACTGAGCTTCATTGACATGAAGCACTGAGAACCCCTCTCTGTAAACTGACCCATCTACTCTGTTCTCCTTGTTTATGGGAAATCTGTGTAAAAATACACATTCATCAGTAGAATATTTGAAAGAGATAACTTTCCAAAAGCAGCAAAAGTAATTTTTATTGTCCCTTCCAGTTGAATTTGTACTGGAACAAATTGCCATATTCTGCCTCTAAACAAAAGCTATTTCTGAAGCAACATGGTTGCATCTGGCTGATTTTAAATTGTGACCAGTGGTGTGATTCTGACAGTTAGTCCAATTGTCTGGCTAGATTTCTGGTGCTTATTAACCTCTTAAAGTAAAAGAAAGAAACACATATTCAGTGAGTATAGTTACAGGCCATTAATGCCTATCCTTTCTCTTAATGAATGAGATACACAAAAGCAAAGAAAAAGACATTTTCTCAAATGCAAAAATGCCACTCTCCACTAATGTTATTATAAAAGGTATACTCGTACAAACTTCCAAAAAATATCCATGTGAGAAAGGGGGAAAATACTAAGGAAAATTTAAGGGTGGCAAAGAGATTTAATTTCAAAAACTAATGCCCCTGGATGCTGCAGTTTTGTGTTGCCGTTTCTGAAACTGTGTCTCTCCTCACCTAGAGGTGAAGAGTATCAGAATACATTGGTGAGAGCTACCAAGGACACGCAAGGAAGGAAAGCCTGTGTCCCCTGTATCTAGCATAATAGAGCTGATGCCTGCCAGGTTAGAGTAATAATGAGTTAGAAGTGAAGCAGCACACCAAAGACAATTGATAATGTAGGACTTCAGGATATATCAAATTTCTAGATAACTCCTCTAACCAGTGGAAAGGTCACAGATGGATAACTGACAAGTCAGGTCAACAAGAGAACATCTAGATTAAAGAAGTGTGGACATTTAGCATTTACTATTGAAATCTTCTATCCCTCCTAAATTACTCCTTTGTAATAAGTATATTCTTATTCTCTCTGGAATAAGTATATTCCCTGTGGAGAGCAGGTGCTTTTGAAGCAAAGGCCAAGGTTTCCATCCTTGTATGAACCACCTAGCTTCAGAGAAAAAATAGCAAAACATAAGACAAACATAGAAAAAAAAATTTCACAAGAGTAACAACAAACGTAAAGTCTAACAAGTAAAATTAGAAAAGCAACTTAAAGGGTATGCTATGCTAACACAAACATATAAAAAATGCATAATTTTACAAGGCCCAGGGATGCCTTATTGACTGTTATAACCAGGAGTGGTTTTTAGCGTTTGAAAAATGACTTGGGATTCCCAAACAATAACTACCTCATATATATAAGTGTGTGTGTATATATACATGTGTGTGTGTGTGTGTGTGTGTGTGTGTGTGTGTGTGTGTAAAAGTGGTTAGCTTTCAAGGTGGATATTTTCTGAGGACAAAAACAAACTTCCATTGTAAGACAAACCAAATTAACTCATACATTTGATATAGTCATTTAATAATTCAGTCACACCATGGACCTGGCACTAGAGATGCAAAGATGATGCATGTCAGAAAAGATAGATGTCACTCATATATAATTACTTAATTTATAATTGTGTTAAATGCTATTGAGAAAACATATTTACAGTTTCATTTGAATATTCCATTGACATTATAACCAATTTAACAGCTTAATGGAATGAAATGAATTGCTTTTTAAAAGATTTTCTTCTTTTGGCCAAGAAAAGAAACTAAGTTTAAGAACAGAAAGAGGGACTTCCCTGGTGGCGCAGTGGTTAAGAAACCACCTGCCAATGCAGGGGACATGAGTTTGATCCCTGGTCTGGGAAGATCCCACATGCCGCAGAGCAACTAAACCCATGCACCATAACTACTGAGCCTGTGCTCTGAAGCTCACATGCCACAACTACCAAAGCCCACGTGCCTAGAGCCTGTACAACAAGAAAAGCCACCACAATGAGAAGCCCATGCATGCAAGAAAAAGTAGCCCCGGCTCATGGCAACTAGAGAAATCCTGGGTGCAGCAACAAAGAATCAGTGCAGCCCAAAATAAATAAATAAATTTATAAAAAAAGAAGAGAAAGCAATAAGAGCAACTTCCTGTCAGGCTGAGCTTCCCAATCCATTAGCACGGTAATTTTTTAAAAAAATTGTATTGGAGTATAGTTGATTTACAATGTCATGTTAGTTTCAGGTGTACAGCAAAGTGAATCAGTTGGACATATATATATATCCACTTTTTTTTGTAGATTCTTTTCCCATATAGGCCATTACAGGGTATTGAGTAGAGTTCCCTGTGCTATACCGTAGGGGTCCTTATTAGTTATCTATTTTATATGTAGTAGTGCGTGTCTGTCAATCCCAATCTCCCAATTTATCCCTACCCTTCCTTACCCCCTGGTAACCATAAGTTTGTTTCCTACATCCGTGGCTCTACTTTGTTTTGTAAATAAGTTCATTTGTAACCATTTTTTTAGATTCCACATTTAAGCGGTATCATATGATATTTGTCTTTCTGTGTCTGACTTACTTCATTCAGTATGATAATCTCTAGATCCATCCATGTTGCTGCAAATGACATTATTTTGTTCTTTTTTATAGCTGAGGGACTGGGAATGTTTTTTAAAAGTATATATCAGAATACATAAAGATTGGCAATTTTAAAGGTGCATGAAGTTATATGATAGATTAGATTTGCTATGGTTTAAAATAAGGTTTTGGGGCTTCCCTGGTGGCGCAGTGGTTAAGAATCCACCTGCCAATGCAGGGGACACGGGTTCAAGCCCTGGTCTGGGAAGATCCCACATGCTGCTGAACAACTTAAACCCGTGCGCCACAACTACTGAGCCTGTGCTCTAGAGCTTGCGAGCCACAACTACTGAGACCGCGTGCCACAACTACTGAAACCCATGCCCCTAGAGCCCGTGCTCCACAGCAAGAGAACCCACCAAAATGAGAAGACCGTGAGCTGCAACGAAGAGTAGGCCCCGCTCACTGTAACTAGAGAAAGCCCACACGCAGTAACAAAGACCCAGTGCAGCCAAATATAAATAAATAAAATAAATAAATTTATAAAAATAAAAAACAATAAGGTTTTTTAAATACAGGATTCACTGTATTCAAAAAAAGGAAAATATAATAGTTTAGGCAATGCATTTGGCCCATTAGCCTGTGTTCTTAGCCTACTGGGCCTTTCTATCCTCTCATTTAGGAATGCCTTTCATCTCCTTCAAGGTTAGCTCAAGCACCACTTCCTTACTGACACTTACTGGGATCAGTAGTTGTTGGAGGGGGTCATTGAGAGGATGTGACCACTGGATTGACCCATGAGCTAGACCAAGGCCATGGGAGGCTCCTCACTATCTCCCCTGTCTTTGGAATGCACATTCGGCCCACTGTTCCCACAGTGGGAACCGTTTTCAAGGACACAGACTTGAGAGAGTAAGGTGTTGTTGAGACCATCTGGACTAAATAAATAGATGACTGAACCTAATTAAGGCCTCTGTATACACTTTTAAGACTCTGGTGGCAGATGCAGCAATCCAGCAATTCAGCTGCCTAAGGCAAGCCTCGTATGTAAATTCCCTTGCTTATGAAACTCACCACCTACCAATCTGGAGTGGCCTGCCTCTATCTTCAGTCTCTCCTTGCCCTCTGGTACTGGTACCAATTTGGAGACCAACAGTAGTAAGAACTAATAGTTCTTTATTTTTTTTAATCCCTGTTTTGTTATTGAGTTTGGTGTCTTTTATAGTTCTTACCACATTAACTATTTAACTTTATTTTCAACTAAGTTTAAAAATTAACTGAAGGCTAATCTATCTAGTCCATCTGATTTTATTTTTTAAATTATGCTTTTTCTACTTTTAGCAGTTCAGTAGTAGAAGAAATTAGTTTATTAGTCTTATTGATAGGATAAAAAATGGTGAATTAAGTATTTGCTCATAGAAATGTCTTTTTCTGTGTCATAAGACAGGATGAAAACAGTAAAATGAGAATCATATTTATTTAAATATCATAAAATGTCCATCAATAATAGCAATTATAAATAACAATGAACAGAATTTAATCAAAACTTCTCTTAACATAAAGTTTCTCAATCACACTTCATGAAAAATTGTTCTTCATAGTTTTCCTCGAACTATGCAAAGATTGATAATAAATCAAATGTAATAAAGAATTAATTTTCTTAGGACAAATTAAATAACCAGCTAAAGTCATTTTTCATTTTCATGATTCTGGAACCAAAACTATCTACAACCACCAACTTGCTTTCTGCATTAGCATGACATTACTATCCAGTTAACTCTTGCTCAGGAAGAGAAAAATTGCAAATAACTTTATTGTTCATTCTAAGAACTTCCCAGAAGCCCATTTAAAGTGAACATAAGACTGTTCAATTTACAGTAGGTAGAATGAAAAGACTGCTTCTGAAGACTCTCTTTGAAACTCTTTCCTTAAAACCTTAGCTTGCTATGTCCATCAATCCTAAACTATTATATTGTGAACCTTACCCAATCCTGATGAAATATGTTGCTTTAAGCCAGGCTGCCAAACCTCATAGAAATCTCAGTTTTGCTGTTCCTCCTCTGAAATGCTACCCAAATTCTGTTGAGATAGTTAGCACTCTTACTGCAGTAAGCAATAGACTCAATTTTCCCTTATCAACTGAAAATTTTGGTAACATTTTATCAATTCTTATTGAATAACCAAAGTCTCCTTTTTTCATTAACAAATTAGAGTTTATGCACACCAAACAAATTGTCTTCCAGGTTAGTTTTGAGTTCAGTAAATTTCTGGTTAAAAAAATAAAATCTGTTTAAAGTAGTACTTGGCTTTCTTATGGAATGTATAAAGCTGTATTTTGATAAGGCGGGTAATGTTTGAAATTTCAAATCAAATATATCCAAGCTTTTATTAAATACAAAACTGCAACCGAAACCATTTCCTTTGACTATTTAGTAATGTGGAGTTTATATATGAATGCTTTTTTTTCATTCAGGTAAAAAGTTTGAAATTTGCTGTTCCAATACTACAGAAGCAATGAGTTTCTTTTCTTAAGTTATCATAGATCACTTTGGCTTCAAGTTTTTTTTTTTTTTTTTTTTTTTGTGATGTACTTATCCTTTACTTGATTCTCCTATACAACTTCTTCTCAGAATAATGGTGTTATAGCCGTTTAGGTAGCTTAAAATAACTGAAACCGCATTAGCTTAGAAATTGGATGGGCCTGAGTTTTACTGTTTACTCTGTTTCATACTACCTTTGTCACTATTGAAAATTACCTCATCTTTTTAAGCATCAGTTTCTTCAGCTGCAAAATGGGAATAATATTATATAACTCCTAGGTTTGCTGTGAGGGTGAAATGGAATGGGAAATATAAAGTACTTAGTACTGGCCTGGAATGTAGGAGGTACTAAGTCAGTGATAACTATCTTAATTTTTGTTATTTACCATGTTATCCAAGGGCCTCACTTTAACGAGGGTACTTTCTCCTTATAGATGACTCTATTTTTTGCTATCATATGTCTATCACTACACTGTTTCTTTAACTAGGGTACTTCTTTAGCTCATGGCACTTTCCTCCAAAATGTTCCATAAAAGATAAGCTTTCTCAGAGCCTACATTTCATTTGTTCAGGGAGTTCCACCTTCCTGCAGAGCTGTAAGCCTTAGTTTAAACTGTTATCCAAATTGTGGGCCAAATGCATTGCTTAAACTCTTATTTTTTTCCTTTTCTTGAATATAGTGAATCTTGTATTTTAAGAAATCTTATTTTAAACCATAGCAAATCTAATCTATTGTATAACCTCATGTACTTTTTAAATTGCCAGCTTTATATATTCTGATACACACTTTTTGAAAGCACAATTAGACAATTTTATGCTCTGGGTTTTGTATATAATGTATATACCTAAGACATTTTATGCCTCATAGTAACTTTTCCAACATTTTATTTCAGACAGCTCTACAATAAAGAATTGACCTCTCCTTGTCCTCAAGCAAAGGACACGTGGTAAGTTCCAGAAGCATAAATTCGTGTAAGTAATGGGAACTTTAGAGTTGCGGTCAGTAAGTGATTCAGAATACTCTGTGAGGGGACAGCTCCACTGGATAGCTCCCCCACACGTCTAAAGGCATTGTGCCTTCTTTGTATGCAAAGATAATTCTACTGATCTTCCGTAATCGGTACAGCGTCTGTTGGATTTCCAATAGCAGGATTAGAATTATAAATTCTAGAAGAGTATAATGTAGAAGGACCTTGAAGTTTATCTAGTCCAGTTACCTTATAAGCAGCCAGAGGCTTAAAGACTTGCACAAGGTGACACTGCCCATTAATAAGAGATTCGTCTCTAGAACTCAGATTCTGTAACTCCCAGCTCAACACCGTTTATGCTTTACTTCAGATTTGGTTTGATTCATGCTCTTTCTCACTGTCTCCACTGGATTAATGATACACATTTGTTAGATGGATGACCAGAGGTGTTGTCATTTTTCTAAAGAGATGTCCATCTACCCTCTTCAGCTCAACAGAATCCATGCAACTTTATGGAATCCATGCAACTTTATGGAATCCATGCAACTAAATAACTCCTTTATTTCTGTCAACTTTGGAAAAATGAGAAAAAAATTTCACTACCAGGCATTGCAGTGATCCCATTAGAAAGCCTTTTCATCATAAACAACAACAAATAGTTGTTGAACATTCCCTGTGCTTATGGGATACTTTGTCATTTTCTTTTCTCTCATTCTGCTATAGGTATCTCTGTCAATCTGTATATCTCTTATAAAGAACAACTTTTGCTTAAAATTGTTCTCAGCTTTCTTGTACTCAAAGAAATAATCTATGTGTGAGCCTGCTTTTATACATATGCATTTGCTTTTGGGAAAATGCAAACCTCACACACTGGTTAAACTAATACATATGGCTACTCCATAGTAGGCCTCCACCATGAGAGCAAGATAGTCAAACTGCCTTCTACAATAGACATTTTATTTTTCAATACCAAACAAACATTCCTGTAACTGTATTATTTTCTTATAAATAAATAATTTAAAGGAGAAAATGTCACAAAGTTACTCTGACTATTATGAATATGGTACAAAAGGGATAGAAAGAAAGACCAGTTCAGTGCTTAATGGGTTATTCTTGCTGAGAACTAATGATGATTGGAAGATGATAGTGGTATTGGAGATGGTAATAAGTGTATGGGTTTGGAAAAGTAGAGCCAAAGAATTTGCTGATGAGCTTGGATATGGGTGTGAGGAAAACAGGCACAGTCGAGCATAATGTCTGGAACTCTTGAAAAGAGATGGGAGTCATTGCTGGATAGATAGTATGTTAAAAATGCCATGGACATAGAGACGGTCACACAGGAAGAGTGTGGAAAAGATAATTGGGTTAAATACTGAGCAAAAGGAATAGAAAAGTTGCATCCAGTGAGGCAGAAGAGATAAGCTAATACTAAAATCCAGAATAAGCTATTTTAGAGAGAGGAGAAGGTCATCTGTGCCAGATGGTGCTGAGAGATTGGTAAAGTGAGGGCAGAGGAATGCACATTGACCTTGGCAACTTGCAGCTCATTGGTGATCTTGAAAAGAAGGATTGTAGTAATGTGATGAGGAGGGATGAGCAATCAGAGTAGAGGTGAAGAGAGAATGGAAGCAGAGGAAATTGGTGTTAGCAGGAAGAAAATTAATTCAACAGATTTGGAGATGAAGGAAATAGGGATTGAAGTTGATAAGACAATTAGGGTTAAGGGAATTCTTTTTTTCGTTTTTGTTTTTTTTTTGCGGAACGTGGGCCTCTCACTGTTGCAGCCTCTCCAGTTGCGGAGCACAGGCTCTGGACGCGCAGGCTCAGCGGCCATGGCTCACGGGCCCAGCTGCTCCGCGGCATGTGGGATCCTCCCGGACCGGGGCACAAACCCATGTCCCCTGCATCGGCAGGCGGACTCTCAACCATTGTGCCACCAGGGAAGCCCTCTTTTTTTAATATAGGTAAACAAACACAAAATAGAATCATGCAATGTAACTAATTTTGGTGTGGAGAAAATGTGTAATTTTCTCTACTGCTATGCTTGCCTTCTTGTTAGCTGCCACCTGCTGGCTAGAGGAGAAGAAAGTTAAAAAGTGTTTTTTCCAGGTAAAAGTTTAATTCAAACTGACTACTTAAATTATTCTTAAAAAGATTTCTAGAGATTGGTTCAAGATGGCAGAATAGGTGGACGTGCGTTCACTTCCTCTTGTGAGAGCACCAGAATCACAGCTAACTGCTGAACAATCATCGACAGGAAGGCAGTGGAACTCACCAAAAAAGATACCTTACATCCAAAAACAAAGGAGAAGCTGCAATGAGACAGTAGGAGGGGTACAATCACAATAAAATCAAATCCCATAACTGCTGGGTGGGTGACTCACAAATTGGAGAACAATTATACCACAGAAGACCACCCACTGGACTGAAGGTTCTGAGGTCCACATCAGGCTTCCCAAGCTGGGGGTCTGGCAGCAGGAGGAGGAATTCCCAGAGAATCAGACTTCAAAGGCTAGCAGGATTTGACTGCAGGACTTTGTTAGGACTGGGGAAAACAGAGACTCCAATCTTGGAGGGCACAAACAAAGTAGTCTGCTCATCAGGACCCAGAGGGAAGGAGCAGTGACCCCATAGGAGACTCAATCAAAACTACTGTTAGTATTGGAGGGTCTCCTGCAGAGCCAGGGGGTGGCTGTGGCTCACCACAGGGACAAGGACACTGGCAGCAGAAGTTCTGGGAAGTAATCCTTGGTGTGACCCCTCCCGGAGTCCACTATTAGCCCCACCAAAGAGCCGGGTAGGCTCTAGTGCTGGGTCTCCTCAGGACAAACAACCAACAGGGAGGGAACTTAGCCCCACCCATCAGCAGACAAGTGGATTAATGTTTTACTGAGCTCTGCCCACCAGAGCAACATCTAGCTCTACCCACCTCCAGTCCCTCCCATCAAGAAGCTTGCACAAGCCTCTTAGATAGCCTCATACACCAGAGGGCAGATAGCATAAGTAAGAAGAGCTACAATCCTGCAACCTGTGGAATGAAAACCACATTCACAGAAAGATAGACAAAATGAAAAGGCAGAGGACTATGTAACACATGAAGGAACAAGATAAAACCCCAGAACAACAGCTAAATGAAGTGGAGATAGGCAACCTTCCAGAAAAAGAATTCAGAATAATGATAGTGAAGATGATCCAGGACCTTGGAAAAAGAGTAGAAGCAAAGATCAAGAAGATGCAAGAAATGTTTAACAAAGACCTAGAAGAATTAAAGAACAAAAAAACATAGATGAACAATACAATAACTGAAATGAAAAATAAACTAGAAGGAATCAATAGCAGAATAACTGAGGCAGAAGAATGGAAAAGTGACCAGAAGACAGCATGGTGGAAATCACTACAGTGGAACAGAATAAAGAAGAAAGAAAGAAAAGAAATGAAGATAGCCTAAGGGACTTCTGGGACTGCATTAAATGCACATTCACATTATAGGAGTCCCAGAAGGAGAAGAGAAAGAGAAAGGACCTAAGAAAATATTTGAAGAGATTATAGTTGAAAAATTCCCTACCATGGAAAAAGAAATAGCCACCCAAGTCCAGGAAGCACAGAGAGTCCCAGGCAGGAAAAACCCAAGGAGAAACACGCTGAGACACATTAGTAATCAAATTGACAAAAATTAAAGACAAAGAAAAATTAATAAAAGCAACAAGGGAAAAATGACAACATACAAGGGAACTCCCATAAGGTTAACAGCTGATTTCTCAGCAGAAACTCCACAAGCCAGAAGCAAGTGGTACGATATATTTAAAGTGATGAAAGGGTACAACCAAGATTATGCTACACAGCAAGGATCTCATTCAGATTCAATGGAAAAATCAAAAGCTTTACAGACAAGCAAAAGCTAAGGGAATTCAACACCCCCAAACCAGCTCTATAACAAATGCTAAAGGAACTTCTCTAAGTGGGAAACACAAGAGAAGAAAAGGACCTACAAAAACAAACCCATAACAATTAAGAAAATGGTAATAGGAACATACATATTGATAATTAGCTTAAATGTGAATGGATTAAATGCTCCAACCAAAAAACACAAGGTTGCTGAATGATACAAACAAGACTCATATATATGCTATCTACAAGAGACACACTTCAGACCTAGGGACACATACATACTGAAAGTGAGGGGATGGAAAAGGATATTTCATGCAAATGGAAATCAAAAGAAAGCTGGAGTAGCAATACTCATATGAGATAAAATGGACTTTAAAATAAAGAATGTTACAAGAGACGAGGAAAGACACTACATAATGATCAAGGGATTAATCCAAGAAGAATATATAAAAGTTATAAATATATATGCACCCAACATAGGAGCACCTCAATACATAAGGCAAATGCTAACAACCATGAAAGGAGAAATAGACAGTAACACAATAATAGTAGGGGACTTTAACACCTCATTTACACCAATGGACAGATCATCGAGACAGAAAGTTTATAAGGAAACACAAGCTTTAAATGACACAATAGACCAGATAGATTTAATTGATATTTATAGGACATTCTATCCGAAAACAGCAGATTACACTTTCTTCTCAAGTGCACATGGAACATTCTTCAGGATAGATCACCTCCTGGGTCACAAATCAAGCCTTGATAAATTTAAGAAAATTGAAATCATATCAAGCATCTTTTCCGACCACAACGCTATGAGATTAGAAACCAATTACAGGGGAAAAAATGTAAAAAACACAAACACATGAAGGCTAAACAATATGTTACTAAATAAGCAAGAGATCACTGAAGAAATCAAAGAGGAAATCAAAAAATACCTTGAGACAAATGACAATGAACACACGAAGATCCAAAACCTATGGGACGTAGCAAAAGCAGTTCTAAGAGGGAACTTTATAGCAATACAATCCTACCTCAAGAAACAAGAAAAATCTGAAATAAACAAACTGACCCTACACCTAAAGGAACTAGAGAAAGAAAAACAAACAAAACCGAAGGTTAGTAGAAGGAAGGAAATCATAAATATCAGAGAAGAAATAAATGAAATAGAAACAAAGAAAACAGTAGCAAAGAAAAATAAAACTAAAAGCTGGTTCTTTAAGAAGATAAAGAAAATTGATAAACCTGTAGCCAGACTCATCAAGAAAAAGAGGGAGAGGACTCAGATCAATAAAATTAGAAATGAAAAAGGAGAAGTTACAACGGACACCGCAGAAATACAAAGCATCATAAGAGACTACTACAGAAAACTCTATGCCAATAAAATGGACAACCTGGAAGAAATGGACAAATTCTTAGAAAGGTATAACCTTCCAGGACTGAACCAGGAAGAAATAGAAAATATGAACAGACCAATCACAAGTAAACAAATTGAAACTGTGAGTAAAAATCTTTCAACAAACAAAAGTCCAGGACCAGATGGCTTCACAGGTGAATTCTATCAAACATTTAGAGAAGAGCTAACACCCATCTTTCTCAAACTCTTCCAAAATATTGCAGAGGGTGGAACAGTCCCAAACTCCTACGTGGCCACCATAACCCTGATACCAAAACCAGACAAAAATATTACAAAAAAAGAAAATTACAAACCAATATCACTGATGAATATAGATGCAAAGATCCTCAACAAAATACTAGCTAACAGAATCCAACAACACATTAAAAGGATCATACACCATAATCAATGGGGATTTATCTCAGGAATGCAAGGATTCTTCAATATATGCAAATCAAAAAATGTGATATACCATATTAACAAATTGAAGAATAAAATCCATATGATCGTCTCAATAGAGGCAGGAAAAACTTTTGACAAAATTCAACACCGATTTATGATAAAAACTCTCCAGAAAGTGGGCATAGAGGGAACCTACCTCAACATAATAAAGGCCATATATGGCAGACCCACAGCACACATCATCTCAATGGTGAAAAAGTGAAAGCATTTCCTCTAAGATCAGGAACAAGACAATGATTTCCACTCTCGCCACTATTATTCAACATAGTTTTGGAAGTCCTAGCCATGGCAATCAGAAAAAAAAAGAAATAAAATGAAAACAATTGGAAAAGAAGAATTAAAATGCCAGTGTTTGCAGAGGACATGATATTATACATAGATAATCCTAAAGATGCCACCAGAAAACTACTAGAGCTCATCAGTGAATTTGGTAAAGTTGCAGGGTACAAAATTAATGCACAGCAATCTCTTGCATTCCTATACACTAACAATGAATGATCAGAAAAAGAAATTAAGGAACAATGCCATTCACCATTGCAACAAAAAAAAATAAAATACCTAGGAATAAACCTACCTAAGGAGGTAAAGGACCTGTACTCCGAATACAATAAGACACTGTTGGAAGACATCAAAGATGACACAAACAGATAGAGAAATATACCATGTTCTTGGACTGAAAGAATCAATATTGTGAAAATGACTATACTACCCAAAGCAATCTAAGGTTCAATGTAATCCCTATCAAATTACCAGTGGCATTTTTTACAGAACTAGAACAAAAAAATCTTAAAATTTGTATGGAAACACAAAATACCCCAAATAGCCAAAGCAGTCTTGAGGGAAAAAATGGAGCTGGAGGAATCAGACTCCCTGACTTCAGACTATACTACAGAGCTACAGTAATCAGGACAATATGGTACTGGAACAAAGACAGAAATATAGATCAATGGAACAGGATAGAAAACCCAGAGTTAAACCCACGCACATATGATCACCTTATCTTTGATAAAGGAGGCAAGAGTATACAATGGAGCAAAGACAGCCTCTTCAGTAAGTGGTTCTGGGAAAACTGGACAGCTACATGTAAAAGAATGAAGTTAAAACACTCCCTAACACCATACACAAAGATAAACTCAAAATAAATTAAAGACCTAAATGTAAGACCGGACACTATAAAACTCTTAGAGGAAAACATAAGAAGAACACTCTTCAACATAAATCACCGCAAGATCTTTTTTGACCCACCTCCTAAAGTAATGGAAATAAAAACAAAAATAAACAAATAGGACGTAATGAAACTTAAAAGCTTTTGCATAGCCAAGGAAACTGTAAAGAAGACGAAAAGACAACACTGAAAATGGGAGAAAATATCTGCAAACCAATCAATGGACAAAGGATTAATCTTCAAAATATATAAACAGCTCATGCAGCTCAATATCAAAATAACAAACAACCCAATCCAAAAATGGGCAGAAGACCTAAATAGACATTTCTCCGAAGAAGATATACAGATGGCCAAGAGGCACATGAAAAGATACCCAACATCACTAATTATTAGAGAAATGAAAATGATAACTACAATGAGGTATCACTTCACACTGGTTAGAATGGGCATCATCAGAAAATCTGCAAACAACAAATTCTGGAGAGGGTGTGGAGAAAAGGGAACCCTCTTGCACTGTTGGTGGGAATGCAAATTGATACAGCCACTATGGAGAACAGTATGGAGGTTCCTTAAAAAACTAAAAATAGAATTACCATATGACCCAGCAATCCCATTACTGGGCATATACCCAGAGAAAACCATAATTCAAAAAGACACATGCACTCCAATATTCATTGCAGCACTATTTACAATAGCCAGGTCATGAAAGCATCCTAAATGCCCATCGACAGACGAATGGATATTGAAGATATGGTACATATATACAATGGGATATTACTCTGCCATAGAAAGGAACGAAATTGGGTCATTTGTAGACACATGGATGGACCTACAGACTGTCTTACAGAGTGAAGTAGGTCAGAAAGAGAAAAACAAATATCATATATTAATGCATATTTGTGGAATCTAGAAAAATTGTTCAGATGAACCAGTGTGCAAGGCAGAAATAGAGACACAGGTGTAGAAAACAAATGTATGGACACCAAGAGGGGAAAGCAGGGGGTTGGGGGTGGTGGTTGGATGAATTGGGAGATTGGGATTGACATGTATACACTAATATGTATACAATAAATAACTAATAAGAACCTTCTGTATAAAAAAATAAATAAAATAAACTATTTCTAAGGAAGAAGTGATCAAGTTTTCAAGTTGCCTCCCCCAGCTTCTCTCTAATATAGCTTCTCTCTCTTGTATTTGAGAGGAGGGTGTTGCATCCCTGTGGTGAAGGGAAAGACTCAGATCCTGTGTGGTACCGTATTCTCTCCTAGTTGATGTCTTTTATTCCAGGTATTTATTGTTGAAGTCCATGGCTGCTCTACTTGATGATCTGCTCACTCTCATGGGTTCTCTGTCTTAGTCAAAGCTCAAGGATTCTCCCTGGCTCTCTCAGCATCCACTGTCATCCTGAGTCCTTGCCATTTCTTGTGTTCTACCTTCTGGTCCAGTGCTAGGGACTAGTCAGTGCTCCAAAGTTATTTCATCAGACAAGGCAAGTCCCAGGGAATCAGCGTAGCATCCATGCACCCACATGATGAGGGCACATCCAGATATTTAAACATCAAGGCCATCCTCTGCCTGACCACACTGTACCCCCAAATCCATAAAATTATGCTTTGGTTTGGTTCACAGATCCAGTCAGTCAGAGATTTACTCTTTTTCCTGAGTCATAAATGTAGAGCACCCAACGTCATTGGTGATACTTTCATTAATCCAATGCAACTGAATTCTACACTGCAACCAAAACCAGGGAGAGGATTATTCAGACAATAACATGTGATGTCCTCCCCCTCTCTGGAGGCAAAAAGGGGCAAGCTTTAGTACACACCCCATCTCTTTCTGCCTTGATGTTCTTTACTTAAATTTTAATTCTCTATGTTCTCTCTGAGTGTACAAAAATGGGGGAGGTAAAGGAGTTTAACTCTTCATTTTATCCTTCAGGCTGAAGGATTCCTAAGACCAACTAGGAGGAAAGTCATGCACTAAGAAAGGCAAATTCTAAAGTTTCATTAATTATATTTAACATATTACCCCGTGCATATTTTAATGTGTTGGTGATAATGATCTAATGGAGAGAAATAAACCAATAGGGATAATTTTAGGGGAGAAGACCTTGTTGAGGAGAAGAAATGGGACTCTAAACCACAAATGAATGTGTTGACCTTTGATAAGACTAGAGACGCTTCACCCACTTTAACAGCAGATAACAAGGTAGGAAGTGTGGGTGTAAATACAGGAGGGTAGGAGATGTGACAGAAAAAACATGGATTTCATCCATATTCTCCATAAGATATGAGACTAGATCATCACCTGAAATTGAGAAGAAAGAGTGCCAAAGAATTTCACTTATCTGAAGAGAAGATGAGAAATGTTTTATAATTATTTTATTTTATGTGAATATATTTCTCCCATTTGGAATGTAATCATATTTCAAATTATTCATGACCTCACCTTTATACTTATGTTAACCCCTCAAAAAGTCTTTTTTTAATTTTTTATTTGGGGTATAGTTGTTTTACAATGTTGTGTTAGTTTCTACTGTACAACGAAGTGAAATTCCCTGTGCTATACAGCAGGTTCTTATTAGTTATCTGTTTCATACATATTAGTGCATACATGTCAATCCCAATCTCCCAGTTCATCCCACCCCCACACCCCACACCCCCTTGCTTTCCCCCCTTGGTGTCCATACATTTGTTCTCTACATCTGTGTCTCTATTTCTGCCTTGCAGACCAGTTCATCTGTATCATTTTTCTAGATTCCACATGTATACATTAATATACGATATTTGTTTTTCTCTTTCTGACTTACTTCACTCTGTATGACAGTCTCTAGGTCCATTCATGTCTCTACAAATGACCGAATTTCATTCCTTTTTATGGCTAATATTCCATTGTATATATGTATAAATCTCTTTATCCATTTGTCTGTCAATGGACATTTAGAAGAAAGTTTTTTAAAAAATAAATGTTTAGTCTTACTAGTAATCGAAAAGTTAAATAATAAGTTATGAATTTATAGCTTTTATGTATTAGCAAAAAATGTTGTAATGCTCAGTTATGGCAAAGTGATGGTAAAATTTGTAACATACATTGTGTAAATGCAACTGAAATAAACAAAAATGTTTCATCCATTAAGTCTTCATTTATTCAATAACTATTTATTGAGTACCTGCTACTTGCCAGTCATTATTCTAGGCACCAGGATTGTATCATAGAATAAAACAGACAAAAATCTCTATCCTTGATGAGCTTTCCTTTCAGTGGGATGAAGAAAACAGAGATATTAATAATAGTAATAAAATATCAACAATGAATACCAATGATTACCAGTTGAGGACTTATATGTTCCAAGTACTTTGATTAACTATTTCTATTCATCACACTATTTAATACTTAAAATAATGTCCCAGATTGTATAATTTTCACAAAAGCCTTATGAGGTAATATTGTGAACCCTCGTGTCATGGATGAAAAGACTGGGAGCTTACGAAAACCACACAAGATAACACAGCACGTGACAAAAGAGATTCTGCCTCTCTCCTCAGCCTGGCTCTTCTCTCTTTATGACAGGCCCAGAAAATCACAGGGAGCCTAATTTTTGAGGAATAATGTATTGAACTACATAAGGATAAAACTTTCATAGTATTGTCAAAGAGAATAACATGAATGGAAATAAAATTGGAGTACACATGGCAGCAGATGGAGCTTATAAGGATCATGCAACACATGGGAAGACAAAAAGTGACAGTAAATGAGTGAAAAGGAGCACAGTGGGTTAGTTCGTCACATTTTAAGCACTATTCTCTGCACCCCCAGTTCCAAGGCATCTACCACCTAATCTGTATGAAAAGCTATTGATGAAAACTAAAACTTGTATCTATAATGCAGGTCTGTAATTGCCAAGAAATTTAACTATTCAGTAAATGAAAATTTATTCATAATGTGTGGTGGCCATTATTGTCAAGCAATTTTTTTTTGTTAAAAATCTCAATTTCAGAATCTGGACATGACATAGATTATATCAAACTACCTTAATTTGGGGAGCTTCGATGGATACTTATGTTTAGGTAGGGAGCAATATGTCTGTCTGGGGATACCTGTATTCCTACCTAGAGACAGAAAATAAATGTGGATTATAGAATTACACTTCCAGTAACTACCCCAGCTACTTCCATTTTACTACCATCTCTCACCTGGATTCCTAACAGGTGTCCCTGCTTCTACCTTTGCCCCTACCAATCTATCTTCATCTACCAGTTAGAGTAATCATGTTAAAACATGAGATGATGTCACTCTTCTGCTTAAAATCTCACAGTGGTGCTCCATTTCATTCAGCTTCAGAGACTACAAGGCTTTATATGTTTAGGTGTCTATAACCTTTATCATCTTAAGTCCTGCCACCTTCCTCTTTGTATACTCCATTCCAGCCTCGTTCATTCCTGTCCCATTTTTCTGACATGTCAGGCAGGTTCCCATATTAGAACCTTTGAGCTAGGGGACAGTTGCCTCTGCTCAGAAGACTCCCAGATACTTGCCTGACTACCTTCCTCTTGGGGGCCCTTGCTCCAATGTCTAAACGTCACTTCTTCCACAAGACAGGTCTACTTCCAGCTCCCTCTTACTTTACTTTGCTTCAAACATGCTCACAATATATCCATTTGTTAACAATAATTTCACTTTCCCTATCTCCCCCTGCAAGAAGGTAAGTTCTAGGAGGGAGGGATGTTAACCTATTTGGTTCACTATTATATGTCAACTTCTAGCTACATAGTAGACTATCAGTAAATATTTTATCAATGACTGGCTTTTTTAAAATATCTGTAACCAGCGTTTCACTGCTGAATACAGTGACCTGCACAGAGCTGTTATTTGAAAAATAGGTGGATTTATTTATTTTCTAAACTTTGTAGGTGCTCTCAGATCTCCCTGATCTAATTTTCCTAGGACTTATACTGGCACTTACTTTCATATTTGTCCCTTCCTTATGGAGGAAACTCTGTCCATTTTCCTAATATATAGAATTTAAGCATTTCAGTTCTTCTGGGTGAAGTCAGTAGCTTGGAGATTAATCTCTCTCCTGTTTTCTCTTTGCTTGCCCTGAACAATTGGTTGCCTTTCCTAGTTGTGCCAAATTGGGGGCTAGACCACCATGTGTCAATTCCTTATTATTCCACTCACCCATCTCTCACTTTATCCTGTATATACACATATACTAAAGACATAAATTTATATTGCTAATAATCATGAGAATCATCTGGTCTTGATCATAGCAATTTTTTCATATCCACAAACTCTTCAATATATCTTGATATATAGGTCTTGTTATATAGGTCTTGATATATAGGTCTTGTTAGGACATTGCTCTCGTTCTCAATTTTCACAAGGTTTCCTTCTTAAAATTCTCCATGTGGTTTCTAATGTACAAACTGGTAATTTTACTTTATTTTTATTCCTTCTCTCTCTTGAAGATAGAATATTCTATAAATCCTTTTTCTTGGAATATAGGGAAATCTTTTCACAGAGCTGTTTGGTCATTTACCTGTGAGGATAGATGGGACAGGTTTGGGATTGATGGAAAAATTTCCAATTAGATCTATGTTGCCTTCATTTCCAATGAAAACAACAACATGGGTACATATGTATATCAGTACAGTCATTTGGTGTGTTCTAAAAACTCCCTGGTTAAGAGTAATTAGAAAAGCACTTCAGTTCATGGTGATGTCACACTGAGTAATATAAACCAACCCTCTTGCTGATTATAATTTAAAAATACAGATGGATTTTAAAAAACTTTCTAAACATCAATTAATTAACAAGATACTGAGGAATAACTAGAGTAACATGTAAGAGAAGAAAGAATTCAGAGAGATGAGCCTGGAGTTTGGCACACCTTTGGTCCAGGAGCATTTGCTAATCCAGAGGAGCTGCTGAGAAGGTCTTTGACAGAGTTTCAGGACTTCAGGGATAAAAGTTGGAGTCAAGGGTTTGCCAAAAGCAAGGTCCCTGGATGAACTTCCCTGTCTTAAATTTGAGAACCAAATCTAGGAAGAAGATTGAGTCAGAAGTAAAACAGTCTTAGAACAGATTGCAGCCCATGTCAAGTCACTTAGGTGCCACAGAAAAATTGGATGAAGGTGAACCTGTAAAACTAGGACTTCCAGGCACCTGTAAAGTAAATGAAAATTCTCCCTGGAAAATAATAATATCATCTTGAGCCTCAAATTATTTCAGCTGAAGTTTTCAAATGCTATGTCTGGCAACAAAGATAGGAGGCACAGGGAGAGAAGTCAACATGAAAGGGAAACACTACAAACAGCCCATAGGTATGTCAGAGTGGAAATATTATGCTAAGATTGGGGAAAAATATTATGTTCACTATACCCATAGAAATTAAAGTTGAACTTAAAAATATTATCAAGGATTTGGAAACTAACATATTATGATTTTAAAGAAAAGAACTGACTAGAGGGCTTTCCTGGTGGCGCAGTGGTTGAGAGTCTGCCTGCCGATGCAGGGGACACGGGTTCATCCCCCGCTCTGGGAAGATCCCACATGCCGTGGAGCGGCTAGGCCCGTGAGCCATGGCCGCTGAGCCTGCACATCCGGAGCCTGTGCTCTGCAACGGGAGAGGCCACAACAGTGAGAGGCCCGCGTACCACAAAAAAAAAAAAAAAGAAGAAGTGACTAGAAACTCTAAAACTGAAAAATACAGTAACCAAAGTTAATTACTCAGGAGATGGATTTAAGGACAGATTAGATACAGATAAAGAAAGAATCCATGAATCAGAAAATAGGTCAAAAGAATCCATCCAGAAGGAAGTGGAAGAAGCAAAATATAAAAAGTGAAAAATAAAGAGACCCGGAGTATACAGTGAGAAGCTTTAATATATATTTACTTGGAATTGAAGAATAGAGGAAAGTAGCCAAAAGGCAGAAGAAATACTTGCAGAAATAGTAATTTTCCAAAATTTTTGGAAGACATCAAGTAACAGTGTTACAAAGCCCCGTGAATTTCAAGTAAACCTGAGAAGCCTAGTTGGATGGAAAAAATAGTATAAATCAGTGAATTTTATTCAATTCAATTGGAGGGTATTTTATTAGAAATACTCTGTTAATTCCCTAGTACAATTGATGTAAACCATACTAGGAAAAAGTTTGCTGGTTAGGGGTTCCACTTTAATCAATACATCTTAAAGGATTTGGAATTAACATACTTGTTTGAAAGTATATCTAAAAAATTATTGAAAGTGGTTTGTTTTATAAATTGGTTATACATTCTTCTTATATGATATATTTTCCTTGGAGTCCAATTTGTTTTCAACAATGAAAGGAAAATAATCGTAGCAATATATAAATTATCACAAATTGAAAATTAATGTGTTCTAAATTTATATATACTGTCTTTAATATAGTGAGATGAAATCATCATTGTCCCATCAGGTTTCAGACTTTATATGAAACTGTTCATATAGTTTTAATATGATATTAAATTAAGCAAAACAGAACTCTCCAATCTCTGGGCTTTTGCTGCCCTTCTCTTTTGTTTAATTTTTAAAAAATGTTTGTCTTTGGTGGACATATGAAAAGGTTGAATAATGTAAACAAGCTTGGAGGAAAGCCTTCATACTTCTGTATATCTACCATCTAATTTTTTAATTAAGAGTGCCTGTAGATGACATCTCCAGACACTGTCATATATTGAGAGAGAGTATGTAAATGACAGAGGTTCCTCGTTTCCCAGTTTTCTGCTTCTGACTTTTAGACACTCTTTGTGCTAAATTTCCAATCTAAAGCTGAGATGAAGCCTCCAATTAGAGTGCAACTGTCCTCCTTGAACTATAGCTCCCGGATGGTAACGTCAAAAATTCCCCACTAGAGGCTTAACAGGGAGTCAAGTGATGAAAGGAAATGAAAGAAATCTTGGCTGATTTTCATGAAATAATCTCCTGCCTGGCACAAGCCCATATTGGGCTTCAGAGTGATCTTCAGAGAGACCTGGGGAATGGAACTAAATGAGTCTTCACAGCAGGGCAGCAGGGCAGCAGTGCCTGTGAGACACACTGGGGCGTATTCAGGGCAGAAAAAATAATCAGAAGTTGGTAAATCTTGGTAAAGCCCGACACTGGTATCCCATTCGTCAGTGACAGTGAGGTCAAACCACTTCCCCTTCTCCATGTGCTAAGGAGAGAATTTCAGGGTGCATTACATATGAAATGGATGTTACAAACCATTTTTTTTTTTTTTTTTTTTTTTTTTGCGGTACGCAGGCCTCTCACTGTTGTGGCCTCTCCCATTGCGGAGCACAGGCTCCGGATGTGCAGGCTCAGCGGCCATGGCTCACGGGCCCAGCCGCTCCGCAGCATGTGGAATCTTCCCAGACCGGGGCCCGAACCCATGTCCCCTGCATCGGCAGGCGGACTCTCAACCACTGCGCCACCAGGGAAGCCCCATTTGGTTTTTTTGATAACATCATTTAGCGAGAGGTGCTCATCTTATTTCTGTACAAGCAAGGATGAAAATGTGTACTTTCTGAAAGAGGGGAATGGGGATTGGAAGGAAATTAGGGCAAAGAAGTGTGAAAATAAGTGGAATTAAAATGGGATAAAACAGATATAAAAATAACAAAATAAAAGCAAAGTAAAAGTATGTATTGAGTACCATATTAGTACCTGATAATTTCATATGCTTCTTATGGAAACCATAATGAAGAAAATTAAAGTGAGGAAAAAATGTAAAGAAGAAATTAAAAACCTTCTATATTAAAATACACTCAGAAAAGTTTTAGTCTGCCCTTCCTTTCCTTCCTTCCTTTCTCTTTCCTTCCTCCCTCCCTTCCTTCCTTCTTTCCTTCCTTCCTTCCTTCCTCTATTTCTCTTTCCTAAAAGCTACCTTTTAAATTAATCTTTGAACTCATATCATAGACATTTTGGGAAAAAGATGCCTTATTTTATCTTTTATAAAACTTAAGGTCTGGTCTATGTAATTTCCTGATACCACTTCCAGTCATTTGGTCTTAAGTTTTGAGGCCTAGGGAGCTATGTGAAATCCCTCTCAATTGTCCTAAAGCTATTCAAAATGAGTTTCCTTCGAGACTTGGCAATGGTTAAAAAAAAAGTAATAAATCTCCTCCAGTATCTCAGAATATAAGTAGCCTTACTTTTAAGTATGCATTGTGCTATATTCCAGGAGAGAAGTCTTTGCCATTGTGGGTCAAAACCTTTTAGGTCTACCAGATCTCTAGAGCTGCCATTTAGGTCCCACTAAACGGCTTTCCAACTGTAACAAGGGCTTGTCCCCACATAGTGGCATTTCTGAGCTAAGTTAGGACATTTCTATCCAGGTTTTCTGTGTTATGTAGATTCTTTGGGGGCCAGTTTTTCTCCGCTGCCAGAGTGAGACTTACTGGTAAAGAAGCCCAAAGAGGAGTAAGAATAGAATAGTGAGTGATGGTGGCAAGTTGATCAAATTCTTAGCCAGAAAATTGAAAGGGAGATATCACATTTTGAAGTTGAGGCAAAAGTGTAATCATCTAGAGAAACTCCACTAAAGTCTCCCAACCAGGGAAAAGAGACTAAATAGGAGATCCAGTAAGTCAAAATGACATAAAATCAAAAACATCAAAATGACATCCATCTAAATTTATTATATATCACCTTTAAGGAATGACTTACCAGAATAACTTTCTGTACTGTCTCAGGTACTCAAAAATGGCCTTAGAAGTTAAGTCTTAATAGGCTCACTGAGTTGGTCATCTCTGCTCATGTTTTAACCTCTGGGCTGGTCTGAATTATACAGTAGCACCAGAGATGATAAAGGAATCTCATAAAAAGGGACATATCTGATCAAATTTAATCTATTTATTTTATTTTACAGGGGATTTTCCTTGATCCTAATGGTAAGAACAGAGAGAATATACTAAAACCAGGCTAGTTTAAAATTAGTGCAAGATATCTGGATGAGAAATCCCTCCTTTTCCTCCTTCCTTGGATATCTGTTAGGAGCTGCAACACTCTTGGATTCATCATCTGAGCAAAGCAATCAAAGGTCTTTTCTCTGATATGACCATTCTCATTACATTCTCTCCCAGTTTATGGCATTATTTGTCCATGATTTTCTAAGTATGCAGTGCCTATCTGTATCAGAGAGCCTGTATCAGGGACATGGTTTTCTCATGTAAGGATAGGGTAGGATGGTATAATCATGTAATGTAACCCAAGAAAATTAATGGTGCTGTATGAGTGTGTGTGTGTGTGTGTGTGTGTGTGGCAGGTGGGGGTGGTTGCTTATAACATTTGGGAGAATTAACTCATGAGTGCCCTGATGTTTTTCCAGGTTGATTTTTTGGAGTACTGTCCCTCTCAGCTAAATGTGTTGTTACAATATGGGCAGAAGGGTGAAGGATAGAGGTGGGGATGTGGTGCTGGAAAACTGAGAAAGCTTCTTACCATATTTATGCATAGTTTGGCTTTTATTCATGTTTCGATCTTACATTTAAACTTTTTTTATTGCACTATAGTATTTACAATATTGTGTTAGTTTCAGGTGTACAGCAAAATGATTCATTTGTGTATATATATATATATATTCTTTTTTAGATTCTTTTCTATTATATGTTATTACAAGATATTGAATATAGTTCCCTATACTATACAGTAAATCCTTGTTTTTTATCTATTTTATATGCAGTGGTGTATATCTGTTAATCCCATACTCCTAATTTATCCTTCCCCACTCCTTTGCCCTTTGGTAACCATAAGTTTGTATTTTATGTCTGTGAGTCTGTTTCTGTTTTGTAAATAAGTTCATTTGCATTACTTTATAGATTCCACATATGAACTTCTTGTTGACCTGTATGAATTTTTTTTTTTTTTTTTGGCCACCCTGCATGGCTTGTGGGATCTTAGTTCCCTGACCAGGTATTGAATCCAGGCCCTCAACAGTGAAAGTGTGAAGTCCTAACCACTGGATCGCCAGGGAATTCTCAAAAAACTTTTTTCAGTAGATTGTTAGAAGGTAAAAGGAGAAGAAGAAAATAGCGAAAAAAGATTATCATAGAAGTGGAAAACATATAGGGTTGAAAGGTGTAAAGTTATGCATGTAAAAATAAGTGGGGAGAGGGAGAAACTAAAATGTAAAGTTCCATAGTAAGACATTTAAATACATTAAGGGTTTATGGAAGGATTCAAAGCAAGAAAAAAGGCTTAGTGCTAACAAGATTTAAAAATAATCAAATGAGATACAAAAATACAAGAAATGAGGACCCACGAGGGAGAGTGAAAACATTTCAAGTTGGATCCAAATATAGCTCTAATTAAGAAATAAAAAAGGTCAGGAGCAAAAATATAAACATTATTTTAAAAGCAGAAACATTTGAAGTAAATAAATTATTTTTAATAAGTAATTGAAACAAATAATATATTTTCAATATACAAATAAAAAGTTTAGCTTTAAGAGAAAAGTAAAGGAGACTAAAAAAATTCAGATTAAAATTTTCAAAAGAATGATTCAAAGTAGACAGAGTTAGTCATAAATTTCTTAGTTTGGATCTAATTTCTCCTGGTTAACAGATCCCTACTGAAGCTATTTCCCTGATATAACTACTTTTCACCTGTCTCAAAATGCCCCAATAGCAGGTAAGATTTTAAGCCTCTAGCTGTGAAGGACACAGTTTGGCACCTTGATTCATCAGGCAGATAAGTGATCTAAGAAAATAGAGAAGAGGTGGGAAGAGGAAGAATCCCTAACTGCCCCAAAGACCCCAAGGAAACATTCTACTTTTTACTGATTGCCAAAGACTTTCCCAGAAGAAAGTGAAACTTCAAAGGTTATTAGGACAAAGCATGGGGGACGAAGTCCAAGGTTTAGCAAGGATCACAGCAACTACATTCAAATAACAATAAATCATATTAAAATACTTCATCTTTGATGGGAATGCTCGTAATTTGACTCTTCTTTCCAATCTTCTTTCTCTGTGTTCTCTTTTATTTGGCTTATATTGCAGCCAAACAGAAGAGTTTAATGTTACTTGGGCTTAGAGGCCACAAAGATTTTAGCCTTTGTTTACACTGTCTTCTTCTTGACTACTCTCCCCGCCCATTCATATGAACATATCTAAATCCTCTCTCTCTCTCTTTTGTTTTTGTTTTTAATTGAGGTATAGTTGTTTTACAATAGTGTGTTAGTTTCAGGTATACAACATAGTGATTCAAAATTTTTATAGCTTATACTCACTCCATTTATAGTTATAATAAAATGCTGGTTATATTCCCTGTGCTGTACAATATATCCTTATAGCTTATTTACTACATACATAGTTGTTTGTACCTCTTAATCCCCTACCACTATCTTGCCCTTAGCTGATCTGTTCCTTTGTATCATTTAGTCTACTGTTGATTCCTTCCAGTGTATTTTTAAATTTCCATTATTGTATTCTTAATCTGTGTTTGGTTGTTTTTTATACTTTCCAAACTTTTGTTGAAAACTTCTAACTTCTTGGTCTGACACACATTCTTCTCCTGAGTTCTTTGATCATCTTTATGATTATCACCTTGAACACTTTCTTGGGTAGAATGCCTATCTCTGCCTCATTTAGTTCTTCTTCTGTAGTTTTATCTCGTTTCTTTGTTTTGAGCATGATCCTCTGTAACCTCATTTTGTCTAATTTGCTGTTTTTATTTCTGTGTATTTATTTGGTAGGTTGGTTATGTTTTCCAGCCTTGAAGAAGTGGCCTTTTGTAGGAGATGTGTATATATCTCAGCATCACACTCCCTCCTGGCCAAAAGAGCTATATGCTCTAGGGGTGCCTCCTCTGTGTACTGTGTGGGTCCTTCTGTTGTGGCAGGCTGACTACTGTGAGTGGTCTGGTATGTGTGGCTGGCCCCTGGCCTTCTCAGTTGCCAGGCCCTGCCTTGTTTGGAAGCTGCCAGCCACTGATTCATGGGGTCAGGTCATGAGGCAGCTGGCTGCTGAACCCCAGGGGGCCTTGGGGCTAGTCCTGGCTCACTGGTGAGTGGAGTCAGGTTCCAGGAGATATCAGGTCTTGTGCTAGCCCACAAGTGAGTGAAGCCATTTACTGGAGCTAATGCCAGCACACTGGTGGGCAGAGCTGTGTCCTGAGCTCTGGCTACAGGGCCCAGGAGACTCAGAGCTGGTATTATACTGTTGGTGGGTGGGGCTGGTTTCTGACATAGCTGGCTGCAGGGTCCAGGGTGTTCTGAAGCTTGTATTGTCCTGCTGGTGGGTGGTGCTCTTGCCCAGCCAGTCCCAGGGCTGGTTCTGGTCTGTGGATGGCTGACATGGGTCATCAACAGCAGGCTGTGGGGCTGCAGTTGTCTTGGAGTTGGTGTCCACCTACTAGTGTGTGAAGCTGGTCCTGAGGCTAGAGGAGGCTAGCTGGTGTGTAGGGCAGGTGTCTAGAGGATGCTGGGTCTGGTGCCTGCCCAATGGTGGGTGCAGCTGGTTCCCAGTGTCTCTGACTGCAGGCCCCTGGGGTTCTTGGGTCTAGTGCTTGCACACTGGTGTGTGAGGCTGTGATCTGTGCCCTCTGGTGGACTGAGCCATGTCCAAGGGCTACTGTGGGCTCAGTGGGTCTTTAAGGCAGCCTGTCTGCTGGTGGGTAAGGCTGTGTCCCAGCCCAGTTAATTGCTTGGCCTGAGGATTCCCAGCATTGGTGCCTATAGGCTGGTGGGTAAGTGCAGGGCTAGGTCCAGAGACTAAAAGCTAGAGGGAGGATTCCAAAATGGTGTTTGCCATCACCAGTGTCCATGTTGTAGAATGAGCTCCCAAAAATGGCTGTTGCCAGTATTGACGTCCCCAGGGTGAGTTCTAGTTTCCTCCTGCCTCTCCAAGAGACTCTCCAAGATCAGGAGGTAGGTCTGACCCAGACTCTTTTCAAATTGCTGCTTCTGCTGTGGGTCCCAGGGAGTGTGAGATTTTGTTTGTGCTCTTTAAGAGTGGAGTCTCTACTTCCCATAGCCCTCTGGGTCTCCTGAAAGTAAGCCCTGCTGGTCTTCAAAGCCAGGTGTTCTGGGGCTCATCTTCCAGCACAGGACCCCCAAGCTGGGGAGAACCTCTACAGTTGTAATTATTCTGTCACCCAGGGGTCACCCACCCAGGGGTATGGGTCTTGAATATACTGCAACTCCACCCCTCCTACCCATCTTGTTGTGGTTCCTTCTTTATATCTTTAGTTGTAGAAGATCTTTTCTGGTAACGATGCCGAAAAACTCGCCCTCTGTGTACCAGTGCCAGATCAAATCTCAGAAACAGAGTTTTAGGTGAAGTAGAAAAGAGGAGCTTTATTGCTTTGCCAGACAAAGGGGGACACAGTGGGCTCATGCCCCTCAAAAACTATATGTTCTAACCTGGGAGAATTTAGTAAGGAGTTTTATAGCAATGGTTCAAGGGTGGAGTTGCTGATAAGATTAGGGTGTGTGCAGGGCCTGCCCTCCTTTAATCTGGTCTCAGGTAATCTCTTGATGAGCTTCTCTGATTCCTTTACTCTGGCTTCAGGTGGTCTTCTCTGGAATGAAGAATGCTAACACCTTCCATTTGTTGGGGGTTTTAGTTCTGTAAAGAGCTCAAAGATATTGTTATGTGTATCCCTTGAAGCAGAACCAGACCCTTCCCCAAGGTTGCACTATTGTATCTTGGCTGCTTCTCCCTTGTCTCTGCATCCCCTCCCTTCCCTGATTAGTAACAGTTCGAATCTGCCATTTGGAACTCAGGGAAGGTCATGAAGGCTGGAGTCTGTTCCCTACAAACAAAAAATGGGGGGCATGGAAAGTCTTCCATGCCCAGGAGCCCCACAGGGTCCTGCCTGGTTTCAGTAGGTTCCAGTTTTTTTCATCAATAGTTTTTCTGCAAATAGTTGTACTTTTTGTGTGCCCATGGGAGGAGGTGAGCTCAAGGTCTTTGTACTCTGCTATTTTGGGAACTCTCTCTTCTCTATATTTTAAAACAACTTCAAATGTCATCTCTTCCATGAAGCTTCTCTCGTTTTGTGAGCTGAATGCAGTCTATTTTTTCTGTCTTATTGACCTCATTGACATTTAAGTGCTCAGCATTCTCTATAATATGTTAAAGTTACTTATAAAGATGATTAATTTCTTCTACTAGATCATAAGCATTTTGAAGAAAGAGTCCATGTCTGATTAATCCTGGCAACTTTAATTAAAATTAGTACTCTGCCTTTCCTGTGTTAAGAGGTATGATTCAAAGATAAATCATTACTTTCATTCATTCATTCTCTCCTTTATTTATTTATTCAGTAAACATTGAGCACGCACTTTGTCCTAGGTTATCTTCTAGGTATTTGTGTCATTAAGGAACTTTAACTTTGGTGAGGAAAGATATTTTATTAACAAATTAAATATGTAAAGTATATAGTATGTTAGATGTGATAAGTGCCATGGAGAAAAGTGGTTGGATTTTTTTTGTATTCAGTAACAGTGGAAGCCACTTGCATTGCCTGAGTTCATCCATCTTCAAGCATGGTTTCTGGTTGTGGAGCTACCATTACTTGTTAAATGACACATAGTAGGGAACAATATATGGAGTAACTTGCTTTCAATTCCTGCCACCAGGGTCACTGTTTCAAAAACAAATCATAGAGAGCTGAGCACATGGGGCTGCAAAGTACTGGCCACTTCAATCTTCTTATTTTACCTTCGTGACTGAGTTCAGTGATCTTCTCAGGGTTTCCATTTAATGGAATTTGATTTTTTAAAAGATCCATGACTGAGTTTTTAATGCCTTTCCTGATGTCAACAATTCACCAAGGATTTTCTAATTATATTACACTCCTCTGAAATTGCACATTCATTTCACACTTCTACTCTGGAGAAGACACACTCTAAACTTGTCTACCATAGTGACAATATCTAATTAGAAGGAAGACTAAAAAATTCCAGTTTTGACTATATATTTTTTAAAATATCATATTTTACTCTCTGTCATTCTTTTATCAAATCTTTCTTGTGCATCAGCCTGTAAGAAACACAGAATAAAATTCCATGACTGTGTATTTTCCCTCTCCAAATGCATTTGAGTATAAATCATTTCATTGACTTTAAATTTCTGAAATTGCATATATGTAAATACTAGTGGTGAAAAATTTTTAAATAAAAAGCCAACTAACTTCTACTCAGATATTGCCGAGTAAATGCTCTGAGGAGATTCAGATTTAATTGGAGAGATGTAAAACTAGTCCAATTTTATATTATACTTGAAAAGATTACCTTAGGTATCTTGTACCTTTTAGTCTCATATAAAGACTTTGTAACTATGAATCTCTATCAATTAGAATTAAATTTTTTTTTTTTTCCGGTACACGAGCCTCTCACTGCTGTGGCCTCTTCCGTTAAGGAGCGCAGGCTCCGGACGCCCAGGCTCAGCGGCCATGGCTCACGGGCCCAGCCGCTCCGCGGCATGTGGGATCTTCCCGGACCGGGGCACGAACCCATGTCCCCTGCATTGGCAGGCGGACTCTCAACCACTGCGCCACCAGGGAAGCCCTAGAATTAAAATACTTTTAATTAATGAATCTCATTTTAATTGGAATAAATTTTTACCAGGGTATCGACTGTTTTAAAAAAGAGTTTAAGATTTAAAAGATACATATTTTTTCTATGTAAAAATAGAAGTAAAAACCCCAATATCAACAAACTAATAAGAATCCAAAAGAAAACTATAAAATAGAGAATTCAAGTGTGTTCTCTTTAATTATTTATAACTTTTGGATCATTCATAAGCTTTAGCATAAAGTGAATTTTACTGATACAGTGTTTTTGTCTGTTTGATTGTTTACTTAAGAAGGAATGCTGGTAAAAAGTTTTTATGAGTCACATGAAAGTTTATTCTCAAGACCTTGTGAAATGGAGCAGGACCCTGTGGGGACCTCCGAAGTACAAATTCCTTCCATGTCCCTTGTTTCTTGTTTGTAGAAAATAGGCTTCATTCACTTCATTCAGCCTCCCTGACTTTCCCAGAGTTCCAAAGGGCAGATTCAAATAGTTGCTTATCAGGGAAGGGAGGGAATGCAGAAACAAAGGAGTAGCAGTCAAGAAACAATAGTGCAGATGTGGGACAGAGTCCTGGTTCCTCCTCAAGGAATATAAGTGATACCTTTAAGTTCTTCTGTAGGAACTAAGGCCTCCACCCAGGTGGAGGATGGTAACTTCAGGATGAGCACAAGGTTCCTGGAACACTGCCCTGTTACCTCACCACCAACCAATCAAAAGAAAGTCTGCACATAGTGGAAGAAAACGAAGACTCTGACTCACCCCCCAAATGACTCTCCCTTTAAAAACTTTATGGTTGAGCAGAATCTTCAGAATTTGTTTTTGAACATGAGTCCACCTTTTCCCCAGGTTGCCAAACTCCTGAATAAAGCAACCTTTCCTTTTTTAACCAACACTTGTCTCTTGAGTACTGGCTTTCGAGCAGCAAGCAGCCAAACCTGTGTTTGGTAACATTTGCATCAATTTTTTTCTGAATTAAGAATCATGCAGTCTTATTGATGGTAGTTATTGGATGGACTTACTTTGTCCCTGGCACTTTACATGTAGGTTCCCATTTTATAGACAAGGAAGTTCAGTCTCAGGAATGACAAATGATTTGCTTCAATTCATTTAGCTGCTAAGTAGAAGAGCTGGACCTCAAATCCATGTCTGCCTTGTCCTAAGCCTTATCTCTTTACTTTGTTCCCTATTTCCTCATCATAGAAAGGCCACCTTTCCAGGTCTTTTGATATTTCTATCTTTACTTTTACCTGTCACTTTTGTATGAAAAAATAACTTGGTGTAGTGGTAACAAGAGTTTCAACTACAGTGTTTTGTTTGATTAAAAAATAATAGCACTATACCTCAGATGCTATGTACATATACTCATATACTGGAAAGTCAACAAAATAGACATGATTCTAAAACTCCAGAAAGCAAAAATGAAAACATCTATGGGAGCACAGACACAGAATTAGGAAATCTATCCTGGTAGATTGGGGAGGTTTTGCCTTAGCTGATCTGTAAGAAGTGGGATTTTATTTGATAGAAAATAGGCACCAATAATTGGTAGTTTCCTTTCTTTCTATCTATGAATCTCATTCCCGAATTTATCGGTGACTAAAAGGATCTATGGAATACATGGTTATAAAACTTGAATGTGTACATTCTTAGGAAGGCTAGATGTATTTTGTAATAAAAACTGATATCAGAGGAATTGTTCTCAAAATATGTTCTGGTCATTAGTTTTCATTAGGGCTCTTTTATTTACTTAGTATTTTTTTCTTTTAACCAACTTCAAATTGATCTTTTTTCTTAACCTGCTCTAAACAATCACTGTCCATAAAATAGTGGTTTTGATGTGTTATTTTTTACTCATTATAGACAATCAAACATGTTCAACATCCTTTGTTTAATTCATGCATATGCCACATAAAGTAATTTTTATGCTACTACTGATATACATATCACACTCAGATATACTGTTTTTGTTTTAATTCTTGAGATGAATGACCTAATCAGCTCTTCTCATCTTTCTGATATAGGTCGCCAAAGAGGTATGTTCCTGGATAGTCAATAAAATGACTGCTCTTGAATAGGCAGGTGTGGAACCACACTCAGTCCAATCAGTTGTGATCAGAGTTTGGGATCACCTGATCCAGAGTCAGCTCAGCAGGGAGCATGGGTAAGGTAGGTGATGACAATGAAACTTAACAGATATAAATGTTCACATTCATATAAACACTTCTCAAATGATAAGTAATGAAGGCTTGCCTGGGTAATAGTTCAAAGAAAAAACTGATGTTGGTTTTGTTCATCCTAAAATTACTTCAGACTAAAATATGACAGAATGTGTAAAGAAGCACACTGATCAACTAGTATGTGATGAAGACGGGAAGGCTCTATAATTTATAGGATATATGAAATGACTTTATGAACAATTGGAGACTTCCCTTAAATTGTTGTCATATGGAAGAGAAGAAACACCAGTGCTGTATTACTCCGATGGGCAGGAGTAGAGAGGGTGGGTTTCGGAGCAATGTGAGGAAGAATTTTAAATCAGAAATATCCCGAAGTAGAAAGATCTAGTGGTGGCCAAGAAGAGGTCAAGTGCCCCTCTTTCGAAGAGATAAGAGACATTTTTGAACCAAGAGAGAAATTGAGCTTGATGATTATGAATCTTAACTTTAAGAGTATAAGAAATAAGTGAACTATTTACTCTTAAATTCATATATAAAAATAGATTGTGCTAGGTGTTTACAAGAACAAATCTTGAAAATTTCATAATACTGAGTTCAAAGTGCTTAATGATTTCCACATATATCCTCCATTTTTAGTCATAAGTTTTTCTGAAAGTCTCATTTTGGAAAGAAACTCTCAATATTCAATTTCTGTTCTACAGAGATTTGTATTCTTGTAAGTAAGTATTCTGAGTTCCAAGTAATTAATCAGACTTAGTAAGGACTTTCTTGGGATGGTAAATTTAACTAAGCTGTTAGCTGTTAACCTTTGAAAACGTGAATCTGAACCGAAGGAAAATGTCCAATCTACAGACTGCTTTCTTAATATTTGGCTACAACGTTGCTTAATAGAGGTTCAGAGTGTACACTTTTTAAATAGACTTCGAAATATCATGTGAATATTCTTTATACTCAGTGAGGTGTAATACATTAACATTGTTACCACACATGTTGGGTAAAGGAAAGATAGCTTTATTGAGGAAACTGGCAATCCTGGGGAGAAGGTGGCCTCATGTCTCTAAGAATCAAGTCCCAACTCCCCAGGTTTTGCTCAGAGATTATATAGGGAAAAGAGGAAGGAGCTACGTGCTGGGGAGTAGGTAATCTTTCTATTTTCAGGGATGGTTGTCTCAATCACGTGTTTCCAAGTAGCTGTCAAGTCTTGCTTGAGGTTGGAATATTATCTGAGCCATAAATCTTTGGTTAGCTATTCCTGGAGAATAAGGCACAAGGGTATATCCTATAGAACAACTAATCTTCAATCTTGATATGCATCAACAACTTGGTCCATCAGCAGCAAGCTAAGTTAATGCTGAAGTAGGGTAGAGGAGCTGAGAGTCTCTAGTTACAGTCTCACTGCCTCAGTTACAATATTTAACTTGCAGCTATGGACTAGTGTTGGTTAAAAAAAAAAATACAGGGTTTTAGTTAACGGGTGGGCATGTAGTGAAGAATGTCTAATCAGTAATCTCCCTCTACCCCAGATAATAGTTAGTGGTAGATTTTAAGGTCTGCTATTCCTGATCTTGCTGTTTTGAAATTACATTCATGATATGTAGAGTATTCTGATTCTGCCTGGTTTATTTAAGAGAACTTGGAGAGTATATTTCTGATAATAATGTTGATTGAAGTCACTGTTACCCTCAAGAATCTCCAGAGCAGGCTCTGAGAAAGAACAGATGTTTGTATATTCTGTTACAAATCCTGTAATTCTCCCTATAGCAATGCTGGATCATAATGCCAGAAAAGGTCTCTTTTATATTATTGAAGTATATTTTAAAAGAATAATTTGATTTAAAACAAATTCAAAGCCAACTGCTCTAAAATCCCACCAAACTTACCTTAAAGTCACTGAGAACCTTGTGGCATCTCTAATGTTTATTTTCCCATATGGTACCAAACTCAGAGAACTTTGCCCACCATGCAGCAAATTGACATGAGCAAGAAGACAAACAGAACAAGACAGGAAGATATTTACTATATGGACTTTTAAGAAGCAATGGCTATTGACAACTCAACTTTGAACTGAAGATAGAAAACAATAAGCTACATATAGTTGGCTGAAGTGATAAATAACCATAGAGCCATGAATTACAAATATTCATACCAGGCAGAGGGGCAGGACTGCCTAGTGGAATGATAGAATCAACCATGAAGAAGGTAACACTGGGCAAGATAACGTAAGTGACAGTTATTGGGACCAGACAGGAAGAACTAAATGAGTTAGATCTCCAACGATTAAGATATCAGAATGGGGATAAGCAGTAATGTATCAGTTAAGTGGAGAGTGGAAAGGTCAAGACAAGAAGTAACCCCCGAAAGAAATACCAGATATGGAAACAGTAAGACCTAAATAGTTCAAAGCCATTTGAGGTTCCTGAACAATTCTGGGAAAGCAGGTGCCCAGAAAAAATTGACTCACGTTCATTTGAGTCAACCCTACACCCAGATAGAATTCTAATTATTATTTAATTACTGATTTAATAATATGAATAATAATAAATGTTAATCAATTATTAAACTGATATTATTCTTAAATTCTATAGACTAAACATTCTTCAATTCTTCTATATCAAATACTTCAGTGTCCCTATGACACTCAGCCTTCAGCAACCCCAAACCCAATACTCCATGTGCAAGTTCATCAACCTGTGTTAGTGAACCTACTTGTTCTGGTCAAATTAGTTCCATACACCTTCACTGATGACTATTTGGAGAATTGTTCTAAATATTCTTTATCAGTACACACTGTTGTTGAAACTCTTTTTATGTAAGAGTAAACTTTAATTTCTAACATGTCACTTAATGTCCGTTAATTTTCCTTTTAGATAAGACTATGTTTTGTCAAATATCAGTGATATTTGATCAAGACAGTAGGAAGCAGTATTTTTCCATGTTAATTTTCTGGTTATAGGAATCAAATGTAGACTTGGCACCTGCCTACCAAGCTCTGCCAAAGAATGTAGTTAGTGCTTAAAGAAATTCTACTTTTGACACCAGAACTAAGAGTGTGTTGACAGTTCTTTAATGAAGATTTCTGATACAAATCAATGACTTTCTCCTTTAACACATTATCTTCAGGTAAATGCTAAGATTAATGGGTTATATTTAGACAGTTAAAGTGTCAACAGAATTGCTTCTGTTATGCTGATATTATTTTGTGTGCCAGATATATGAGGTATACTATCCAGATGATAAAAATTGAGGATGTCCCAAAGTAAGCAAAAGCTCATTACGTTCACCTCTCAATTACTTTAAAAAAAACAACAAAAAACAGATTACTTAATAGGCTTAACTCTGTGTCCCTCACTTCTGCATATTCTTGCTGCCAGGATTTGACTGTTCATTTCTAGCCATTTGACAGTCCACTAGCACTGTCACCAAAAAGGTGGGAAGGGAAGAAAGAGGAGGTGTAAATCCAGTCAATCAATTTCATAGCTTCATAGCAGCGATGGTGAATGCTTTGGTGGAGGAAGAGTTTTACACAAATGGCTAACATGAAAATTTCAGTGTATTGCCTGATATTACTGTTTCCTGTAATGCTCTAATCTCTAGTACTCTCAACAACTTGACAAGTTGCACAGCAACTTGAAGTAGATGTATATCAACTCAACAGCATTGCTGATGTTTACTCATGTGACACACCTTAGCATCTTCTGAGTAATATCTTGTAAACCACTACCATTATGAAATATTCATACTTTTTGTTTTAAAAAATCTAGCAATTTTGTTTTCTATTGTATTTCGCGTTTCAGTAAAATAGCTGATTCATTCTGTGATTTCTAACAATCCAACCACTTATGAGAAGGTGGTGATCACTTGAATGCTTTGTTGATTGTGATAAATGGCAGAGTAAATAGTAATATGCTGAGAGTCAAAAACCACAAAAATAAATACATACAAAATAATATCCATCAACATATGTTAGGCAAAATATCTCCTTTGCAGATACATCATACTCTGCCATGTAGAGAAGGTTTTATGAGATTCAATTCCAATTTTAGATTGTTTAATTTCTAAAATAATGGTTCTTAATGATATGACAAATTACAATTCTTCAAATTCTTAAGAATTACTGGCATAAGTCTTTGTGTAGTTTATTTATAACATAACTACAAAATGGAAGAGGGAAATATTTTATTCTCATTTATATTATACAAATAAACATTATACTTTTAAAATATCTACTTGCTTGGTAAATTTCTACTGTAGATTTTATTGATGAGGCTAATTATTTTTTTTAAAGTAGCCCTCAGAAAGCTATAACTCAAATCTAAGTTGTTTCTGGATCTTTTTATTTATGTGCAACCATAACTGATACCTTATCTGATATAAATATGTATTTTTTAATGCACAAGGATCTCTAGTACTATTTATACCGCTTGTTGAAACTGTGAGAGATGAGCATAAGATAAATTCCAAAATTTCATTTTCTCCAACTCTGTTTTGACTTGCCTATTGTTTCATCTTTCATCTATTAAGGGAGAGTCTCTCATCAAATCACTATTAGTCATAAAATATACATTAAAAACAAATAAATCCAGCATACATTTATTGTCATAGCAGTATCTCCAGTATACTAGAGAAGCATATTCTCCCAACAAAAGATGTTTTCAGAAATAAAATCAATCAGAAAATTTAATACACTTCATCCAAATTAAAGTTTTCCATATAAAAGCAGATAAGGTGCCTTTGGCTATTACCAGTTCCTTGCATAGTTGGACCCACAAATTTAGAATACATCTGTTGTAAGCCAGGCAGTGGATAAACCTTGTCTTTTTAAATGTATCAACAATATTGCTGTCTTGTTTATTAGGAAAAACTGATTTTTTATAACACATTACAAAAATAGTAGTAGGTAACCGAACACCTGAGAAATCTACTTCACTTCTGATGAAAAAAAAAAATTAAGTTGGCAGCCTACCAATTTATTTTATAAAGAGCACTGAAGTGGGAATATGCAGAATGTGTTTTCTCATGTAGTTTACAAGTCATTGCAGTACAAAGAAGAACCTTTCATTTGGTAGTTAAGGAATTTGCCCAAAGCTCTGGATGGCACAGCATATAATTTTTGAGACATCTCTCTCTTCAGAAGAGATTTCATAGAGTAGGAGCTACACCATCACTGTGATCAACGTACATATGCTTTATTATTTTTTTAATAGATCTGTATTGGAGTATAATTGCTTCGCAATAATATGTTAGTTTCTGTTGTACACCAAAGAGAATCAGCAATATGCATACATATGTCTCCATATCCCCTCCCTCTTGAGCCTCCCTCCCATCCTCCCTATCCCACCCCTCTAGGTCATCTTGAAGCACCAAGCTGATCTCCCTGTGCTATGCTACTTCTTCCCACTAGCTAACTATTTTACATTCCGTAGTGTATATATGTCGATACTACTCTCACTTTGCCCCAGCTTCCTCCTCCCATCCCATGTCCTCAAGTCGATTCTCTGTATCTACCTCTTTATTCCTGTCCTGCAAATAGGTTCATCAGTACCATTTTTTTAGATTCCATATATATGTGTTAGAATACAGTATTTGTTTTTTCTCTTTCTGACTTACTTCACTCTGTATGACAGACTCTAGGTCCATCCACCTCACTACAAATAACTCAATTTCGTTTCTTTTAATGGCTGAGTAATATTCCATTGTATATATGTGCCACATCTTCTTTTTCCATTCATCTGTTGGACATTTAGGTTGGTTCCATGCCCTGGCTATTGTAAATAGTGTTGCAATGAACATTGTGGTACATGTCTCTTTTTGAATTATGGTTTTCTCAGGGTATATGGCCAGTAGTGGGATTGCTGGGTCATATAGTAGTTCTATTTTTAGTTTTTTAAGTAACCTCCATACTGTTTTCCATAGTTGTTGTATCAATTTACATTCCCACCAGCAGTGCAAGAGGGTTGACCAAACAGTGACAGTTTTACTTATTGTTTTCCAATTTTTATTCATTTTATTTGTTTTTCTTCTCTGATTGCCATGGCTAGGACTTCCAAAACTATGTTGAATAAGAGTGGTGAAAGTAGACATCCTCGTCTTGTTCCTGATCTTAGTGGAAATGCTTTCAGTTTTTCACCATTTAGTATGTTGCTTGCTGTGGGTTTGTCATATATAGCCTTTATTATGTTGAGGTAGGTTCCCTGTATGCCCATTTTCTGGAGAGTTTTTATCATAACTGGGTGTTGAATTTTGTCAAAAGTTTTTCTGCATCTATTGAGAGGATCATGTTTTTTATTCCTTTATTTGTTAATGTGGTTATCACATTGCTTGATTTGCATATGTTGAAGAATCCTTGCATCCCTGGAATAAATCCCACTTGATCATGGTGTATGATCCTTATAATGTGTTGTTGGATTCTATTTGCTAGTATTTTTTTCAGGATTTTTGCATCAATGTCATCAGTGATATTGGTCTATAATTTTCTTTTTTTGTGATATTTTTTTCTGGTTTCGGTATCAGGGTGATGGTGGCATAGAATGAATTTGGGAGTATTTCTCCCACTGCAATTTTTTGGAAGAGTTTGAGAAGGATGGGTGTTAGCTCTTCTCTAAATGTTTAGCTCTTCTCTAAATGTTTGGTAGAATTCGCCTGTGAGGCCATGTGGTCCTGGACTTTTGTTTGTTGGAAGATTTTAAATTATGGTTTCAATTTCATTACCTATGAAAGGTCTGTTTATATTTTGTAATTCTTCCTGGTTCAGTCTTGGAAAATTGTACCTTTCCAAGAATTTGTTCATTTCTTCGTGGTTGTACATTTTATTGGCATATAGTTGGTTGTAGTAGTCTCTTATAATCGTTTGTATTTCTGCAGTGTCAGTTGTGATTTCTCCTTCTTCATTTCTAATTTTATTGATTTGCGTCTTCTCCCTGTTTTTCTTGATGAGTCTGGCTAAGGGTTTATCAATTTTTTTACCTTCTCAAAGAACCAGCTTTTAGTTTTATTGATCTTTGCTATTGTTTTCTTTGTTTCTATTTCATTTATTTCTCCTCTGATATTTATGAGTTCTTTCCTTCTACTGCCTTTGGGTTTTCTTTGGTCTTCTTTCTCTAGTTGTTTTAAGTGTAGGGTTAGGTTGTTTATTTGAGATTTTTCTTGTTTCTTGAGGTGAGACTGAATTGCTATAAACTTCCCTCTTAGAACTGCTTTTGTTGCATCCTGTAGGTTTTGGGTCATCGTGTTTTCGTTGTCATTTTTTTCTGTGTATTTTTTTATTTCTTCTTTGATTTCTTCAGTGATCTCTTAGTTATTTAGTAGCACACTGGTCAGCCTCCATGTATTTGTGAGTTTTACCATTTTTTTCCTATAATTGATTTCCAATCTCATAGTGTTGTGGTCAGAAAAGATGCTTGATACGATTTCAATTATCTTAAATTTTCTGAGGCTTGATTTGTGACCCAAGATGTGATCTGTCCTGGAGAATGTTCTGTGTGCATTTGAGAAGAAAGTGTATTCTGCCATTTTTAGGTGGAATGTTCTGTAAATATCAGTTAAATCTATCTGGCCTATTGTGACATTTAAAGCTTGTGTTTCCTTATTTATTTTCTGTTTGGATGATCTGCCCACTGGTGTAAGTGGTGTGTTAAAGTCCCCTACTATTATTGTGTTACTGTTGATTTCTCCTTTCATGGTTTTTAGCATTTGCCTTATGTATTGAGGTGCTCCTATGTTAGGTGCATAAACATTTATAATTGTTATATCTTCTTGTTGGATTGATCCTTTGATCGTTATGTAGTGTCCTTCTTTGTCTCTTGTAATAGTCTTTATTTTAAAATCTATTTTATCTGATACAAGTACTGCTACTCCAGCTTTCTTTTTATTTCCATTTACATGGAATATCTTTGTCCATCCCTTCACTTTCAGTGTCTATGTGTCCCTAAGTCTGAAATGGGCCTCTTGTAGACAGCATATATATGGGTCTTGTTTTTATATCTATTCACCAGTCTCTGTCTTTTGGTTGGGGCATTTAATCCATTCACATTCAAGGTTATTATTGATATGTATGTTCCTACTACCATTTTCTGAATGGTTTTGGGTTTGTTTTGGTGGGTCTTTTTCTTCTCTTATGGTTCCTGCCTAGAGAAGTTCCTTTAGCATTTGTTGTAAAGTTGGTTTGGTGGTGCTGAATTCTCTTAGCGTTTTCTTGTCAGAAGAGCTTTTGATTTCTCCATTGAATCTGAATGAGATCCTTGCTGTATAGAGTAATCTTGGTTGTAGGTTTTTCTCTTTCATCACTTCAAGTATATCCTGCCACTCCCTTCTGGCCTGCAGAGTTCTGCTGAAAAATCACCTGATAACCTTATCGGAAATCTTTATATGTTATTTTTTGTTTTTCCCTTGCTGCTTTTAATATTTTTTTCTTTGAATTTAAGTTTTATTAGTTTGATTAATATGTGTCTTGGTGTGTTTTTCCTAGGGTTTATCCTGTATGGGACTCTCTGTGTTTCCTGGACTTGGGTGACTGTTTTATTTCCCATGTTAGGGAAGTTTTAGACTGTAATCTCTTCAGATATTTTCTCAGACCCTTTCTTTTTCTCTTCTTCTTCTGGGTCCCCTATAATTCGAATGTTGGTAAGTTTAGTGTTGTCCCAGAGGTCTCTGAGATTGTGTTCAATTCTTTTCATTCTTTTTTCTTTTTTCTGCTCCTCAGCAGTTATTTCCACCATTTTGTTTTCCAGCTCACTTATTTGTTCTTCTGCTTAAGTTATTCTGTTATTGATTCCTTCTCGTGTATTTTTCATTTCAGTTATTGTGTTGTTCATCTCTGTTTGTTCTTTAGTTCTTCTAGATTTTTGTTAAACATGTCTTGTATTTTCTCCATCCGTGCCTCCATTCTATTTCTGAGGTTCTGGATCATCTTTACTATCATTTCTCTGAATTCTTTTTCAGGTGTATTGCTTATTTCCCCTTCATTTATTTGGTCTTGTAAGTTTTTACCTTGCTCCTTCATCTGTGACATATTTTTTTGCTGTCTCATTTTTTTTTTTTTTTTTTATAAGTGGGATTGTGTTCTTGTCTTACTAGTTGTTTGGCCTGAGATTTCCAACACTGGAGTTTGTAGGCTGTTGGGTACAGCTGGATCTTGATGCTGAGATGAGGACCTCTGTGAACCTCAGTCCGATGAATATTCCCTGGTGTCTGAGGTTCTCTGTTAGTCCAGTGGTTCAACACGGAGCTCCCACAGCAGGAGCTTCAGCCCGACCCCTGGCTTGTGAACCAAGATCCCACAAGCCATGTGTGGTGGCAAATAAAGAAAGAGAGAGAACAATAATAAAGTAAAAAATAAAATTAGACTAGGAAACTAACAGCTATGTTAGAAAGAATATAAAAATAAAAAATATAGATGAATCAACAACCAGAAGGTACAACAGTATCACAAGAGTAAAAAAGAGGAGGAGGGAAAAGAGAAAAAAAAACATACAGGGAAAAGGCCTTGGCTGTGGAGGGTGGGGCCTAAGCAAGGGTGAGGTTTGGGCGGTGTGCAGGGCCAATGCTCAGAACCCAGAGGGCTGGAAAAGGCCCTGGGGGCTGTGGGAGGGTGGGGCTTAGGCTCAAAGAACAGAAGGGCCCCATCCCTTGTCTCAGAGGGCAGGGGGCCCAGCCCAGTAGGCTTCCAGGGCTCAAGTGGGTGGGGCAAATGCTCTCCTCTCCTCTCCTGCTCCTCCTGTACCAGAGAGCCCCTCCCACCTGCCTCTCCTGTTCTCCCCTCTGCATTCTTCCTATGCCCCCATGACCAAGCAGCCACAGGGAGAGGGGGAACTTGGAGGGCAGGGGACCGGCCTAGGGGCTCAGCAGGCTTCCCAGGCTGAGTGGGCCAGGTAATCATCCTCTGCTCCTCTCCCGCTTCTCCCAGAGGACCCCTCCTGCCTACCTCTTCTGATCTCCCCGGCCTCAGGGGCGCCAACCCTGTCTGGCCTCCACTTCTTCTCCCCACTCTGTCCCCCCATGTCCTACCAGTTCACTTGGGGGTTCTTCCCATCTCCTTGGGTGTCAGGGTCCCCCACCAGCAGCCAGCAAGTGCCCTAGTTGTGGGAAGACTGCTAACTCAGTGTCTTCCCACACCGCCATCTTGACTCTGCCCTCCTACATATGCTTTAAATATAAGTCTAGAATGAGATTTAATTCATCAGTTCATTTCCTGGTTACCTTCAATGGCTTATATGACAAGAGGTCTGTGATTCCTTTATTTGCTACATAAACACCAATGACTGACTGCGACCTCAATATTAATTGACTCATTGACTAAACAACTCCTATATGAAACTAGCTTTGAAGGTTTCTGTTAACATGTTGCAAGATACTGTGGCTCATCTTTAAAGTTTTAGGAAAAAAAGTTTTTATAAGGATCTTTTGTTCAGATTCCTTTTATGAATCTTACTGTAATTCACAAGATTTTACTGATAATTTGTCTCTAGAGGAAGTCTTGTTTTCCTCTGCAACACATAGTCAACTTGATAGATGTTTATAACAGGACTTCTCCAGAAATACCAAAATCCAAGTTGACTTGAGTTTCTGCTATAATAAAATCATCCTCTTCATGAGTGTCAATGCCATCATGAAAGGGCCATGTTCCTTTTGACCACCATGATGTTATTAAAATCCTAAACTATCTAGATAGTTTAAAATTGAAATTTTAGAGGTATGGGACATAAATTTTGTGATCATTGGATCTCATCTGTTTCTCAACAAGAATATCTCTGTCTCTATATTAGCATAATTATTTTGTGAATTGTGTGTGACATTGACAACTGGCTGAGAGTCATGCTTTAAATGAGAGTTTAGCAAACTTTGTCTATAAAGAGCTAAACAATGTATATTAGGCTTGTGGGTCCTATGGTCTCTGTTAAGTACTCAATTCTGTCATTGTATTGTACAAGCAGCCTGAGACAATACATAGGTGAGTATATGTGGCTGTGTTCCAATAAAACTTTATCTACAAAAAACAGATGGTGGGTCAGATTTGGCCTGCAGGCAGTAGTTTGCCAACTCCTTCTTTTAACAGTTCCACATTAGACACTAGATATATTCAGCATAGATATTAGCCATTATTTAGAACTAAGTTATGTGTCAAAAGCATTTCCAGTATTAAGGTAGCATATTCAAACTCATAATTAATTTGTATAATAATAGAAATAATTAGTAATGAAGTGGTGATATAATTTCTAAGATTTGCATGGCTTTGATATAATGCATCTTAGGATAAATCTCAGGCAATTTCTGTGGTATTCATTGACCAAACAATGTACAGATTTTCAGAAACCCATTTGGAAGTGCAATCTTTAGTCTGTCTCTCCATGAAGAAAGAGAAGAGAGAAAACTTTTACCTAATCACTCATTGGTAAAAGTGAAAACAGAAGAAAGAAAAATCTGTAAATAGCAGATGCTAAATTTAATACTTAAAATAAAAATTAATACATTTGGCTAATCAACAGTAAAGAAAAAATATATTGTCTTGATTTCTTTACCTAAAAAATATTTTCTATGTAGCAAGATGACACAATGTAGATTCAGAATAAATTTTTTTTGCAAAAGATATCTTAGAAATAACTTATTAAGCATTCATGTGACTCTTTTTCAAATTAACTTAAACTTATAAAAAATACACAAGTAGCAAAGATTGATAAATTAGAATAGAGTTAAATCTTCAATTATTTTCCTTCGTTAACATAAATTAAAATTACATTGAGTGGTAAGGGGACAAGCAGGCCTTTTAGGGGAAGAAACAGGCTGTTGAAAAAGAAAAGATGAGGATTAGGACATATGTAATATTATTAAAATTTCATTTAAATCTGGCTTGAAACAAAAAACTAAAGAGAACCAATTAATGGGATATTAATATGCTAAATCAGTAAAATGCTGCTCTTTCCCCAGTAGTTTACAAATCATGATAGAAATTAGCTTTTGTGTAAAAATACAACAAACATGTGCATAATAAACTGAGATGTAATAATAATGAACAAGCACAAGTATGTATGCTTTACATGGTAGATATATTACTGATAATCTGTGTACACATGAATAGAATTATGTTTAACGACCTGGACAAATTCACAGTCTAAAGAAAATCATTCTTAAAATATTTAATTTAATTCAATTAATATATTAAACATTATTTGTTAGGTGCTGTCCTAGAAACAGTGTAAATCATGGTTATTGAAGCAACTTTTAATCACCTCCTCAGTGCTCATAATAGACTGCCTCTGTGGTGCCTGCGGCACCCCTACCTTCTGCTCTGACAACTATCGCTGCCCTGAGAGCTGCACCCACGTGTGTGCTCCATGATTCTGACCCCAACCACGTATGATTAGAGGAATAGATACCTGATTAAATGGGAACCTTTTCAGAGGCCTGTTGTTCCAGTAAGCTTGAGATCAGGAAACAGGGGGGATGGGTTATTTGACCATAGGTATTGAACCTAAGGATTGGGCAGGAGTAGCCAGGTTTTGGGCGAATAGAGATGAAGCAGAAAAGTCAGGCAGACATGCATAGACGAACAGATTGGAGACACCATGTGATTCCAGAGAAAAAAAAGTGGAGAGAGTTGTTGCCTTGGTTCATGACAGTGTTTTCATTTTTGCTTCCAATCCCCCTGATGTCTGACTACATTCACTGACCCTAAGCCCAAAAGATACCCATTTGTTCCTTATCCTTCCCCTTAAATCACTATCGTCACCCATTTATGGTTGGCTGGTTTTGCTTAAGGAAATTTAAGATGTTTTTGTTACTTGTGAACAAGCAGTTTTCAGCCAAGGCACTAGTTCTTATTTAAAATTTATATTTCTGGGCTTCCCTGGTGGCGCAGTGGTTGAGAGTCCGCCTGCCGATGCAGGGGACACGGGTTCGTGCCCCGGTCCGGGAGGATCCCACATGCGGCGGAGAAGCTGGGCCCGTGAGCCATGGCTGCTGAGCCTGCACGTCTGGAGCCTGTGCTCCGCAATGGGAGAGGCCACAACAGTGAGAGGCCCACGTACCACAAAAAAAAAAAAAAAAAAAAAAAGCAAAATACAAAATTAGGTATGCAATATTTGTTCAGAACATTTCAAAAAACTCAGAAAGAACAAACTGCATGAAATGAACTTCAATGATTAAGATAATTTACTTATAGCTATATTTGCCTCTTTACAACCTGCATGTTCAAAAACTAAGGGAATAGTTAAATAAATTATAGTATTTCTATTTGGAAAAATAGTATGCAAACTTTACTTATATATACAGACAATGTGGCAGCACTGGAAAATGTATATGAATAACTGAGAAGTTCATTAAACCTATGATCCCTATAACTATGAATATTTTAAATATATGCCTAGAGAGGGAACAAGATCAATTTATTAATATATCTAAGTGCTAAAATTATGAATATTTTAAGACCAAGTTTTTCATAAATTTGTCATATTATTTTGTATTTGTAAAAAGTTCATATTAATTGTTAAAGTAATTAAACAAGGAGGCCATTAGACTGAGGTGGCTCTAGTGCTTTGGTAGTCTATATAAGCAAACTGAATCCTAAACCAGACTCTGGGTTAAGAAGAACAGCCAGTCACAAATAGCCAAGTAGACTTTCCAAAACAATGCAACTGCCTAAGCTGTAGCCAATCAAATAATTTCCTTGCTTTGCTTCCAAGTGTTCTCTCTAAGAACCTTCCCTTAGCTCCTGTAGGTGGAGCTATCCTAACCACTTCCATTTTCGTGCTGCTGATTAGAGTTGATATTTGCTCAAATAAACCTTAAAAAATTTTAATGTACCTTACTTTATCTTTTAACATATTAAACAAGATACGTTTTTTAAGTGCAGGAAAGTAGGTGTCATCCTGTGCATCAAGATAAGTTTTCTAAGGCAAACTATGAGGTCCATAGGCATACTATGTATATTGTAGTAATAAGAGTTTTTGCCAGTGCTTGAAAAGGCAAAAATAGGCCTTGGTTGAAAAAGTACTAGTATGAGATTTAAAACTACAATGAAAAGGTCAGTTTTAACTACAATACAGTTAATCTAGCTGCTTACACTGTAAGTCTTTATTGAAACTGTGGCTGTTATATCCCTATGAAAGCTTTTTTAAGTTGTTAATTACATGCCCATCAGAATAATGGAAGAGTGATTATCCTTATTGTGCTTAGTGACATTGAAACCTGTATTATTTTGTGATTGGAGCTGCATAATTACAGATAACTGCTGGTACTGTTCAAATACAGCTCTGCAAAAATTATTTTAATTACACATGTTTAGGGTTTTAAAGTTTGGCTTGCTATCATAACCAAACTCCATTTAAATGTCACAACTGTATGTATTTCTCTAACTCTTGTTAATCAGTTTTTCAGAAAACCAGTGTTCAACTCTAGATAAACTGACTTTGTTCCCTTAATAATCAATTACATAAAATGTAAAAATTAAATGATATTTTATTTTCTAGGACCCAGTTCTAAAAGCAAACCCAGAACTTGTTCTAATAACGTTGGTAATATTGTTTTTAGCTCTAGGGGATGGTAGCATCAGGTAAATAAAATACTTCTTAAAGGTTTAATGAAAATAAAATATGTTGGAAACAATCTACAATAAATATGACACAATTAGTCAGAAAAAAAGTTAAGGGACATTAACAAAGAGAAATTTAAAACTCCTTTATCAAAGATGTCAGTGTCTAAGAAAACTCATTCCAATAGGAATCAACCATATAACTTGAGCAGGCAGCCTGCACAAAACTCAATCAGTTCCCTTCACACTTTTCACCAGAGGTCACAAAGGGCATTTTCCTCTTACCCCATCTCCTATTTCAGTAACACATACAGTATTTGAAATGTACCTATTCTACTTCTCCCAGGCTGAGAAATATTCCTGAAGTGGGTGCAGTGCCCTGCTACTGCATGGTCCATTTGTCTGTCTAAGGTTCATAGGCACATTTTATGGAGTTGTCATTGACTGTCATCCCTTCTCCCCACATGTGACTGCATGATTGGAATTCACTCTTGGAACCAACCAGGGGTCTTCGCTGGTTTACTTGTCATTGGCTTATGCTGCTTCTCATCTGAGCAACTTGAACTTGAGTGTGCAAACTCAAGTGAATAAACACAGTATGGAATTTCAAATACTCCATTTACATCCGATCCAACCCATCCCAAGGCACGTAAGAGTCTCCTGCACTGCAGAATGATAGCACCCTGCAGACATTGGGTCTGCAGTTCATAAGCAATGAAATGTTGCAAACAGAGGGATAGGGAGAAAGGTGAGGAGTTGAGTATAATGGAAAGAGAATCAGACTCAGGACTCAGCCTGTCTTTAATTCCAAAGTCTGTGCTCATTCAGTTAGCAGTAAAATTATCTTTTAATATTCAGTTCACATGATCAACTATTTGAATCTGAAGACAGTGTTTATTAACATAGATAGGCATACTGTTGAGAAACATTAATAGTAATATGTATCCAAATCTGAACTCATTTTCTTCCTGACCATGAGAACTTTCAGTCTGAATTCTTTGTTTTGGCTTGTTTGTTTGCCCCCCACACATACACCTTTTTTTTGTTTTTGTGTTTATCTGTTTTGTTTTCTGAAAAAGGTATTAACATTTTCTAGTTATTTAGGCAAGGTGTTGTCTTGGGTTCCTCCCCTTTTTCTTTTCTCTCTCCCTCTCTCTTCATTCCATACTCTATACAAATTTTACTATTTATTCTTCTCTGAAAGTATATTTTTGTTTTCACATCTGATGTTAGGCCATCCTTCTAATTTGCTTTGCCTTTTAAACACATGTCAACCTGCCGCAATTTTTTTCCTGCTTTAAGGCCCAACTCATTGAAGTATGTTTCTTCATAACCCACATCTGTATTTTATGACTTTTAAACTCTTTATGGTCCTCTCTTATAACCGATACTCTATTTTGTACTTATTTTATTTTATGCTACTGATTTGAAAGTTCTTTGGGCTAAATCATTCTAGGCCTGATATCTATCACAAGTAACATAGCTTTCAATTCCACAGCCTGTAAGATGAGAAGAATGTAAGATTTCCTTAATACTTTAAGTGTGGGACATGTCTAAGCTAACAAAGAAACTTTCTTGTGTCATTTGTATCACTCTTCTTCAAAGAAGACAAGGTATGGTGACAATTTTGTATGTAACTGCTTACCATTTACATAGTGGATTAATTGTGAGATATAACATTTACAGGAGATGATAATGAAAACAGACAGCATTCTTTCCTATTAATGAAGATCATGCTCAAGTAGAAGAGTAGTCTCTACAAACATTTTAGCCCTTCATAATCAGAAGTCCTTATTATAAACATAGGCTATTTAAAAATGGGAATTTAAATAATGTAACTAAACCTCATTTTTGGAGCAGAATCTTCTAGATTTCAATTACAAAAGCTAAAAAAAAAAGAATAATGGAAGAAAATCTAAAGAGATAAATCTGTTCATTAGCTTTTGATTAATGACCTTTTGTAATTTACTTTGGATTTACTGAAAGTATGGACACAGTGGGAGTGAGTGGATTAGTCAAGTTTTCTACAGCACACAAAAACAATAGCATTATGCAATCAATATTACAGAATCCTATTTCTGGGGAAAAGGGAGTTACTGTGTGATAGGATAATGGCTCTTGTCCAAATTACGTCTCATTAAAAAGAACGAGGGCGAGCAAAGCAAGAAAAGTATTAGAAATGAAAGCTTATTAAGTATGGAACAAAAGGAGAGAAAATCAGACTTTTGATCATAGTTTTGGAATTCTTATATGTGGCTTAACAGCTACACTAGTTAACAAATTAAGTTCAGAATATATCACATTTGATAATGCTGGAAATAGTAGTATTTTTTCATTTTTATTATAGTGCATAAAGTATATATACATTTTTCCCTAGGCTCTTACATCACCATGTGCAATATGTGCATAAATTTTTTTTTGGCCCAAAAGAGAATTTTTTTTTTCATTGTTTCTTATTCTTTGGTTTTGACTTTCAAGGACTTTTCATGTCAATCAGTTCAATACTTTGAAACACCTAAACTTCCTCCAGTGGAATCAAAAGTAAACATCATTCCTCTATGGGTATAAACAAAGTTCTGTTGAAAGCACACCTTCAACTCTAGGAGTAGATAAGACTATAGATATAACACATTTTAACAGAGATGAAAAAAATGACAAATCTAAAACCATAGTTCTCAGTATGTGATCCATAGAACCCTTGGGGTCCCTGAGATAATTCTAGAAGGTCAGTGAGATCAAAACCATTTTCATAATAATGTTGTAGTTTTTTTGTACTATGCTAACATTGCACTTATTATGCAAAATCAGTGATGGGTAAAACTGTTGGTTCCTTAGCATGAATAAAGGCAGTGGCACCAAACTATACTAATAATTATTGTACTCTTCACTGCCACAAAGTTACAGGAAAAAAAAAAGCCAGTTTCACTTAAGAATATAAGGCAGTAAAACTAATTAATTTTACTAAATCTCAAACCTAAAATACATACCTTATTAAAATTTTATGTGATGAAGTGGGAAATATGTCTAAAATTCTTCTAAAGTAGACCAAAGTATGATGCTCTGTAAAGATAAAGTGTGGAATTGTTTGGTTTGCAGGCTGAACTAGCTACTTTTTTCATGAAATAACATTTTTTTTCCTCTGGAAGAATAATTGATGGACAAAAGTTGATTATTTAGACTTGGGTATTTGACAGATATTTTCTCAAAAGTGAAGGAACTGAGCCTGTAATTTCAAGGAAAACAGTATTTGTTGGCAATGATAAAATTTGAGCTTTCAAGGGAAAAATTGAAATTTTGGAAAACTTGTATCTATAATTAAGAGCTTAACAACTTCTTAATACTTGAAGAATTTTGTAATGAGATTGCTGGTGATAGTAACTAAAGCTATATTTGGTTATATTATTGTGCAGTGAAGAGTTAACTCAGCAAGCTTGGGTTGTTAAAATTCTGCACATTCCAAAGAAAGAAATGGCCCTTGACTAACTCATGGTAGATAACATCTGAACCTTGTAATATTTTGCCTGATAAGAGTGTTTTATATGCCTAAATTTCTGGACCATGCTCTATCAGCTCTAGGGAGCTGAAGACTGATTAGCCACAGTCACTCATGAAAGCAGTATGTCTACATTAACTGACCCCCCAATACAATCTATGGACACCAAGGCTCAGGTGAGCTTTTTAGGTTGGCAGTACTTTGCATGTGTTGTTACACATTTTTGCTAATACAATTAAGTACATCCCTGTGCTACTCCCTCTGATGTCTTAAGCCTGAGGGTGGCTTAGGAACCCCCAACACAATTATAATAAAGTGTGTCAACTTTGGAAGAACTTTGTAAAGTGAATGACCAATGCACAATGTAACAAAATCATGCATGGATAAAAGATGCATAAAATGCAAGGTAGCTCAATAGATTTTAAAGTACAAAAAAGTTTATTGATTAGTATCAGATTCCACAGTGCAACAGACCTCTAAGAAACTAGTGCCACCTGTTGAGTTTTGGCATAATACTAAAAAAAAATTTCCACAATTATCTGAAAAGGATATTAACTTACTCCTCCCTTTTCCAATGAGTCGTATCTTTATAAATCCCCATTTCCTTCCTATGCTGCAACCAAACCAATATATTGCAAAAGATTGAATGTAGAAGCAGATGTGAGAATTCAGCTATCTTCTGTTAAGCCATACATTAATGAGATTTATAAAATAAAAAGCAATGCCACTGTTTTCACTAAATTGTCTTCTGATTTGGAACTATATATATATTTTTTAACTTTTTATTTTATGTTGGAGTACAGTTGATTAACAATGTTGTGATAGCTTCAGGTGTACAGGAAAGTGATTCAGTTATACATACACACGTATCTATTCTTTCTCAAATTCTTTTTCCATTTAGGTTGTTGCATAATATTGAGCAGCGTTCTCTGTGCTATACTGGGTCCTTGTTGGTTACCCATTTTAAATAGATGCCCATCTTAAGCACAGGCTCCGGACGCACAGGCTCAGCGGCCATGGCTCACGGGCCCAGCCGCTCCGTGGCATGTGGGATCCTACCGGACCGGGACGCGAACCCGTGTCCCCCGCATAAGCAGGCGGATTCTCAACGAGTGTGCCACCAAGGAAGCCCTGGAACTATATTTTTAATAAAAATATATTATTTATGTTAGTAAGTAATGGCTTTAGCATTGTTATTTTAAGACTAATTAATAAATACTTTAAATTTTTTTCAATTTTAAATCTAAGTATAGCAATTAGTGATAGGTACAATTCATGTAAACAAAAGGCTCTTGTAATCCTAGGAATTTTTAAGAGTATAAAGGGGGCTTGAGAACAAAAAGTTTGAGAACCACTGGGGTGGTAGCTAGATGTATTCCTTCTTCCACTTCTTCCAGGTTGCTAGCTCCCTTCTGTTTAGTGGGACCTGAATAGGAAAAGGGCTTTGTTCCTTATTTAATTTGCCCTGGTGCATTCCTCTTTTGTTTTCTCCCTCTTTCTTTGGCTAACACTGGCTATTCTTTGACAGCTTCTGTGTGGTTGGTATCTTAAATGCTCTTGGGTGCCTCGTTGATTTTTGTTCAAAGAATGCAGGGTATACAATGTCTGGAACCAAGGCAACCGTTCTTTCTACTTCTCTTTAGGGCCACATTGTCTCTCCAGTCTGTTTATCTGTGCATGTTTCCCTGTCTTTTTTTTCTTCTTCAACTAGTTTTAGCCTAAACATGGGTATACTTTACAAGTGCAGCAAGTCTTATCTCTTAAACCACAATTCTCAACTTCACTTCCAACCCTTGACTATATACCACAGTCTCTTCCTTTTGGGTCTCCTTGCCGGTCAGGGAAGCCCCTTCGGAGGGTTAATAGTTAGTTGAATCAAACCTAGCTAAATTCCTTAAGTCCACATGGCCCTGGATACAAATGTGCCCTTGCCGTGTGTCTTAGTTTAGGCTACATGACAAAATACTATTGACTGGGTGCCTTAAACAGCAGGAACTTATTTCTAACAGTTCTTGAGGCTGGGAAGTCCAAGATAAATTCACTTCCCTGCTAAGGGCTCTGTTCCTTGCTTGAAGACATCCACCTTCTTTCTGTGTCCTCAAATGACAGGTATATAGAGACAGCTCTGGTCTTTTCCTCTTCTTTAAGGACAGTAATCCCATCATGAGGCCCTATCCTTATGATCTCATTTAAACCCAATTATCACCCAAGGCTCCACTCCTTAGACCATTACACTGGGGGTTAGGGCTTCAACATATGAATTTTGGGGAGACACAATCATTCCGTCCACAACATTATGGCAGTTGATATGAGTGCAAACAGCTCCACTGCTTCCCAAGACCAGGAATACCAAATCTCTCTTGTTCCCCCCACACACTTGCCTCACAGCTCTTGCCAAGTATCAGGTGGTTCTCAGGGAGTCCCCCCTCACTTAGGGAAGTATTACTAAGGAGGAGAAAAATAAAATCCTCCAAGCTTTGGATTCTTATTGTTAGGATTGTTATTACTCCCTCTCTAACTCTCCCCAGTTGTCTTTGTAGAGACTAGAAAAGAGGTAGGAAAGGAATAGTGGAGATGGTTAGGTCTAGAAGAGCGGGTACTGCTAACATTTAGGATATCCAAGAGGAGATCCATGGCCCAGAATGTTTACAACTTCCTTTGGAAAAGAAGCTTCTTAGTACATTGTCCCTGCCTTTGGATTTCACTAGCCAATTCTCAGGAAGTGTCACTCAACATTCGTTATATCTATATCAGAATTTATATGTAACAGGTATCTGAATAAATATTCCAAAGTCATACATGGATTTTGAATTGTGTATTACATGCATAGCATGGTGTGTGTGTGTGTGTGTGTGTGTGTGTGTGTGTGTGTGTGTGCGTGTGCATGTTAAGAAAATCTCTTAACAGAAATATTTTGTAAGAAGCTAAGGAGTAGAATACATGTATTATAGAAACATTTAGTGCAATTTTGGCAGATCAAACTAAATTGCTGATAGGTGTAAACTCTTCCAAAGAGAAAATAATGCGTTTTAGGTCGGTTTAACCAATACTTATAGAACATGTGCAAAAGGAGTAAGCTGTCGTGTTGCCTCAATAAGCTTGTCTTTCAGTGGAAAGACATATATAAAATTAGTCTATTTGGTTGAAGTATGTTACATAAGTTAAAATCGAGGAACTGTGGAAAATGTAGGAGGGAGGAGTGGTTCCAGCTGGCATACTAAGGAAAGAGTTTAGGTATCAAGTTTGAGCTGGAGTAGAAAAAAACAAAGAGAGAGAGAGAGAGAGAGAGAGAGAGAGAGAGAGAGAGAGGGAGGGAGGGGGAGAGAGAGAGAGAGAGAGAAAGAGAGAGTGTGTGTGTGTTTTGGCCAGGTGAATGTAATGATTGGATTGTAATTGATTAGGAAGAAAAAATAAACCCTAAACCTCTAGGAGAAATATATGAAGGCACTAACTGGGAAAACACATACTCCAGGGTCAATAGTGTAGGCAGTAAAAGAGTTAGGAATATGGGATAGGGATGGGTTTTGGCTGAGGATAAGAGTGGCAGGTAGCATGGCTTAGACTAACAACACACTGATGGAGAAAACCTCCCTGCCATTTGAGTGAATAAAATTTTTGTGACTTAGATTATTTAGTAATAAACAGTTGTTTTTATCAACATTAGTACTAGTTATTTACTACATTAGAAAATACCCTAATACTACATACAATTCAATTCTTAAAATTATTACCATGAAATCTGGCCTTTCAGTCTTTTTTCCCTTTTAAAAAAGGCAGGAATGACTCAGCAAGTTATTTTGTAATGAGAAACTGTAAAATCATATGGTACTTACTTTCATATATAGTCTGTGTACCTGTTACCCCATTTACCAAGAATGCAAATTTTGTTTCTTGTCCCATGAAAGCCAACTAGTGGAATTACAAATAACAAATCATTCTAGATAGAAAAACAGAAAGTGGCAAAATCCAGACTTATTAACTGTGGCTACAAAAGCACCAAAAAGTATATCAGTTGCCAAAATATATACTATTGTAAGTTGGTATTGAAGCATCCTTTTTGCCTGAGATATGAAGTTAACCTCTGGCAAGGTCAATTCACATCACTCCAGACTTGGGAAGGATGAATCAAGGTCACCAAATCTGTTCTGTTAAGAAAGATTAATGATAATCATCTGAAGAAGGTTGGGTGGAGGTTTGCGCAGGGGTGAGGAAAGTGGAGGGACAGGAAGGGTCCTCAGTTGTGGTGGCTACCAACTGGGACGGCTTTCCAAATGAAAGGAAGGTTGATCCTTGAGGAAAAGTTTCAGCAAGACTGGAAGAGGCTGGGATGAGATGAGGTCCATCCTGAGAATCCAGAAAGTACATGTGAGGAAAGAGCTGCAGTTCAAAGTAGCTTTTGGGCAGGACTTCTATACTCTGCCTCACACTGAATACCAAATAACCTCAACTTTCATTAACAGATAATAAAATAAAGTAAAACAATATAAAAATAAAAACCCAACTCCTTGCCAATCACTAACAATTGAAGAATAAACAAATAAAAAACCTATTTTCTAAGGTGTCCCTCAATACACCAAAGAAATAGAAACCACCTCACCAATTAAAGCGGGAATTTCCCTATTATTCATCTTGAGTTCTTTAATTACAATTGCATGATGGTTGTTTTAAATATTCATAAAGTGCCTACAAAGAATTTTGGACTCCAGGGAGTAAAATAAATTGAAATAGGTCCTGCTTTCTCCAACTTACATTTGAAACCTCTTTATATAGATTTGTTACTTTTTATGTTACTTCTAATGTTACTTATTAAATTTTTATGTTACTTCTAATGTTACTAATTAAAGGCAGGAATTCTAGCACAGTGCCTGGGATAATGCAGATGATATCCCTTTCTAGGCTTTTATTAAATTTTCATTCTTTTTTCTTTGGATCCATCTTCAGCTGGCAAGGTTTTCAGAGAAGTCCAAAGTACTTGACATGGAAAAGGAAAATGCTGTAGTCATAATCCACCAAGAAACTTCTCTTTCTAGATATAGTAGGTGATAAAGTTCACACAGGAATGAAACATGTTTGCCCTTGCAAAATGACAGCCAACCCAGAAATTAAATAAGCTCATATAACCTGGTTAAACCAGATAGGTAAGTCTTTTCTTCCCCTACAAGTGAAACAGTAGTTGACCCACTGTACTAAGTACTATAATCTGAGATAAACAATCCAGTTACCAGTCTACTGAAAGCTTCCTTGAGAAGTGCGAAGCTTGTGTCTGTCTTCTCTACCAGAGTCACTCTTATCACATCTAAATATGTACTGAAGAAAGAATTTAACCCAGTTTCAAAGATACAGTTTTTTACATCCTAAGCAAATAGCAAATGGAACTAAATCATTTGCTGTTTTAGAAATGTGGTAGGAGCTTATCATAATAAAAGTTATTATTAGGTAAACTTGGCTGGATCATAAATTAAACATGCCTGTAAAATATACTTTCAAGATAATATACTCTACCGTAAGTAGTACACTTACATAAGCCTATAAAACTATTACCTCCAAGATAGTTGTGTTCAACCTGAGCTTCTCAATTAGTGTCGTAACACATTTCTGTTCTCCTGAACACGTTTTTCTTTTATAGTTAGAACGCTGTAGAGAATTTAGATTCTAGGAAAATATCTTCTTTTTAATAAATTAAATGCTGAATGGCCTTTCAGATTCACATTTAACATCTGTTACCCATAATTAATTGTCATCATTAATGAAAACAAGTGAGCTATTAGCACAGAGTGAGTCAGTTCAGTACATTTTACATTTAAGTTGGGTGAACTGAGGCATTTTCATTTTGCCATCTTTCTCAGTATAAAATATTTCAAAGGATTGACTATTGGAAGAGTTCCTCCTCAGCAGTGTGTGAGTTCTACCTGACCACCACAGGTCTCTCACTCCCATGTAGTAGCTAACTTTGAAGAGAGCAAGTGTCTACAGTGGCTTCAGCAGCTTCAGTGAAATTTTCTTCCTTTGCATGGCTAAGTACACTTACTTGAGGTTTGTCTTTTTCACTAAGGATCATCTGAAAGTTCAGAGATAACAGAACTATTTAAATATTGGAATTAAATGTAATAACTTTAATTAAACTTGTCTTTAGAACTTTTGCCTACTACCGTAATCTGCATCCTGTTTTTAACATCAACAAACATTATATGGTTTTAAAAAAAATGGGAAAAATTGATAGTGAAAGAAAAGAATGGAGAGGGGGAGCCACTGTGGAAACAATTATTTTTCTTACTATTTTGTTTTTGCCACCTTTCTGATTTGTTTTTAAATAGGTAGCAAGACTAGATGTGCTGCTTAATAATTCTGATTTAATGATTCTGATACGATTGTTTTCACTGAGAAGGCATAGCTTAAAAATGCCAGCAGGACTTGCAAGTTAAAAATATGAAGAAGGGGCTTCCCTGGTAGTGCAGTGGTTGAGAGTCTGCCTGCCGATGCAGGGGACATGGGTTCGTGCCCCGGTCCGGGAAGATCCCACATGCCGCGGAGCGGCTGGACCCATGAGCCATGGCCACTGAGCCTGCGCGTCCGGAGCCTGTGATCCGCAACGGGAGAGGCCATAGCAGTGAGAGGTCCGCGTACCGGAAAAAAAAAAAAAATATATATATATATATATATATATATAAAGAAAAAGAGGAGGAGAAGGAGGAGGGGTCTGGGCAGGGGGAGGAGGAAATGGAGTGGAAGGGGAAGAAGAGGAAAGGGGAAGAGGAAGAACAACACAAGAACATTTGAAAAATCTCATGAATTAATAGAAATCTTCTTAAAGTTTCATGACATTTCTTTTCAAGAGGAGTAAAAAAGATATCCAGCTGTTGATATGGACTTCTCACTGGAGTTCTTTTCTCAGGAAGCTGGAGTGAGCCTAACCAAACCTGACAAACTTGAGTTGGTTTCTTAGAATTGCAGAGGGACCAGAGAAAATCAACCTGCATAATAAAAGAAAAGCATTTAATAGGAGGAGAGATTTAAAGAGATTTTGTTTGTAAGGTTAGAAGCATGAAAGAAAAGGGTAACTGTGTTAGACTGGATCCTCCAACAGCTGATGCCAAGATAGGATTAAACATGCTAACATTTTAAGTGAAGCAGCTGCTAGAAAAAATATGAAGGGAGCCTAAGACGACTGGAAGAGCTTTTAGACCACAATGCAAGTCTGACCCTGAGTGAAAGAGAGGGAAGGAAGGTCGAGTGCAAACATCCTTGACTACTGGATAGTCTAAGGAATGTTTGGCAAGGCTGTCAGGTTGTCCTCAAGCCAGAATCAGATGTCAGAGGTCCTGAGTCTCCTAGGGGTCCTAGCATCATATCTGCCTTAGTTTCCCTGGCCACTATCAGTTGATTGTTCAGTGCCTCTTCCATGGTGGGTATTTTCCTCTGGACATTAACATATGATATAGAAATCTTCACATTTGATGCTTACTTGAATATATCAATTCACATTTCTCTACTCCAGACCCTGGAAAGTCTCTGCTTTTTCAACCTTTTTTCTTCCATGACCTAACTAGATGGTCAGGCCATTGGCCATTACCCAGTAAGCTCTCTCTTCCCACCTTGGGCCACTTCTCTTTCCACAGGTCAACTATTAGTCATTTCCTCAGTTCCCAAATTAATAAATAAAACAGAACTGGACTTTAGCCATCGTTCCACGTGTCCCCTCTACCCCCACATTCTGATAGAGAGCGAGGATGGTGATTTGGGTCTCTGGGATCAAGATAAACTCACACCTTGTGTTAAGTCCTCAAAATATTTGGTTATTCCACCTTTCCTCAGTGTATAGTCACCCAATAAATAGGTCCCTTTGTGGAGAGTCTGGGGAATTATCTTGGTATAAATTTGTCATAGTGTTGCAAGGTCCTTTCTTCTAGGGACTTGAGCATCTTTTTAGTATTGATCCATATCTGGGAACTGAACAAGGGATTGTGACTTTTTATTGGGTGATCACCTTCCATTACCTTAAGCACCTTGTTATGTGCCTGTCTATTTTGCTGTTAGTTCCACATTCCTTGCTGGTTACCTCCTTGGCTATACCTCTGACCTTGCTGGTCTTTATGGAAGTTATGGCCTCTTGACTTCTGAGAGTAAAGCCCCACGACTTGGCCTTGATTATTTCAGGACCCAAGATCCCCATGAGTGTTAATGAGCTCAGCTTTGTCACCTACCATCCTAGGTCTTGGGACCAGGGCCTGCAGAGGATAGCTACTAAAAAACTTCTTAGTGATGCTGGTGCCCTTTCACTGTTACATTCCTGATGGCCTTGATGAATGCATTGTCCTTTGAGTCCTCTTATAGAACATAATCCTCTGATGTGTCATCTGGCCTTCTGTAGCATATTCATTGTAGCATGCCCATGTCCCTCAGCCTCTTTATTCCTTTCTCTACATCTACCAGGGCAGGGGAGTCATTTCTATCTCACTGTGATTAGCTGTCTTTTTTTCAAGGCTTCTAAGAACCACTCCAGCAGCAAGATTTCTCCATCCTCTTGGGTCCTGTGTCCTGAAAATGGCCCTCAAATCAATGAATTTCTGCAAGCCAGTCTTACGTTCTAGCCCCTCAATCACACACATTCCAAGTCCAATCCCAGGAGCACTCGTCTGGCTCCTGCTGGTACATGTGGCTAGCTTTTTTGCATTTTTAAAGTGGACCCTGCAGGTCCCAGCAGGGTCTTGCTTGGAATTTAATCCTAGTTGTTGGCCTGGGAACTAGAATGGAGGAGGGAGAAGTTCCTCAGGAACCACCTGTTGCCTTACTGAGGAGAGGCTTCTTCAGCATTTGCTAGGATGGTGGAAATGCTAGCATCTAGTAAGGAAGTTTGAGCCACCTCTTCAAGCCCAGAGAATCCAGGGGTGTACTGCAAACATCTGCTCAACATGTAGAGCAAACATCTTCAAAGCTTTCCATCTAGATGTCTCCCTCCCATGTTTTGGGACTCTAGATTTCTCCCACCAGGTTCCTGACCTTTATATACACACTTGCTTTGACTGAACATTCAAATATCTTTGGAGCTCTGCTACAAACAATTACGTATTCAGTTTGCTTCTCCACTATGTCTGCCCCTCCACTGCAGGAGAGAAGAAACTCTTTTTTTTTTTTTTTTTTGCGTTACGTGGGCCTGTCACTGTTGTGGCCTCTCCCGTTGCGGGGCACAGGCTCTGGACGTGCAGGCTCAGCGGCCATGGCTCACGGGCCTAGCCGCTCTGCGGCATGTGGGATCTTCCCGGGCCGGGGCACGAACCCGCGTCCCCTGCATCAGCAGGCGGACTCTCAACCCCTGCGCCACCAGGGAAGCCCGAGAAGAAACTCTTTGTAAGCTACCACGGAGGCTCTCTGGCTCCCACACTTAGCTATTAGGTGCTTGTTAACTTGTTAATAGATCCTCAGACCCTTATTATCTTTCTGCATGTCATCAGTACAACTTTAAAGTAATCAGCCAACTTGGCTCTCTTTGTAAGTATTGAACCTGTAACTTTCAAATGCCTGCATCATTGCACCTGGCACAGAATTCCCCTCCACCAGTACATTTTCTAGATCACCATTATAAAATCTTTAGCAAATATGCTACCATCTTGTGTCAGGCACTATCTGTACATCACTTAACAACCAGGATGGAGTTCCCTAGGTGGATGAGCCAGTCCTAAGTCCCCATTTTACTGCCTGTTTTCTGGTACCACTCCTGGTACCACTTGTGTTAGTCCCTCTGAGAAGCAGATGCCAAGATGGGATTAAATATGCAAGAATTTTACTAGGGGAAAACTCTGGGAGGAAATGGCGGGGGAGCCCAGGAAGGCTGGAAGAGCCTTGTAAACTGTAGGAAAGCAGGAAGCAAAGGTGAGCAGAAGTGTCCCAGTCAGCTGTGTGTCCTCCTGTAGTTTTGGCAAGGTCATCAGCAAGCCCTCGAGTCAAATACCTATGTCTCCCAGTGTCAAATCTGCTTTAGTATCCCTGCAATGGTCAGTCATTGGTTGGAAGCAGTTTCTGGGATGCTGTGTGGCCTGGGCCCAAATGTGGTAATGGATTTCAGAGCACAAGAGCTGGCCAATTTTGGTCCCTGTTGTTGGAGGTCTGCAGCTTCCATTCTTATGGCCACGCTGACCAACAAAGGTGGAGGAAAGACATCTGTAGACTGGGCCCCACTCTGATGTCCATACTTAGGGGAATCAAAGCAAGAGGGGGTGCTTTTTTCTGCAAGGGAATCCACTGTAAGGAAGGATTTCGTTCTCAATGATTCCATGCTGGAACAGACTCTCATTGAAGACTTCGGAATCATTAAGCCTGAACCTTTCTATTTATAGGGTGTTAATTTAACCAATTATGGTGTCCAAGTGGGAGTGGAGGGGGTCATGTGGTATAGAACTCATATGCTTTTACATAAGCACTAAGTTTGTCCTTTTGTAAACAGAGAAAACAGGTTTCTCTTTAACCTCAGTAATTCTCTGAGTCTTTAATCTTCAAAAAGTTATTATGCAAATTTGGACTCTCTTATAAGGTAATTAAGTGTACAATATTGGCAGGCACTACCATGATGTAATGTTTACTTAGTGCTGAAGTAAAGCTTTTTTTTTTTACATCTTTATTGGAGTATAATTGCTTTACAATGGTGTGTTAGTTTCTGCTTCATAACAAACTGAATCAGCCATACATGTACATATGTTCCCATATCTCTTCCCTCGTGGGTCTCCCTCCCTCCCACCCTCCCTATCCCACCCCTCCAGGTGGTCACAAAGCACCACCAAGCTAATCTCCCTGTGCTATGCGGCTGCTTCCCACTGGCTATCGGTTTCACATTTGGTAGTGTATATATGTACGTGCCACTCTCTCACTTTGTCCCAGCTTACCCTTCCCCCTCCCCATGTCCTCAAGTCCATTCTCTTCCTCAAGTAGGTCTGCATCTTTCTTTATTCCTGTCCTGCTCCTAGGTTCTTCATGACCATTTTTTTTTTTTTTTTAGATTCCATATATATGTGTTAGCATACGGTATTTGTTTTTCTCTTTCTGACTTACTTCACTCAGTATGACAGACTCTAGGTCCATCCATCTCACTACAGATAACTCAATTTTGTTTCCTTTTATGGCGGAGTAATATTCCATTGTACGGCCAGGCTTTTTGTTTAAAACAACGTGTTTCAGTAAATCTTGCTTGAGAAATGTTGGGATAGCTTAGCTTAGCTTATAGCTTATAGCTTAGCTTATAGCTTATAGCTTAGAAATTTTTTTTTTTTCTTTTGTGGTACACGGGCCTCTCACTGTTGTGGCCTCTCCCATTGCGGAGCACAGGCTCCGGACACACAGGCTCAGCAGCCATGGCTCACGGGCCCAGCCACTCCGCGGCATGTGGGATCCTCCTGGACCGGGGCACAAACCCGCGTCCCCTGCATTGGTAGGCGGACTCTTAACCACTGTGCCACCAGGGAAGCCCAGAAATGTATATTTTTAAGGGCAAGGTGTGAGATTAACAGCTTCATGCCCCTGACTTCATGATTCTACAAGTTGATTTTAAAGTATTCTTTTAATAGATGTCCAGAATATAAACTTTATTATTGGTAGTCAATAAGCATGTATTAGCCTCAAAACATGCACCTCTGTTAATGTCACTTTTTAAGATGACATCTTGCAAGTTCTCTAATTGTTTTTGTTTTTTTTCTTCTAAGATGATCAGCAGTTTAAACAGCTCAGAAGGCTTTGTTAATTACTGGGAACATATGATGTCCTAGCCCCTAGTATTTACATCAAGTCTCAAGAAAAGTTATTTCCTTTTTTTTCCAATTATTTAGGAAACTACAAGTCGTTACTTAATTGTTGAATATCTGAGCTAGCAACTGGATCCTCAGCAATGACAAGTTTAAACCCTGGGAACTGAGAGACAGTTGTAAAAGGGGATTGCACAAGGAAGCAATTTCTGTGTGCTCTGAAATTTGTCTTTTAAATTGTTGGAAATAAACAATGTTGTATCTCTTTAATAGAAAGGAAAAATACCCTAAAGAATCCTCCCCTGCAGAAATCTTTCATTGCTTCAAGATTCTTTAGAATTATGGTGTCTCCAAAGTGCTTTATTATTAAGATGTACTGAACCACATAAGTCAATGTTATCTTGAAGTTCAAACACATCAGATAAGAGGAACCACTAAATAACATCAAAGCTGTTATAAAGAACAACTCAGGAGGATTTTAAAAGGAGTCTTTAGATTTGATTTATGTGAATAAACAATACTGTGCCTGCCCATTCTAATTATAATTACTATAATACACAAAAGTTGAGTAATCATAAAGTAAAATTGTTGTCATGGGAAAACTCTTATTCCACTATTGCATGGTTCTAGTTATTTTAACATGGCAGAGCATACGTGCAGCTCTGGGGATAAGAAGCACTTTGGCATACAGATCTGAGAATGAATCACTTTTTGTATATACAAAACTCTGAAAAAGCCATGTGAAGGCTGCATGATGTGTGAGTGGTTTTAAAATATTTCATCAAGAATCTTTCAATTTTGCAAGAAAAGAAAATACTGTTTACCATTAAAAGGAAAGTTGACAGAAATGACACCCGAATATGAACAAATTGAGTTCTGATTTATCTGAACAGATATTTTAAAAATAATTTCAGACCTACAAGGACATTTCTTATACATCTCTCAGATTAAGATATTGAACGAAACATGCTTTTGTTTTCTTTCAAAATCTGGGTTCTAGTGTCAGAGAAGTTAGTGACATTTTCTGACTGCCTCCCTGTCATCTTTTTCACAGACTCAGGGCTGTTGACACTGAGCAAGGCAGAGAGCAAAAGAAACATTGATGAAGAAACTCTCTCTTCAAAACACTTAATTATTAGTATTCCTTATAATCATTCATACAGTCCTTACAATCAATCAAGCCGTCAAATGGTATATAATGTCTGGTATTATTTTTCTCCATCTTCTTCACAGGTGACCTACAAACATTTTACAATGTAGATATCAGAGGTCAGATAGGAGCATGCATGTCTTAGGCTTTTTAAAAAATATTAAATCCTCCTCCAATAGGAAGTTGTCCCTGATAAACTTTGAAAAGCCTGTTTCTTTTTAAATTTATAAGCTTTTATCTGGAAATAATTTCAGACTTACAAAAGAGTTGCATGAATAATACTAGCACAAAGAACACACCCGTATACTTCTTATCCAGATTTATCCATTGTTAACATTTTACCATTTGCTATATAATGTGCTCTTTTTCCCTGTCTCTCTCTCTCTCTTTATATGTATTTATATATAGTTTATATATAAATATATATATGTGTGTGTATATATATATATATATATATATACACACACACATACATATATACACCATTTGATTATTTCTTTACTTTCTGTCATAACAAGATGTTCAAGCTTATGCTTATCTTATATTTAGCCTGCCGCAGCCCTGGAAACAGACTCTGAGGAGCCTTCATTCCTTTCAGTGGAAAATTATATTAGAGACCGAGATCTGAGTATGAGGTGTGCTCGTTTCTACAGGGTTGTCATTGCTTCTTATACCATTCAGCAGGCAGAACTAGGAAACATGTACATGTGTATAAATGCACACACGTGCAAATAAACACACAATACACATACATATGTATCCATTCTGCCCATAACCTCTTCCTTGCTTTACTCTTAGCTAGAAGTTATGAAATACTCATCAGTATATGAGATATATTCATGAAAGTATGAAATACTAAACATTAGTTGCTTTATCAACATTTTCCCAGTCATCTTTGGTTGGATGAATCTCATCCTTGTGTTGATTATCATGTTTCGCTTTCATTTCTGTAAAATCTTTATTTTACCCTCCTACCTTTCTCTGTTTCCTGTTTTCCTTTTACTGTTTCATCTCCAAAGGTTCACCTTCTTAATATATATGATTCTGTTCCAGAAGCAGTGCATCTTTGAGGCTGCCACTTCTGGTGCTGTATACTTTCAAGTTCCTTTCCTGTGGTCAATTCTATGAATTAGTAAGTTCTGACATATGTTCAGTATTTTATCATTTATTTTTGAGCATTTTCTTTTTGATAATGATTTTATCTATGCCTTGAAAGGATTCAAAATGAACGTCCCTAAAATGTGCCACTTTGTCATGTGGATTACTTTGAGCTGAAGTCAATCAAGGCCCAGAAGACTCAGGGAGAGCTTTTTACTCCCTGTTAACTTCCTGAAAGAATTTAGGTAGAGGGCCTGATTCAGGAAGAGAGCTATCACCAGAAATAACTACAAGGAATATGGACTAGGTGTGGTAAGCTTGGGGGAAGCTAGGTAGGGCCTGGAGATCAAACCCTTTTTCCCATTGTCTCTGCATGGCATAGCAAACATTTGTTTACTGAACATTTGCTCTTCCCATCTTCCTGTGGATTATCTTCCTCCCGTTTTTAAACCCAGACCCCTACCTATTCGCCTTAGTTTAGAATGGCATATACACCACAATTGCCTGACTGCCTTTGGGTCTCACAGTCTCAGCGGCCCCCTGTACATATATAATTAAGTTTGGTTTTCTCCTGTTAACCTTTCCTATGTTAATTTGATGATATCAGTCAAAGAACAAAGAGGATAGAGGAAAAATTCTCCCTCCCCTACAGCTTCATCTCAGACCTATGCTCTCCTCTTATTCTTACTCAAGGAGAGTTGTTAGTCTTCTCTCTTCTGCTCCCTGCATCCACAGGCTTGCAGCACAGAGCTGGCAGTGGGAAAGACATTGGAATTTTTGCTTTGTTTCTTTTCTACTTATAGATAATTATAAAGTTGCATTTTCCTGTCTCCCCAACAAAGCTTAAAGTATTGGTTCTATGTGGCTTATTTCTTCTCCCTGTTGATTTTCTGGAGTGCTAATTAATCAAAAATAGTTTCTTGCCTTTTGAAATACCTTTAAAATATTACAGGCATAGAATAAATATTTTTATAGAAATTACCAGTTAGATTTAAATATTTAGAAGTTAGAAATATGAGCCAGACACCAAATCTTCAGTTAATTTGGGGAGAGTGAGTAAGAGGTCAGAAAGTGAAAGGGACCATGTAGGAGAGGTGAGTAGGGTAGCCAGAGGGCAGTGGGGCAAAGTGGGAATGATACAGGAGAGCAAAAATATAATGGGTCAGAAAAGGACTGGGGAACAAGAAAGTTTTTTTATCATCTCCCGAATAAGAGGTTTTTGAAAATCAACAGTGTTTAACGTAGAGCTTTTGGGCAAGTGGTATCCTCAAAATAGAGCTATGGGGAGGGAATATTCTGTGAATAGTTGGTTTCCAGAAAATAAAAAATTGGTGAGTAGTGGCACATTCAGATTGGAGAGGCTAAGTAAGGCAGCATCAGGATTAAAGTACAATATGGAGAATGGCTGAGGATGGCTGGGATGCACCCACCCCAGCGTTGGATGAACTGTTCTTAAATAGAAATCGCATACAAAGTAGCTTCAATGGGCACAGGTAAGTCTGCAATTTGAGTCAGAAGTTTATACAATGGTCCAAGCAAAGGGCCTTAGGAGAAACAGATGTCTCATCTGTGGGCACTGAGGCAGACACAGGCAGAAGTTCCTGGTTGAGTTTGTAGGGGAGGAAAAGTATTTTTTCTTCATACTTCTAGATTTTCAGCTGGGTTTCTGTAAGAAAAGAGAGATTAACAAGAGACAAAAAAAATTTTTGACATGTATATCTCATATACACACGGGAGAAATTCAGTCATGAGTTACTCAAAGGGATGTTTTGGACTGAGTCTCCTACACCATCTTAAGGAGGGGGTAGACTTCTGGACAAGGGGAGGTAAGTTATGGGAAGGTAACTAGGAGAAGTATAGCAAACAAGGGTAAGGGTTGTTGTGCAGATCAGAGTGGTACCTTCGCCAGTGATGAGTCTCTTGTGATTAAGAATCATCCTTCTCTTCTGGGTACAGAGAGAGAGAGAGAGAGACCCTTAGAAGAGAGACCCTTAGAAATGTACAAAATGTAAATTTCCTTTACAAAAGGGAGACTTTTTTCCTTTCTTCATAGCTTCTGTGTCAGCTAGTTCTTGAAATAATCAGCTCAAAATTATCTTTATGCCAAAGAGGCATACTTTGGGGTGGCACATTCTGGTTTATGAATCAAAGTCCTGGTATGTGGACCTGTAAGCTTATGCAGATAAAGACTGGAATGGAGCTGGAGATCTACATCTAATCTACTGAGAGCTTTAGTCCTTTCCTTTTAGCAGTCTATAAATACTGTATGCCAATGCACTCTTTTCTTGCCTCCAGTACTGCAAAAGAGATATCTAATAGTGTCATCACTTTCTCCTTTTCATGGGTTATAGTATGATACTTAGATATGTGTCCTTCATTCACAATTCAGTGAAATCTCTCAATCTGTGGACCTAGCACTTTCTTTAATTTAGGGATATTGTTTATTATGATATAATTAAAGGTTCTCCTCCATCCTTTTTATTCTTTAGAAGCCCTCATTATTCAATATTAAGTTCTCTTTTTCCTCCGTACTCCCTTCTCTCTATACTTTGCCTCCACTCTGAGACAGTTTTCTCCTATTTTGCCTTCTAGACCGTCAAAGCAGGTTTCAACAGTCTCATCTCCAATTTCAATTTATTCACTGAATTGTTAAACTATGAACAGTTATGTTAAACCATGGCTTGCTTAACTTTAATTTCCTTAAGTTTTGTTATTATTATTTTAAATTTGGGTTTTCAGTTGCTTTTTATACGTGTTCTGTGTGTTCTGACTGACATTTCAGAAGCTGAGAGGGATAGCTAGTTCTCTATATTTAGCTCATTGTAGCTTAAACATAATAGTAGGAGGGTGTGGTTGCAGTTCTACACTGGTAGATTTCCAACTGGCTGTTTCTCTTTGAGGCATGGCCTCAGATGTAGAAGCAGGCACGTTCCAGTTTGTAGCAGAAATACCTGGAAGAAGTCTACCTGTTCTCTAGTTTCCTCTAACTCTCAGTCTGAGAGTCATGGAAAACCTGGTTCACTTGTCAGCTTCTCTAGGTATTGTGGACCCCAAAGGAAAAGTCAAACCTACATAGGGTCATTGTCAAATGGTACCGTTTTCCTACCATGAAGAGGTGCTCTCTACAAATCTCTGAGTGCCAGTGTCTTCTCATAAGATGCTACTTGCTGGCTCATGCATGGGAGCCCCTGATAATATCTCCAGGTCTTCATGCTTAGCCCACCATAAAGAAAGGCCTGTACCAGTTATCTGCAGTGAGATTCCCTTAAAGTAGGGTTACCTGATAAAATACAGGATACCGATTAAATCTGAATTTTAGATACACAGCAATTTTTTTTTAGGGACCTACTTATAGTAAAAAAAAGTGTTCATTGTTTACCCAAAAATCAAGTTTGACTGAGCATCCCATATTTTTATTTGCTAAGTTGAGCCATGCTACCACAGAGCTCAAGGCCATCTTGCACATAGCTTCCTGTAGGGTCATGCAGAAGGTTGAGGCAGGAGGAGCAGCTAGATTGGTCTTGAGAGGTAGAGGAAAGAGGTTCAGTTCTTGTCACCATGTTCCAAATCTCTTTGTCTACAATTTTCTACTTCCCTTTTCACTTTGCCTATCATATATATTCTCCACAATGAACAAGACCTTATGAGCTGGCCCAGGAAATAAAAACAACTATAATAAAAGCTTTCCCCATTAGAATCATGTGCTTGTAAATACAAATATTTTGGTTTCTTTTCCAAATCAATGATTTTATTATTATGTTAGGTTGTAAAGCAAAATCTAGCTACAACCTATTTTAAAGAAACAATTTTAAATGAATAATTTAAAAAATACTTAAAATAAAGGGACACTAGACAAAGGAAAACAAAATATTTTAGAAAAAGGAAAAGAGGAAGAAAGCAAGAGTGAAAAGTCAGTAGCAGATTATTGGAAATTTAAGTTTAAAGTCACTAAACAGGATAAAGAAGTACATAATGTAATCATAAAAGCACAGTTTATTAAGAAAATATATTAGCCAAACATCTACATCTTATACACAAAATAGATAAAAACACAAAAAAAGTAAGAATTGACTAGAAATAATTATAATGGAAGACTTCCCTACTCTGAAAATTATTCAAATTGAATGACCACAAGAATAGCAAAATAAAGTAAAGGATACTCAGGATAGGGAATTAATTTTTAAAAAATAAGTAGTTATAACATACTATTGGTGAAGGGCCTGTAGAGTAAGGAATATTCTCATAGGGTGAAAAACTGGAGGAAAATAAAGTGTTATAAGAATTTGGAAAAGCAACAGGGAAACATCTACTAAATTGAACTTTCAAAAATCTTTTGGCCCAGCAACCCATTAATGGAACTTTTTTCCATAAAAGGGAAAACATTAGTATATGAAGTCGAGTAGACAGGAATGTTTACTGCAGTATTGTTTGCAAAGATAAAAAAAAAAAAGGGTGGAAATCAAATGAACGTCTCTCAATAAGAAAATGGCTGAATTCTATCCTTACCAAGGGATATATGTCAGTTGAAATGGAGGGAGTTGTAGTAGTTACTAGCTGAGAGAGAAAATCATGATGCAGAAAAATACATATAATGTGATATTTTAATTTATATTATTTATCACTTAATGTATAAGTTTATATAGGGTTGAATGAACAAATGAAGAAGCATGGGTAAAAATATATATATTAACACAGTTCACTTCATGTTGATGGGTAAGAGGGAGAAGGAGAAAGAAAATGAGAAGGGAAACCCAAGAAGAAAAGGGAAAAGATAAAAATTCTACCTCACAATGAAACATTTATCTGAGCTAATCAATGAATTTGGTAAAGTAGCAGGATACAAAATTAATGCAGAGAAATCTCTTGCATTCCTATACACTAACAACGAAAAATCTGAAAGAGAAATTAAGGAAACAATCCCATGTACCATTGCAACAAAAAGAATAAAATACCTAGGAATAAACCTACCTAAGGAGACAAAAGACCTGTATGCGGAAAACTACAAGACACTAATGAAAGAAATCAAAGATGATACAAACAGATGGAGAGATATACCATGTTCTTGGATTGGAAGAATCAACATTGTGAAAATGACTCAACTACCCAAAGCAATCTACAGATTCAATGCAATCCCTATCAAACTACCAAGGGCATTTTTCACAGAACTAGAACAAAAAATTTTACAATTTGTATGGAAATACAAAAGACCCTGAATAGCCAAAGCAATCTTGAGAAAGAAAAATGGAGCTGGAGGAATCAGGCTCCCTGACTTCAGACTATACTACAAAGCTACAGTAATCAAGGCAGTATGGTACTGGCACAAAAATAGAAATATAGATCAATGGAACAGGATAGAAAGCCCAGAGATAAACCCATGCACATATGGTCACCTTATCTTTGATAAAGGAAACAAGAGTATACAATGGAGTAAAGACAGCCTCTTCAATAAGTGGTGCTGGGAAATCTGGACAGCTACATGTAAAAGAATGAAATTAGAACACTCCCTAACACCATATGTAAAAATAAACTCAAAATGGATTAAAGACCTAAATGTAAGGCCAGACACTAGAAAACTCTTACAGGAAAACATAGGCAGAACATTCTATGACATAAATCACAGCAAAATCCTTTTTGACCCACCTCCTGGAGTAATGGAAATAAAAACAAAAATAAACAAATGGGACCTAATGAAACTTCATAGCTTTTGCATAGCAGAGGAAACCATAATCAAGATGAAAAGACAACCCTCAGAATGGGAGAAAATATTTGCAAACGAAGCAACTGACAAAGGATTAATCTCCAAAATATACAAGCAGCTCATACAGCTCAATATCGAAAAAACAAACAACCCAATCCAAAAATGGGCAGAAGACCTAAATGGACATTTCTCCAAAGAAGACATACAGATTGCCAACAAACTCATGAATGGATGCACAACATCACTAATCATTAGAGAAATGAAAATCAAAACCACAATGAGGTATCACCTCATACCAGTCAGAATGGCCATCATCAAAAAATCTACAAACAATAAATGCTGGAGAGGGTGTGGTGAAAAGGGAATCCTCTTGCTCTGTTGGTGGGAATGTAAATTGATACAGCCACTATGGAAAACAGTATGGAAGTTCCTTAAAATACTAAAAATAAAACTACCATATGACCCAGCAATCCCACTACTGAGCATATACCCTGAGAAAACCATAATTCAAAAAGGGACATGTACCACGATGTACATAGCAGCACTATTTACAATAGCCAGGACATGGAAGCAACCTACAATTTACAATTATTTACAATAGCCAGGACATGGAAGCAATGTGTCCATCGACAGATGAATGGACACATTGATGATGTGTCCATCATCATGATGAATGGACGGATGAATCGGTAAAGAAGATGTGGCACATATATACAATGGAATATTACTCAGCCATAAAAAGAAATGAAATTGAGTTATTGGTAGTGAGGTGGATGGACCTAGAGTCTGTCATACAGAGTGAAGTAAGTCAGAAAGAGAAAAACAAATACCATATGCTAATACATATATATGAAGTCCAAAAAAAAAGTGGTTCTCATGAACCTAGGAGCAGGTCAGAATAAAGATGCAGATGTAGAGAATGGACTTGAGGACATGGGGTGGGGAGGGGAAGCTGGGACGAAGTGAGAGAGTAGCATTGATATATACACACTACCAAATATAAAATAGATAGCTAGTGGGAAGCAGCCACATAGCACAGGGAGATCTGCTGGGTGCTTTGTGACCACTTAGAGGGGTGGGATATGGAGAATGGTAGGGAGGGATTCTGGGGATATATGTATACATATAGCTGATTCACTTTGTTATACAGCAGAAACTAACACAACATTGTAAAGCAATTATAATCCAATAAAGATGTAAAAAAAAATTTTTAGACATGATCACGCCTATGAACTTATGTAAAGATACATATTGCCTTATGTGTAAATAAATTAAATTGACTAATTCTTTAAAAAGTCTTTGGATTCCTACCCAGTATTTGCATATTACAGAAAAAATCTTTGCTCCAGATTTTGATCTCAGAATTTATCTTTTCTCTGCCTCTCTTTTTTGTGAGTCTTGTTTACCTATGTCTATTGAAAGTTTGTTCCCTCAACAACCCCAGGTCAGAAGTAGGCATCTACTTTTCAGCAGGGATCTCACACTAGTGGTTTCTATTTTGTTGTTTCCTTCCTTTTTAAGCATTTCCTGCACAGCTCTCTGTCAGGTGCTGTGGAAGTTTAGAGAACTGTATCACTCAATCTTAGTTTTGAAGGAACTTTCAATATAGTTGGAGAGGCATGTGTACTTAAAATATTACAATTTTAGAATAAAGCACTGCATATGCTGGTATAAGCCAGGACATAATTAAGAAATGCATGCAGTCTAAATAAATAAAAGGCAAAATAATAGTGTTTGTTACTTAGTCCAAGCTCATACGACTCACCACATAACAGGCCAATAAATCGAGAGATGAGTTGCTGGGGCATTGAATAGTGACTTTATTTGGAAAGCGCACAGACCGAGAAGATGGTGGACTTGTGTCCCAAAGAAACATCTTGCCTGAGTTAGAATTCAGGCTTCTTTTATACCAACAGGGGAGGGGATGCGGTTGGTTGTTGCAAGTTTGGCATCAGAATCCTTTGTTCTTCCATCTGTCCACTAGGTTAGGTCATGATGTTCTCGTAAACTTCCAGTAAGACAAATGTTATTCTCTGTTCTGCAACTTTTTATCTCTGTATGAATGGAAAAGTGTTATACCTTTAAAGGTCAGAGCCTTGAGAATGGGCTATCCTGTATATTTCAGGCTATAGGCAACATTCTTAATTGTAGCAAAAGCAATAGAATACAGAGGTTAAAGCAAAAGAATCAGACCCAATATGGAGACAGATTTGTACTTCCCTATTACATGTTCGTAAAAGGGAGAATTTGGGTTAGAGTGATCAGGAGAGAATTCGGTGAGGCTGTTAGGACAAGGACTAGGTTTCTGAAACATGTGGAAGTAGAAGGGTAGAAGGTATTCTATGTAGGCATGTTTTCTGAAAAAGAAACCAACACTCTCTAAAAAGGAATGAAGAAACACCACAGAGAAAAACATAGCATCACATTATTTGATAATGAGAATATCTATCCCCCAAGGGATGACTCTTTGCTAAATAAACCTACATCCAATTGCTTACTACACTAAGGTGGGAAAATAGGTCTACTCAGCACTAGCATTCCTTGAACACAATAATAGCTAATGCTTCTTGGATATTCACTACGTTCCAGACACTGTATATATTTAGAGGCAAGTAAACTGAGTCACAGGTATGTTAATACTTGCTCAGGGTCACATTGCTGGTGAGGGGTAGAACTAGGATTGTAACCTGGGCTCATAACCACTATGCTGACTGCCACTTTAACAGTGGCCACGCTACAAGGCAGTGGTAGAGTGGCTATTGGACTGGATGTGGAAACAACTTCATTACATGAGAGTACACATTTTAAAACATTTATAAAAATGAGATTCTAGCTATGCAAACCAACTTCCTACTGCATCAGGGAAATACCTTCAGGACCAATGGTAATTAGTGAAAGGAATCTTTAGATGACTTCTATAATCACTGTAGTGGGAATGTAGCAGGGTATCCATGGCATATTTTATACTTGCTATATAATTTAGACAACTGTCAGCCCATGGGGAGCTCATATTTAAACTAATTTAAAATAAATGAGTAATTAGCTTTTCATGAACTAATGAATCAAACATTTTCCTAAATGGAAAACAAATCATGTTTGTAGCTTAGCCCTCAATCTCAGCTATAAGTCCTATAATTCACTTAAAAATAAGCTCTCTGGCCTTTGGTTAAAAAACAACTTGAGGGCTTCCCTGGTGGCGCAGTGGTTAAGAGTCCGCCTGCCGATGCAGGGGTCACGGGTTCGTACCCCGGTGCGGGAAGATCCCACATGCCGCGGAGCGGCTAGGCCCGTGAGCCGCTGAGCCTGCGCGTCAGGAGCCTGTGCTCCGCAACGGGAGAGGCCACAACAGTGAGAGGCCCGCGTACTGCAAAAATAAATAAATAAAAATTTAAAAAATTAAAAACAACTTGGTCTTTTTCCTCTGGAGATATCTAGATTTTCATCACCTACCAGCCACCTTAATATACACTTGATATCAAAATAATGCATTTTGATTTGTTCCATGAGTTTTTTTTAGTGAACAAGGTACATTGAATGATCTTTTCAAGATAATTTACAGTGTGATCCATGTTATAATGAAAACCTTTATTTGAAATGGTGGGGATAAAAAAGTGGGTGGAGTCTAGAATAGGAAATTTCAAAAACAAAACAAATGAATAAACATAGAAAAATGGAAACAGATTTATAGATACCGAGAACAAACAGGTGGTTGCCAGAGGGGAGGGGGGTGGAGGGAGGAAAAAAATAGGTGAGGGAGAGTAAGAGGTACAAACTTCCAGTAGCAAATATATCTCTATCTCTATCTATTTATCTATCTATCTAATTTTTCTACATTTTAGGCCCTATGCTGAGTTCTTTACATGCAGTATCCAAATAGGCCTCATAGTAATATTAGGTGGTAGTATAATTACTATCCCTAATGTAAATAGACTCACTCATGAATTCAACATTTCTGAATATCTATCATGTGTCAGAGACTGTGTTACACAGGACCCATCCCTTTGAAATGTAACCATCAAGAAACACAAAGCCCCTATCTCCCAGCCTCTGTGGGAGTGTAGGAGCCTAACTTTTTCCCAAATAGCAAATGCAAATGGCCTAATCATATTAACCAACTTCCCTCCTCTCCTAATGTCATCCAGTACTTTTCCACTAGCTCATGCTGATGTTTAAAAACTCTCTCACCTTTTGTTTCAGTAGTAGGAATTGAGTTTAATTTCTCCTCCTTATTGCAATCATCTTGAATAAAGTCTTACTTGATGAGGCACAATTTTTTTTTTTAATTACAGATCTATTCTCACAGAACACAGTGTGAATGGCTGGTGGCTTCCTGGAGTGGCCCAGTGTGTGGTCCTGGTCAGGCTAGAAAGGGGTGGGGGGACATTGACACATGATTACATAACAACACAGCTACAAATATTACAAATGCTAATAAGAAAACTGCAAAGTATCGTGAGAGTTTTAACAGTTAACCCAAGCTGAAGCTTCTAGGAACACTATGGAGAGAAAAAAATCACATTTAGATTCCATTTGAGGTCCCACTTGGAGTATAATTAGAATTCTGAGGTAAAGACAATGTGTATGTCTTTCAGATGGAAAGAACAAAGGACAACTATCAAATAGCTTTGGCTACAAGAGTGTAACAGAGATAAAAGATAGAGATTAAAAGATAAGTAATCACAGACTTTCCCCCTCTTAACAAGAGATACAGAACTCAAAGGGAAGTGGACTGTGCAAGCTGAGTTTCATGGCTACTCTTAGGTAGCAGCAATGGGTGGATGAGGGATGAAGCCCAGAGACTGCATGTGTCAGGGAGGAAGAAATTCTACTCTACCCTTCTAGGTTCTTCTGGCTGGTCTAAGAATTAAATTGACAGAAGACAGATTAGCAGGACAAAATCAAACACAAGTTCAGTAACATTTATACATGGGAGAGACACAGGAGGACTGAGTAACTCAACAAAATGGCTGAAGCCCTCAGCTTAAATACCATCTTCAGCTAAAGACAAAAGAGGATGTTGGGGATAGTGATTTGGGACTTCAAAGGCAAGGAAGGCAATTCACATGGAGTAGGGAAAGCAAATGTTTGGTAAACAAATGTTTGCTTGGTCAAGCAGAGACAATGGGACAGAGAATAGACTCTGAACTCTAGACCCTTGTTGGGAGGCAGAGATGTTGAATAATATCCTCCAAACTAAGAAGGAACTTTGAGACCAAAAAACAAATCAGGCAACTCCATAAAGTGCAATTATGAAGTTTACAGGGGTAGCTTACATACAGACAGGGTCAGGCAGACAACCATCCAGAGATATTCACAGCTGCACTTTGCATGGCCAAAAGGGGTACAGGGGGTTTTAAAGGGGCCAAAACTAAAAATAGAATCTGACTTCCAAGTGAAAAGCACATCCACTCCCACAGGAACAGAGGTTTTCCTCCCCCCCAGGGGTCTCATGACCATTAATGCACCTTTAGGTTCTTGGGCTACAGGAAGGAAGGTATTTCACCTATTCTTAGAACTCAGAGGCAAAAGGGATGGAGCTGACCGAGAAGTGGACAGTGACTGACTGCTGAAGCGGAGTAAAATTTGCCACCGAAATCTCTTTGGCATAAGGATTATTTTAGGCTGATTACCTTTAAGAAACAGCAGACACAGGAGAAGCTTTGAAAACTGCGTAGAACATGTCCTTTTGTAAGAGAAATCTGCTTTTATAAGGGAAATCTCTATTTGTAAAGATGTCTTTCTGTCTACCAGGAAAAGAAGGATGACTAAATCTCTAGAAATTCTTATCAGTGGAGAAGGCTGAACAGATTTAAATCTGCGTAACATCCATACATTTGTTTACTGTGCTTTGCCTGATAATATCTTAAAACTGGCTTTTCACCAACCCCCACCCCCACCCCACGCCAACAACATCTTCTTTGGCCATTTTGAGAGTTACTCACTCTTCCTGGGTATGTATATGGGAGTAATACATGTTATTAAACTTATAAGTTTTTTTTTCCTTTTTCTGTTAACTTTTTTTTTTTAGGGAGGCGTCAGCCAAGAACCTAGAAGGGTACATGAAAAACTATTTTTCCTTCCTTTGATTGCCTTTTCCCCAGAGACACAGTTCCCCCATCTCAGTAGCCTCCATAAACACAGACACCCAAGCCTTGAACAACACACACTTGACTAAAAAGTTCTCAGCACCTTTCTCATGCCTATAGTCTGAGGAAACCGAATTCTAGACCTAAGTGACTTCTGTTAAAAGGAGCCCTCTTCTCAATGAGCTTGACAGTAAAGTTATTCTTTAACAGGGGCTGAGTACTCAAGGAACCCCTATTCTTTGGTCCAGGCCAACACCTGCTTCAATAGAGCTTTGTGTGTGTATTCAGATAGACAGATGATAAAGTAAAAAAAAAAAAAAAAAACTTAGGAAATATGCCTCCACTCTGTGGTAAATTCCCATTCATGAGAAAGAGTTAAAATATTTATTTCTGGGACAAAAAGGATCTCATCTATTAATCCTTTTTTTTTTTTCTTTTTCAATTTTCTCCCTTAGTCATACTAATTGAAATTAATTTCCAAAACAAATTTTAAAATAAAAGCTTGCAAAATTTCTCACATTGGAAAGGTGAGACAACTTAGAGGTATTTGTTATTCTTTAATTAATGTGTCGAGCACTGTTCTAGATACTGTAGGTACAAAATAAATAGGTCACCCCAAGCCCTTAGACTCCTTGGGACAAGCTGCTGCTCCTACATTTCTCTAAATTTTGCCTATGATTTCTTTTCCAGGCACACTTCATCACTTTATTTCTGGTTTGTTGTTGTTGTTTTTCAATTTCTGTCCCATTCCCTCAAAGCCCATTTCTAGTTGGTCAGGAGTCAGGAAAGCCTTCATATTTAAAATGAACTTTCAACTGATATGCAGTGAGTGGATATTGCTAGGCAAACAGGGAAGGAAAGGCAAAGAAGATTTAGGTAGGAGGAACCGCAGTTTCTCACACAGACGTGTCAAATAGTCTGATTTATTTGGTGAATTTTAAGCAGTTCAATATGACTGGGTGGAAAATTCAAGGAGTGATATTATAAGGATGCAAGTGTGGAGAAGGAAGCAGGGGCTAAATTATTATCTTGTGATAAAAGCTGTTTAGACTTTATTTTATAAGAAATCTGGAGAATCAGTCTTAATCTTGAATCAGTGAGTTTGGTCCTGCTCATATATTTCAGGAAGGAAAAAAAAAAACTAAGCTATGTAAAAATTAATAAACGGAAACCTCCATTAAATATATTTGAGAGACACGGTTCGGGGCTGGTGCTGGAGAGCTCTCACTCCGTGTGATGATAGCTGAGTCCAACAGAAAGAAGAAATACTCCTCTTTGTACCTGGCAAGGACTCAGCCAGTGAAACACCATAGACTCTTTTTTACTATACCCCTCTCAGCTTCCTTCTCCTCTATATAAAAGCCCGCCCTCCTCCTTTCCATTGCCTTGGGAGCTTATTACAGACCACAAATTGAAACTCTCTGCTGATCCTGAATAAACCTGTCTTTGCTAGAGAAATATGTCGCAATCTATTTGTTTCAGGTCAACACAAAAATACGAGAACGTCTTGTATCTTGTATCACTTTTTTCTTTTTTAAATTGCAGTATAGTTGATTTATAATATTGTGTTAGTTTCAGGTGTACAGCAAAGTGATTCCGTTATACATATACATGTTTCTGATCATAGGACACTATCTCCCCTTCCACAGTCCTGACCTAATATCAGACAGCTTCTTCTTGAACCAGTGCTGTGATAGGGGACTCAATATTTAAAAAAAAAAAAAAAAATCAATTCACTGTTAGCCAGCCCTGGATGTCTGCTTATTCTTCATTTGGTTGAGGTAGAATTGTACTCTGTGAAACTTTACCAAACTGTTCCTCTAGTTCTGCTCTCTCAAGCAAAACTGAATAAGCATTCTTCTTCCACATGACAATTTCTCTTAAAATATTAATTTCCTTTGAAGCACGCTGTGGAAGAAATTTCCTACATTGATCTAGAGATTGGTCTGGGTGGCCTCTATAATTCTATTATTCTATGAAGCAGGTATCATAATAAAACCGTGCAAGTACAATAATGAAAATAACAACTACTTTTTTTTTAATGTCTACCAAACATTTGTATTCATATGAAAACAAATATTTAAAAAATTTCATATTAACAAACATTAAGCCAGAAAAAGCAAAAGGCAAAAGTATGTGCATAATATGATCTCAAATATGTAAATAATATACATAGAAAAAAGACTAGAAGAAAATATTCTAAAATATTAAGAGGATTGCTTCTAGTTGGGAAGATTATGTTTTTTAAAAAATCATGGTTTGCACTATTTCCCAAATGCTCTATAATTCACATACATTATTTCCTTTTTTTGTTTTCTGGCTGCACCATGCAGCACACAGCATCTCAGTTCCCCAACCAGGGATCAAACCCATGCCTCCTGCAGTGGAAGCATGCAGTCCTAACCGCTGGACCACCAGGGAATTCCCATGTACATTATTTCTATAACAAATGTTATTGAAATCTTTTTTTTTTAACATCTTTATTGGGGTATAATTGCTTTACAATGGTGTGTGAGTTTCTGCTTTATAACAAAGTGAATCAGTTATACATATACATATGTTCCCATATCTCTTCCCTCTTGCATCTCCCTCCCTCCCACCCTCCCTATCCCACCGCTCTTGATTGATGGGCAGGTGCCAAGTCTTAATCTTTACAATAACCCTGGAGAGTTGGCATTATTATTCTACTCATGCAGATTAGAAAATTAAGGTGAGTAACATACTCATATGTGTGTAGCTGCTAAGTGATGAGCCCAAGATTTAGGTGTAGTTCTATACTACTATTTCTTAAAAAAAAAAAAAAAAAAAAAAGAAGGATACCATACAGTGTTACATCTTTTCACACTTCGGTAGGTTAATTAACTTTACTTCTCATTTTAAAGAAGTTTTAAATGTTCATTAATATGCCTCAAACTGGAAAATATTGTGAGTTCCTAGGACATTCTTATTGTACCATTTTGATCTGAGACCCAAACCCGTAGATTCCAGATATTTTAATTAGACACAGTTTTTTTTTTTTTCTATGAGTAGCATTATACTCTTACATTGCTTTAATTTTTTCAGGGGAATATAAAACTTTGTTAGAGTAATTACTCAAATATTGTCAGACAAATGCTGAACATTTTGTTTATAGTACTTTAACTTTTAATTAAAACAGCTAAACAAAGCAAACTATGAATTAGGAAAGAATAAAGCAAAATTGCATTTTGGTAGGCCTTACACATTCTGGGGTTTGTTCTTTAATAAAACTTTGCATGTGCAATTTTAAATTTTTTAAAATTTATCTTAGAGCCCTAATATAATTATTATAATTAATAATTTGATTACTTTGTCAACAAAACATTAATTGATTTTAAAATCTGATAGTGTCTAGCAGTTTGTGTACTACTAGGCTTCTTTAGTGCTCCAGAAGTATTGTTTTATTTAATTATTCCAAATATTTATGTAAAAAGTATGAATTAGGTCAATTAAAAATGTATAAAAATTTTGGGTATATTTGAATCAATATATTTAAATCAAAATTATTTAAAGAAGTGCTTTAATTTTGAATATCAGTACATTATTATGGTATTAGAGTGTTTGATAAATGATCTTAATAAAATGATGAGAGAATTCTATTCTTAACAAATGTCTAAAAGCCTGGGTTTTGAAATCTATTAGACTGAGGCACTAACTCATTGTGTGATCTCAGGTCATAACCTCCCTGCTCCTCAGTATCCTCATTACTAAATCGTGATGATAATGTTCTCCTCACAGAGACCATGAGTCAATGATATGGGACATATGTATAATGTATAGAGCAGTTAATATTGTCTGTGATTGTGAGGAGATCGTATCAACTAAACTTTTGAGAATAAAGAAAGTGGATATGCTTCTGTTGTTAGGAGGGAAAGCATTCAGTCTTTCACCATTAAGTATGGTGTTACCTGTGAGTTTTTACAGTTGCCCTTTTTCAAGTTGTAGACATTCTCTTATCCATCTATTTTTCAGAGCTTTTTTTAGACAAAGATAACGCGTTTTTTAAAATGCTTTTTATGCATCTATAGTTTTCATAATTGTCACTTGTGAACATTAAAAATTACAATTATTGATTTTTAAATGTAAAACCAAATTTACATTCCTGGGATAAATCTGATCAAGTCATGATGTATTATCCATTTTATATACTTTTGGATTTGATTCATTAACGTTTTAAGTATTTTTGCAATTATGATTATCAGGAGTATTGGTCTGTTATTTTATTTTCTTGCAGTCAAAGTATGTTATTATTCAAATATCTTTCCAAATACAGGTTTTAATATTAGAGTAATGGTGTTAGATGTTAGAAAGTGTTAGGAAGTATTGTCTCTGCTTCTATTTTCTGGAAAGGTTTTTTGTAGGACTGATACTATTTCTTCCTTATATGTTTGGAAGAATTCACCAGTGAAGCCATCTGGGGCTTGAGTTTTCCTTGTGGGAAGGTTTCTAACTATGAATTCAATGACTTTAGTAGATATAAGACTATTTAGTGTATGTATTTCTTCTTCACTGGGCTTTGATAGTTTGTATCATTCAAGGAATTTGCCCATTATCACATTTATTGACAAAAGTTTTTCATAATATTCCCTTACAATCCTTTTAATATTATAGAATCTATCATTATATCCCCTCTCTCATTCCTGATGTTGGTAATTTGTGTCTTTTATCTTTTTATCCAATTAGTCTGCCCAGAAGCTTATTAATTTTATTGATCATCTCAAAGAAACAGAGTTTGGTTTAATTGGTTTTCTTTTTTTCTGTTTTCTATTTCATTAATTTATACTCTTTATACATTGACTGTGATCTTTATTATTTCCCTTTCTTCTACTTGCTTTGCTTTTTATTTGCTCTTGTCTCTCTGGTTTCTTAAGGTTGATGCTAAGGTCACTGATTTGAGACATTTTCTCTTTACTGACATAAGCATTTTGTGCTATAAATTTCCTCCTATTTACTGCTTTAGTAAGATCACACAAATTTTGTATGATGTTTCAAAAGATTTTTTTTTTAATTGCTTGTGCTATCTTATCTTCTCAAGACAACATTACCAAACATTCATGCATTACAACCTTGTTCTTGTGTGTGTGTGTGTGTGTGTGTGTGTGTGTGTGTGTGTACATTTGTGTCTGTGTGTTTCTTTTGTCCAGTTGGTCAAAAAGATCTAGAACTGGAACTGATACCATATTGAAGTAAGGACAGAGTAAGTGTTTTGTTTATAGTCTGGCATGAGCCTCAAGGAAAAGGATGTTCTAGTCATTTTTATAATCTCTCTTGTGGCAGAAATGATTGGTAGGGTTGATATCCAATCACAGGTTTCTTATCTCATTTGAGGAGGGTTAATAATCAGATACCTCTCTAACTCTTAATATCAGCATAAAGTGGCCAGGAGGCACAACTATAAACAGAGTTATCACAGAAAAGTTTTGCAAGCATTATATTCTATTTGTGCTAATACGTGAACTTTATTTCTTCAAAAGGTACATAGGAAATTTGATGAAATTTGTCCATCAATAAAATGTCCAGTTCAGATTATTGCAACCTGTGCATTATAATTGTGCTTGATTTATTTTAGTAGTGTGTTTATTTTGATTTATTTTGTGAGTGAAACCTTTTGCTAACTAAATAAACTTCACACACGCATAGAATTTAATTTACTGAATTGTCGATTACACTCATCATAAAACATAAAAATAAACATTATTCAGAACTTTTACATTATAAAATTACTACCAGTTACTTAGCAATGAGTGCATGTACATTATCTCATTTAACAGTCATAAGAGTTCTGCATGCTAGTTATTATTATCCCCATTCTGCAGATTAGGAAATCAGGCTCAGGGTGATTACCCTAATTGGGTCACACAAGGAGTTGAAACAACATTTGTCTGACTACAATGCCAATGCTTTCCACTTTGCAAATACACTATTTCAAAGAAATTAAATTATAGCAGCATTTATTTAACAACATTTACTAAGTTATGTACACACTTTAGGCCAAGCATTTTGGTGAAGGGATTCTAATCTCAGACAAATTAGAAGCCCAGAAATGACTAATAAATATTATTGTCAGATCCCATCTATATTCTGAAACCAAGAATTAAAACTTAAAATATCTAAGGTTTTACCAGTAAAATTGTTGCATAGAAGGAAAATAGGTATTTTTCAAGTCCTAATGGGTATTTTCAAGTCCTCATTAAATTAAGACACAAATGGATTTGTATCATTATTATGTATGACTATAAACTCAAACTCACATTTATTTTTTTCCTGAAAAATTACTATGCTTGAATATCAAAAAAGGCTATGCCTGTGAATTTACTATCTCTTTACAGAAAATGCCAGGCAGTGCATATCATTTCTGAGGAAGAAAAACAGAAAAACAAAGCCCCGTATGCACGTGTGAGTGTGTTAAGGGAAGTCAGGAATCATTTGTAGAGGGTTTAAGTCAGTCATCCAACTTTCTTGTCTTCCCATGGTCCCACAACAGAGACCTTGGACTTGAAGTGAACTTGGAATCTCTTAGCTTTCTCTGGTGGGTCCAAAGTGTTCAGGCCTGGGACTGCCCTTAGTTTTGTGAATAGCCATGCCAGGAAGTTCTGGAAAATTAATTTTCATATCATCCCTGTCCTGGACTTGGATATTGTAAGATCAGGTAGTGAAAGGACATGGTTCAGTAAAAACTTAAAATTAATTCATTAGATGCTTCTCTGAGGCAAAAAGTTTGAAAAGCCTAAGAGAACTACCTCTGAGGTAGCTTCACAAATACTGAATAAGGAGGGATCACCATAGGTCATGAAAGTGAGCATTCTCTCAGGACAACTTTTCATTCACTGGCTGGTCTGAAAATAAATAGCCTGAAGTGTTTTGTGCACAAGAGCCATAAAAATGTTCATTCTGCAGGGTGCTTACCATATTCTTCATTAACTTCTGGGCATCTCAGCACGTTTAATTATATGCTCTTGAAACCATTGAATTAAGTTGAAAAACAAGTTGAGAAAACTTTCCTGAGTGGAGTGGGGATGTTGATTTAGCTTCAAAATAAATTCTACAGTTCTCCAAATTTTGACAATAGTATTGTTAAGGACTTAAGTTGCTGTGGAATTGTAAAACACTTGGCTGCTTGAAGCCAATTTCTTTAATAAAAATGGCAAGCAGTGTTTATAGCTTATAACTATGTGTCTTAACATCATCTCTTCCAATCTGTGTGTACCACACTGTTCAAAGGGCACATAACGATATTGTTAAGCAGTACCATCCCTCTCTGAAGGTGACATGAAGAGCTGCTTACATGGTATAATTTCTTTCTTCATGTAACATTTTTTTTTGTAATAGAAGTATATAAATTTTTTCAAAATTCAAAGAATCCTAAATAATAGAAAGAAAAAATAAATAAAAACCTCCTCGTGACAACCTAGGAATAAAATCATTGAAAGCACATTTAGAATATTTGTTTAGATAATAAACAAAAAATATATATAAGGAGTTTTTATGAAAAAATAGGGTTAATTGTATTTAATCATAATTTATATGCACTGGGGAAATGAACCAAATGCATTTTCTCAGGCTTTACTTAATCTCAAAAGCTCAGAAATTTCAGTTAGTCTTAGAAAGTTTATGAAAAGCTTTGCATGACCCAAAATATCATTAGTTTATGTACTTACTAACTCTGTGATTATTATGCAAAAAACAAAAAACCTAATGGGAAATTATTCCCTGCTCCTTCTCTCTTTAATGTAAAACTAGTTTTACTATATTTTATGTCTTTCTTTAGCAGGTCATTCCATTACCGGAAATTACTTTCAGCACTCTTTTAAAATGGCTTCATTTTCGGGTTTCCCTGGTGGCACAGTGGTTGGGAGCCCACCTGCCAATGCAGGGGTCACAGGTTCAAGCCCTGGTCTGGGAAGATCCCACATACCGCAGGGCAACTGAGCCCGGGCGCCACAACTATTGAGCCTGTGCTCTAGAGCCCGCAAGCCACAACTACTGAGGCTGTGTGCCACAACTACTGAAGCCCGCACACCTAAAGCCCATGCTCCACAATAAGAGAACCACCGCAGTGAGAAGCCCCACACCTCAGCGAACAGTAATCCCCGCTTTCTGCAACTAGAGAAAGCCCATGCACAGCAACAAAGACCCAATGCAACCAAAAATAAATAATAAATTAATTAATTTAAAAAATCGTATTAAAAAGATAAATAAAATGGCTTCATTGCCTTCGTTTATAAGTTTTGATTTGCTGCATATATAGTATAGTCCTAGCACCAATCAATTTTTTTTACATTCATTTGTTTTAGTGGGTTTTTTTTTTTCAGTTATATAATGAGCATCTTCTTACAGCAAAGGGAGAAAACAGTTGTGTGATTATTCACATTTTTGGGTTTTGCTCCTAGCTCTAAGACTCTAGACAGCTCCTGGGATGGATGATAAAGGACTCTTCTAACATTTGGTAGATGGAGGTGGGAATTTTAGTTTCAAAATTAAGCTTTTCTCAGTCCTAAAAAAAGAGACCATTGAAACTATCAATTGATGCCTCAATCTATTATCCTATTAAGGACTCTCCCTATAGAATGAAGAAAGCAGTGGTGGGTTTATAATGGGCTAACATCTATAATATATGAACCCATGGATACCACCTTTCATTAATTAAACATATGATGGCTCTGTCTAGACACCTAGGTTCTAGTTATCTACTCATCATTTGGACTGGTGGAGCAATTAACTTCTTTTGGTTACTCTTAGGATAACAATATTGCTTAATCTCTTGTGCCAGACACTGCTAATTGCTTAGCCAGTAATCACGTTCCTCTTTTCCAAATTATTAGAGATCTGACTTTGCTCCAAATGTTATCATGATTAGTTACATTTGCCAACTTCCTTGCAGCTAGGGGAATTATTTCGCCCAGTTCTGGCCTGTGAGATTTAAAAAGAAATATTCTGGGAATTTATTTAAAAGTTTTCTTTCCTTCTATGGATTCCATCCACTCACTCTCCTCGTCACTTTTTTATGCTGGAAAGGGAGATGGAAGATGTATATGGAGCAGCCATTTTGTGACCAGGAGGAGGAAAACCATGCACTATGATTGCAGAACAGAAAGATTAAATAGCCTGGGATGCTGATGGCATCTTGGAGCTACTATACCAAGCCTGAATGTCCTGCACCTGGGCTTCTTGTTACGTGACAAAAAATAATCCTTTTAAGATGCTATAGGTAGGTTTGTAAGACAGGCAACCAATGCATACTTTAGAGGTGGTATTGTGAGAACTAAATAAAAATATAAAAATGAACTATCCCTGAATATCACAAAAGCAGTTTACATTGATTAGAAATCTAATTATTTTTGTTGTTGTTGTTATTATTGTTGTTTGGTGAACTATTAAGCTCCCACATGACTTTAGGAGCATGAAAATTAATTTTATTTAAAAATTTATACATGCATGTCAAATTTATTGGGTAGGCACTGGGAATATAAAAATGTCACAGTTTCTTCTCTCAAGGAATTAGGTCTAGTAAGGCTAAAGATAAATACATTTTTACATAAACAAAAAAAGTAAAACACTGTGGTGAATCCAAGGAGTGCTTCCTGGAGGAGACATCTGTGTTGGTAGCAAGTGCTAGAAAGTGAAGAGATGAGAAAGGGGGGAAATATTCAGGAGCAGAGCAGTAAGTGAAAAGCAGGGAAGTTTAGCTGTGAGATGTAGTTCACAAAATGTAGTTCAGAATTACAGAAGCAAAGGATAATAAGATGATGAGGAGGCACTGCCTTATCAGAAAGGACTTTGATGTTGTGTTTACAGTTTGGAATTTTATCCTGAAGGCAATAGAGTAGCTCTGAAGAACTTTATACCAGGAAGGATGATACTTGGCACGTTAGGCAGGGCACTGGGAGAGGTGTGGACAATACTGCTTGAAGAGGACAAGAACAGAATGAGAAAACCCAATTAGAATACAATAATTATAGTCCAACTGAGAGATGGTAAGGATGGGAAAGTGGGACAAAATCAGTAAATAACGGAGATAACAAAGAAAGATTTCTTCACCGATTGTATGCGTGTAAGAATTTGGTAGAGGCTGGGGGTGTGGCAGAAGCAAAATGTAATAACATCTCTCACTACTATAAATTTCAGGCCTGTATTCTCGACCATTAAAATTCCTTATAAGTGGTAGCCAAGCAAAGATGATATCCAAGAAAAGAAATGCCCCAGAAGTTCCAGAACATGAGATGATTTCTTAAGATTAGGTTTTAAAAGAAATCACCATTGTTTTGTAGTTAAAAACTAACTCTTAAGTAACCAAGATGTCTTTCAATAAGATAAATTGATAAGCAAATTGTGGTACATATAGACAACAGAATATTACTCCATAGTAAAATGAAATGAGCTGGCAGAACACATGGAAGAACCTTAAATGAATATGGCTAAGTGAAAGAAGGCATTCTTAAAAGGCTACATATTGTATGATTCCAATAAGACATTCTGGACAGAGCAAAACTATAGAGACAGTAAAACGATCAGTGGTTGCCAAGGGTTTAGAGGGAGAGGGAGTGAGATGAACAGATGGAACACAGGACATTTTGGAGGCAGTAAAACTATTCTGTTTGATACTGTAGTGGTGGATGTGTGGCATTATGCATTGGTCAAAGCCTATAGAACTGTGCAACACAAAGAGTGACCCTTAATGAACTGTGGACTTTAGTTAATAATAATATATCACTATTGATTCTTGAGTTGTGACAAACACATCACACAAATGCAAGATCTCAGTGACAGGAGAAACTGTATTAGTGTTGGAGGAGGGAACCATATGGGAACTCTACTTTCTGTGCAATATTTCAGTAAATCTAAAACTGCTCTAAAATATAAAGTTTATTAGGAAAAAGCTTTCCCCCAAATAAATCAAGTCAGAGTAATAGTAAGTCATAGAAATATTTTTTTTTCAAGATAGGAAAATCTTTGAGCACAAGTTCCTTATCACACAATTCATCCTTCAACAGAACTTTGAACTCCTAACTTTACTTTTTCTTCCCATTTTTTTCTTTTCTTAATAACGACCAGAAACTCTCCTGAGCTTCATATTTTCAGTCTAATGTTTCTCATCAGATCAAGAATAAAATTCCATAGAGGGTTCTACTGATAAATTAATATCTGACACTTTGGGGTTTTCCTCCTGACTTATGGATTCTTTAGGTTTGCAAAACTATATTTAAGCTGCTCCTCTTCAGACTCTGCAGTTCTATTGTCAAAATCTGGCAAATATTTGTTACTCCTATCATGTGCGATATGCACTTCTAGATGTTACCATGGCATCCAGTACCATTCAACTCTAAAGACCAGAGAAATTAACCCATGGGGAAGGTAACATTTCCTTCATGTATGTATTATGTGAAGCACCTTATTGATTGCCTCTCACTGTGGCCCTCCACTAATGATTTTCAAGATTCCCAGGTGATTTCTGACTTAAGTGTTTGCTTCAGTGATAGCCAAAATAAATCAGTTTCTAGAGTTATTGACTAATATATGTATGAGACACCCTGAAAATCATACATGCCCATTCCTTCAAAGTTAGTTATCATATCATATTTAAAATAATGACATCATGCACCTCTATCTTGACATTGCTATTTAGAGTCGGATTCCTACCCAAATATAATTTCTTTGTAACCAAGTTTTTTTCTTTTTTTAATTAATTAATTAATTAACTTTTGGCTGCGTTGGGTCTTCTTTGCTGTGTGTGGGCTTTCTCTAGTTGCGGTGAGCAGGGGCTACTCTTCGTTGCGGTGCACAGGCTTCTCATTGCTGTGGCTTCTCTTGTTGCAGAGCACAGGCATGCAGGCTTCAGTAGTTGTGGCATGCGGGCTCAGTAGTTGTGGTGCACAGGCTCAGTATTTGTGGCTCGCAGGCTCTAGAGCACAGGCTCAGTAGTTGTGGCACGCAGGCTTAGTTGCTCCACGGCATGTGGGATATTCCTGGACCAGGGCTCAAACCCATGTCCCCTGCATTGGCAGGTGGATTCTTAACCACTGCCCCACCAGAGAAGTCTGTAACCAAGTATTTTTAGCCAAACACAGTATTACCCAGCTAGATTAAACACTATTTTCCAGGCATAATTCCAAATGACATAGTTATTCCTTAAATAAAATATTCTCTTAAATGGAGAAAGTATGCTACTACAAGCAGCTATATGCTAATAAAATGGACAACCTAGAAGAAATGGACAAATTCTTAGAAAAGTACACTCTCCCAAGACTCAACCAGGAAGAAATAGAAAATATGAACAGACCAATTACCAGTACTGAAATTGAATCAGTAGTTTAAAGACTCCAACAAATAAAAGCCTGGGACCAGATGGCTTCACAGGTAAATTCTACCAAACATTTAGAGAAGAGTTAACTCCTATCCTTCTGAAACTCTCCCAAAAAATTTCAGAGGAACACTTCCAAGTTCATTCTATGAGTGCACCTTCACTCTGATACCAAAAGCAGACAAAGATATTACCAAAAAAAGAAAATTACAGGCCAGTATTACTGATTAACATAGACGCAAAACCCCTCAACCAAATAATAGCAAACTGACTCCAGGAATACATTTAAAGGATCATACACTATGATCAAGTGGGATTTATCCCAGGGTGTAAGGATTTTTCAACATCTGCAAATAAATCAATGTGATATACCACATTAACAAAAAACATATTACTACCTCAGTAGATGCAGGAAAAGCTTTTGATAAAATTGACCATCAATTTATGATAAAAACTGTCCAGAAAGTGGGCATAGAAGGAACATTCCTCAACACAATAAAGGCCATATATGACAAACCCATAATTAACATCGTACTCAACAGTGAAAAGCTGGGAGAATTTCCTCTAAGATCAGGAACAAGACAAGGATGCCTACCCTCATTGCTTTTATTCAACATAATTTTGGAAGTCCTAGTCACAGCAGTCAGAGAAGAAAAGGAAGTAAAAGGAATCCAAATTGGAAAGGAAGAAGTAAAACTGTCACTGTTTACAGATGACATGTTAATATACTTTGAAAATCCTAAAGACACCACCAGAAAACTACTAGAGCTCATCAGTGAATTCAATAATAAAGTTTCAGGATACAAAATTAATATACATAAATCTGTTGCATTTCTATACACTAACAATGAAAGATCAGAAAGAGAAATTAAGGAAACAATCCCATTTACTATTGCATCAAAAAGAATAAGATACCTATGGATAAATCAGCCTAAGGAGGCAAAGGACCTGTTCAAAAACTGTAAGACACTGATGAAAGAAACTGGAAGATGACACAAACAGATGAAAAGATGTACTGTGTTCCTGGATTGGAAGAATCAATATTGTTAAAATGACCGTACTACTCAAGGTAATCTACAGATTCAGTGCAATCCCTATCAAATTACCAATGGCATTTTTCACAGAACTGGAACAAAAATTTTTTAAATTTATATGGAAACACGAAAACCCCTAATACCCAAAATAATCTTGAGACAGAATAACGGATCTCAAAGACTCATGCTCCCTGACTTCAGACTATACTACAAAGCTTCAGTAATCAAAACAGTATGGTACTGGCACAAAAACAGACATATAGGTCAATGGAACAGATAGAGAGCCCAGAAATAAACCCACACATTATGGTCAATTAATCTATGACAAAGAAGGCAAAAATATACAATGGAGAAAAGACAGTCTCTTCAATAAGTTGTGCTGGGAAAACTGGATAGCTACATGTAAATGAATGAAATTAGAACATTCTCTAGCACCATATAAAAAACTAAACTCAAAATGGATTAAAGACCTAAATGTAAAACCAAATACTATAAAACTCCTAGAGGAAAACATAGGCAGGACAGTCTTTGACATAAATCACAGCAATATATTTTTTGATCCACCTCGTACAGTAATGGAACAAAAGCAAATATAAACGTGGGACGTAATTAAACTTAAAAGCTTTTGCACAGCAAAGGAAACCGTAAAAAAAAAAAGAACTATGGAATGCAAGAAAATATTTGCAAACAATATGACCAACAAGGAATTAATTTCCAAAATATACAAACAGCTCATATGACACAATATCAAAGAAAACCAAACAACCCAATCAAAAAATGGGCAGAATACCTAAATAGACATTTTTCCAAGGAAGACATACAGATAACCAAAAGGCACATGAAAAGTTGCTTAACATTGCTAATTGTTAGTGAAATGCAAATCAAAACCACAGTGAGGTATCACCTCACACCAGTCAGTCAGAATGGCCATAATTAGAAAGTCTACAAGTAATAACTGCTGGAGAGCATGTGGAGAAAGGGGAACCCTCCTACACTATTGTTGGGAATGTAAATTGGTGCAGTGAGTATGGAGAACAGTATGGAGGTTTCTAAAAAATAAAAATAAAGTTACCATATGATTCATCAGTCCCACTCCTGAGCATATATCTGGAGAAAACTCCAACTTGAAAAGAGACATGCACCCCAATATGCATAGCAGCACTATTTACAATAGCCAGGACATGGAAGCAACATAAAATTCCATCAACAGATGAATGGATAAAGATATATATGGAGATATATATATATCTATATATCTCCATATATATATAAAACATCTTCTATATATACACACACATACACACACACTCACAATGGAATATTACTCAGCCATAAAAAAGAGTGAAATAATGTCATTTGCAGCAACATGGGGATGAACCTAGAGATTATCGAACTAAGTGAAGTAATTCAGACAGAGAAAGACAAATATCATATGATATCACATATATGTGGAATCTTAAAAAGGGCTACAAATCAACTTATTTCCAAAACAGAAAGAGACTCACAGACATAAAAAACTTATGGTTACCAGAGGGGAAAGGGGGAGAGGGATAAATTGAGAATTAACAGATACACACTACTATATATAAAATAGATAGGCAACAAGGACCTAATGTATAGCACAGGAAACTATATTCAATATCTTTTAATAACCTATAATGGAGAAGAATCTGAAAAAGAATATATATATACATACATACGTACATATAACTGAATCACTTTACTGTACGCCTGAAACGTAAATCAATTATACTTCAATAAAAAAAATTATTTTTAAAAAGGGACTAATCGAAAGAACTTCATATGGGGTTCTATGGTGATTCCACATGAAGAATTCTGAATAATGGGAACATTATTAAAATATATTACATTCTCTTTTATTTGAAGGAAATGACACTCATTTGTACATTACTGGGTTGGCTTGTTAAAATCATGCTCTTTATAGTCCTATCATATTAAAAAATTATAAAAGTCAAGAACTACAAAGGGGGAAAAATAATGGTTTTTCCCAACTAGTTTTTTTTTTCACCTTATAAATTATGCTAGAAACAACAACAAAATGTTAAAAATAAAGTGTGGATTTAAATCTTTAAAAACTTAAATGACATTGATATTAATATGCCTATGTTATTCAGGTATTTCTTAGTGCCTCCCAGTAATTTGGTTTAATTCTGGAGACCCAAATAATAATTCCATCAGACCCCTTTCATTTTTTTCATTACCAGATATTTAGCAGTATTGGAAATTCCTCTCCAATTGGTTTCAACAATACAGTTGTTCTTTGTTATCCTTTGAGGGATTGCTTCAAGGGCATCCCTCCCCCACACCTCCAGCCCCCAGGATACCAAAATTCGCTCAAATCTCTTATATAAAATGGTGTAGTATTTGCATATAACCTAAGCACATCTTCCCCTACACTTTAAATCATCTCCAGATTACTTATAGTACTTACTGTACACTTTAAATCATCTCCAGATTACTTATAGTTCTTACTGTAAATGCTATGTAAATAGTTGCCAGTGAGTACAAATTCAAGTTTTGCTTTTTGGAACTTTCTGGAAAAGTTTGTGAATATTTTCAATCCGTGGTTGGCTGAATCTGTGAATGCAGAACACATTAATATGGAGGGCCATCTATATTTGTGACAATACTTTATCTGTTTTGACAATTTATGCCTGAGGAAAGATGAAGCCTCAGTTGGCATTTCACCTCTTCTCCCTCTCAAATTTGCCAACAAATAATGAATACACATGAGAAAGGTGTTTTACCAAATCACCAAATCACATGTACTTAGCAAGAGCTTAGCGTTAAATTCCACTTCCATTTGTAGCTGGTAGAGAATGGACGTAAGTGTGGGGTAGGTCTCACATTGCCCTCCGTTACTTCCCTGATCTGGTTGGTTGGTTTGGCTCTTAGATATGGGTTTGTCTGAACTCTTCTCGGTAGAGTTATTAGATTTAACATAAAAATATAGGATGCCCAGTTAAATTTGAATTGGATTTTTTGGGGGTATAATTATGCCCCAATATTGCATAGGACACACTTATACTAAAAATTATTTATCTGTACTTCAGACTTAATTGAGCATCCTGTATTTATCTGGCAACCTTCCTTCCCCGTACAGCCAAGTTGGAAGACATTGCCTAGTTCCACCATGCTGAAAAAGGTCATATGTACTGTGGGATCTTATGCAACCTGGGGAGGATCAAATGCTGGCACATGGAGACATCGTTGCATTGGTCTTTAAGGGGCTGTGGTCTTTCAGCAATTACTGAGACATGAGAGGTCATGCAGATGCTCAGCCTGAATATGAGAGTAAAGATTTAATACTACTCTGAGTCATCATTTATAGGGTATTACAATGTGAAATTTATGTTCAACTGTTTACATCAATGTGTTTTGCTTGAGGTGTGTGCATGTGACATATCAGTGAAATGAAATTGAACACTGGGTCATTTCTTTTGCTTATATGCACCCTTTATAGTCCAAGAAAATGGAAAAGAACAGTGCTTTCTCCCTTAAGAAGACCTCCTATCTTGGTTTTATTTTGCTATGAACTGGCTACCTTGTAAAAAGAAAATCCCACCAGAGAGGTTCTTCAAAGAGTATTTACGAGCCTCAATTGATTAAAAATGGCATCAATACAGTGGGTACTTAGAAGTTACTCCATCCTGTAATTAACTTTAGTCTTTCCTTAAGGGTTCTTTAATTAACCAGGCATTTTCTAGAATGGAATCAGTATGCCAGAGGCATTTACTGAAGATGCCTGGATCAGTGCCCACTTCACAGATTAGCAATCTCCTACTAGTCTCCTAGGGGTCCTCCTCCCCTCTCTTCTGATTATTCCTTTATAAATGAGTCACTTCATCGGGTAGCTCAGAAAGTCCGTGTCACATAACTGACGGATCCATGATCTGCTTTTCAGGACACCAGTGCTCCATCTGTGTGCTCATTGTTGCTTGGTCAGGCATTCCTTGGCAGATTACTTTTTCATTTGGATAACATTGCTGCCAGGTTGTTAATTGTGTAAGTTTGTTTATTTCAGTGCTTTCAATTCTGAAGAATTGTCTACCTCATTCTGATTCAGCACATTTTAAAATTATTTGATTAAACCAAGCTTTTTTTTTTTTTTAACTAGGTGGCAGGATCTCACTTCTTGTTTGATTCAGCGGGGCTAGTTTCCCTACCCTCTGTGCCCTCAGTGGTTTCTCTAAAGCAGTTTATGGTCCTACATCAAAACACGTCCTAAATTTTCTGCTACAACAGGCTGCTGTTTACCAGTTTAATCAGAACCCTTTATTTTTTGAACTCTTTACTGAGGCGCTAATATGCACACACAAAAAATACAGTTGTAAGTGTCGATTTTTCTTTTCACAAAGAAAAAAAGTTAATGAATTTTCACAAAGTAAGCATTACCAGCATATCAGAAGTTCCCCACTCTCATGCCCCTTTAAGTCATTACCCCCCAACCAAGGGTAACTACTGTTCTTATTTTTAACAGCATAGATAAGTTTTGCCTAATTTTGAAGTTTGTATAAATGGATGTACCTTTTGTGTCTAATATCTTCTACTCAACATTGTATTTGTAAAATTAATCCCCATTGTTGGAGAAATTGTAGCTTTTTCACTCTCATTGCTGTATAATATTGTGTTTTGTGAGTATATCACAATTTGTGTATTCAAAAGTTGATAGGCATTTGGATGGTGATGCTGTGAAAATTATTTTGCATGTCTTTGGATGAATTTCACACGTTTCTTTTGGTACATACCTAAGAGAGAAATTTTTGAATTCTAATTTAATTTTATAACTAACTCATGCATAGTATATGTCCTTGAATTTCTTTCCTGCATCACATTCTGCCAACCTAGTACATCTTGTCCTCCACGTTTCTGTTTGTTTTAACTTGCCTCTTCTTAATGACTTAGCACAAACATGATTTAACCAAAATTTCATGTATAGTTCTAATACAACCTTAATTTCTCAAGGATTTAAGGTCATTGTCCCCAGTTTTACCAGCTTATGCTCCAGCTCAGGTTTCCTGTGGCATCATTCCCCACATGATTATTTCTAGCAGTCCCATAGGGATTTCTTGTATGTGCTTACTTTTCTAGATGCTGTTTATTCCCTGGTATTCACTGGGGCTCCGTGATGATATACTAGTGGAGAAATCCTAAGTAGTTCTGCTCTATCAGATATTTTCCCTTTTTGTTTCAGAAGTAACAGCTTTGAGTAAGAAAGCTTTGGTTTATGTATGTGTTTAGTTTTCTTTTGTTTCTTAGTTTTATATGTGTCTATATAGGCTCACCATCAGACTCAGATAAGAATCCAGAAGAGATGGGTTTATTGACAAATCCAAGTAAGTGAATATAAATGCCATTATATACTCAGAGTTTATTTTTCTATCCAGTCCAAGGATTAAGTCAAGTTATCATTGTCTGGTTTCTTAGTCCCCTGAGGAAAAACAATTTCCCATTAATGCAAATTAACTCTTGGGTGACTTTAACCATCAGTTTTTCATGCATAGTCAAGGCTGTTAGAATCTCACTTAGCTTCATATAGAGACCCCACACAAATATTCAGTCTTAATCTTTATATTATCCCAAATGTCATGGTTGATTTCACCAGAATCCTTGTTAGGCTTAAGGTTATGTTACTTTCCAGTTTGGGGTAGACAGATGTAATGAATATGGAAACATGAAGTAATTAAATCCTTATTTCTCTTTTACAGAAGAGAAAAATACTTACGTGAATGAACAATTTCCAGATATACAAAATATTCATATGCAAAATCAAAATTGCAGCATTATGTTTGCAAGAAGTATGCACTCTAATTTATTGAATCTCTTTAGTTCTCAGCACCTGTAGCTCCTTTAGCATCCGTACTTTTTTCCTCTCCCAGATGCAGCCCCACTTTCCATCACATACTCCTGTGTGTCCTCACTCAGCTCCCTTTCCTGGCAAATACTGATGTAGTTAAGTCCAGTTTTCAGCTCTTTCCCAGTTAACCCCATAACTGCTTGTCAGAGAGCAACACAAAGCCATGCTGAGTGGTCTCACCTTAAACTTATGGCCATGATTCTTACGTGAGCTCTTACCCTGACCAGCAACTCTACTACCTTTCCCTATTTAATGTTTCTCCCTCTGTCTATTTTATACTTTATTCTCTCTCTTCAAATTCCATCATCCCATTTACCTATTCTCACTTCCAGCTGATGACCTTGAATTTTCATTAAGAATGTGGCAGCATTCAGACGAGTACTCCTTCATTTCTCCCCACTCCCTCCATCCCTCTGTGTCTGTATCCATGCATTCAGTTTTCCCCCTTTCACCATGAATGAACACTTCTACTCCTGTCTAAGGCCAGTCTCTCTATTTGTGACCTGGTACACATCCCATTTTTCTTAAGCAAAGTTGTTGCTCCTGCGATTTGTCTTCTCTGCTGCGGCATCCGCTCTTCCCTCCTGCCAGCAGCAGCAGCAGCAATCTGTAGACCCTACTGGGAGAGCTGTCTGGACTCACTGTCTTCACTTCCTCAACTTATTTTTCATGAAACCACTCTACTCAGGTACTTGTCCACGCACAACACTGAAACCCATTTGTCAAGGTCACCAATGATTTTATCATTGTTAAAATTGGTGGTCAGTTTATCAGTCTTCATCTTCCTTAGCCTCTAAGATGTTTTTGACATAATGAAACCATCGTGAAACTTTTCACTTGGCTTCAGGATCCCGCACCCTCTTAATTTTCCTCTGATCTCACTGTCTACTTGTTCTCAGTCTCTTTTGTGCTAGCATCCTCATTTTTCTGACCTATGTACATATTGCCTTACCTTTAATTATCTGTAATCCCTCATTAGATGATCTCATCCAGGTCTGTGTCTAGCTAAAGTACAATTCAGTTCCCACGATTCCCCAGATTCTCTCTTCAGCCCAGATTTGACCCCGAACTTCAGATTTGTGCAGTGGTAGCTCCTTTTGGCTCCGACTTCACATATCACAACTGATCTCTTGACCCCTGCGTCCTCAGCGTGCTTCTTTCTCAGTGTTCCTTATTTCATCAAATTTCATCACTTCTGACCCTGACACTCATAACAAAATTTGCCTTTATCCTTGCTTCCTCTCTTTTTCTTATAACCCATAGCAAAAATATTATATATGCCACCTTCAAAATAGATCCAGAATCAGAACAATTCGGACAAATTCTACTGCTACACCATTGCCCAAAGTGTTCTTTTTTGCCTAAACTTCTACTATTGCTTCTAAAGTAGTCTCCCTGTTGCTTCCCCAAGGTTTCTTCAGTTTATTCCCCAAATGTCAGCCTTTGAAATATAAAACTTGGTCTGTAACTTCCTTGCTCAAAATTATTCAGTGGCTTTTCATGACCCTTATAATAAATGTCACGGTCCTTGCCTTGGGCTAAAATACCCTGCAAGACCACGATGGCCTCATCCCCTGGCTCTCTGTCCTTTGCTCACACACCTGTCTGCAGCAATAAGGGCTTTCTTACTACTTCTTGAATAGGTTAAGGAAGTTCCTATCCTAGGGCACTTGCACCTTGTAACACTCAATCTAGAAGTATCTAGAAGTTATTTCCTCACTTACTGAGATTTCTATCTAAAAATCTCTTCCTCAGAAAAGAAAATAGTTTTCTTATCAACGTATACCTAAAATAGCTGCCCTCATTGGTCTGCACCCCCTTACTCTGGCTATTCTTCATCCCCAAACACGTATGTATTTGTGGGGTTTTGTTTTACCTTATCTTAGCCACTAGATTATGAAATCCATATAATCAAGGACTCTATTTTGTTTACCAGTCTATATCTAGTACATATAACAGCATCTGATGTGTGGTGGCTGTTAGTAAATATTTCATTTATTAAATACATGAATTGGGATAGAAGAAATAATCATTCACCTGGGAATGTTCATAAGTGAATCCTGTTTTTAACAAAGACAATTCTCCCCTAACCTCCACCTTGGAAAGAGGAAGGATTTTTTTTCTTACTGAAATCAGTTTAAATATATACTTTAAAAAGAGATGGATGGGGCTTCCCTGGTGGCGCAGTGGTTGAGAGTCCGCCTGCCGATGCAGGGGACACGGGTTCGTGCTCCGGTCCGGGAGGATCCCACATGCCGCGGAGCGGCAGGGCCCATGAGCCATGGCCACTGAGCCTGCACGTCCGGAGCCTGTGCTCCGCAACGGGAGAGGCCACAACAGTGAGAGGCCCGCGTACCACAAAAAATAAATAAAATTAAAAAAAAAAAAAAAAGAGATGGATGGGTAAGGGAGAGCAATTCAGAGAGAATCTGGGTGTTGGAGGGTATTGGAGATGGAAGAGTGGACAGTACAATAGCTACTGTGGGCTTTGACTTAGCTTGTAATTGGCCTCTCTGCATCTTCTTTGACCCTCCTTCAGTTTCCTCTCCACTATTGATAGGGATTCATAGAAGCAGGCAGGTGGGATTAGTATGGCTCTGAACTATTTAAGATTTTTCATAAAAATTGAAAAGATTTGTACTATTTTGAAATGACTTATGCTATTAGCTCTTTATTTTTCTGTTTTATTATTATTTTATATAAAAGTCAAATGTAACATATGTCAAGAGAGAAATTTTAAACAGTGCTATTGAAACAAACACCTGTGAACATACTACTCTTCTTAAGAACTAGAATATTTGATTGATATACTTGAGCCTCGTTGTATGCTCTGCCTTGCTTATGTCACCTTCCACACACATACACCTTGCAGGAAACCACTTCCTTGAATCATTTAATCATTTAATTAATCATTCTCTTTGTTTCTTTATTGTTTTACTACATATTGATGAATCTCAAAAAATATAAGTTTAGTTACTTTAAATAAACATCTTATAATTTGCATTTTTCATGAAAATTGGTAGCAGGGGTGGGCTGCTGATGAGAATTTTTTTTTCTAATTTATGCATTTATGTTCCCTTTTCTGACTTCCATCTTTCAAGGGCACTGGCTTTACCTCCCATCTCCTTGGTGCCTATCAAACCGCAAATTTTGAGGCCCTAGGAATCAGCATACACAACTGGGCAAATACAGGTTCAAGGCCAACTTACCTGTCTGGATTCAAGCTTTCTAATCATTTCTGAGTCCAAAGGTTTTACCTATTTCCTTCCAGTGCAGACAGTAACATAAAATATTTTATATGTGCATTTGACACATTATTTTAGGCGTTCTCTATTGGCTTGTCCACCTCTATGGGAGGTTAACCTATCTTATTTCTCTCTTTAATTGTAACACCACTCTGAGACTGAACTGTGGAAATTAGTCTTTATGAGCCTACACATTATGATAGATTTAAACGGAAGACTTATCTTAGCTAAACAATGATTAGAGATAATGTAAATGTCTAAGGGATTCCATGAGTTTGAAACCCAGATATTTTACTGGGGCAAAAGCAAGTGTGCCTTTTTCCTATATTAACCTTAGTGAACGCTCACCGGGTACTTACTATGTTCTAAGCACCTTTCTAAGTATATTACTTGAATTCATTCACTGAACCCTCACAGAAACATTACGAAGCAGGTATGAGTTTTATCACATTTTATAGATCATGACACCGAGGCACAGAGAGCTTAAGTAACATACCTAAGTCCACACAATTAAGTAAGTGGAAGAGCTGGAATCTAAGAGATTGGGAGAGAAAAGCAGTTGAATATGACTGTTCATATAGAGCATAAAAGAAGAGAGAGACATTAGAGAACAAAAGGGAGATCCTGAAAATACCAGCCCTTGCAAACTCCTGGTGGGAAAGAAAGATCATTGTTTCCTTACTCTACTTTGATCTCTCATAAGTGTCCAACTGTTTGTGCACATTTTTGGTCACATAACTGACTTCCTTTCGTGTTGGCAGATAAGCCAAATCAGAAAAAAAATAAGAACCAGGTGTCCTATCAGATATGTTGGGTCACTTGGAATTCTAGGGTATAAATACAGCCAAAGCCCTTTAAAGACTTGGTGGGGTGCGGAGGGGGTGGGAATGGATGGATGTAGTACCATAAGCTAAGGCCAATGCAGGCTTGTGAATCTGGGCAAGGGCTGAGGAGTTAATAAGTGCTAAGTTGGCTGGTTTAATATATGTACAAAAGAGAAAGAATTGGTGGAGGTACATGAACACAGATTGAAATAGGAAAGAGGCACATACAGGAAAAAAAAATGGGCATCAGAGGTCTTATCAAGGAAATATGTCAGAACCTTAGAAATGGTAGGCCAGTGGGAGGTGAGATGCAAGAACGGATGATGAATGGGATGCTAATCCAAGAAGGTAGGAACATAACAACTGGATGATCAAGAACATAGCTAGTCTGACTTGACACTAAACTGGATAAATACTTCACTAATGCTCTTAATATTCCCTGCTTCCCAACTAGAATTTTTCAGTACACAGGGTAGAGATTGAATATAAAACAAGTTGGTTTAGTGGCCACATCTGCCAGGTTTAAAAGGAGTAAGGGGCAAGGAACCAGGTGGACCATTAATCAGCATAATATGTCATTAGAACCATTCTTAGCTCTATGGCCTCTGTCACTTAAGTTAACAAATACATCATTAAAAGGGTCACCTTTCAGCCTGGAAATGGCAGATTATTACCTTCCTGATCCCACCTCCCTGCTCTGTGATCTCTCACTTGTTTCTAAAAACCTAGTGCTGATAGCAAAGGTAGATATAAAATTCTTTTTTTTTTTTTGTCTCTGACCTAGACTGTGGCTCAAGATCCTATTTAAAATAAGAGTGTTCAAAATTATAATTAATTTTTTTATCTTGCCAAACAAAATAATGGGAATGCTCCATTTAGAATAAGTTAATTTGAATAGTAACAGGTTCTATTACTATTTTATATGCCAAATATTTGAGAAAAAATCAATACTGACCTAAATGAGTCTTTTACAATGTGTACTATTCATGTTTTTCTTGTTTTAATGAAGTATGAGAAATTTGAATCTGAAGACCTTATTATTATTTACAAGAAGTATATATAATCACTGGAGAAGAATAAAGGGAAAAGCAAGTTCAAGTAAACAAAAGATTAGAATAATTAAAGGAAGCTAATAGAATCTCAGCAGGAAGTGAATCTCATTGATGCCTACCTCATTGAACTGAGTTTGCAAGTTCATTACCCCTTCTCACTGTGTGTGTGTGCATGTGTGTGCTGGCCTGTGTGTGTATGTGCACATGTGGATATCCATGGCAACAACATAGTAAAAGAGTGATAAATAAGCAGCAGAATCATGGTAAAATTCTAGAGCTGTAGTATTTATTAGACATTATATAGTCCTCTGAGTGTCTCATTTTGAGGACAATGTAACCCAGAAGGGTTAAATGACATGCCTAAAATAAAACAATTTGGAAGTGGCAAAAGGAAGCAATTTGGCAAAACTATAAAAGTTTCAAGGAAGAAACAAATAGAAACTAAAGAGATTAGGTGATGGTTTATTAGGCTTGTTGGGGGGAAATGCTGTCACCAATTCCTTTTCTTTGTCTTTAGCTATCGTGTCCCAAATTTTTGAAAAAGATAAAAGGATTAAAAATCAATAAAATAAAAATTAATGTAGTGAAACTTGTGGGACGCTTAGGGGTCTAATACTTCTGTTTTTCATACAAAGGGTCAGCTATCAAATAGTTAATATTACGCACAATTTTTTGTCCAGGAAGTGTGAAAATGGTTTAAGACATTTATGACAAAACCTTAACTGCTAAAATCATAGTGGTTTAAAGAAAAGTCAATAAATTTGTTCATCAATTCCAAGTGCCACTTACCACCCAGTGTTCGCAAACATAATTGGATACACAGAATGTATAGTTGGCCAAAAAGTTCATTCCTTTTTTTTTTTGTAAGATGGCTTTAGTAGTGCTTAGTTGTCTTTAACTTCATTCAAAATAATTTTGTTAGATTGTATTGTGACAGCTGTAATATTAGCGTGCATTAAAAAAAAAATCAAAATTGGTGAATTTTTGTGTAGCCATTCTAATATTGAAGATGGAAGAAAAAAAGGAACATTTTCAGCATATTATGCTTTATTATTTCAAGAAAGTAAAAACGCAACTGAAACGTAAAAAAAGATTTGTGCAGTGTACAGAGAAGGTGCTGTGACTGATCGAACGTGTCAAAAGTGGTTTGCGAAGTTTCGTGCTAGAGATTTCTCACTGGACGGTGCTCCATGGTCAGGTAGACCAGTTGAAGTTGATAGTGATCAAATAGAGACATTAACTGAGAAGAACAATCAATGTTATAACACTTGGGAGATAGCCAACATACTCCAAATCAAGTGTTGAAAATCATTTGCCCAGCTTGGTTATGTTAATCGCTTTGGGTTCCACATAAGTTAAGCAAAAAAAACCCTTCTTGACCATATTTCCACATGGAATTCTCTACTTAAATGTAACAAAAATGTTCCATTTTTAAAACAAATTGTGACAGGCAATGAAAAGTGGCTACTGTACGATAATGTGGAGTGGAAGAGATCATGGGGCAAGTGAAATGAACCACCACCAACCACACCAAAGGCTGGTCTTCATCCAGAGAAGGTGATGTCGTGTATATTGTGGGATTGGAAGGGAGTCCTCTATTATGAGCTCCTTTTGGAAAACCAAACGATTAATTCCAAGTACTGCGCCCAATTAGACCAACTGAAAGCAGCACTCGACAAAAAGCATCCAGTATTAGTCAACAGAAAATGCATAATCTTACATCAGGATAATGCAAACCACATATTTCTTTGATGACCAGGCAAAAACTGTTACAACTTGGTTGGGAAGTTATGATTCATCCGCCTTACTCATCAGACATCGTACCTTCAGATTTCCATTTATTTCGGTGTTTATAGAATTCTCTTAATGGAAAAAACTTCAATTCCCTGGAAGACTGTAAAAGGCACCTGGAAGAGTTCTTTACTCAAAAAGATAAAAAGCTTTGGGAAGATGGAATTATGAAGTTGCCTGAAAAATGACAGAAGGTAGTGGAACAAAAGGGTATAAAGTTCTTGGTGAAAATGAAAAATGTGTCTTTTATTTTGACTTAAAAAGCAAAGGAAAATTTTGGCCAACCGAATAGTTTCTTGACTAACACAGAGCTTACTGAAAGAGTAGTCTTTCAACAATTTATAACTAATGTTAAAGTTTTGGTAATACAGAACTGGAAAATTAGCAAGTGAGAAAAAGAGAATCTAAGAGTATAAACTGCATAGAGGGACACAAGTAAAGGCTAAAGAAATGCTGAGAATAAATATTTAGCTACAGGAGTAACAACATCAGAGGAGGATGAGAAGACAGCGGACCTATTTTTACACAAGAGAGTCCCATCTCATCCTTCATACTTAGGGTAACCTACCATGGCAAGGAGTGAACAGCTCAGAGCAGCTTTTCCTTCCAGAGACGGAGTTTGATAGGCATCAATCTGGCCTTTTAATTTGGTAGGCTCTCAGCCTAAGAGGATCAAAATGCGAAATTCTGGATGGAAAAATATATATATCAAGGTTAAAATATTTGAGCTTTCAAGCTGCAGATTATCATTTCTAATAAATTTATTCTTCTACAACCCATTTTTACAAAGAAATAACTAAGAACACACTCAGGCCAGTTTTCACACCATATATGTGTGAAAATCTTGATTCATTTAGCAAAACATTAACGTAGCATACTACTATTTGCGTGCAATTTCCTGGATAATGGTGGCATAAAGATGGAAATCATCTGATTCCTGTCCTCAAGGAACTTATTTTCTGAGAGCAGAGAAGACATGTACATAAATAATTGAAAAGCAAAGTCAAAGCCATGGATATCACATGCGAGTGACAGACACATGCTCTTGTAGGTCATTTGTACAGCCATTCAACAGATATTTATTGCACACTTTTTATGAGGCAGGCACCTAGGGACACAGTGGAGAAAAACCTCTGTCTTCATGGAATATGTGTCATACTGAGGAAACACAGATAGTAAACAATAAATACCATACATTAAGTTGTGGTAAATCCTTCAGAATAAAATAAAGCAGTGAGGAAGAATGAGGGTTCTGACAAGAATGGGGTTGGTATAGGTGAGATTTACTATTTTAAGGATGGTGATCAGATGAGAGAGAGAAAGAGAGAGAGGGAGCGAGAAAGAAACAGATAAAGACAGCGAGGAAAAAGAGAGGCCCTCAGAGAAGACACTTATACTTGTTGGATATGGAGGTTGTCAAACTCAGATTCAAGATACATTGAGGGGCCAGGTGAACCCTGTGTTAAACCTTGCCCTTGCCTAAATGCCTTCACACACATACATATGTACATACATATAGACATACATACAAAATAGAAAAGTAAAATATAAATATAGAATACTTAGAAAATATTTAGTGGGTTGATGAAATAGAACATGAAAGTCTTCCTTCCGCTGCAACCCCACCACGAGGACAGGACTACTACTGTTTTGTAGCACCAGAAAGCCTTGATGAGAGTATTTTAACCTAAAGAGTACTTTATATCTTGCCTCCTCTGCTCTGTTATCTTGGGGAAAGTGTGGAACTAGTTCATGTCTAGTCACATGTTAGACTGCCTGAGGAGGCACTTTTACTGTAGAGAAACTTCTTTAAATAACATGAAACATATGATAATAATCTTTAGGTCAAGTGGAAGCAAATCTTGGACAAGAAACAATACTGCATTTTTAGCCCTTCGGCTCCAAACAACAGCAAAAGCACACGACACATTCTTCTTCTGTTACTTTGCTTTTGGTTTCTTTTGGTGATCTGTATCTGTGTCCTTTTTCTTTTTCTCTCTGACATGAAAGATTTCATGCTGTAGTCTACACATTCAGGGCAAGAACCGTGTGGTGATTGCCAGCTACAATTAGCAGAGCAGTTCAGGGAATTGAGAATATTTTACTGAGGAATAAAGTCATGTAGACTGGCCCAGAAAGTGGCCTGAGCAGAAGCAAGAGACCTACCTTCAGGGCATCCATCTAGAGCAGAGATCAGGAAACTCCTTCTCTAAAAGGCCAGAGAGTAAATATTTTAAGCATTGCAAGCCGTGTGGTCTTGTTCCTAACTACGAAACTCTGCCATTGCAGCATTACAGCATTTAGAGACAATGCATAAATAAATATGGCTGTATTCCAATAAAGCTTTATTTTTAAAAACAGATGGTGGGCTGGATTGGGCCCGTGAGCAGTGGTTTCCTGACCTCTGATCTAGAGAACCCTTGGCTGCTGGCCTGGTCCTGGCCATCAATGTGTCTTACAACAGGTCCCTATCTAGTCTCCCTGTCTCCGGTTGACCTCTTACCATTCTGTCCTCCACACAGCTGCCAGAGAGATTTTTCTAAAACTCGCATGAGATCATGTCATTTACCTGATTCACTTCCTTAGTTCTTATATCATATTGTGCGTATCTGTCATGGCCATGCCTGCTGACTCACAGTCTGTTTCAGTCCGGTTCATCTGCTGTCCTGCTCAGACGAGGCTCCAAATCACACCTACTGTTGAAAACTGACTTTACTACAGTGTCGTCGGGGCCTCGCTTTCCCCAGCTACATCTCAGATGTGGCCAAAACATAAGTGCTATCCCCCGCCATCAACACTGAGGCCTCTTGCGCAGAGAAGAATGAAACCTCCTTCATATCAATCAGGAACTTCCTTTACAGGGATAGATCTAATGAGGCAAGATCTCAGAGGTTTTAGGTCTTCCAAGATATTATTTATTCTAACCCACAGTTTCACTGAGATTTTCATGATGCTTCTCCTAAATCCTAGACCTTGAACAGTTTTATTTCGCTATCCTTATCAACTGCCTGGTCTTTTATCTTAAGGCTGCAATATTTGCTAAACCCACTATTACATCTCGCTCATTCACATGCATAAAGCATGCATTGTTTTAAAAAAATACATCTTTTAAAACCTGCATTTGATCAGTACTCTAGTTACAGTCCTCCCAATCTTGCATTAAGATTTCAGAAAGTTTTAAATTCTCAAATAATAGGTTTGCTACACTCCTAATTACTTACATGGATTAATACGTTTACTTCACAGGAATTCTTTAAAAGTAAGTACCATTATAATCTCTGTTTTTTAAATAAGGAAGCTAATGAGACAAGGGCTGAAGTACCTTGTTTATGGTATTCACTGGGGAATTGGAGTCCTTTGTCTTGACCATTTCATATCATTTACTTGGCTCAATCTCGTATTCCAGTCAAAGCTATTCCAACTTGCTTCCTTTCTAGAGATGAAGCACTGAAGCACTCTTAAAGCTTCTCTATAGAGATATGTATCTCCACATACTGTTGTCCAATGAACGTATATTATGCATCCATTCCATAACTGTTAGCTGGATCTTAAATGCATTTTAAAATAGTAACAAGGGATTTGAAAGAATTTTACAAACCCTAAAGATCTATGTAAATGTTAGAGAAAAGTATTGTCTTTCAAAGATATGTATGTTTTATGGAATAACACACAAACTATATATATTATTTATGTATAGCACATATCATACTAAAGAAAATAAAAATTTAATTATTGGACTATGAACAAGAAAAAGACATGGTATGCATAATCATTTGTTCAACACAATTTCCTCATTGCTCTGGAGTTTTAGCAGGAAACTTGGCTTTTTCATGCATAGCCTTAATGATTTTTTGTCTACACCTCCATAGGTAAATGGACAGTTAATCACTGTGTTTTCTGATGTTGTCCTTGTCTTTCTCAGAAGATATTGCTATATTGCAAAGGCTTGGCTATCAGCCTCTCAACACCCTCCAAAAGGAGGATAAACTGAAAAAATGAATCCTTGATGACATAATTTTGTCTAAGTAATGATAGTGGCTTACATTTATAAAACCTCTGCATCCCCCACAAAGCATCTACATTTCCATTGTTTTATTTGATCCTCACAATGGTGCCATGAGGATCATAGTGGCAATTTTATTGTCCACATTTACCCAGGAGGAAACTGATGTTCAAAAGGGTTAAGTGACTGGCCTGTGCATACAGATAAGGATTTCCTTTAACAGTGTACCCAAGTGTTCTGACTTCCAGTCTGTGAAAACGCTCAATCAGGGTCTGGACTATCTTTGCTTCTGGAAAAACACAGCGTACCCATACCCTTCAGGGACTTACTATACTTTTCCCAACACATTTGTAGATGTGTTGCTGAATCTGCTTTCCTCATCCCCTTACCTTATTTCACACACAGTTCACCCACTCAGTGGCCAATACTTACCCACTTGCTGTGCTCCTGATTCTTAGCTTCTAGGTCTCCAGTTTTTAAGCCTATTTGAATACATCCTGCTAAGCTGTCCTTATTCTAAATCTTAGTTCTTCCCATATGGAACACTGATTCCAGACATAAATTTCTTGGTAACCATCCTTCATTTATCAATTGTTGGGAATCATCCCCCTTGCACTTATCTTTTTCCTCCTCTCAGAGGTAGTCCATATGGGTACATTCTGGCACTACAACTAGGCATGGACAACAGCCTGCCCCATATAATGAGTATGAAAACATTGCTCAAGGATAGCTAGGTGATGTTAACTTACACATTTATTTTATTTTGTACAGCATGGATTTTAAGTGTCAAATATCTAAATCATTTTTTTCTAGACAGAGGTTAATCCAAGCTCTAATACCCTGGGGGCACATGGCTGACATTAGAAGGCTCATAAAACATTAAGGAAATGCCATATGAGAGGATACAGAGCCAAGAATATGATGGCATCAAAGGTTAGGAGGATTATAAATACTCAAATTAGGGAACTAATAGAACCAGAAGTCAGAGAGAGTGAGAGTTAAGAGGACAGCTCAGTACAGCAAGTTCATAATGGAAAGTCAAAGGTATAGGGAGAGATCTTCTGGGAAATTGCCAGAAATGGACCTTGCTAAAGGCAGTTGGTTCTGCATTGAAAAGGGACTGAAGACCAGATGAGAGCTAATGAGCATTACATCTCCTCGTTATACAGTGTCGCACATTATACCTCATAGAAACCGCAGTCTTGGGGCTATTCCAAGATTATTAATTAATAATACAGGAGAAATTACATGAATGGAAATACAGTAAAACATGTCATCTCAAAACGTTAGCCTGGCAAATTAAAAATAGAATCCCAGCTTTGATGTTTACACAAGAGTAAATCAATACATGTTAGATTTAAAGTACAAAATAGTTTACTCTCTAGAAATAAAAACACACTGTTTCTTAATATCATAAGTCAACTTTTTTCCTATTAGGAAATTTTTGTTTAGTTCACAAAAATATGTATTTTGAGTCATGTACCATATTCTCAATGTTTCCATCAATTTAAAATGTGTTGCTAGTAATGCATGTAAATGCCTTAAACTTGAAAACCAAATGACACAGTGATATACAGCTCTGCCTACATTGTATACATCTTTTATGACATGTTTCCCTTGCTTTAACTCTCTATGGCCGTAAACATCAAGGAAAACCCTTTACTATTTCAACTGAACACAAACTAAAAGCAGATAAACTATTTTAAGAAAACTGTCACCTATAATATTGTGCCAATACATTATAATGGAAATTACACATATTACATGTTCAGGCATTCATTATAGAGTGTTTATACCAATGGCTAAAAAATATATATGAGCTATATTACATTATATCTATTTAATTTATGTTCTTTTTTATTTTATGTATTGGTTATAAGAAATCATTCTTGCCTGACAACAATTACTTTTTCATGTCAGATTTCAGAAAAGCTAAGGTATCCAAAGAAGTGACCCATTATATTATGAATGGAATACCAAAAATCGTCTACGCTTTGCCTAGACCATGAATATTTACTAGTGTTAGAACTGTAACTGGATCTACTTCAAAATTCTCTTAATTGGAGCAAAAAGTCAAACTGACAAATAAAAAGCATAGCAATTGCTTCTACAGGTAAGTGTTTTAAGGGGAATGGAGAAGAAGTTTTCAGAAGGCCATGAATATCCTAGCCTCTCTGTCTCAGATTGACTGAGAACAGTAAAGAGCAGCTGAAAATAAAATGTTAGCTAAGGCTCCTAAAGGCAACTGTGGAGCACACAACGGCATTAGTGAGTAGAGGTAGAGATGCCAAACAAGGGTTGCATTGAAAGGTCTGTTCTGTAGAAAGCTATTTTTAGTAATGAATTCTTGAGAAAATATCCTCACATAGAATGTTTAGACTGTTTAATAGTTTTGTTGTTGTAGTTGTTGGAAATATTGCTTATTTTAGATTCCTTTTACTAACGACTAGTTATTAAGCCACATGTCATAAATAAACGTAATTGGGTTAAGACATTAACAGTTGGGTTTGCATTCATGGCCAAAATATGCTCTGAAAAAAGAAAAAAAGCCGAGGTAGTATGAACCACAGTTACTGAAATACACAACTCTCCCTGGTGCTGAAACCCTGTTTTAGAGGTCATAGGGATTGATCCTGATGTTTAGTGTGTTCTGCATGACAGCAAGAAGGTCTGGGAATATGCCAAAAACATTATAGCCTATATCCTAGAAGTTTGTATAAATAGAAAATTTATCTTAAGTTTCTAACTCATTTTAAAAATAAGACATCAAAAATTCAGATTACTCAGGCTATGCTGGGAACTATTTAGATGATTTCTGGTATTCAGGAAAGGATATGGGTTGTTATCTCACCAGGGAAAGCACCATTGAATTTATAAAGGCAGAATAATGGTGATATATCTATTTACAAAAGAAGAGACAGTATTCTACAGCACTCAGTAAGGGGTGGTGTTTACCCTGCTTACCCAATCTGGCCACAAAAGTCTTTACTATGCATTTTAGTGGTTTCTACCCCTATGTTGTCCCTTGTTGTCATTTCACTTCCCTGGAGCGAAAGAAACAGAAACATATGCATTTTCTTTTTGATCAGGCTTATAGTTCCGAACAGCTTCTACTGCTAACATGACTGACAGTGTATTCTAATATCAATTCTTTCACTTCTGGTCCATTGTTTTTTTCTCATTTCAGAATTCAGACTGGGGTCTCTGATCCAGTGCCTAACATTCTTTTCTCAGCTAAAACCTTGGTTTCCTACACAGACCACAGTTTAAGTGGTTCCTCCTATGGCTGTGCTGTTTCAGATGGACAACCAGCCTGCTCTTCTCACCACCATTTACATAAATATCCAGCTTGGGTATTTTCCTTGACCCTAAGAATGGGAACCAGACAAGTGGGGTCCATAATGTCTAAATGTCTTTGTTAAGACATTAATACATGGGAGTATTAATTTAGCCATGCTTTTCAAAGGTAAAACAACACTCAGAATATTAATTAAGTACCTGCAATATACCAGGTATATAGAAAGCTTTATCTTAATTAATATAAACACATTCATGAGAGAGTGATATTACCATGTCCATATTTATAGCTGAGGAAACCAACTCTTAGGTGAAAAAGGTTAAATAACTCAACTGAAATTGCCTACTTATAAATGATAGAGCCAAAAAAAATTGTCTGTCTCATCCAACACCGTGATGTTTAACTTCAAAGTGATTATCTGAAAAATGACTGAATTTATACAAGTAAATGGACTATGAACATTTTATCAATGGTAAACACGCACACACACACAATGCAGTCATGGAGAGAGGAATATATGCTTACCACTCTAATGGGCCTCTAGTGGTAAGTCTGTCCCTTAACTAGGAGGAACTAGAATGGTGAGAATCTGGATTTGATCCAAATACTCTTCTGCTCTGTGTCTCTATTCTCTAAAGTATCATGATTTGCCACATGATTTCATGGTGGCTCAGTTGCTTCATTAAAATAGACTCTAAAGCATAGTAGTTAGCAGTATAGTACTAGGGTCTTAAGGACCTGCAGTTCGTGAGCTACATGATGTTGGGCAAGTGATTTGGTATCTTTGTTTCATCACCCTTATTTGTAAGATGAAAAAAGTAACAGCTATTTCGTAAACTTACTGTGAGGATTAAGTGAAGTATTATTTACAAGCTTTTACTTTCTGGCTTACAGGGAGCACTCAATATATGTGTGTTATTATGGTACTATTTGTTGTTACTATTATTTATTTGTAGTAGGACAGAAGGTGTCATTCTCTTTGTTAGCTGCTCAAAGATGAGTTTTCCTGGCAAATGTTTAATCCATTTAACTTTTCTTGCTTTAGCTATTTCTCTTTCTGTTTGTTGTTTTACAAGTGCACCAGCATACCAAAGGCATGACTTTCCTCCAGTGCACATGTCTAAAAACACCTTCTAGAAAGTATTTGATGCTAAAAAATTCCTATGATTGCCCAAGATAACTTTTGCAATTGTAGAAAGTTTATAAATTATTTTGGCATAAGTAAAATGAAGAATGACTTTTGGACTGTGTGCTAGTCAGATATTTTATAATAGCACACTCTTACTTAAAAACTTCTCTGACGGCAGTTACTTGCTGCCTATTGTGTTCCATAAATCTAGTCTCTGGTACCTGAGAGTTGAAATTTTATAATTTGGCCACCCTGTCCATACTCACAGGTGAGTTATATATTCACAATGAATCAACTAAAAGAGATGATTTCACCTAAGCCCCTCATTAATTTAAAACAAGAGGAAACAGGGAATTCTGCTTCTGGCAATGGTGGAATAGGAGGTTTTGGACCAAGTCTTCCATTGATAACAAGTAGAATACCTGGATTTAATGTAAACAAGCTGTTTGAGGGAATCATAGAGCTACCAAGGTAGCAAGAATGTGTCTGGATAATATCTGAAAGAGAAGAGATGCCCAGAGAAGTATACCAAATATTTTGTACCACTCTTTTTCCTTGAGCTGACTATGGGTGGTTAAACCTGAAGAACTAAACAGAACTTTCTGTATATTTACAGGAATAAGACAATAAAAATTAAAGTTCAGGACTGCTAAGGAAGAGGGGCACTGTTAAGGGTAATGCAGATATAGGTCATCCCTCACAAGGACTGAAACTTAGTTTTGAATCATATCAGTACATGAATTTAGATGATTTTCTCTAATCTAGCTGTGTATCAGAGATAAAAGTAAATTCTTCCTATAGAAGTTAATGTTGAGAGCTTCAACTTACCACTATAACAATAACTTTTACTAAGTAAGCACTTAGTAAAAAATAATCAGGCATACAATTGAAGACCAGACTGGACCTAAACTGAAAAGTTTTTAAAAAGACAATAGAAACTGACTCATAGAAAGCCAGATAATGGAGTTATTATTATCATCTTTAAGATGTTACATGGTTAACATACTCAAATAATTGCAAAAATAAGATTGGGAATTAGAATTTCATCACTTAACTAAGAACTATTAAAAATCAAATAATCACCTTAAATTTATACCATATTATATGTCAATTTTATCTCAATAAAACTTGCAAAAATCAAATAAAAATGAAGAACTGAATAATATCTGAAAGAAACAACTAATGGATAGGATTAACATCATATTACACATATCTGAAGTGCTAATTAGTGTACCATAAGATGTGTTAGAAATGCAAATGTCAAAAACATGACTAGAAAAAAAACAAAAAGAAAGAATAAACAGGAACAAAAGTTTTTTTAAAAAATGATATTTGGAATGTAATGGAAATATCCAGCATATGATGAAAAAGTGAAAGAGTGGAACTGAAGCAAAATTGAAGAGACAGTTACCAACGTATTCCAAAACAGCAAGATTGTAAAACAGTAACAGCAATCCTAGATATAATCATAGTAAAACTGCTGAAATAAAAGAGACTATCTCAAAAGCAATCAGAAAAAAAGGTATTATCTTCAAAGGAGCAAAAATAAGTCTGACAACTTAATTCTCAACAGAGACAATAGATGCCAGAGAAAAAGACAAAATGAAATTTGAAAGGATGGCAAGATAATACTGTAAAAGAAAAATTCTGTATCAAGAAAAATTATCCTTCCCCAAATGCTGGTTGGAATAAAGATAGTTTCAAATTAAAAAAAAAAAAAAGTAGACAAAGAGATTTTTTCAAAAGGCAGACCTGCACTAAACAAAAGAGAAGGTGTTCTTCAGACAGAATGATGCGGTCTCAAGAGGAGGCTTACAGATTTACAGGATAATGAAGAGCAATTGAAATGGTAAATATGTAAATCTAAGAGTATGGTTAAAATGTAAATAAATCTAAAAGAATATTGATTATATAAAACAATAATAGATTCTTTGATATTTAAAATATGAGGCACAGATTACTTGAAAACAAGAATACATAACTCAGAATGATGATTAAGTTTCAAAGATCCTTGAATACTGTAAGGAATATCAATAGTTCTATTTCATTAGAGGTTAATACATCCTAGATACAAGTTGTAATCTCTAGGGTAAGCACCAAATGACACATATAACAAGTGAGCTAAGGAAAGGAAAAAATAGTTTAACAAAATTACTTTAAAAAGCAAAGAAGCTAAAATAAATAGACAAAAACAAACAAAAGACATGAGACAAAAAGGAAGTAAATAATATGAAAGATCTATGTATCTGTATTGGTAATTGCATTAAATATAAATGGGTTAAGTTTTTCACTTAAATGATAAGATGATAGGGATTATTAGATTTAGTGAAAAAAAACAAACAGATATGTGCTCCTTATAAGACACACCTCAAAATAAAATATAACCCAAAGATGATAAAAGTAGAATGGTAAATAACAATGTCATTAACAATAGAGGAAAGGTTGATAAATGGAACTATACTGATATTGGGAGCTTTTGTTCATCAAAGAACATTATTAAGGTAATATAAATGTAAGTCACAAAGTGGATAATATATTTGACATACAGATAACTTACAAAGAGTTTGCAACTGTATATAACCCTACAATATAAAAGAGAATTTTTACTCGATGGAACAAATGGTGAGAAAGTTGAACAGGTATTTTACACACACACAAAAATATCCAAATAGCTAAAAAACATACATAGGTACTCAACATCATTAGTCACCAGGAAATTAAAACTATCATGGATGTAATACCATGACATACACAACAGACAGGTGAAAATTAAAAAGACTGATACACTGCTGTTTAAAATGTCAGTTACTACAAACATTTTGGAAAACTTTGTCATTATCTACTAAATTTGGAAAGATAGGTAGGTAAGTAGGTAGGAAGGTAGACGGATAGGTAGATATTTTGCTAACTAGCATTTCTATTCTTAAGTATATTCCATAACACACACACATACTCGACATATTTGTTCACCAAAAGACATGTATAAGAATGTTCATAACAGCATTGACCAAAAGAGTGGAATCAACTGTATAAGAAGATTAAATTACAAGATATTTATGCACTGGAACAGCATAGAACAAAAACAACAAAGGCAGTGAATTACTGCCCAACACAACAACATGAATGAATATCCAAAACAAAATGTTGGAAAGAAGCAGCCAGATTTAAAAGGTGCATAATGATAAATCCTTTATATAAAGATCAAAAAGAGGCAAAACTAACGCATGGTGTTAGCAGTGAGAGTAATAGTTACCTTTGAGAAAGAAGGAGTGTATAGTGATGAAGGAATGGATAAAGGTGAGGGCTTGTAATATTCTAATTCTTAACCTAAGTGACAGTTAAATGAGCGTGTTCTTTTTAAGATGATTCATAGAGCTGTACAATTATAAATTTTGCCTTGCTATGTATTTGTGTTATACTCACAAAACTTTTATTCAAAAAGTAACAGATCAAAAAAGAATAGATTTTTTTCAGAGTTATACTCCATAAGAAGAGTATACCTGATATTTTCCCAGGCTCTCTTCCTCATAATTTTCCTCTTCTTAGTTTTTTTTTTTTTTGGTAAAAAATGAAACCTATAATTTCACATAACATTTGCCAGTTAATGGAGCGTTTGACCTTGCCTGTTTCATAATATGTATGTTGTGTTTGGAATCTGGAGTCTCTTAGCATGCTTTACAGATGTGAACCTTGTACTTCAACTCAATTATGTATTCCCCTTTTCAACTCTGAGCTCCTTTTCAGCAGCTATGATGTTTTATTTAATATTTGCATTCTTTTTTTTTAAGTTTTTTTGATGTGGACCATTTTTAAAGTTTTTATTGAATTGTTACAATATTGCTTCTGCTTTTTAAGTTTTGGTTTTTTGCCTGTGAGGCATGTGGGATCTTAGCTCCCTGACCAGGGATCAAACCTGCACCCCCTTGCATTGGAAGGCAAAGTCTTAACCACTGGACCACCAGGGAAGTCCCAATATTGGCATTCTTAACCTTTAGCAAAGTGTCTCACATATCCTAATATAGTCAAGAAATGTTAAGAACTCATTCATTCTTCTAACACATAATTATTGAGAACCTTCTAGGGACTGTGCACTATTCTTTTTTTTTTTTTTTTTTTTTTTTTTGGTACGTGGACCTCTCACTGTTGTGGCGTCTCCCGTTGCGGAGCACAGGCTCTGGATGCGCAGGCTCAGCGGCCATGGCTCATGGGCCCAGCCGCTCCACGGCATGTGGGATCTTAGCAGACCAGGGCACGAACCGGTGTCCCCTGCGTCGGCAGGCGGACTCTCAACCACTGCGCCACCAGGGAAGCCCTATTCTGCTATTCTTGATGTTGAGAGCAATGATCAGTATAGAACAGGCTACCATTCTCATGGATTGGTTGTAGGTAACTATTTTTCCCTGAACGCACTATAGAGAGGACATTTTTTTCCCATGGTGCATTGCTGAAATACTGAAGCTCAAAAGAAAAACAAGTTCCCAAGGCATTTCCAGTAAACACCTCCCCTCCAAGGCCATTTTGAAATAGACAGCATTACCTAGAAGATCTAAGGCACCATTATCTGATTTAGAAATGTTCCTAGTTGGAGGCCCAAAATGGAAAAAAAAAAAATCTCTATAGTTAATGAGAGTTCCTTTCAGGCCAAAGTTATTAAGAGCCATAGCCTCAGTCTTCAATCTCTTATGGTTCCAGGAAGAGAACCCTAGTATTTTGGTAGCACAGACCATCTCAAGTCATGTGTGTCACTGTGTATATAAGGGATTGGGACCATGGCTGCTGCTGGGGGTGGTAGTTCACAGCACGCACATTTCAGCATTAAATCAATACCATGGTGAAAAATTGAGAGTTGAGTGATACCCTGTTCAGAAAAGTAAAAATGTTACCTTGCTGTACAAAACAAAATGTTCAGTCTCTGACAACTCTTAATGGTGCAACAATTAAATCCATTCTATAGGAAAGATTGAGAAAGCTGTCTATTAAATTTTGAGTGCCCCCAAAATACTTCTTTATCCAAAAGTAACTGCTACAGCCAATTGGCATGCCTGAAAACCATTCTTAGAGTCGCTTCTTGGAGTTTTTTTTTTCTTTCTTAATACCTCTTATAAAATGTAAATACTCTTGGAAGAATCAACAATAACTCATTCACACGAAAAAATTAATGGCTCATATGATTTTATATTTTAAGATGGCCACATTGGCCCCCTGTGGAGTGCAAAAGGGAATGGTGGAGGGCTCCACAGAGTGTGGTATAGGGGGAAAGACTGTGGTTTTTGGTGTCAGGGAGACCTGAGTTTAAATGCTGGCTCTGAAAAGTTTTGGTAATTTGCTGTTGAACAGACTATATGATCATTCTGAACCATAAGGTTGTATGAAAAGAGTGACAAAATACTTTCTTTGTGAGGTTTTTATGAGGAGCAAGTTAACATGCAATGTACATAGCATTATACCTAATAGAGTGCTTGGCACCAAATAGTTCCCCAATATAGGTAATTTCCTGTCTTGGAGAGGGGGGAAAGTATAAAAAAATGGAATGGCATGTCTCTGGAGAAAAGTATAACCATTTTAAAGCATGACTTGCTGTGCTCTGGTAAATTCCTTCAGAAGATGGAGGAAGTTGTGTGTCAATAGAATTCTAATTAGATACTATCTCAGGAGATGTTACAAATATTAAAGAAGGCAAAACAACCAAAAAGAATGGAGAAAGGTTAAACAGTTTGTTGGTAAATTAATGTTAGATTGCTAGCAAAAGGATGAGCTAACAGACTGAGGTAACATGTGTTGACATGATGGGTGTGAAAAGCTGGGAAAGCAATAATGTTGGAAAAGACTTGAGGGATTGGTTGTCATCCAATTAATTAGCTGCAACACATGCTTGTGTGATTTTACACCACACAGAGGAATTTTCCCACATGACAGTGATGTGAATGCACCTGCCACATCACATTTAACAGGGCCTCTCTAGTCTCTCAACATTGAAGGAAAATGGGAATGATCAAGGCCAATGATTAAGGCTTTTTGTAGGCTGTTCTCTGATGAAAAACTTAAGTAACAGAGGGTTCAGAATTTGATGGGGATAGCCACATGCATATCAATACAAATGTATTATAACATGATCCATTATTACATAATTAGAAAATTATGAGGCTAGTCACATTCTCCAATCCTCACTCTCTGAAGTAAAGACTGGGGATAAGACTGTTAGATTATCACATAGAAATCAGTCATGTCCTGTTTTGCTGGGATCTGCTGGATTTCCTGATGGGAGCCTCCTGACAGAGTTTTTTCAATCTGTTCCCCCTTCTTGCTTCCTGATCCAAGTCTGCCTTATCTCAGACTACCACCCCAAGGTAGCTCATACTCCAAACACATCAGACTACTGACCATTGTTTAAACAGATTCTGGAATTTCCTATTTCTCTGTCTTTATTCATCCTATTTCCTTAGCTTAATATATTCTCCTTCAATTATCAACCCTATGCTAGTTATTCTTCAGTTTATCCCTCCAGATCCACTATCTGTGCTGCTCATTGACCTGGGAGACTGACCATTTTGGGCTGCATTACCTGGACTTTTGCCAGCTTCTCATTGGGTTTGGCCAATGGGAGGTATTGGCAGGAGATGGAAGAGTGGTGGGGGGGTGAAAGATTTAGTGTTTTGTTTTTTTTACAGTGTCTATAATCCTGTCCAAAGCCACAACTCCCCTACTATAGTACATAATCCTTACTTTGAGTTACAGTTATGGTTTTCTTACCCTGACCCTTCCAGCCTAAGGATGGTAATGACATGGTCTTGTTCGCCTGAGGATGCTGTACTATCCCTTGTTTGTTCCCTTAACACTGCCTGCACATTTGTACTAGTCTCTTCATTGGATTTTCTTCAGTCTTTTTGAGAGTACCATCCTCATACACAAAATCTTTCTCAGTTCCTCTATTTGGGATTGATACCTCCATTTTCTGTGCTCCTGGTGTAATTATAATAGTCACTGGAACAGCTGTGGAATCACAGGTCATGTGCTCTGGTATACAAAAATATAATAATTTTGCTATATCTCAGCTTAGTTTTTATTTTGATTTTTCTGTTCCAACTTGATGGCAGAAATTTAATTATCAATTTGAGATCACCCTACCTTCAAAGTAGTGTCAGATTTGGAGGGAGGCTGTGTAGCCCAGGTAAGGTGGCAGAGCAACCTGAGCTTCAGTCATCAGTTCATTCAGGTACATATCTGTAATGGATACGGTGATGCCAGGTCCAGATCCCTCTTCAATGAAGGGCATGTAGCCCCAGTTGCTGAGATTACTGTCAAGAGACAGCCTTCAGCTGATGCCACATTACACAGTGTCTTAACCTTCCTGAGGCTGTGTAGCAATCCACGGTGATGATGCAGAGCCTTAGCCATTTTGGTCCTGTGCGTGGCAGCTTTGAAAAGGCCTTTCTAGTTCCGTAGTCTGTGAGGTTGGCTGATGCCTTTGTCAGTCCTGTGGCACAGCACCACTTCTCCTTCTTTCCTGACCATTTCTTCTACCTCCCTTCCGCAGGTTTTGATCCCAAGGGCACTTCCTAATAAACTTTGTGCACCATAAACTGCATTTCAGAGCTTACTTTTTTTTTTTTTTTTTTTTTTTTTTTTTTTGGTGGTATGCGGGCCTCTCACTGCCGTGGCCTCTCCCGTTGCGGAGCACAGGCTCCGGACGCGCAGGCTCAGCGGCCATGGCTCACGGGCCCAGCCGCTTCGCGGCATGTGGGATCTTCCCGGACCGGGCACGAACCCGTGTTCCCTGCCTCGGCAGGAGGACTCTCAACCACTGCGCCACCAGGGAAGCCCCAGAGCTTACTTTTAAAGGATCACAATCTGCAAAAATATCTTTGATGCTACCTACTTCTCAATAACCAGTTGTAGCTGAAGTATCCCTTCTTCCTATCTCCTGACTCTCTCAGGTTTGCTTCCCTCCTTCCATCTGTGCTCTATTAGTTATCTATTGACGCATAACAATGTTGCCACAAACTCAGTAGCTTGAAACAACATGTGTTTATTATGTTTCATTTTCTGTGGATCAGGAGTGTCATGCAGGTTAGTTGGACTCTGTGACTGGAAAACGCACAAGGTTGCAATCAAAGTGTCAGCCAGGGCTGCAACCTTATCTGAGGCTCAGTTGGAGAAGGAACCACTTCCAAGATCATGTGGTTATTGACAGCATTTATTTTCTTGTGGCTGTTAGACAGTTTTGCTTACTGTCATCTGGAGGCCACTCTCAGTTCCTTACCATGAAGGTCTTCCCAGTGTGGCTTCTTGTTTCCTCAAAGCCAGCAAGGAAAAGAGTCCCCTAGCAAGTTAGTTTTCAATCTTAGGTTATCATGAAACTGACATTCCATCACCTTTGCCATATTCAATAGGTCAGAAGCAAGTCTCAGTTCCTGCCCTCACTCAAAGGGAGAGGTTATGAAGGTTTGAATCACAGGAGATGGGAATCACTGGGACCTCCCTAAAGTCTTTTCACCACACTATGGAAACTGCAAGATTATCTACGGCCCTGTCTGTCTAGATGCATCAAACAGCAGTTTTGTTCCTGGCATCTTACTGTCTCTCTAGGAATCTCTCTGGAGTGTAGGGATCAAAACATTTGTCTCTCAGGGCTGGAAGAGTCTTGTCTCATTGATGCTTCCCCTATTTCAGAGGAAGATGAGGCACAGGAAGGGAAATGGAGAGAACCGAGACCCTAGCAATGCTGCTGCAGTGGTGGGCGGGGTTGAGGGTGAACTATGCCTAGTTCCAGGGTCTACTCAATAGTTTTCCCTCATGTTGCCGGGAAAGGGGAAGAGGAGGGGCTGAGGAGGGTTGAGGAAAGAGGGAGGATAGAAGAAGCACTGGTCACACTAGGATGTACATTCTCCATCCCAGAGACAGAGTACTAAACAGTTACATTTAGCAACAGTTGGTATTTAAACAAATACTCAGATTGACAATTTAGTCTAGGATTTTCTACATTAGAATTTAAACCACTCAGCTTGACACTAATTCTCAGACTTACAGGGTAGAACAGAAAATTCTCTGGAGTTGTTCAAGGGAGAGAAGTCTTAGACATTCTTACTAAGCTAAGAAGCAGCAGATTCTCATACCATCTCATAAACCTAAGGACACACCTCTCCACACCTCTGCCTATCAAACATTTCATATTCTGCAGCACAAGGCAGAACATTCAGTGCATAGTTTTGTTCCGTGGTATCCATCTCTTTACACTGATCTTCATTGCAGGAGCTGACCTTAAGCATAGATGAAGTAGGGCTTCACCTGCCAACTTGGTGGGGGGCTGCCACAGCATCTTTGAGCCCCCAAATAGCTTCTTGCCACTGCCCTGCCCTGAGCTTACCTTTCATATCCATGAACTCTCTCTTTAAGTAAAGTTATGACCTAGCATTAACAATATGTCAGCAGCACACTAAAATCTATACGTGCATGAAAAGAATTCCAGGTGTATTATCAACAAAATTAATCTAACCTAGCCCAGTGAGAGTATTGAAGGTGTTCTGTGATATTCTTGTATTGCGTGACAAGGAAGCACAAAAAACGTAAGCATCATATATAAAATGATTGAGTGGGAATAGGGTATTAAACATATTTTGAGCATCTTTTGTGTTCCAAGAACTGTATTATATACTTCACTTATGCCATTTCATTGTATTTTCATAATCACCTTGCAAGGTACATATTAAAACCTCCATTTTATAAATGAGAAATCAGGCACTTAGAGATGTTAATAAATTGTCAGTGTTACAGAACTGGTAGGGATTGACCCAGGATTTAAACTTGAGTCTGTGTCTTATAAATCCAGCTTTTCACTTGCCATGTTGCCTCCTGGAATTAGTAAAACATATGTATAGCCCCAAGCAACATTTCTGGGGACAGCTGGGAGTAGTGAAAAATTTAGGAAACAGGGGATGGAAGAATGTGCTCCCAAACGTCCTCTTTTTTCAGCAAAAGATGTTTAGAGAAATTGGTCTGCTTCTATTCCTCAGTAATTTTCTGTCTGAAATTTGAAACACAGTATCCCCTACAAACAGACTCAGTGAAACACATTACCTCCCTCCCATTTCTTCTTAAATAAGGATAAACGCCCACTCTGTGACACTGGCTGAAGGGCTCCAAACCATTACAAACAATAACTGCCTGATAGCCATCTGACCCCAGATAGAATCATTTCTGTTAGTCAGAAAACACTTGCTAGAGAGTTAAAGAGAAGGGGTGTGAGGGCTGTGCAGAGGGAAAAGAAGAACCATCAACCATCAGTAAAATCTTTCCCTGGAATAGACTTACCGTTGCCATTTACTTATAAGAAATAGGGAGAGAAAGAAACCCATTTGTATGAGAATCAAAAGCTGAAACCTGTAAGGGATGGATCAGTGGAAATTGAGTATAATTAATAATTGACTTAAATGGGAAGAAGAGTAGAAAAATCCCTTTCAGGTGAAAGTGATTATAGTACAAGACCTGAAACATGGGGGTGTTTGGTCAATCATAACCGTGCCAACTCCTATTATGATTCCTAAACGCATGTTGTATAAAGAGAGATGAGTGAGCTAGCCACAGCCAGTTGGTTCTACACTGATAAGTTCTAGAGAAAACCTCTCATGTATGCAATACATATAAAGGCACATGTATTTTCTTATGAATTAGACATCAAAGGAAGTAGTTTACTTTCTAAAGTCCATAACTTGAAATGCATATGCCTTAAACTACAGGGAAGAGAAAGTTTTAAACGCTGTTGTTTTATTCTCAGTAGCACTTTCCCTGTCATTAGCAATTCAGATGAAGTTCAAAGGTGCTTTCATATTGGCATCTATAGAGATGAGGGAAATCACCTAGCTCAGAAACATTTTTTTTTTTTTGCGGTACGCGGGCCTCTCACTGTTGTGGCCTCTGCTGTTGCGGAGTACAGGCTCCGGACGCGCAGGCTCAGCGGCCATGGCTCATGGGCCCAGCCGCTCTGCGGCACGTGGACTCTTCCCAGACCGGGGCACGAACCCGTGTCCCCTGCATCGGCAGGCGGACTCTCAACCACTGCGCCACCAGGGAAGCCCCCGTTCTTTTATTAATAACAAAAAATACTGTACTTTCTCTCCTGTCAAGTTTCTTCTTTTGTAAAGGATTGTTTATCGCTTTTTCCTTTAATATCCTACCTTGAACATTTATTTTTTGTTGTTCCCTAATTTGACTAATTGCATCTTCTTTGCCTCAGATGTTTTCAGTTCTCTAACGGCATGACCAGCACTTTCAGGAAGGGCTTTTTAATCTATCTGGTCAATTAAATACAATCCCAGGAATAAAATAAATTTTACTCAATTTTCCAAACAGAGAAATATAAAAATTTCAGAGGTTTAAAATTTTTTAAAAATCTTCTTTTTATGTCCCTAAAGTCTCCTCAATCTATTTTCAAAACCAAACTAGACTATATAGGGAAATAAGAAAGGATTTTCTCAGAAGGCAATCTAAATTGTCCTTTGCTAATAGTAACACTAATTTCACTATAGCCATCAATTAGCATTTACAAGGGCTAAGGTTTGTTCTGATACTTTTTTCAATTCATCCTTTTCATTATACATTGTATACAATGAAGCATAATTTACCTTGTATCGTGTCAATAAAATAATGATTAATCTATAATTAAGTAGAGGTGGGCCAACAGAGATTTCTGTTCAGTAAAGGGAATAGAAATTATTTCAGAAATATTCACATTTTACCAAAAAAAAACCCCCATTGATGAGCTGGCAAATACTTTACAGCTGGAGCGGGTGAGGAGCAAAGGATCCAAAGCTATGGCCCTCTCCTTTTGTATTTTAGTAATATATTCCATCATTTCATGGTGCACACTACTAAGGTGCACAGAATCATTTAAGCAAATTTTAGTAATGCCTTTAGTGTCGTATGTATTTAGTCTCTGGATAACCTTCCGAGTTCTTTTTAAAAATATATTTATAGGGCTTCCCTGGTGGCGCAGTGGTTGAGGGTCCACCTGCCGATGTAGGGGACACGGGTTCGTGCCCTGGTCCGGGAAGATCCCACATGCCGCGAAGCGGCTGGGCCCGTGAGCCATGGCCGCTGGGCCTGCGCGTCCAGAGCCTGTGCTCCGCAATGGGAGAGGCCACAGCAGTGAGAGGCCCATATACCACAAAACAACAACAACAAAAAAATAAATATATTTATTTATTTATTTAAACACATTTTTGATATTATGAGAAGACTTCAATAACCTGGGTAAATGGTACAAAAAGGAAAAATGATTATGCACTATCACAGTTCAGCAGTTCTTGGCCATAATCATGGACTTTTTTAAAAGATAATTTTAACTTTCTTTTGAGATTTTCAATAGGAGAGTTGTTTTCAAAATTTTAGAACATGTCTTAATATATAGGTATCATTACTAATAAACATGGTTAATAAACATTTGTAATACGAAACATATTAACTTTGTTTCTATTAAGAAATCTTCTTTTTCTCTGTTACAACCTTGACTTACATCAAATTAAGCAAAAGGATGTTGAAGAATTGGTGGGCAGAAGTGTTTCATAAGAAAGTGACTAATATAAGTTGAATGGAAAAGAACAACAAACATTTTCATCTTCATTGTTATTGAAATGTGTTATTCAAGGAATTGAAAAGTGTTCAATTTATCCATGTAAAAATGCAGTTATTGCTATATGTACCTCAGAAAGTGCCTAAAAGCAGGAACAGTGTTATTGTATTTACAAAGCACGTTGAAATTCACAAAGTGTGTCCCTCTTGATCTCTTAACTCTGTAGGGACAAGTATCATTTCCTCCATTTTTGAGCAGGAAAACCTGAGCTCAGAGAGATTCTCTGTAATGAATTTCTGGTTTCCACACATAGCCAATGTGACCAGGTGCGGTCAGGCCTTCTGCTCCATAATCCAGTGATGTTTCTCCAGAGGAGAATGAACTGGGTTGAGAAGAAGATGTATTTGGCATCTTTTATGGCCTTTTTAGAACCTTCAACTCCAACTGGCCCCCACACGTTAAAAATGGGGCTCTGGATCACCTACCCAGTGTCACTTAGTTCAGGCTAGAATTTACAGTCAGGGTCAGCAGATACATGAACATCCTTCAGAGAGGTCTGCTACAGCCAGGGCATACCTGGATACGTTGTGGGTCTAAGCTCCCAGAGGGGCATTCAGGTCCTTCTCCATTTTTATAGAGCAAAAGTGAGAGCAAGCTTTTAAGTGGAAGACAAATAATATTCATTTCCACATCTAAAAGACTCCTTCAGTGCAGGAAACCCCTGGAGATGCTAACTGCCCAGAGGCTGCAGAAAAAAAATCTGCAGATTTAAAGATCTCTCCCTAACTGGCCTCCTCATAGCAGTCACACTTTATTTTTTTCCTTTCAGATGCCTTCAGTCCAGCTGTCCTTAATCCCCACTGAAGTTTTGCCAGCAAACCTTAGTGTTCAGGAGCCTGGTTCTCACCTCCTCTCCTGTAATCACCTTCTCATCCCTTCTGAAATGTCTTCACCTCCTCTTTCATAATCAGTGACCCTGCCTCTTCTTAAAGCTCTTCCTTAAGACTTCAGATCAAATTAATCACTTTAAAATGTAAATGTCATCAGGTTAGTTCTTGCCTTTATTGAGTCATTTATGTGAATCTCTGGAGGTATTGAAGAAGTTGTTCCAGGATGGCAGGAGAAGGAACTTGAATGAGATTTTGAGCCAACAAATTGATAGCTGAAATTTACGTCCGTGGTTATACTTTGTAAAGTCTGCAGACTCATGGTCTAAAATTATTAACAGAGAAAAAACAAATTCCAAATATTTTATTTTCCCAGCATTATATCAAGCTAAGAAGTATTGTGAAGCGTGCTGTCAGTAATATGATGCCGTCAGTACTATTATCTCTCAGAAATGACAGCTCTATAACTCACATTTGTCTGAAGTGGATTAATTCATTCGGTGTGCATTTTGTGAGCATTATTCTGCTCCAGCACAGTAAAGTCACAGAATATGAGAGCTGAAAGGGACCTCAGGAATCATCTCACACCCCCTGCCCCTATTATTTTTCTATAAAAATCACTGTGGGAGTGTGACAAGTAAAATATTTGTGTAACTTCTCATTTACTGCCATGTAATAGGTGAAAAAGATAAACGTGTTGATACTTATACCGTGCCTACACCACAGCTCACAGGCATTTTTAACGTGTGGGGGCCAGTTGGAGTTGAAGGTTCTAAAAAGGCCATAAAAGATGCCAAATACATCTTCTTCTCAACCCAGTTCATTCTCCTCTGGAGAAACATCACTGGATTATGGAGCAGAAGGCCTGACCACACCTGGTCACATTGGCTATGTGTGGAAACCAGAAATTCATTACAGAGAATCTCTCTGAGCTCAGGTTTTCCTGCTCAAAAATGGAGGAAATGATACTTGTCCCTACAGAGTTAAGAGATCAAGAGGGACACACTTTGTGAATTTCAACGTGCTTTGTAAATACAATAACACTGTTCCTGCTTTTAGGCACTTTCTGAGGTACATATAGCAATAACTGCATTTTTACATGGATAAATTGAACACTTTTCAATTCCTTGAATAACACATTTCAATAACAATGAAGATGAAAATGTTTGTTGTTCTTTTCCATTCAACTTATATTAGTCACTTTCTTATGAAACACTTCTGCCCACCAATTCTTCAACATCCTTTTGCTTAATTTGATGTAAGTCAAGGTTGTAACAGAGAAAAAGAAGATTTCTTAATAGAAACAAAGTTAATATGTTTCGTATTACAAATGTTTATTAACAATGTTTATTAGTAATGATACCTATATATTAAGACATGTTCTAAAATTTTGAAAACAACTCTCCTATTGAAAATCTCAAAAGAAAGTTAAAATTATCTTTTAAAAAAGTCCATGATTATGGCCAAGAACTGCTGAACTGTGATAGCGCATAATCATTTTTCCTTTTTGTACCATTTACCCAGGTTATTGAAGTCTTCTCATAATATCAAAAATGTGTTTAAATAAATAAATAAATAAATAAATAAATATATTTATTTTTTTGTTGTTGTTGTTTTGTGGTATATGGGCCTCTCACTGCTGTGGCCTCTCCCATTGCGGAGCACAGGCTCTGGACGCGCAGGCCCAGCGGCCATGGCTCACGGGCCCAGCCGCTTCGCGGCATGTGGGATCTTCCCGGACCAGGGCACGAACCCGTGTTCCCTACATCGGCAGGTGGACCCTCAACCACTGCGCCACCAGGGAAGCCCTATAAATATATTTTTAAAAAGAACTCGGAAGGTTATCCAGAGACTAAATACATACGACACTAAAGGCATTACTAAAATTTGCTTAAATGATTCTGTGCACCTTAGTAGTGTGCACCATGAAATGATGGAATATATTACTAAAATACAAAAGGAGAGGGCCATAGCTTTGGATCCTTTGCTCCTCACCCGCTCCAGCTGTAAAGTATTTGCCAGCTCATCAATGGGGGTTTTTTTTTGGTAAAATGTGAATATTTCTGAAATAATTTCTATTCCCTTTACTGAACAGAAATCTCTGTTGGCCCACCTCTACTTAATTATAGATTAATCATTATTTTATTGACACGATACAAGGTAAATTATGCTTCATTGTATACAATGTATAATGAAAAGGATGAATTGAAAAAAGTATCAGAACAAACCTTAGCCCTTGTAAATGCTAATTGATGGCTATAGTGAAATTAGTGTTACTATTAGCAAAGGACAATTTAGATTGCCTTCTGAGAAAATCCTTTCTTATTTCCCTATATAGTCTAGTTTGGTTTTGAAAATAGATTGAGGAGACTTTAGGGACATAAAAAGAAGATTTTTAAAAAATTTTAAACCTCTGAAATTTTTATATTTCTCTGTTTGGAAAATTGAGTAAAATTTATTTTATTCCTGGGATTGTATTTAATTGACCAGATAGATTAAAAAGCCCTTCCTGAAAGTGCTGGTCATGCCGTTAGAGAACTGAAAACATCTGAGGCAAAGAAGATGCAATTAGTCAAATTAGGGAACAACAAAAAATAAATGTTCAAGGTAGGATATTAAAGGAAAAAGCGATAAACAATCCTTTACAAAAGAAGAAACTTGACAGGAGAGAAAGTACAGTATTTTTTGTTATTAATAAAAGAACGGGGGCTTCCCTGGTGGCGCAGTGGTTGAGAGTCCGCCTGCCGATGCAGGGGACACGGGTTCGTGCCCCGGTCTGGGAGGATCCCACATGCCGCGGAGCAGCTGGGCCACTGAGCCATGGCCACTGAGCCTGCACGTCCGGAGCCTGTGCTCCGAAACGGGAGAGGCCACAACAGTGAGAGACCCATGTACCGCAAAAAAATAAATAAAAAATAAAAGAACGATAGCTTTTATTGTCTCTTCTTTTAGCTAAAGCTAACTGAACGATGCCGTGATTAACTGTGGTTTCTGAATCAGAGTACACTTTGCTGATGACATTTTTAAGAAGACTTTAGAAACAGAATGCACAATCAATGGTTTCAGTGTTCACCTCCCTAATTACTACTTATAATGCTCAACTTTTTGTCTGTACTTAACCATGTGATATCTTCAGATATTAGTAAGGCATTGAGCACTAAAAAGTGATTCCAAAGTATGGGTTTGCATCAGACCTACGTAGCTGCCACAGCACAGAGGCAAGACAAAAATATGGTACTACAGACCTTCCCTGAGGCTATTCCATTCTAATACACAAGTCAGCACTATTGATTTCATTTTAAAAATGTCTGGGAAGTGTGGTATTTTGTCAAAATTCAGGTAGTATTCTGAGATAGATAGGAAGGAATGGCTTGATTTTACACTATTTATTGACCTGAAAGAAGTCATTTTCCTTCTCTGGATTTAGTTTTGTATTATGTAAATTAGACATGATGAGTATCATCCCATATCTTGTAGAAATGCTAAGGAAAGGCAATTAAAAAAACATGGGAGAGGACAGTAGAGGGCTATTCAGGGCACTGCCAGACAGTGTCCCCCTGTAAAGGAGGATATCTTATGTTTCGACACCTGATTCCACTGTAGTCTGTAACGCAAATGCTTTCATTGTATCTTTAACTCTAACTGAAAGTGGGTAACACATCTGAATCTTCCCTAAATGCAGAAAAAGTGAAAACTTGGCAGTGTTCTTTTTGCCCATCCTGCATTCAGGCTGCTTCTCAAATATAGGTTAAAATTTAAATACAAGGCCTAAGCAGTAACTTCATTTAATGCTCAGAGCTAATACAAAGTGGCAAAGAAATGGGAATTTTCTGCTGATGTGCCCCTGTAGGAAAGGAATTCCCATAGAAGACAAAGGACTTCTCTGTTGAGTCAGGGTTAGGGGCCCCACCCATCCTGTGTGATCTGTACATACCTTGATCATAGCAATAATCACACTGAAATATTCTGTTCATCTCTTTGTAGAGCTCCCACATCAGGAGATCCTTGAGAGTAAGGTATAAAACACTAATAAACAGAGAACCAAAATCAGTTGATCATTACAGCCTGGCTCATGGCTTTTCTAGTGAGGCAAAGGATTTGCCTAGTTGTCTTATGCTCCTTTTCTCCAGTCTCCCCACAAAAATCTCCGTTCTCCCCATAAATTCCGCCATTCCTTTTCATATATCTCTCTACTGCTCCAAAGCCTCAGTAAGGATATAGCTTGTTCCCACAAAAAAGTTGGTGACTATCAGCTTTACCCATGACCATGGGAGGGAAAAAGGTGCATGTCCCCTCTTCTAGCACATCACAACTCTTTAAGTATTATTGCAGTTAAAAATGATGTATTGAGCAATTAATTTCTACATAAGAGTTTTGTTGAGGAGCATCACAGTTTGACTAAGTATATTCTGTAGAATAACATAGCATCATGGAAAGAACAATCCTTGTATTAAAAATATATTTTGACCTTTATGCTCAATCCCCTTAAAATATTTTTAAAGAATTTTTCTTTCATGGCTCTTTTGTAACTGTCCATTACTGAAAGAGCTGAAAAAGAAAAGATGGCAGTCTTGGGAATGTATAAAGAAGGGAATAAGTTTATACAATTGGGAAACATATTGTAGCTTTCCCACCAGAATATATCAAAACTCTCATTTTCCTGTCATTTTTGCCAAGCCAGAACACAACTTCTATGCCTACCTACTGTCAGCAGATTAAGGCTTGTGCTATTATTTACATCATCAAGGAGAATTCACCTGCTGCTGTGGATGAAGCATGATATTCCTGCCCATTTATGCTACTTGCTCACAGGGACATATTTAACCAGGTGACACACTTACGGTGGCCAAAAGGCCAGAGCCCCATCCAGAGGGATCCAGAGCCCCATCCAGAATCACCATTTTATAGTGACTAAAGTAAAATAATCTAGTAACTTGGTGACTACTCATTAATGGAGTTATTAAAGATTCGTGTTCAATAATAGATTATTATCATCACATTTGTCAATGTCATGTCTTCAATTGCTATTAATCACCCCAGGAATTTTTTATTTGTACATATTTTGAATATTATAAAAGTTACACAGAAATGAACTTTTCTAACTAAATTAGATCATTTAATTTTTTTCATGCATTGGATCATTTTATCAGTTTAGTGTGAGTAAACAGTGGTGATGATTTCTACAGTCCCTTAAAGTATTTGATTTTCTGTAGCTACAACCAAAAAGTATAGATTAAGGAGCTATACATATTTTGTTAATGGGTTGATAGATAAATAATCACTCTTAACCTAAAGCAGTAGCAATAAATATTGTGTCATAATTATACAGTTTAATCCCAACAGATTATCTTGTGATCTCCATCCTGGGTAGACACAAATAGATCTTCTGTAATAAATAGAAGTTCAGTTTAATACATCCCATGGCTGCAAGAACAAAGTGATGGCTTCACTGAGCTACCCTTCCTTCCCTTCTCCTTTTATTCCTTTCTTCCTCATAAGGAATATTTCCATTCAGTCATATCACCATAACCAGTGGACCAATTACCTCTTGATTACCTTGTCCCAGCCCCTGTTAGTTTGTGCCTTGCTGCTTGTGATGGATAGAAGACTGGCAAAAATGGCTTGGGTGAACATTGGAACACTCCTCAGCTTTCTGTGGGAAGGCTATACCGTAGGAATAGTGTGATGCATTCCCAATTGTCTCATGGAACTCAAGGCATCTGGCAAAACTTATATGTCATTCTTCTCCCTAGAGTATTATCAACCTCTTGTGAAGTACTCAGCCTCCACCTGAATGCAATTCCCTGATAAGGCTTTCCAAACAACTTTGCTATGCTATGTTTCTTTGTGCATTCCATAACTCTGAGACAGTATCTCCGTGTCCAACCTTGTTCCCTTATTTCTCTCACAAACCTTTTTTTTGTTTTTTTTTTTTTGGTCTCTACCTCCTTGTTTTTGCTTTAATTAAAACCTGAATTCTCTTCATAACATCATTTCAAAGGGTAAGCATTACTCTTAATTTCAGCTTCTATCTCCAGATGAGCAGGTTATCCCTTTGCCCAATGACACATTGTTTATTGAAACTCAGGCACAATTGAAGAAGGAGTGTAGCATAGTAGCTTTTGGAGTCAGACAGAACTTATTAGCAATCCTAGTTCACTAACTTTGCTACCTAAAAGTTTCCAAATCTTATTTAATTATAAATTCCTTCCTTCTCTAAAATGGAAATAAACAATATTGGCTTGGGTTCTTGTGAGTAAATTGATATACACAATTTATATCAAATAAATTGATATACATAAAGTATTCAGCACTTCCCATGACACGTAGTAAAAACTCAGTAAATGTTACCATACTTCTCTAATCATACTACCATATTTTCAGATATTTTTTGTGTGATGAGGCCGATGATTTAGTAGAAAGAATATGGACATTTAAGGCACTTTAAAGATGTTTATGTTCTGCATCCACCACTGTGTAGATGGAAGATCTTGGATAATATATTAATCTTGACATCTCAGTATGATCATGAATACCTACTTATGAATACCTACTTAACTCTATAGTGAGGATAAAATGTCATAATCAAGGTTTCTGACTAAAACACTGGCTGGTGTATAGTAATTGCTTCACAAATGATAGACAAGGCGTGGAAATGGAATATTCTTCCCATCTTTGTTCTTGTCCCTAGACACACCTGAGCACAGCCTTCTCTATTCCATAACAGTCTTAGCACTGGCCCCCTAATTTTCCTTTTCACTCTGTTCCATCATTATTTTAGATAACTTCAAAATTACCTGACATTCATACACATCACATCAGTGATCAGAATTTGGACTATATTATCATTGAGAACAGTTCTAAGATCTTAAAATTTGAAATTGCTCTTTCTGACCACCATGATTTCACATCACACTCCATCACTTTCCTCTCCATCCTCACCAGGACCTTCATACCTTCTATCCCTCCATATTCTTAGAGTCAGTTTGTTTCCCCCCTAACTCCACAATCAGCCATTCTACTTAACTATTTATACTTAACAATTTCTAGTGCTTTATTTTCCTCAATATTCTGTTTCCTTGTGAACCACTCAAACCAACCACCAGTGCTGACCTCATTGCTTCATTCTTTATTTTTTGAGTGAGTTTCCATAGGATTAATCTTAATTGTTCCCTTAAATTTTGAATTGAATTCACCAGTGAACCTATGTGGGACTGAATTTTCTTTGTAGGAAGGTTTTAATTCACAATTCCAATTTTTTTGATATAGGATTATTCAGGTTTTCTATTTCAGTTTTGGTAATTTGTGTCTTTCAAGGATTTTATCCATGTTACCTAAGTTTTTTGTTTGTTTGTTTTGTGTGTGTGTGAAAACATTTAAGTTCTACTCTGGGCAAATTTCAATTACGCGGTACAGTGTTATCAACTATAGCAGGGGTTCCCAACCCCCGGCCATGGACCGGCATCAGTCTGTGGCCTATTAGGAACAGGGCCACACAGCAGGAGGTGAGCAGCCGACGGGCGAGTGAAGCTTCATCTGCCGCTCCCCGTCGCTCCCCATCGCTCCCCATTGCTCTCATTACTGCCTGAACCATCCCCCACATCGCTCACATTACCCCAGTCCATGGAAAAATTGTCTTCCATGAAACTGGTCCCTGGTGCCAAAAAGGTTGGAGGCCGCTGAACTATAGTCACCATGTTTTTCATTAGATCCCCAGACCTATTCATCTTATAGCTGAAAGTTTGTACCCCTTAGCAGCCCTATAACTTGCATTTGTCTAAATTCATTTGGCATGCACTTTGTTGTGCATGAACATTTATTCTGCTCTCAAAATGGTGCCAGAGATTCTGTCCTCATTACTCCCTGAACTTACGGAATGTTATCCATTTACAAAATCTATGTCAATCACCATTTGCTCTGGGAAAACTGACTTATTGATTTGATGTAATGCCTCCTTCCTTGGATTTACCTAACACTTTACTGGACTTCACTTAAGACTTTTACCTGATACCACTTGAACTTTACCCATGTTGGCAAGTTTCAGAGAGAAGGAAATCTGATTTAATCATCTTCATACTGCTCATCACATCAAGTACATGAACAAACTCAAAAAGTGCACTTGAATTCAATTAGCATTGTTATAGAAGAGAAATTGTAAGGTTCTTAAACTTAAGAATTAGATTCTGTCCCTTAGTCTTTAGCATAGCCTCTCATAAATTTCTAATTATTTTAAAATTACTAAACCCAGAAGCAGTTTTCTAGCTAGTCTTTTCTGAAGACACGCTGGTTGAATTGCTTAAGAAGAATGGATGGGAGAAATTAACATTAAATAAACAAATCATACTGATTGCAGTCAGTACATTTCCTCTCACCCTTGTTCCTTCTCCTTTCCTAACACCGGGTACCCCTTCCCCTGTGTTCATAAAGAAGGCCATAGTTTTCTAATACTGATTCAAATATAACCCGTCCTGTCTTAGAGATGGAGCAAGTCTAGGGATTTTGTAATAGGGTATGTGTTAGCACTTTGCCTGGATAATTTGAAGTGTATTAGCATTTTCTTTTTTCCATCGTGGCATGGTATTTGGATAAGGGCAGCACCTCCAGCCTTTTCAGTTTACTAAAACTTTTTTTTTTTTTTTAGATGTTGGGGGTAGGAGTTTATTAATTAATTAATTATTTTTTGCTGTGTTGGGTCTTTGTTTCTGTGCGAGGGCTTTCTCTAGTTGTGGCAAGCGGGGGCCACTCTTCATCGTGGTGCACGGGCCTCTCACTATCGCGGCCTCTCTTGTTGCGGCGCACAGGCTCCAGACGCGCAGGCTCAGTATTTGTGACTCACGGGCCTAGCTGCTCCGCTAGGCATGTGGGATCCTCCCAGGCCAGAGCTCGAACCCGTGTCCCTTCATTAGCAGGCAGATTCTCAACCACTGCGCCACCAGGGAAGCCCCTCAGTTTACTAAAACTTTTTAAACTGCCACATATTGGGCATTATTATTTCACTATCTTTCTAAAAGACAAGATGTTACCCTGCAGCTCCATACCAGGTCAATGATTTAAATCCAATTCTGTGAAAAAAGTTGAAAGTGTCAGACAATGAATCATTAGTACACATTTCCAGAAGAATCCGTATCTTCCTTAGACGTTGCCTGTCTAACTTGGCCTAACTATGTTGGATGTGCAACTCACGACAGGACAACGGAATAAGTGGGTAGGATTGCTTGCTCAGAAATGTTCTCCTTTGTCCCTTGCTCTTTCTCCCTTTTTCCCCCTGCCCAATCTCAGAAGTGGACAAAAATATTGTTTTTTTCTTAGTGCTCCCATATTATGGGAAGAAAGGCAGTCTTGCAACACTTATTATAAAACTCAATTCCTTGAAGCAGGCTGCAGGGGGCTGCTCATGAATAACCAAGAGGAAGGAAAGGGAAATTTGTGAGAAACAAAAAAGAGTAATTTTCCTGGGATTGAAAAATAATTCAAAATGCAAGAAATCAATAAAACAAACATAAATCTGTGAGAAAAAGACCTGCGAGAGAGAATATATATTATAAATGTGCAGTTTTGTTACCCAGAATGCTCACAGTGAAACCAAGAGTAGAAAACTGGAGGTTTTTGAATCTCTTATAAACTAGAACAAGCATCTGTTCCATGAGTTCCAGGACTGAATGCTAATGCTGCATGTACGCGACAGAGATTTTTACACCATGTTTTGTGATCTCTGACCTGTGAGGTTACTTAGGTGTACCACTGCCTCCCTTACCTCACCCTGACCCTGAGTTAAAATGTGTGTTTAGTGTTGGAATGGTCTCCGGTGCATGTAATAACACTGTACTATTACTTAATAAAATATTTTATATCACTCCCAAGAATCATCAATTCAACTCACTATTCACCTGCTCCCTCCATGCCATCCCCCCAAAATAAAAGCCATATGCTTCAAATCCATATGAAATTGGGAGTAATAAAACATGATCTTTTATTGTGTTATTTATAATCCAGAATGTTGTTAAGGGAAAAGAAAAAAAAAGCTCCTGTATGTCATCATCTCTGTCATTTGTTTGAGAGGATGGAAGCTAATGATGCATGTAATACGGTTGTGGACAGTGCTTTACCTTTGGTTTTTTTCACCTGTTTTCCGAGAGAGCAATCAGTTGCTTGGCCTAAGGAAAGCAGCATGGTTGTGATTCCAGAGGCTTCTCAATTGCCACACAGTCATCTGGGAGAAGGAAATAAATAGCCCTCTTTAGGACTTAAAGTGGAGGTAGTCTTCCCTGTAGGTCTGCTGTTCCCCGCCATCTCAGCTGAGAGTTGCTGCAGACAAAGGTGTTGCAGGTCCCCCTTTTTCAGTGTGAGAACTGGAATACCTGACTATCATTGGCCTAGGGAATTGGCACAGTTTTAGCAACTGTGAGGACCGCTCTCCACGTCTCTTTTATGTTTTAGATAAAATGCCAAGCTGTAAATGGGAATGATGCCCTGGGGGAAGGTCTGGTCTTCAGCAGGTTCTCTGAAGTGAACATTTCTGGGTATCTCACATACATGCCCTGATTATTTTATTAAGGCTCTTCTGTTGACTTGTGCTTGTCTCAGCATATTTTAGACTTGGCTTTAGTGACCTGACTCACTCTTATTGACCCATACCCAGTCTGTGGCTTCATTCTACCACTGGCCCTTGTACCTAGAGGGTGTGAATGATACCCAGGCATCCTTTGGTACCGTTCTAAAAGAATACTGGCTGATAGGAGCAAATAAATAAATATAGCATGGTTAATATTTATGTTGAGTAGGAAGCATCCTACAGACCAGGTCTTTAGCTGTGTCCTCTTCTCCATTAGTTCAACTGTTGATCATGCCACCGTTTCTGTTTTTAATTTTCATGTTCACTTAAAATGCCAATATTTGGGGGGAAGTGAGAGTGAAATAAAACCATTATCAGGCAATAAAGTATTAATGTTAAAGCAGGCATTATTTGATGCCCAAGAACAATATTCAGATATAAGCCACTGAAAGTGGCATCACTAAGATTTGTTTGAGGAATTTGGGGAGTGGGGAGGGGGAACGGGAAGCAGATCTTCCATTATACTCCAGTGTTTTGTGTGTTCGCTTTACTAGCTAGCTTTACTAGCTAGACTGTCCCTTCTCCCTTTCAACAGCTGGCTATTACCAACTCCATGCCCACCATTTGTAAATGTTACTACGTTAAGAGCCCTAGTGAAATAATTAATTTCTCTGTAGTGAGCATTGCTTTTATTCTGAGGTCAGATTTATTTGGACATGCTTCTGGTATCTCAATAAAGTGTATCCATGAACTTTCATCCATGAACTCCAGTGACTATAGATATTTCCATGCAACATTTTATTTTACTATTTTTTGCTTCCACATTGTTTGGTATTGCCTTCTTGTTTTCACATTTAGTCTATTTTCTGTCCCTCATTTCGTCTTTTGTTGAATTTTTATCAACTCTATTCTGTGGGTGTTATCAGTTCCTCTAGCAATATATCCCAGGTTTACTAATAAACAGTCTCTAGTTTTGGCTATGGCTAGAAAGGCTATTGGACATGAAATAAAAAGCACAGTGGAAATTGTGCTGTCTCTTTCCTTGGGAAGGTTTCAGCATTCAGGTCAGATGTAAGCTGGTTTACACAGTGTCATAGGCACAGGAATGGAATAGCATTCTTGTGAGAGCTGAGCCTGCCATTGTTTTCATAATAATCTTCTATTTGGGGGTTCAGTGTATATTTTATTGATACTTTTATATACAACCATTTTCATGATTATACTTCTCAAGCAGTAATTAAATTCAACAAATATTTATTTGTTTCTTACTTCATGTCAGGCACTATGTAAGTACTGTAGTTTCATAGGAACAACATAGGTCTGCTGTTTGTCTCCTTGCTATTTGTAGTCTAGAAAGGATTCATAATAACAACACTTATGTGGCATTTCATAGTTAAACAAACACTTTCACTTTTATCATCTCATTTGATCTTCATGAACTCTGGGAGTAATAAGGGTGGATGTTAACATTCCCATTTCACAGAGGAGGGAAATGGCTTAAAAAGATAAAGTGAGTTTCTCAAGGTCACAGCTAGTAAGGGGCAGGTTTAGGGCAGTGAGCAGAAGAAACTTTATTTGAAATTCTCCTATAAACATAGAAGTCCTTAAACTCCAATAACATGTGACTAAAGATATTTGCTTCATCACAGCTCCAGATTAGTATCTTTCTGATTATAATGCTCTCCATCATCCATCTTCCAAAAAATAAAAAAAAAAAAAGGATACGGAGAATAGAATTGCTATAAAGGCAAGCTATTTGACACTCTCCATAAAATATTATTGTTGTTTCTCAGTCTTATCCCAGGGGGATAGTTAAATCTAAGAAACACTAATTTATATGTCAGACCAATAGTATAGTCCAACAGAAGATCAATTTAAATGGACATTTATTCCTTGATTTTTATTTTTAAAGAGATACTAGTAGAATAAAAGCCATTTCATAGAAGAAGCTAATCTTTTTTCTTTGTTCCTTCTGGTTCCTGCTACAGTGCTGCCTGGCTCTCTCATCCTTAGTACAAAGGTAGAGGAAAGACAGAGTACCTCTTTATCATTAGTAGCCAGTATTTTTCTTCTTCTTTATAAAACTCGACACATGATTATTTTAACTAAGAAATTTATTTACATGCAATTCATAACCTGATATACTCTGGCCTTAGAGTATATCAGCAAATATATGAAACATTTCCATAGCACTTTATGGGAGAATGAAGCACTAAGAGCTTTCCAAATATCTTCCTAACCTCTATGCAGCAGTGCACACCCTTAACCACTTCCTGTATCTTGAAGTTCTCTCTTCCCTTAAATTCTATAACCCTGAATTGTCTAATTCTCTTCCTATCTCCAGTTCTCTAACTGCTTTATTTTTTTCTCATGCTTTTCTTATACTTGCAACTGCAGTAATACCTTGAAGTTCTATCCTTATTATCCCTTTTCTGATAGAGCTCATCGTTTGATAGTGTATCTATTTTCATGATTTTATCAGTCATCTAATATGAATGACTTTCTAAGTCATATATTTAGTTTTGAATTCTCTCTTAAAGCCAGTTCACCAAAATATCCTCTGGATAATATCATCTTACATACTATAACTAATATTTTAGTATTTTAGTATTTTAAAAACCAAATATCTCATTTCAACCTCAAATTTATTTCACTCAGCATGATGGTCTCCCTTTATTTCTGCTGGCAATACCCTTAATCTCCTAGTGTTGAAACTCAAGTTTAAACCTGTATTCATCATCCTCCCCTTTTATTAACCTATTTAACGAGTTTCTAAAACCTGTTAATTTCCTTTTTTAAAATTACAATTACTTTTGTTTTTATTTATACTGCTACCATCAGGTACTCTATTTTCACTGCTGTCAAATTTATTTTTTAAACATGGATATCATCAGTCTGTGACCACCATCAAAAACTGTCAATATCTCCCAATGTCAAAGGCCTGTCAGTCAAGTCTGCAAACCTGCAATGGCACTTTCTGACACTTACTCACTTCAATGTATATCTCAGCTCAAGTGTTATATTCTGTCTTAGGTAGATATTTTGTCTGAACTTGTTTTTATGGCTTTGTCCATGCTGTTTCCGCAATGGATGATTTCTCCTCTCCTTCTTACCACATACTAAGAACTCCATGGATCATTTACAGTTTGTTCTATTTCCCATATTCTGTGTAAGTCATCACTGACCATCCAGAATGGAAATATGTCTTGGCTCTGTTATGCTATAATAGATCATTTGGCCTTTGCATATAATGCCTTAAAAATTTAATTGTCCTTGGGCTTCCCTGTTGGCGCAGTGGTTGAGAGTCTGCCTGCCGATGCAGGGGACATGGGTTTGTGCCCCGGTCTGGGAAGATCCCACATGCTGCGGAGTGGCTAGGCCCGTGAGCCATGGCCCCTGAGCCTGTGCGTCCGGAGCCGGGAGAGGCCACAACAGTGAGAGTCCTGTGTACCACCAAAAAAAAAAAATTAATTGTCCTTTATACACATGTATTTCCTATCTTCCCAACTAATTTCTAAAGTGCTTATTCCAGCGATTATGTCTTATCTCTTCTTGCAGCTGCCACAATAACTATACCAAGCCACTTTAGGCACTTAATAAACAGTTGATTGGTTGCATATAAAGAAGATAAATTCTTAATGAAAATTATTTATATTGAAAAACTATATATGCATGCTTTTAAAGATCATTAACAAGAACATGCTTGGTGGGAGATTGGTTCAAGATGGAGGAGTAGAAGGATGTGCGCTCACTCCCTTTTGCGAGAGCACCGGAGTCACAACTAACTGCTGAACAATTATCGACAGGAAGATACTCGAACTCACCAAAAAAATACCCCACATCCAAAGACAAAGAAGAAGCCACAATGAGACTGTAGGAGGGGTTCAATCACAATAAAATCAAATCCCATAACTGTTGGGTGGGTGACTCACAAAGTAGAGAACAATTATACTGCAGAAGTCCACCCACTGGAGTGAAGGTTCTGAGGCCCAAGTCCACCCACTGGAGTGAAGATTCTGAGGCCCACCTCAGGCTTCCCAACCAGGGGGTCTGGCAACAGGAGGAGGAATTCCCAGAGACTCAGACTTTGAAGACTAGTGGGATTTGATTGCAGGACTTTGACAGGAATGGGGGAAACAGAGACTCCACTCTTGGAGGGCACACACAAAGTAGTGTGCACATCAGGACCCAAGGGGAAGGAGCAGTGTCCCCATAGGAGACTGAACCAGACCAACTTTCTAGTATTGGAGGGTCTCCTGCAGAGGGAGGGGGTGGTTGTGGCTCACTGTGGGTACAAGGAGAGTGGCAGTAGAAGTTCTGGGAATTACTCCTTAGCACGACCCTCCGGAGTCTGCCATAAGCCCCACCAAAGAGCCTGTAGCTTCCAGTGCTGGGTCACTTCAGACCAAACAACCAACAGGGAGGGAACTCAGCACCACGCATCAGCAGACAAGAAGATTAAAGTTTCACTGAACTCTGCCCACCAGAGTAATACCCAGCTCTACCCACCACCAGTCCCTCCCATCAAGAAGTTTGCACAAGCCTCTTAGATAGCTTCATCCATCAGATGGCAGACAGCAGAAGAAAGAAGAACTACAATCCTCCAGCCTGTGGAACGAAAACCACATTCACAGAAAGATAGACGAAATGAAAAGGCAGAGAACTATGTATCAGATGAAGCAACAAGATGAAACCCCAGAAAAACAACTAAATTAAGTGGAGATAGGCAACCTTCCAGAAAAAGAATTCAGAATAATGATAGTGAAGATGATCCAGCACCTCAGAAAAAGAATGGAGGCAAAGATCGAGAAGATGCAATAAATGTTTAACAAAGACCTAGAAGAATTAAAGAACAAACAGAGATGAACAATACAATAACTGAAATGAAAAATAAACTAGAAGGAATCAATAGCAGAATAACTGAGGCAGAAGAACGGAGAAGTAAACTGGAAGATAGAATGGTGGAAATCACTACTATGGAACAGAATAAAGAGAAACAATGAAAAGAAATGAAGACAGCCTAAGAGACCTCTGAGACATTAAACACAACAACATTCACTGTATAGGGGTGCCAGAAGGAGAAGAGAGAGAAGGGACTTGAGAAAATATTTGAAGAGATTATAGTCAAAAACTTCCCTAACATGGAAAAGGAAATAGTCACCCAAGTCCAGGAAGCACAGAGAGTCCCAGGCAGGAAAAACCAAAGGAGAAACACGCTGAGACACATAGTAATCAAATTGACAAAAATTAAAGACAAAGAAAAATTATTAAAAGCAACAAGGGAAAAATGACAAATAACATACAGGGGAACTCTTATAAGGTTAACAGCTGATTTCTCAGCAGAAACTATACAAGCTAGAAGGGAGTGGCACAAATATTTAAAGTGATGAAAGGGAAGAACCTACAACCAAGTTTAAGATTACACTACCCTGCAAGAATCTCATTCAGATTTGAGGGAGAAATCAAAAGCTTTACAGACAACCAAAAGCTAAGAGAATTCACACCACCAAAACAGCTCTACAACAAATGCTAAAGGAACTTTTCTAGGCAGGAAACACAAGAGAAGAAAAAGAGCCACCAAAAAAACGCAACACAATTAAGAAACACCAAGGGGAGAAAATGGCAGGGGGTGGTGGTGGTCATGGCGGGATGAATTGGGAGATTGTGATTGACATATATACACTAATATGTATAAAATAGATAACTAATAAGAACCTGCTGTGTAAAAAATAAATAAAATAAAATTCAAAAGAAAAACAAATGCTAAAGAAACTTCTCTAAGTGGGAAACACAAGAGAAGAAAAGGACCTAGAAAAACAAACCCAAAACAATTAAGAATATGGTAACAGGAACATACATATTGATAATTACTTTCAATGAGAATGGATTAAATGCTTCAACCAAAAGAGACAAGCATGCTGAATGGATACAAAAACGAGCCATATATATGCTGTCTGTAAGAGACCCACTTCAGACCTATGGAAACATACAGTCTGAAAGTGAGGGCATGGAAAAAGATATTCCATGCAAATGGAACTCAAAAGAAAGCTGGAGTAGCAATACTCATATCAGGTAAAATAGACTTTAAAATAAAGAATGTTACAAGAGATAAGGAGGGACACTACATAATGTTCAAGTGATTAATCCAAGAAGAAGATATAGCAATTATAAATATATATGCACCCAACATAGGAGCACCTCAATACATAAGGCAAATGTTAACAGCTATAAAAGAGGAAATTGATAGTAACACAATAATAGTGGGGGACTTTAACACCTCACTTACACCAATGGACAGATCATCCAGACAGAAAATTAATAAGGAAACACAAGCTTTAAGTGACACAATAGACCAGATAGATTGAATTGATATTTTTAGGACATTCCATCCAAAAAGGGCAGATTACACTTTCTTCTCAAGTGCGCATGGAACATTCCCAGGATAGATCACATCTTGGGTCACAAATCAAGCCTCAGTAAATTTAAGAAAATTGAAATCATATCAAGCATCTTTTCCAGTCAGAAAGCTATGAGATTAGAAATAAATTACGGGGAAAAAAATGTAAAAAACAAAAACACATGGAGGCTAAACAATATGTTAGTAAATAAGCAAGAGATCACTGAAGAACTCAAAAAATACCTGGAGAAAAATGGCAATGAAAACACAATGATCCAAAACCTATGGGCTGCAGCAAAAGCAGTTCTAAGAGGGAAGTTTATAGCTATACAAGCCTACCTCAAGAAACAAGAAAAATCTCAAATAAACAGTCTAACTTTACACCTAAAGGAACTAGAGAAAGAAACAAAAAAACCCAAGGTTAGTAGAAGGAAAGAAATCGTAAATATCAGAGTGTAAATAAATAGAAACAAAGAAAAAATAGCAAAGAAAAATAAAACTAAAAGCTGGTCCTTTAAGAAGATAAAGATAATTGATAAACCTTTAGCCAGACTCATCAAGAAAAAGAGGGAGAGGACTCAAATCAATAAAATTAGAAATGAAAAGGAGAAGTTACAACGGACACCGCAGAAATACAAAGCATCCTAAGAGACTACTACAAGCAACTCTATGCCGATAAAATGGACAACCTGGATGAAATGGACAAATTCTTAGAAAGGTATAAACTTCCAAGATGGAACCAGTAAAAAATAGAACATATGAACAGACCAATCACAAGTAAACAAATTGAAACTGTGATTAAAAATCTTCCATCAAACAAAAGTCCAGGACCAGATGGCATCACAGGTGAATTCTGTCAAACATTTAAAGAAGAGCTAACACCCATCCTTCTCAAACTCTTCCAAAAAATTGCAGAGGAAGGAACACTCCCAAACTCATTCTACGAGGCCACCATCACCCTGAAAACAAAACCAGAAAGAGGTACTACAAAAAAAGAAAATTACAGACAAATATCACTCACGAACACAGATGCAAATATCCTCAACAGAATACTAGCAAACAGACCCAACAACACGTTAAAAGGATCATACACCATGATCATGTGGGATTTATCCCAGGGATGCAAGGATTCTTCAATATACACAAATCAAATCAATGTGATACACCATATAAACCAACTGAAGAATAAAAATTATATGATAATCTCAATAGATGCAGAAGAAGCATTTGACAAAATTCGACACCAATTTTGATAAAAACTCTCCAGAAAGTGGGCATAGAGGGAACCTACCTCAACATGATAAATGCCACATACAACAAACCCACCACAAATCTCAATGCTGAAAAACTGAAAGCATTTCCTCTAAGATCAGGAAGGAGACAAGGGTGCCCACTCTCACGACTATCATTCAACACAGTTTTGGAACTCCTAGCCATGGCAATCAGAGAAGAAAAAGAAATAAAAAGAATACAAATTGGAAAAGAAGAAGTAAAACTGTCACTGTTTACAGATGACATGATACTATTCATAGATAAGCCTAAGGATGCAACCAGAAAACTACTAGAGCTAATCAATGAATTTGGTAATGTTTCCGGATACAAAATTAATGCACAGAAATCTCTTGCATTCTTATATGCTAAAATGAACAATCAGAAAGAGAAATTAAGGAAACAATCCCAATCACCATTACAACAAAATGAATAAAATACCTAGGAATAAACTGACCTAAGGAGGTAAAAGATCTGTAGTCAGAGAAATATAAGACATGGATGAAAGAAATCAAAGATGATACAAACAGATGGAGAGATGTACCATGTTTTTGCATTAGAAGAATCACTATTGTGAAAATGACTATACTACCCCAAGCAATCTACAGATTCAATGCAATCCCTATCAAATTACCAATGGCATTTTTTACAGAAGTAGGACAAAAAATCTTAAAATTTGTATGGAGACACAAAAGACCCCGAATAGCCAAAGCAATCTTAAGTAAGAAGAATGGAACTAGAGGAATCAGGCTCCCTGACTTCAAAGCTATAGTAATCAAGACAATATGGTACTGGCACAAAAACAGAAATATAGATCAGTGGAACAGCATAGAAAGTCCACTGATAAATCTATACACCTATGGTTAACTAATCTATGACAAAGGAAGCAAGGATATACAATAGAGAAAAGACAGCCTCTTCAATAAGTGGTGCTGGGAAAAATGGACAGCTACATGTAAATGAATGAAATTAGAACACTTCCTAACGCCATACACAAAAATAAACTCAAAATGGATTAAAGACCTAAACGTAAGACTGGTCACTATAAAACTCTTAGAGGAAAACATAAGAAGAACACTCTTTGACATAAATCACAGCAACATTTTTTTTGACCCACCTCCTAGAGTAATGGAAGTGAAAGCAAAAATAAACAAATGAGACCTAATGAAACTTAAAAGCTTTTGCACAGCAAAGGAAACTATAAACAAGACTAAAAGACAGCCCTCAGAATGGGAGAAAATATTTGCAAATGAATCAACAGACAAAGGATTAATCTCCAAAATATATAAACAGCTCATGCAGCAATATTAAAAAGCAGCCCAATCAAAATATTGGCAGAAGACCTAAATAGACATCTCTCCAAGAAGGACATACAGATGGCCAAGAAGCATATGAAAAGCTGTTCAACATCACTAATTATTAGAGAAATGCAAATCGAATCTACAATGAGGTATCACCTCACACCAGTTAGAATGGGCATCACCAGAAAATCTACAAACAACAAATACTGGAGAGGGTGTGGAGAAAAGGGAACCGTCCTACACTGTTGGTGGGAATGTAAAATGATACAGCCACTATGGAGAACAGTATGGAGGTTCCTTAAAAAACTAAAAATAGAACTACCATATGTCCCAGCAACCCCACTACTGGGCATATACAGAGAAAACCGTAATTCAAAAAGACACATGCACCCCAGTGTTCATTGCAGCACTGTTTACAATAGCCATGTCATGGAAGCAACCTAAATGCCCATCGACAGACGTTGAATATTGAAGGTATGGGACATATATACAATGGAATATTACTCAGCCATAAAAAGGAACGAAACTGGGTAATTTGCAGAGACACGGATGGACATAGAGACTGTCATACAGAATGAAGTAGGTCAGAAAGAGAAAAACAAATATCGTATATTAATGCATATATGTGGAATCTAGAAAAAAGTTACAGATGAACCAGTTTGCAAGGCAGAAATTGAGACACAGATGTAGAGAACAAATGTATGGACACCAAGGTGGGAAAGCAGGGTGGGAGGTGGTGGTGGTGGGATGATTTGGGAGATACTGGGATTGACATGTACACACTAATATGTATAAAATGGATGACTAATAGAAACCTGCTGTATAAAAATAAATAAATAAAAAAAATTAAAAAAAAGAATTTGGTTGGTGATAATTCTTCATCAATTGTTCATAACTGCTTTAGGCACTCACAAAACTAAAAACAAATAAAAATTCATTAATCAGTTTCAATTCCTTTGGCAGTTGACCAAAGTCCAAAACAGATGATGGGGCTTCCCTGGTGGCGCAGTGGTTGAGAGTCCGCCTGTCGATGCAGGGGACACGGGTTCGTGCACCGGTCCGGGAAGATCCCACATGCTGCGGAGCGGCTGGGCCCGTGAGCCATGGCTGCTGAGCCTGCGCATCTGGAGCCTGTGCTCCGCAACGGGAGAGGCCACAACAGTGAGAGGCCCACGTACCACAAAAAAATATTAAAATTCAAAAAAAAGAGAAGATACAAAACAGATGATGGACAAACATAAACAAATATCGTTCCACTGTCTGGTTCTTTAATCCCAGGCATAACCTTCTCTAGGCTGTATCCATCCCTTTCTTTCTTCTAAATGGGACAATTATCAAAGCTTTTCCTACTTGATTGTGCCCAGAGAAGGTAAACTTGCTTACTGAGGCACAAAAAATGACAAGTTGAAAAACCCATTTAATATGCGAGTTGAGCAGCAGTGGCCCAGTGGTGGTGGTGGGGCAGTTACATTATGTATTTACTGGATCCAATATCTTTTAGTCAGGTTGCTTTAATAGGCAGGTTCTACATTGCGTGTTAACAACTGTTTTTCCCCAATAGCGTGTAAACCCTGGAGACTGAGAGATGTGCTTTATTCATTTCTGAATCCTCAGTGCCTATCAGTTTTGTGCACATAATTTGTTTGCAAAATTTATTAATTCCTTCCTTTTCTTAGTGCACAATAGTGTTTTGCCCTCTTTTTATCCAACAATATGTGGATCACTTGTATGTCAAGTCATCAGCTGCCATTGGGTAAAATTTTGCTTAAACAAACAGATAAACATACACAAGAAAGAGGGGAGAGACTCTCCCCACTCCCCCCCACACACATACTTTCCTCCCTTTGCCTCTCCGCCCACACATTAATTTATTAGACAGAAAATAGGAAAAGACTAAAGAAAATAGTCCTCCATGGTGCTGGGATTGTGACTCTGCTAATGATCTAGGTCATGCAATTCCACACTTCATCAAATATGAAGGAGAAAAGCAGTATTTCAGGCCCATACCTATAGGTCAGTGGTTCTCCACCATGGGTAATTTTGCCACAAAGGGAACATTTGGAAGTGTCTTGAGACATTTTATTATTATTATTATGCTTTTGCGGTATGTGGGCCTCTCATTGTTGTGGCCTCTCCCGTTGCAGAGCACAGGCTCTGGACGCGCAGGCTTAGCAGCCGTGGCTCACTGGCCCAGCCGCTCCGCGGCATGTGGGATCTTCCTGGACTGGGGCACGAACCCGTGTCCCCTGCATCGGCAGGCGGACTCTCAACCACTGCGCCACCAGGGAAGCCCTTGAGACATTTTTGATTGTTCGAACAGTGTGTGTGTGTGTGTGTAGACACACTCCTGGAATCCAGTGGGTGGACACTATGGATGCTGCTAAACATCCTATAAAACACAGGACAATCCACACAACAAGCAATTTTCCAGCCCCCAAAGTAAATAGGACCAACCTGATAAACCCTACTTTAGATTCTAATTCAGTAAGTAAATTGGAAGCTTGAATTTTGCATTTTTAACATATACTCTATACGATCTGATATAGATGATTCACAGGCTCTCAAAATGCAAATTTGTCCTTTGAATAATTATTTTATTTCTCTGTGATTCAATCACGTGAGAAAATTATTAGGTATACAGAACATTCAATTAAAACATTCAGTATTTTATACCAGTGCATATGATCTTCATTGATATGGAGTACTTAAAATGAGCTTCACGGACAGCCAGCGTGACTTCTTATTACTAGCGGGAAGCCAGCCAGGGTTAACACCCACACTGTCTAGTCAAGCCTGACAGCCTTGTCGGCTCCATTGTCAAGACGTGCGCCTACACAATTACAGCATGTAGTCTGATCTGGTGTCCCACAAAAGAAAACTATTGTAGCAGATGACTGCTTCCAGGATCCCTGCTGTCAGAGAAAATAAGCCAGTCATAACTTCTCCATCATCCTGCTACAGAGCATTTTCAGTGGTGCCTATTGCTGCTTCACTCAGGGACTACATGTTGTTTTTCTCTGGTAAATGGTCCAGCTAACTTTTGACCTTATCTCGGGTCATGTCATATTGATTCCTGTATTAAGTTACTGTTGCAAGGTAAGCCTTTTTCTCGGCATTATAAAACTTAATACTACTTGTGATATGCTAACAGCTTCCAAGTCACTGTTTGGAGGGGAATACCATTTCTTTTTGTGCAGTACAGAGCGTCAGCCACCCAAGAAGATAGCTTCAGCAGGGCATTCAGCAGGCTCTTCTTAATCACTTTCTCCCCCAGTGTCACAGTCTCAACCATACCCTGTCCACCTGTTCTGCCTACCACTTACAACCACAGGTGCCTTCATGGACCCAAGCAAGGAATCTTTATCTTTCCTCCATCTTTCGTTCTGACGTCCAATTTCCTGATAAAGTTGTTTCCACCTCCGTTGCATTGCCCATGTTCCTTCTCTGTTCACCATCTCTGCTTCAGTTTAACCCTTGAAAATCTTTGCTTCTAAAATTATAACTGCCTTCCATTTTGTTTCTCTCCCGCTTTTGTCTCTTGACTCCCTTTTAATCTACCTTCTATGGTACTGCCGGTTTTCCTTGTGAAACAACTCTTATATGTCATCTTGCACATACAGTCTGCAAAATGATTGCCTATTACCTATGGAGAAAAATCCAAATTCCTCAGATAGGCAACCAAGACCGCTTATAATTTGGGCCCTACCTTCCCCAGCTGTGCCATAGATCGCCTCTCTGGTATTCTAACAAAATTGCATGACTTAGGTGAATAAGGCATATTCTTTCTTATCTCTGCTTTTTCTTGCATTGTTCATTTTACATGGAATGCACTCTGTTTCTTCCTTTCCAGTAGACAAACTCCTATTAATATTGAGAGATGTCTCAAATTATAACAAGTCTTTCTTGACCTCTCTGGACTAAGTATAACAGGTCAGTTTCCCCAGAAAGCAGACTGTAAGACAGAGATTTACCTGCAGAAAGTTTATTGGTTAAATGTTCTTAGAATCATTATCTGTGTGATCTGTGTGAGTAGGAGAGTGGGAAGGAAGCAGGGATATCCAGAGAGAGAAGTTGAACCGTCATGCAGTCACAAAAAAGGCCTCAGAAAATTTTATGGGGAGGTCATAGCTAGCATGACTCTTCAGAGTTGTCCTGAATTCAGGCAAGGGGACTTGGCCTTTATATCTCAATGTTGGAAAGTCACTGTATGCAGATTGCCCCAGAAAGAGGTGTGACATGAGGTAAAGCCCAGGGTCATTCCTAGAGAGGGACTCTGCTAAGAGCTGTGGATAACTCGTACATCATCAGCTGGGGGAATGAGGACTGACACCTTTAAAGAGCTGCTGAGGAGATGTGGATGCAGGACTACATGGCATCCACTACACCAGAGCATCCATGCCTTCTGCTGCTACCTTTATTCTAGAAACTGGCATTTTGTACATTATTTGTTTACATCTTTTGTTCACTAAACCAGGTGGGATAACACCCCAATGTAGCAAAAATAGTTTGTACTAGCCCTTCATTTATTCAAGATAAAAATGTAGCTAAAGATAAATAACATTGATCTGCATACTCGGTTCTTAATTTTAAATGGGATTGGCATCTATTTTTAATAATTGAAATTCCACAGACTTTTAACAGGCAATATTTATTCTTCTCATTAGTAAAGGACTTAGTTTTTCTGTAACATCAAAAGCATATTGTGCTATTGATACTGTGTACTTACGAGAACGAGAAACCTTGCCATACAAATATCTGGACAAAATGAATGGAAAATAATATTACATGAAAATTATCCAAAAAACTTACCAATGCTCATTTGCAAAGAGAACAAGCTTAATATTCCTTTAGTGCCTGGCAACATACTTAGATTCCCTCTTACTTATAGAAGAAAACATTATTACAAGATCAAAGATACATATTGAAATAAGAAAGCTGTGGCCTTTGAAGGTAGCTCATTTAGTTCTGATCATTAGATGCTAAAATATAATTGGTTCATCATTATGAATGAAACTATTCAGAAAATGTAATAGAGAGAGCTTTCATAACAATATATTTAGCATAGCATGTAATTACTCATTTACTGTTTATACTGTTCATCATGAGTCAGGTGATGTGAACATTAAAATTTCATCTTGAAAAAAAAATTTTCATCTTGAACGTTGCCTGGCATTTCTTTGTTTAACTTGAATCTTGAAAGTTAAATTCTAGATGTTTTATTCCTAATTATTACTTATTTTATTCCTTTGAATGCAAGAATATAATGAGAAAAATAAATTTTTTTTCTCACTTGTTAAAGATATGTTGAATCTTCATAGGTACCAGACACCATTCTTTATATAAATTACTCAGATTTAGCCAAAATGATGATGTAGCTGTGAGTTACCATGTCTGAGCCTGAAGCCCAGAAATAATTTTACAAACCAGTTAACAACTGAGGCCACCAGAAGCTGGAAGAGACAAGGAAGTATTCTCATCTAGAGCCTTCAGTGGTAACTTGACCCTGATTACACCTTGACACCTTGATTTTGAACTTCTGAACTTCAGAACTGTGAGAAAATAAGTTGCTGTTGTTTTAAACCTTAGGAAACAAATACATATTTTGGTGCCCTCTTGAACTGTCATTTGAAAAAAGAAAAAACATCAGTTTTTATTTATAAAACCTCTCCATTTATGATATTGTAGGTATTTAAGGCTTAGAGACTAACCAGCCCAATGTTGACAGCATTCGGGGCTGCTAAATCTCAGAGAGCTAGCTCCCTCTAGCACCCAGAAGAACTGGAGCAGGTTGGCACAGGCTGATGCATGGATGAAACAGAGTTAGTTCAGGCTGTGTGTAAATCTCCCACCCCACCTACCCACAAGCTGTGACTCCACATCTTTCTCACTCAACAAGGTTTCCACTCTTCAGCTAAGAATGCTTAGCTTATTGGATTATTTTAGAGAGGAGGGCATTGAACCTCTAAGCTAAGACTTATCCACAATGACACAGTGAACTCATTTTTGACCCAGATCTCTCGTTCTTACTATCCTTTGCTTTCTGTTGGATAGGAGGACACCTGGACCTGAGACTGAAGCATAAATATTGGTAACTCAGTGAAGTGTAATCATTTGTATTAGGAAGACAATATTTGTAAAATATATTTGCATTTGTCTTAAATCACTTATTTCCAAGCCATGTGATGCTAATTGTATAGGACTTTGTTCAGATTAACCGAACATTTATAGATCACCTTTTATGCATGCCACATTTTCATTTCTATTATCATGCTTATCAGCATTGTAACTTCAGATGTGTCATTTATCCAAGGTAAGTAACACTTGTTTTCTAGTTCCTAGTCTGTTTTTCACTACTACTATTGCAAAAGGTAGTACAAACGGTGACCATATATTTTTAAGAGAGAAACAAAGCACTATTTAGAAACACACTGGACAACAGGCGTCAACCAGGACTGTTCTGGTGCAACAGGACATAAAGTATAAATAAGAACGGTCTGGGATATTACCACCATATTTCTTTTAAGTTGAATTTTGAACATGATGATTGAAGGTGCTAACTCCCCAGTATGTAATGTAGTTATGTTTTAAGAAAAAGGTATCTCTCTAAGAAGTGCATTGTAGCAGTCAAACGCAAAACTGGGATACAATGTAGTCTAAGATATAGCCTGGTGCAAAGGTTTGTAAGAATACCTAGAGTGCTCCCTGAGAAATCAGACTTAGTGGGAGTCACCCATAATTCTTGTTTAGGTTCACTCAAGCACAGCTGGGCTCACTGTCCTCCATGCTTCTTAAATCCTTTATTCACACCTCTTTTAGAGCATTTAATTTATTATGTTGTAACTTTTCATGGATGTGCCCCTCTCCCCCAGTAGAATGTGTGTCTTGTCAGTTTGTGCTATCCTTGGTTCAGAGTGACAGTAGCTCACCATGGGCAAACTGGTTGGGGGGATATCACTGTGAACAGCAGATGGGCATACAAGAAAGCAGGCTTCTGTTTCTTAATCCTAAAACAAACACCCATCAGAGCCAAGAGCAGAGAAAGAAATGGGCCACATTAGTAGTTTGAATTGTTTATACATAATTTGACATAGTTGATTTTAATAATAATTGTTATCAATAAACATGAAAACAACAAATGCATATATAGTGTTTAATATGTGCAAGGACTCTTTTAAGATACCTTCACACCAGTTGTACACTGAGGACCAAAATGATCTTAACATGATTTTACTATTCCAGAGTCTTCATTAGCATAACTGTCTTATTCCAGAAGACTCTTGCCCAGGATGGTGAAAGTTGGAAATAACTGCATTGCTTGTTACAGGAATTCCCAAGACCCATTACCTCTTCAACAGAAAGCACCAACAGTGTATCATATAAGAATTCTTGACTCTCTGTCCTCAAAATGCTCTCCCTGTTGTTTTTATCAATCCCAAACTGTTATGATTCTTAGCCAATCCTCATCAGGACCCATATTTTGTGAAAAATCTGCTTTTAACCAGACTTCAAAATTTCAATAAATGCAGCTTTGTTCTCTTCCGCTACAACATTGCTGTCAGACACTGTAGAGGTTTTATTCTCCTGGATAAGCCATAAACTCAGTTTTGTCATATCAAGAGCTTATAAATTGCTTTGCTCTTCTGGGAAGCTCTCAGCAAGCACTTTACATATAACTAACTTAATTCTCACAGAAACTCTATGGTGTTTAGCGTACTATTAGTGTATTATTATTATTCCCATTTTGCAGAGGAGAAACTAAGCCCAAGGTTATTCTGTGAGTAGATGATAGAGCTGAGATCTGAATCTAGGCTGTCTGACCCTATAGCCAGTGTGTCTGCATTATATTCCTGGGAGTCATTTAAAAGCCACTTTAATTGGCCTCATTTGGAAGAAATCTCAAAGCATTAAAATAAAGGAAAACACTTAAATTTAAAAAAGGGCATAACTAGAAATGCAACATTTTAAATATTATATCATTTACATAAATTCATTTATTATTCTCCATTTAAAGGAGAATTATGACGTTTTCAATGGTCATGAAAAGTGTCTTAATACTAGACTCCTATCCCAGTGATTGTTCTAACTGATTTTAATTAAAAGGTTATTGTAATGCAATGTAACAAAATTCAGTGGTTTACTAATATTATCTATGATGGAATCAAGACTTCATATGTCAGTAAGCTAGAAGGATATGGCAAAACGAACACAAATATATACAGATAAATACAAATTCTGGTGTTTAGGCCTAAAAAATAAATTATGTTAAATGCTTGCGAACAACTAAAGCTGACTCACAATGAACCCTCCAATAAAGTAACTATTTAAGCAGAACACTGAAGACCCTCTTTCTGGAATATTCTGTATGACAGTTAAATATAATGATATTGAAATTTATTTCCAGTTACTAGATCCATACTACTGATATAACTGTGGTTTGACAGATCCAAAGCTTGCATTCAAGTTTTAGTAATGTGGCATTTAGTCAGCCAGCCTTCAACTGACATATTTACCTATACATATTTTTTGGTTGTTGTTGGGAGGGTTTGGGCAAAGCTTTTTTACCTACTTATATACATGTTCACATAACTTTGGCCATGACCAGATGTCCAAATTAGGAGGGAGACCTGGAGACAGAATTTATCATAGAGCTTGAACTCTGCATGAAGGCTGGCAGAGGAAAGAAACCATTTGTTTTAATTCTCTGATGTGTCTGAGGTTAGTTGCCGTCCTTCCCTAGCCTTCCCTAGAATTAGCTTGTCTAAGTGAATCCAGGAGTTCAGCCATTGAAAGTATGGCTGATTAATGTGTACCTGCCTTGAGTTAACTTGTCTCTGAGGGTAGGAGCCTCTATACTTGACCTTGAGGAACCACTTTGTTCTGAGCAGTGATTGCAGTAGTAACAGTGTCAGGAGTGTCAGTGACTAGAGGGGGTGCCTCAACCAAGGGATGCTGATAATGCCTTGGACCCAGGGATGCTAGGACTCCAGCACATAAAATCTCAGCTCTGCATTCAACAATGGCAATGTTGTCTAAGTAAGTTATCAGAGAACTTAGAGGGCATTAAGCTATGATGGCCAGAGAAAGGGTTTTTTCACTATAGGGCAACACAACTTTGAGGCTAAATTTCTTCTTTCCTTGACCACCAGAATCCTGAGCATCTGCCATGAAGCACTGAATGAGCATTTTTCTTTTTTTCCTTTTTCTTGAAACCATTAAAAAGTGGTCTTAAAGAAAACATTTGGTGAACACAAAAGGCTGAAACAAATCTTTTCTTGGCTTTTTAAAAAGCAAGCATATGTTGATATAATATTTCTCTGTGGTTTTTTTTAACAAGTTCTTTATTATTTTCATCAGTATTCTTCATAATTATTTTTATTGCTATAAAGAACTATATATATGTGCCAGAGGCTCAAGAGGGAGGGGATATGGGGATATATATATGCATATGGCTGATGCACTTTGTTGTACAACAGAAACTAACACAGCATTATAAAGCAGTTATATTCCAATAAAGATTAAAAATGAAAAAAAAAAGAACTGTAAGATTAAGAATAGACTCAGGTAAATTTTTACCACTGTTGGGGATGGAGAAATTTCCCCCTCTACGCTACTTGAGTTCTTGTGGCTAGACGAATAAAAAAATTGATCCAACACATATTAACTGGAGAAAAGAAATTTTAATTCTTGCACATGGAGGTCTCACAGAAGTGGGACCTAAAAAGTGGCCAAAACAGGCAGCTTTTATACTTTAGACAAAGAAACAAATTTGTGAGGAATTGACAAAGAAACTTAGATTTGGGGTTCTTAATTAATCAAGACTCTAGACAGAGTTTGGGCTTGGGGTACTAAATTAAAGAAGTAACAGTGTTTTATAAGGCTTCTTGGCCCTGAATTCTCTATCTCTGGTGGTAAGGATGTCCTTCTACCTCCAGATGCACATTTTATATGGTAGGTTTATTTCCTGCTTTCAGGGGGACAGAGAAGGGTCAGAGTTTCCTTCTTACATTGGCTGCTTCTCAAGTAACTTCAATTCAAAATAATCAATATGCCATTGGGACATATTTTGGGGTTGTCTGCCCTGAGCCCCAACACTACAGTCAGAATCCTGAGGAGTTCCATCTTGCCAAAAACTTATTCAAGCTTACCCCTGTGGTCAAATATTCCCCCATCCCTAACCTGTGATTTTCACTGATCTTTTCTCCATTCCTATAGTTTGGCCTTTCTAGAAAGTTGAATAAATGGAATCACAGTTTGTAATCTTTTGAGACTGGCTTCTTTCACTCAGCTTAATGCTTTTGAGATGCATCAATGTTATTGCATGTCAATATTCCTTTCCTTTTTATTTCTGGGTATTATTCCATTGTATGGATATGCTGCATTTTGTTTATTCAATCACCTGTTAAAGGTCATTTATGTTATTTTCTGGTTGGGGGCTGTTATGAATAATGCTGCTATAAACACATTTGTACAGAGGTTTTATATAAACATAAGTTTCCATTTTCTAGGGCAAATATTTAGGAGTAAAATTGCTGGGTCATATAAGTAAGTGTCTTTAACTGTAAACAAAATATATATTAATTTTATATTATATGATTATGTCATAACATATATTTTATACATATAATTATATATCATATATAATAGGTATAAATTTATTATAAAATTTATATATTAAGATATATATCCTTATAAGAAATGCACCATTTTGCATTTCTATCAGAAGTGTGTGAGTTCCAGTTGTCTTGCATTGGTGTCAGCACTTGAAACTGTCAAATTTTGTTTTTCTCCCATTCTAAATAGGTATGAAGGGTAGTCTCATTGTAGTTTTAATTTGCATGCTTCTAATGGCTACTGTACTGAGCATCTATTAATATGCTTATTTGCCATCTGTGTGTCTTTTTTTGGTAAAGTATCTGTTGAAATCTTTTGTTTATTTTAATTGTTTTTTTTTGTTACTGTTGAGTTATGAGAATTTTTTATAAATTCTATAAAAAGTCCTTTATGAATATGTGATTTGCAAATATTTTTCCCACTCTGTAGCTTGTCTTTTAATTCTCAGAAACTTTCACACAGCAAACATTTGTTTCTCTTTACTTTGATGAAGTCTAATTTTACAACTTTTTCTTTTATAGATAATGTTTTTGTTTTTTGTTTTTGTTATATGTAAGAACTTTTTGTCAAAGCTTAGGTCAGATTTTTCTCCTATGATTTTTTTCTGAAATTTTACCTTTATTTGTAGTGCAATGACCTATTTTGAGTTAATTTTCCTATGAAGTGTGAAGTTTAGGTTGAGGGTTTTCTTTTTTGGTATATGGATGTCCAGTTATTCCAACATCATTTATTGAAAAAACTGCCCTTTCTGTGTTGAATTACCTTGGAATTTTCATCAAATATCAATGAATCATATTTGTGTGGGTCAGTTTCTGAACTCTCTATTGTGATCCATTGATCTATGTTCCTCTCTTTTCTCCAGTGCCACTATCTTGACTACTGAAGCTTTATAATGAATGTTAAGAACAGGTAGTATGAGTCTCCCAATTTTAATTTTTCAGTATTATTTTTGTTTTACTTCCATTGCTTGTTCATATAAACTTTAGAATCAGATTGACTAAATGTATAAAAATAACTCCAGGGATTTCTTTTTTGGAATTACATTAAATCTATAGATCAACTTGGGGAGAATTAACATGTTAACTATATTGTGTCTTCCAATTCAGGAAACATGATATGTCTTTTCCCTTATTTAGGTCTCCAGTTTCTTCTATTAGTGTTTTATAGTTTTTAAACTCAGTTATTATTAGTTCTAGGATAGTTTTTCAAAATTCCTTGGAATTTTTTACATAGGCAAGCATGACATCTCTGAATAAGGACAGTTTTCATCTCACATTTTCCAATCTGTATGTCTTTTATTTCTTTTTCTTCTCTTATTTCACTGGCTAATTCTTCTAGCACAATATTGAATCAGAGTGGTGAGAATGGATTTCCTTTTGTTCCCAATTTTAAAATAAATATAATCAGTCTTTTACTATTAAGTATGTGGGTTAAAAGTGTGTTTTTTTGAAATACTTTATTAGATACAGGAAGTTTCCCACTATTGCTAGTTTCCTGAGCATTTCTGTAATGAAACAGCATTCTTGATTTCCTCTTGCACTGATAAGAATAATTCTAGTCAGAACTATATATTCAAGAAAGAGGTCATATTGGGAGTGGAGGGAAATAACTGAGTTTATTGCAAAACTGTGTAGTACAAGGTCAGAATTGTGGTCTTTAAGGTGTCAATATTGAGTGACATTGCTTTGAACTCTAAACTAGTGGAACCACATATAACAGCCTCTCTATGAAATTTATTGGGTGATATCTACCAATTGAATAGCCACTGGGGAAAAATATTTATAAAAAGACTTCAGATCAGTATTTGCTTTATCAGGACTATATCTTTATCTTATATAAGGAACAGATTACCAGGTAAATGGAGGAATAGAAACTTTTCTATAGCTAGTTCATTTATAATGTATGTCCTATAGTCTTCCAAAAATATTTAAATTTGCTACAGAGATAAATATGTAGGCATATTATAGCGTAAAATGTTGGTTAATTAAATAATTGCACTATTTTTCAATTAATGCCTTACTGACTACTAATTTTGTAAAGTTACATTTCTTTAGGTGTTTGAGGCTGATTAAACTCAGTCGTCTCACTGCACTTACCTTACACTTCTTTAGAAGAGTTGTTCATGTAGTTTTCTGTTATTCAATTTACATGAATAATTGCATCACGCAGTACATAGCAAGACAGATTGCATTGGCCACTACCTTGTTCCTGAATGTAATTTAAGGTGTTGACATTACTTTAAAAACCTCTAAGTGTTTGCAGTTCTCACTACATTATAAATTATTGTTCCCAACTGAAATTCCAAAATAAGGGAGATAAGCCAATATACTCCTACTGTTATTGCCTGAAATCTACCTTTGGGAAGTCAGGGCATGGTCATTTATTGGTATGATATCATCTAAGGACGATTTTGACTGTCTTTGCCTGGAAAACTAATATTTGGTCTCTCAGTAGCTGGTATGAGGCATACAGTTTTGAGATTTTCAGGTGGCATCTTAAAATTTTATAGCTGACTTTGTTACACTGCAATATAAATTGCAATGTCATGAGGAATCTCTTTTTAATGCCTTTATTAGCTGTTTCTCCCTGAAGCAATTCTTAGAAGAGCACATTTTAAAATTTAAACAAATCTGAAGAGGGTTTAAGAAAATGTATGGCTTGGCATAATTACAAATTTAGAGCAAAGACTATTTGTACACTCATTTTCTTACAAGTGAAATTTATTCATTGGATTTTGCAGTGATGTTTTGTATTCTTGGACTGCACATCTCCAGCCAAATCTTTTTATTCAGTTTACTTTTCTTCCTTACATCTGTAATGGTATATTACTGTACAGAGATTTTACTTACACAAATTTAGAATTAAGTCTTTCAATATATGTGATAAAATTTTTAAATCCAACTGTTCTGTTGTGAGTGTTATAATAAAATATCAATCAATATTGGTTCAACCTCTTTGTACCTCTGTCTCTTCATACATCAAAAAATAAACAATTAACTAGTTTTCTTATCTCTTAGGTTTATTCTTTAGGGGAGTCACACAAACATGCATACACATGCAAGTATGCAGGTGTCTAAGTTCCACAGTTTTCTGTGTGACTAACAGTTTGACACAATGAAAAGAAGACAGCCTCTGGAATCCTATAGAACTGCAGTTAAAACTTGTTTTGCCAGTAGTTGAGTAACCTAGACAAAGAGTTTAACTTTTTTGGTCCTTGGCTTCCTTAGTATGAAATAGGAAGGATAACATTTACCTTTTAGAAGTATTATATTAAACTAGATGAATTCATGAAACTAGACTCAGCCTGCTAAGACTCAGACTTTAAGACCCATGCAATTAATTTGCAGCACTTAACTGCAAGCTAAGGACACAAATGAAGTTATATCAGCCCATCTGGACTGAGTCATTAACTACTACAGTTGCTGACAGTTGCTGACAGTGCACCCTGAAAGGAATTCAGGGTGAAGATGAGGATTGAGACTCTCTGTGCTCTGGGAAACCAAGCATAACAGGCCCTTAGATAGTTTGAGAGTTATATTTCAGGAAAAAATTTTAATAAACCCAGATTCTTGCATCTTCCCATACATAAAGAAGCACTAAAATTATTAACTGAGTTACCTGATCCTCATGCCTAGCAGTAACCTTTTACTGAGATGTATCCTTGACTGCCTGTATTTCCTAACCAAAATCACATTGGCTTTTCCCCACTTCCTCTTTGGAGCAGTTTCTCAGAGCTATCTGAGAGGCTGTATCCCTGGCTATAGTCCTCAGTAAGTCCCCAAATAAAGCTGAAACTCACAGCTCTCACACTGTGCATTTTTATTTCAGTCAGCAAATACTTCCATATGTTCTTTTTTTAATATAAATTTATTTATTTTTAATTTTTGGCTGCATCGCGTCTTCGTTGCTGTGCACGGGCTTTCTCTAGTTGCGGCGAGCGGGGGCTACTCTTCACTGCAGTGCCTGGGCTTCTCATTGTGGTGGCTTCTCATTGCAGAGCACAGGCTCTAGGTGCGCGGGCTTCAGTAGTTATGGTGCGTGGGCTTCAGTAATTGTGGCATGTGGGCTCAGTAGTTGTGGCTTGCGGGCTGTAGAGTGCAGTCTCAGTAGTTGTGGCACATGGGCTAGTTGCTCTGTGGCGTGTGAAATCTTCCCAGACCAGGGATCAAACCCATGTCCCCTGCATTGGCAGGTAGATTCTTAACCACTGTGCCACCAGGGAAGCCCCTTCCATATGCTCTTGTTCTTTTCCTTTGAAGCATTAATAATATGAGATTTTATATTTTACCATTATTTGGAAAATCTCTGTATATTCCATTAAATTGTAAACCCTATGAAGGAAGGAACTATGTCTTTTTTGCTTACCGTCTGCTTTTGTAGCATTGGCAGAGTGTCTAGCACATAACAGGGTATCAATAAATTGTTGTAGAATTGTGTCTTTAATGTCATCTATCTTCCAGTGAATTATAGTGAATTACAGAGAGGAAAGTGCCCTGCTTTGCTACCTTTACTTTTTTAAAGTTTTTACAAAGATTTTATGTTTTTATTTAAATGTTCTTAATAGTTCTGTAATGTAGGTATTTCTATCCCAATTTGTCACATGAGGAACTTGTAGATCAGAGAGATTGTGGCTCAAAGTCACACACTAGTAACTGGTGAAAATGAGATATAAATTTAACCTCTACTTTTCTTTAACCTTACTTGAGATATAAGTTACATACCATAAAGTTCACCCATTTAAAGTGTATAATTTAAAAGATTTTAATATATATTTACAGAATTGTGCAACCATCACTATATTCTAATTTTAGAACATTTTCTCACGCTCATAGAAGAAGCTTTGCACCTTTTAGTAATCACTCTCCATCTCTTCCTTCCCTACTCCCCAGTCGTAGGCCAACACTAATTTACATTCTGTTTCTATGGATTTGCCTATTCTGGACATTTCATATAGGTCATATCATATAGTATGTGATCTTTGGGACTAGTTTCTTTTACTAATTTCATTACTATTATAATGATTAAGGTTTATCCATGTTGTGCCATGTATCAGCATTTGATTCTTTTCTATGGCCCAGTTATATTCCCTTGTATAGATTTACTATATTCTGTTTATCCATTCATCAATTTATCAGCATTTGGAGTGTTTCCACTTTTGGCTATTATGAATAATACTCCTGTGAACATTCATTTACACATTTTTGTATGTATATATATTTTCAGTTCTCTTGGGTATCTACCTAGGAGTGGAACTGCTAGGTCATATAGTAATTCTGTATTTAAAATTTTGAGGAACAGCCAAACTATTCTCTAAAGTGGTTGTAACATCTTTTCATTTCCACTAGTGATGTATAAGGATTGCAGTTTCAATTCTTGTTTACTAGTACTTGTTATTGCTTTTCTTTTTCACTATAGACATTCTTGCAAATATGAAGTGGTATCACATTGAGGGCTTCAATCACATTCCCTAGTGCCTAATAATGTTGAGCATCTTTTAATCTGCTTATTAGACATTCATATATCTTCTTTCAAGACATGTCCCTTCAAATCCTTTGGTCATTTTTTAATTGGGTTATTTATCCTTTTATTGTTGAGTTTTAAGAGTTCTTTGTAAATTCTAGATACAAATCATTTGTCATATATATGATCTGAAAATATTTTCTCCCAGTCTGTGTGAACCACAAATGTTTTTATTTCTGATGAAGTACAGTATAAGGTATCTCCTCTTTGATTGCTTGTGCAAAGAAATCATTGCCTAACTCATTTACTCCTGTGCTTTTCTGGTAAGAATTTTATAGTTTTAGTTCTTACACTTAAATCGGATACATTTTGATTTAATTTTTGTATATCATTCAAAGAAGGGGTTCAAATTATTATTATTATTATTATTATTATTGCATGTGGATACTCAGTTGTCCCAGAACCATTTTTTGAGAAGACTGTTCTTTCCCCCATTGAATTATCTTGGTCCCTTTGTTGAAAATGAATTGATCATAAATTTAGAGTTTATTTCTGGACTCTCAGTTCTATTCCATGGATTCTATCGTATCCTTATGTCAGTAATATACTGTGTTGATTACTGTGCCTTGCAATAAGTTTTGAAATCAGGCGATGTTGAGTGCACTCACTCAGTTCTTTTTTGAGATTGTTTTATTTTGGCTATTCTGAGTCCTTTTCATTTTCTTATGAATTTTAGGATTAGTTTGACAATTTCTGCAAAAACAAAAAGCAAAAAAACAACTGGAGTTTTGATAGGAGTTGTGTTGAGTCTGTGGATTGATTGATATGGGGAGTTTTAATAACAACTCAATTTAATAACATGACTATAATACTCATGATCATAAGGCATCTTTCTGTTTATTTTTATCTTTTTAAATTTCTTTCAATGATGTTTTTATAAGTTTCAATGTACAACTCTTGCCCTTCTTTTTAAAAATCTATTCCTAAGTACTTTATTCTTTTTGATGCTATTGTGAATGGAATTATTTTCATTGCTGGTGTATAGAAATATAACTGATTTTTGTATATTGATCTTGTCTCTTGCAACCATGCTTAATTTGTTTATTAGTTCTAATGTATTTTTGGAAGATTTCTTGGGATTTCCTACATACAAGATCATGTCATTTACAAATAGAGATAGTTTTACCTTTTCCTTTCCAATCTAGATACCTCGTATCTAATTGCCCTAGCTGGAACCTAATTGCCCTACTTGGAACCTCAAGTGCAATATTGAATAGAAGTGGCAAGAGTAGACCTCATTTTCTTATGTCTGATCTTAGGGGGAAAGTATTCAATCTTTCACCATTAAGTACAATGTTGGCTGTAGGTTTTTGTAGATGCCTGTTATGAGATTGAGGAAGTTCCCTTCATTCCTATTTTGTTGAGTGCTTTTATCATAAAGGTTTTAGGTTTTTTCAAATGCTTTTTCTACATCTCTTCAAATGATAATGTAATTTTGTCCTTTATTACTATAGTGCATTATATTAATTGATTTTTGCATATAAATACAATTTTTATTGTTCTCCTTTTCTTACTGGAATATTCTTGACTCTAGTTCTTGCTACTCCATTCACTCCATCAATTGAAATTCTCTCCACTTTTCCAGGCACATCTCTAATTAAACCTCTTTTAAGACTCTTTACCCCATAACAATTTGTATTATCCATGTGATTCTTTCATGATCTGTATTTCATCTATTCATTCATGTGTGTATCACTTTTATATCACTTCATGTTACATGTATATGTGCTATGTAAAAATGCTTCTTGGGGACAGGAAATATCCCATGCTATATTACACCATAGTTTCAGCAGAATAATACATACAGAATATACACAGAAAAGTTGTCCAATAAATGTTTGCTAAATTGCAAGGAGTTTCCAGTTTTGTTGAGGCCAATTTTCTATTAACTATGACATTGAAAGAGTTGATGTAATCACATTATACTCAAAACATGCTAAATTTTAATAACCAGATTTCCATTTTCATTGTCTTGTAATTTACTTGGGCTTTTTGTCTTCTTGATGTAAGGTTATGGCAGATATTTCAATATACGGATGACTATTTCGAGAACATTTGAACAGAAAATCCATTTTAAAAAATGTATCCAAGTGGAAAAAGGCATTTTCAGTTTTAACTCAAAAAGTTGTAAGTGTTGAACAATGTTGACATGACATATATCCAATCTTCAGCTTTCAAACGTTGAAGATAGTTTTATAACACTAAATTTAGCAGCTTAAGAAAAAAAAACAAAAACAAAAACTTATCTGTCAAGCTCATGTACTGATTGTATATGCTGAAAATCTGATCCCCATCTAACTTACTTTTTAAGAGAGCTCCCAGAAATCCAGAGATTGCTTAGGATCAATAAACATTTTCTCACTTTGATTATTTTGAATTAAGCTTACTTAAGAAATGACCAATGCAAGGAGGGCAGTTTGACGCTCCTGTCTCCCTGAAAACAGGAAATAAATCTCCATGTGAAAGATGCCCTCCCTGTACCAGGAGGTGAAAAGACGTCGTTCTCACCAGAGGCAGGGAGTTCAGGGCTGAGGAGCCTCTGAGTAAACCTTGTTACTCCTTTACTAATTTACTACTCAAACTCAAACTTTACTTAAATTCCTTACTAATTAAGCACCCAAACATAGTTTCTTTGTCCTGTCCATTCCTCTCAAATTTGTTGTTTGTCTAAAAAGTATAAAAGCCCCCAGCTTTGGACACTTCTTAGGTCCTTTTTTATGAGACCACCGTGTGCACAAATTAAATTTGAGTCTTTTTCTCCTCTTAATCTCTCTTGTGTCAAGTCACAAAATCTCAAGAGGGGCAGAGAGGAAAATTTCCCTCTCTCTAACAATGCATTTGCGAGAAGATAAGCTAGCGCGGTCGGTTGTGGCTCCAAGGATTAGCTCTCAGCACAGGGCTTCTGCTTTCTGCAGCACACCAGGTAAAGACAAAAGGGCTTGAGTGTGAGCCTTTGTGATGGGAAGAATCACTTTATAAAGGAAACAACCACTTCATTTTTTTCGTGGTCTCTGAATTCAGATGTTCACAGCCATTTAATTGAGACATTTAATAAGAACCTATTGGGTATAAAGGAACTTGCTAGATGTTGGGATGGTTTTGAGGTAAGCAAGTGAGAAAAAATAGAATTAATTACAATCAGTCATTTTTCCTCTTTAAGGCTATTAAGGACCAGTTTAAAAATAAATTCAAACAGATATAGTATTTTTTCCTTCTTTTTTCCCATAAAGAGTTGTTTTAATTTTCTGTTGCTCAAGGCATGGACTAGACTGTGCTGGGAGAAATGATTTCTACCAATTGACTATGAGACCCTGGAAAAATCTTTTTACCATTTGTACTCCATCCATTCACTTGTAAAAGAGTTTGACTAGAAGATCTCCAAAGTGATTTCTATCTCTCAAATTCTATAATTCTGCCTTTGCTGTTCATCTCCTAAGCCCTGCCAATATGTCAGTTTAATATAGTGACTACAATCACATCATTGCGGTACTTATCCAAAGTGTGCCTGTTGCAGTGTTACTGAATACACCAGCTTACCTGGAACCTGGAAAATTGGACAGGGGCTAGCTAAGGAGAAGTTCAACTACATTCTTTTTGCAAGTAAAGCATATTTAAAGCACTTATCTCTCCACATTTATCTGGAGATAGAAAAATTCTGTTATGTAATTGACGATTAGCAAATGAAGAACCCTTTTCCACTAGTTTAGACAGTCACTATGAATTTGCTGTATTGATAGGCTTTGACTACTCATGTGTGAAGTGGTGTATTTCCCAAACTATGTTCCGAAGAATACTGCTGTTTCTCAAGATATTTCTAAATCTTTTCTTTGAGTGTAAGGGAGAACTCCGTGGCCAAATTACCTTGGAAATTTTTTATACTCCCTCCTACCTTTGAATATTTACAACAGTGCATATTAACTAACTAAAGGTTTTGAGAAGGGCTACAGTAAAGAAAGCACACATCCTCAAACCTACAGGACCACTGTAACTTTTTTCCATGGAACGCCTCTAGGTTTTCAGAATGTAGATCCACAAATGAGAATTTCAAGAAATGTTTTCTTACTTGTTAAATTCTCCAGAGACTTCAAAATTTGTTTAAAACAGTCATGCTATATTGTTTTTGCACTTTTTCCTTTGACATCTGCTAAATGTCATCTCATTATTTATGGCTCAGTTTTTAAGAACACATTTGGTATGCTTTTCTGGTTATTGTCCCTTTCTTATTTTTTCCTCAGCTTTGTTGTTGTTATTAAGCCATATCTAACATTTCCTTTCTAATTATTCTCATTAAATATTTCTGATATTTCTTCTTTCTTATATTTTAGTAAAAGTATGCTTTATAACATCCACATTTAATTTCTGCTTTGATGTTTATTGTTTAGTGAGGAGCAGTTAGAGGTATTGGGTTATTAGCTCATGTAGTATGACACAAAAATTTTCCTTTGTACCCAGAAGTTACAGGGATGGGTAAAATTCACCATTTCTACTTCACAATTTATAGAAACAGGAAATGCAAAATAGCTATGCAAAGAACTGCTCTAGTGAGGGAGACACATTTTCTCTTTTATGCTCAAGATTCACCTTCCATAGGAAGCTTCTCTTAGCACCTGACTTCAGCTCATTCTGATTCCTCCTTAATTGTTCCTTCAAAATGGATTCATTTTATCTTACTTTCTTAACTGTTCTGTATGTTTTTGGCTGTGGCCTCATAAGATTATAAACTCCCTAGGAGGAGGTACTGTAAATATTTTTGCATGTTTGTATATCCACAATATTATGCTTTCAAAAATTATTTTTGAATGAATGTGGGACTATCTAAAGGAATAAAAAGACCTATGTCTTTACTTGAATTCAATCTAGGACTTACACATTGAAGATATGAGGTAACATTGAAATTTGGGGGGCAGGAAAAGCTAACCTCTACAGAAGTGACTTCCTATATTGAGAGGGAAATGAGTGAGAGAAAAGAATGCACATCTGTTGATAAAAAGAATTATTCTAAGTTATTTGTATTAACCATGTCCCCAGAGCCGTGCTTCACGTCAATCAGAGGCAACACCATGCCTATTTTCTGAGTGGTAAAGGGGCTTGCTTATGTGAACTCAGCAGAGCCTCAGTGTAAAGTCCCATCTGATTCCAAAGGCCGTGGCCTTTCACCATCTCATCATGACTAAAAGGCTGTGTGCTCTCTGGTTCAGGTAGCATTGCCTTCTACATATAGTAGGGCTTTACTAGCCTATCTTTTATGGATAGATATTGGGAAACATTACAATTTTGAGGTAAGAACTGTGGCTAGAAATAATCAACAGCAAAATCAATAAATAATTTCTGGTTATTATTTCTTTCCCTATAAAATGGCTTTGTTTAAGCTGACTAGGTATTAATGTATGAATTCAGTGATAATTATTTTTTTAACAAATAAAAATTTGGTTAAATGTTATGAAATGGCCAATGAAAACTCAGAGTGGCAAACTTTTCTTGAAATGAATATATATAAATAGCTTATTATACTGAATATAGAAAGTTAAGGAGAGGATGAAGGAAAAAGGGGTAAAAATAAGATTGGATGTATGCTCTGAATTCCATGCAGGCTAAACACCAAATATTAGGAAGTAAATTTTGGTAAATCTAAATGATATTTTATCTGACATCTCCCTTGCAAGTCTGATATTGACGACAGCTTGCCTCTCTGTGCTCGGATACTTTTACTGACTTTTCTATTCAGTGCCTTGTCATGCAGTACCAGAGTGATTGGATGAGTATAGTTTCCGTTTGAGATTAGTATTGGAATCTTAGAAATCTTACAGATACATTTATTATATTTCCAAAATTTTAGTACTTACTTAACTAACCGGGGGGGAGGGGTTTGCTGCTTTATGTAGTGTGGTTTGGGGGAAGGAAACAATTTGCTAGAGCTAATACAGATAGTTTCAAAGTTATATCATAGTTTCTGTTAATGGAGCTTATAACCCTAGAGAAAAACATACTATTAAAACAGTTTGGCCAACTTGCAAGAGTGCAGTAATGAGTTCTGTGGCTATGGCTGTAGTTGTTGTTTTTCTTCTCTCTAAACCATATAATTCTCCATCTCCCCCTTGCTATTTTTAAACTAATTTTGCTCATTCCCACTGCCACCACACACAATTTCTCTTTCTTCCTTGGAAAACGAACAAAAACCATTCTGTGTTACTTTTTATATATAATATGTTGTGAGCTGATTCATTTAATAATTCTGACAAACATGAAGCCATGTCTCTATCTCACTTATAGTATTTGATGATTTTCTTAAGTGAATCTTGAAACAACGTGAGATTTTATTTTTTTATGTTATTATGAGGTCACTGTACTCTGCTCTTACAGATCATACAGCTTTCACTTCTATCTTTATCTTTTTATTTTTTCCTCCTTTCCTTATCTTAGTCCACTCCCAAATCTGAGACTTTACCTATTTTATACATTTTCTGTATTTTGACGAATTCTTTAACAAATAATTGAACTTGTAGTGATTGGTCTCCATTCTAAAGAGTCATGTGTATGAGGAGTATGTGTAGGTAAAATATGAGATTTGATTATTTTACCTTAACAAAACTCAAAATCAACCAAAACTACTGTACAATCATTTTCTGTGTTTTTTTTACTAAATTATTTTTTAAAGCACTTTACTGAGGTATGATTGACATACAAAAAGCTATACATATTGAGTGCATAATGTATACAACTTGATGAGTATACACTGGTGAAACCATTACCACAATCTATGCTGTAAATGTATTCCTCACCTCCAAAAGTTTCCTCTTGCCCTCTTTATTTATAATGATGATGATGATGATGATAAGAACACCTACCATAAGATTTAACCTCCTGGCAAATTTTAGAGTATAGTTGTCCCTTGGTGTCCTCAAGAGATTTGTTCCAGGAGCAAACCCCCATAAAACTGGCAGATGCTCGATCAAGTCCTTTTTACAAAATGGCATAGTACAGTTGACCTTCTGTGTCCATGGTTCCATATCTGCAGATTCAACCAACCATGGATCAAAATCTGAGGCTGGTTGAATCTGTGGGTGCAGAACCCATGGATTTGGAAGGCCAACTGACACAGTATAGTATTAAACTATAGGTATTATACTGTATAGTAGATCTCTAGGACTTATTCATCTTGCATAACTAAAAGTTATGTTTCATTGCCCTTCAGCCTAGATTCACAAGTGACGAAAAAGAGACTTAGAAAGATTAAATAACTATTTCAAGTTCATAGGTGCTATTAAATAATGTATATTAGTCAGGATAGGTTAGGTTATGCTCTAGGAACAGATAGTGCCTTAAACCTCCCTGGCTTAAAACAGTAAATCTATTTCTCATTCATGTCACAGTCTGAGTTGGACTGTCCTCCATTTTATAATTACACTACCTGGAGCACATAGCCTTGAACGAGATCATTGCAAAGGAAGAGAAAGATGGTAGAGGCACGTAGGTGCTTAACTTCTTGACATGATAACAACATATTTTATAGTCCTTTGATCAGGACCTGAAACTACTCCTGTAGTTCCAACCTAAGCCAAAGGGAGGTTAGGCACATGGAAACTTCAGTAAGCATTAAATATTTCTGCCATGTAGTTGAAAAAGTTGAATTCAGATTATTAAAATTCCAAGGCCCACACTATGCTTTCTCCAGTAATTTTCATTTCAGTCAACAATGTAATTATTTTCAGGATTTGCTTAACAAATAAAAACTGAGATGCTTTTATCTCAACAATATAAATAATTAATGTTTATGCATAAAAATAGTAATAATAATATACAGGGAATGGTGTGTGGCTTTTATTTTATTAACCTAACATTTTATAATGAATCATTTTCTATGTATTATTCCCCAAAACGTATTTGAATGGATATGCATTATTTATTAAAACATTTCTCTATTGTTGAAAATTTAGGTTGGGTCAATATTTTGATTATTATAAATAACACTGCATTGTGTTTCATGTATAGTTCCTTAATTTCAGAATATTTACTTCAAATAGATTTCTCGAATGGCAATTATTGAGTCAAAGAATGTTAACAACTTTAAGGCACTTTACAAATATTACTAAATTGCTTCCCAAATATGTTGCATCAGCTTGCACTTTATTAGATATGCATGAGAATATGTCTATCACATTTTTTGAATTTTATGTGTACTTGCAAATTGTTTGAAAGTAGGCCTCAATTCTTATTCTCTCATAACTGAATCATTGTTTTATCCTTCTTTGAAGAAATGTAACTTATTGCTTCCTTTATCATTGGTTTTTAATAACTTTTAGATATATTTCAAAATTATATTCTTTCCTTGCTCATGTGATTTCCTTGCCTGTCTTAAGGACTGACATCTTGAACCTCTTTATTCCTCTTATCTGCTCCCTCAGTTCTTTCGTTTATATCAAACACTCAGCAAATGCTTATTTTTTCCTCATCTCTTGTTAGATCCTTTTCTCCTCATCTGCTTTTGCTAATGAAATTACAGATGGCAGAATGTACTGAGATGGAGAGATTCTAGTAGTAAAAAGATAAAGGCATAGGAAGGATACTGTTGCAGGGACAGACATTAGGCTTTTGTGTTAGGATGAAAGTGCATTGAAGATCTCCCAAATGACTTCTATATAGAGTGGAATTAACTAACAGGATAAAACACCCATGACTGGATTATCAGTTTACTTCTCCTTGTATGAGGTTAAATATCATTAAAAAAAATTTTTTTAACGTCTTTATTGGAGTATAATTCCTTTACAAAGTTAATAGTTCAATCATTTAGATCATGTTTATAAGACACTGATATTGGAAAATCCGCTCAGGAATGCCAAATTCAGAAAGATGATTTCTATTTCAGGAAACTGACCTCTGCTTCATTCTAGGAGCTATATTACCAGTCTCATACCTTCTATTTTTCCATTTGTTTTATTTAATCAACGTAAATGCAGCTTACCATACCTGTTCTATTGATTTTTGTAACAGATTTCAGTAGTACCCACAGACAGAAACAAAGACAGATCCCTCTTATGCTCTGATTGATGCATTCTTTTACCACACATGACAAAGTGATAGATGTACTTAGTTAACTTTCTCCAAAATCGTTAATGCCACACTCACTGGTTGGCTACTCAGGGATTGGTTAAGTAGCTGTCATACATTTGTTACCTGAAACACTGCAATACTGAATAAATAGCCTATTAATTTTCTTTCAAGATCAACTCCAAGGATTAGTATGAAATACATAGAAAAGAAGTAGAAGAATATACCATGAGCTTCAGAGAGATATTAGATACTGCAAAATTACAACTTAAGCCTGAGATTAAAAAAAGAGAAAGTAAATTGATTTTCTCTGAATTTACACTTGGGAAAATTATTGAAAATGCTAACAAGTTTTCTTGCAAGCCATAATTTAGATGTTGAGTTCTCGGGTATATGTACATAGCATCTAAGTTTTAATCTCAAACCCATAAATATACACAAGCAGTAGAGGGAAAATTTTTATTTTAGAAAACTTTCTAGATATAAGACAGGAATAGAGAATATAGAAAATGTACAGATTAAGCTAAAAGATAATAATTTCACAGTTAGCAAAGGAAACTAATGAATAAATAATTAACGCTCCAGGAAAATGGGGAAAAAAGTTACTGACCTAGAAGAAATCCATCTAATACTAATACTTTAGTGAGGCAATTTAATAGTTCTCTTCTATATTTTATATCAATATTACTCCCATTGATTCTTTAAGTTATAATGAGATTTTCCCTTATGGAATAAAAAGCTATGGTTTATCTTTCTCTTTGAACCCAAGATAATTTCTCCTTTATAGTTAATGAGCAGTAACTAAAGTTATAAGAACCAGTTAGTCAATTGAACATCATGAAGCTCTAAAAGCTTAAAAAGGCTGACTTGCTTTTTCTCCTCCTTATTTGTGGTTTCTATGTACAGTTGAAAAGCAAAGAATATTTTCCTCATATACAGTATTTTCTGTTTTGGGGAAGATTAATTTTACATAGTAACTTTGTTCCTGGAATAGCATAGAGGAAAGAGAAAAAATTAGTAATAATATCTTATATCTGTCTTATGCCCACAGAGAAATGTGGCCAACCAATGGCCAAGAAAACAAAAACATAAACAACAAACACTTCTAAAATAGCAAGCCTCTTTATCCACAGAGAGTTAATATTTGTTCAAGTAATCAGAAATGGAAAAGATTTAAAGGGATGAGCTAGATTGTACAGTTTTCTGTAGGCAGAAGGGGCAGAAGAAGGGAATGTTGTCCTAACCCTGCTATCAAGAAATTTGCAATCTGATGGGGGAAACGATTACAGACATATACTAGGAAAATCAGTTATTAAAAGATATTTGTCTATTCATTAAACAAGTATTTATTTTGAACCCACTATATTCCAAACAAAGTTCTGGAGTCTGGGAAAGACAATACTGAATAAGATAAAATATAGAGCTTACATTCTACCAAGGCAGGAGACAGACAATAAACAAAGACAAAAACAACCACAGAGAGGCTATGGAGTAAATGCAAAGAAGGGAATGGGCTAGACAGATACTGGTAAGGGATAAAGTGTAGGTTTTTTTTTTTTTAGGTACAGTGGTTTGGCAAGTCTTCTCAGGAAATGGCTTTTGAGCAGAGACCTGAACGATGACAAATAGCTAGTAACTGATGTTCCAGGCATAAGAAACAGCAAGGTTAAAGGCCCTGAGGTGAGAACAAAGTTCAGGAATTGCAACAAATTGAGGAACTGAAAGGAAATGTAGCTGGAGCTCATTCCTGTGTGTATGTGGGTAGGGGAGGAGGTGAGGAGGTAGTGAGATATGTACTGTCAGAAATGACTGAGATCATTTTGGCCACCATGGTTTCCCAGTCAGTTCAGCTAATATGTCATGTTACACTCAAATGCCTCAGCTTTATGGCTTGAGGTATTAGAATAATAACATTGTATATCTCTTATAAAACCATTCCCTTTCTATTGATTTTTGTCCAGAGAGATCATCATCGTGTTATTATGATTTCCATTTAGCACTTACTCATCCTTACTGGTTTGTTGAACAATCAATACTCTTTGTCTAGAAGGCAGAAGCCATCTTTATTTCTCTTTTTTTGGTAAGCATGAGGAAAGGATCACTCTTGCACTGAAAAACAAATTGCTGTGGAAATACGAGTAATAATATCATGTTTCTCTGGTATGTACTAGCAAATTACATTGCTTATTCAGAAAGAATCACTTCTGCTCTCAGCCAAAGCTTTGTAAAATCCAGGCATTTCAAATTGTACCCCACAGCCTGGATGCCTTCATTCAGGCAAAGCTGAGTCCTGAGGCACTGCTACATTTAGAGTAGAGAGCTGCCCTTTAAATCTAGTCAACCAATCATTGACTTGCCTATTTATGATTGAATTTTGCTCTAAAACACCCATTTTAAAAGCAAAACCATTTACCTAAATATCTTTCCATGATACAAATGTCCAACTACTTTCATAACCCCACATTATCATTGTTAGCATGTATTATATAACTTGCATATATGTACTGTGTGGTTAAAAATGAATTATGTCACCTCATGTTCTAACTACCTTAAGAAATAATTTCACAGACATGTTCTTATTAATTTCTAAGTGCTCATAAGTATTGTTCTATATAATTTTGTCCATTTGTCTGTCCCTACTTGATACTAAATAACTCAATGAATATGCTTTCTTTACCCCAAATTTAAAAACTTAGATCTTTATAAATTACTAAAAATACAAATATAACTTAAAATTTATATTCACAGCTAGAGCTTGGAAAAGATAGACTCTCAGCCAAAACTCAGGGCAGATGATATAATATTAATGGATGACAGAAAATAAGGACTACTCTAGCCTAATTAGTTTCTGTCTGTGTTATCTTTGAGAATCATTCATTTGTTCTTTTAAACTGTATTCACTAAATATCCATTATATGCCAAGAGAAATTTCAGGCACATTTTATACAAATAGCTACTGCACACAGGGGTCAAGAAGCAACTAAATAATTATACTGTAATGTTATCATTGCTACAGTAGAGTGGTGTAAAAACTCCAGGATGAAAATATGATAAAGGCAGCCTAAATCTAATGATAGAGGTCAAAGATGACTTTCAGAGAAGGTAGCCCTTAAGAAGGTACTTGAAGCAGGGGTTTTCTTTTTACAATACAAGATAGTGTATTCCAGGGAGAGGGAACAAATATGCAAAGGTATAGAGTCATTACTGAGCATGATGTATATGGGATGTTCCCTATGTTTGTATCAAAAGAAGTAAGTAGTAGATAAGTTTGGAGAGTATGCAGGAATCAAATGTGAACATTTTTACACAGGAACGTAGCATCAGGGGAAGTAGGAGGTGTTTTTTATGGGGGTTCTGGGTTGAGGAATGACACCATCTTCTAGAGTATCAACTATGCTCTACCATGCAGGGATTATTTAGTATTTCAGAAGATCATGGACATGACAAATGGCTGATTCTAATCCCAATGAAGGAAAATAAAAGAAGTAAACAAATGTTACTTACACTTCATCTGATTTTGAGGATTCCAGGAATGAGAATGGCTAGTAAATGTAGAAGAAAATGGTGAATATGGTTAGAAGGTCTTGAGATTCATCCAAAAGCCTCCTGCATTTATATTGACCCAGGGAGGAGGGGGAAGGAGAGATGGAAAGGCTAGGAGTGGAAATGTAATGAGTCAGAGTGAGGAAAAATGCCTCAGCCAAGGCACCCCAATAAGATGGTCTTGATGGAGGTACTGGAAAGTACTTCAGCTGAGGCCCTGATAAGGAAACCTTTGAATGGAGGTGCCTGAGTTAGGAATGAAGATATATGTATGAGTATGGCTGGTCCAGGAGAACCTGGGTCCTTGACTGCAACTCTCTCTAGAGAACTGTCATGCACTGGCTGTGCACCAAGTCTCGTGTGGGGAGGGCAGCTTTCCCCATGAAGCCTGCCAGGCAAAGCCTTGTAATTGCCTGTGGTCAGGCCTGAGGAATCACATATATGCCTTTTGCCCAGTGCCAGACTCTTCAAATACACACACGCGCGCACACACACACACACACACACACACACACACACACACATATATATTTATCCTAGGAACTACTCATGTTATAAATATGAGCAATGCAAGCTCCTCAAAGGTGAATCTATAAGATGTTCTGGGAAGTTCATAATAAACTTGTTATTGTAGTTGTTTGATTTTAGATACTTGGCTATTCTGGATTTATTTTAATTTTACCAATTGGCAGGTCCCATCTCTCTGTTAAGGCAGAGATGTTTCTTTCCTGAAGAAGATGTTTCCTCTTGATTAAATGTACAGCCTACACCACAGTAAAGCACTATCTGAATGAAAACAATTGGAAATGTTGTTTTGTCTAAGAAATAGCTAGAGGGGTTCATGTTTAAAACTTTTTCAGGCTGGCACGCCCAAAAATAGTTTCTTTCAATTTCCTATTAAAATACGTGGGAAAACAAACAAACGAAATATCCAAACCCACAACACTGATAATTAGGACAAAGAGGCAACCAACCGCCAAAAGTTGGGAGGATTTTACCCTAACTGGAGGGCTGGGGAAGAACTGGATTAAAGTGTCTTATTAGTGGCCCACATCAGATTGCCTCATCTGAAATTATTGACAATTTTTATTACTCCCCTGCCCTTTGTCATGCTTTTTTTCCGGAATAAATAAAGGTCTTTACGCACAAGAAATATGAGCAGCCATCATTCTAGTACTGTGTGCTACCCTTTGAGGCAGCCAGAGTACAATACACCCAAATACCTGTAAGTTTCTGTCTTTGTATAATTACATTTTAATATTGATAAAGCAACTGGGCAGACAGAGGGAGAGGGATATGGTCAGTGATACACTGCATCTTGGAAGGCATAATCCTCACAATCAAGTATTGAAGATGGAAGTGGAAAGAGAAAGAGCTCTGGAAGCAGTAAGTATTAGGAAATGTAGTTTTTCATCTTCAACATCGATGCTTAGCTCAACACATCTGCACTAGAGAAAGTGTGTGAGGAAGGACTGGGCAGATAACACTTACCTGCTATCCAACCAAAAAACTCAGAGCAAAGAAAAATCTATATACCCACTTTGTTGGTGTGGGCAAACACTGAGTCTAGCTAAATCTCTCCCTAGTTTAAGAATGAGTAAACAATCATATACACACACATTGTGAGGCTCACAAAAATATTGTAGAACAAGCTAACATTATTATGAAGATCAAAAACAATGTTTCTTTGGTAGTTAGATGAAAAATAACAAAGTAATGTGGCATTCTCAGTAGCTGAAAAAATGAAAATCTGGATGAAATAGGGCTAGAAATAAATATTGAAAGATCAAGCTGAAATTAAAATCAACAAGATAAAGGGAAAAGGGAGAGAGAAGGAAATATTAGGATGAAGGGAGCCTGGAAATGGAATTGCAAGATTACAATCTGCATAGGAGGTAAGAAAGATTAAAACTGACATAACAGATAGTCAGTGACAAGGAAGAAAAAATTGTCCCTGAGAAAGAAGAGGAATAGGACAAAGAGATGAAATGCTAATGAAACAGTTAAGAAATGTGGAGGTCAGGGAATATATTTAGATAAATTTTGTCAACATAATAACATTGCAACGTAAAGAAAATATTCATTCCTGTATTTAAATTTATTTATAGAATACTATTCTGGATTCTGGGGATATAGAAGTAAAGAATATGGAAATGTTTTGGCTTTTATGATAAGAAGGACAGAAAATAAACAAAAAGATAAAAAAATAAATAAAAGGGCATCAATATTAATAAGTGTTACGATGAACAAAATATAGGTGAGCGATGTGAGAGAATGTGATTAGAGGTCACTTAAAGTTGAGTGGTCAGGGAAAGCCCCTCTGAGAAAGCAGCCTTTAATCCAAGGCAAGAACAATAAACAAGAACAACAAGCAAGAACAACAACAAAAAACTCTGGAACAGGAATAGTCAGGAACATTCTGTAAAGAAACAATGGCTGTTGAAAAGATCCTAAAATCGGAATAAGCTGGTATATTTCGGGAACTAAAAGGAGAAACGTATATTTTGACTATACTGAGCAAGGGAAAGAGGAAGGTCACAGGTCAGAGAAGGAAAAAGATTATTTAGGACCCTCTAAGCCAGCGTGAGGATTTAGGATTTTATTGTTACTACTATTGGAAGCCATTGGATGATCTTTAAGATCAGGATTGACAAAAATAAGACTTACTTTTTAACAAAAGATCTTCTTTGCTGCTGTGGAAGAATGGAAAATAAGGAAATATCTAGGAGGTCTTTCAAGAAGTTACTGAAGCATTCTAGGTAAGATATAATTGACAGGTGTGTTAGCAGTGCAGATGGAGACAAGTAAACATGTGTTATGCTTTGAAGGCACGATTCATATAGTTATTGAGATACTTCATGTAGGATATGAGGAAAAGTAAGAAACTGAGGATCCAGGTTTTTGTCTTAAGCTGCTAGATGGATGATCAGGTATGTGTGCTGGAGTATAGCAGGTTTGCATTTTGTATGTGTGTGTGTTTCTGTGTGGTGTGGGAGGAGACCAAGAGTGCTGTTTTTGAGGCTGGTTAAGTTTGAGATCCATGTTAAAACTGAGATGCCCGTGTGATATCAGAGTGGAAAGGGTAACTTAACTATTGCATATATGTCCTTGGTGTTCAGAGGTGCACTCTGGACTAGAGATATAAGTTCATGAGTTATTAATAGATAAAAATCCAGGTGGAAAAAATACATAGTACACAAGAGAGTAAAATCAGGCTGCTCTAAGAGTCTCTGCATTATTAAGTGACAGAAGTTAATGGAGCAACATATGTAGAGTATGGAAATTTTTTAAATGTGGATCAATATTTGATACTATGTCAAATTACTTATCATATATGAGGGCGAGAATAAGCAATTCCAGATATGTACATACTGCAAAAGTATACTTACCACCCATGCCTTTATAGGAGGGCACTTAAAGTCATGCTTCCAAGCAATTGAGAATGAATCAAAATTTAGTATTCAGTAATAATGATGTAGTGGGTTTGTACTCCCCTTCTAGAAATATATTCTAAGGAAATAATCTGAAATATGGATGCAAATTTATGCACAAAAAAGTTCATTGTAGAGTCTTTATCAGTAATGAAAATTGTAGTCAACATTAGGAGAAAGTCCATATGGTGCAATACTAGGAAGACATTTAAAATTATGTTTATGAATAATTTAAATTACATAGAAAACAATTATGAAACACAGATAAATGAAAAAAGCAGTATGCCAAATTATAGGTACAGTATCATCACTATCAATCTGTGTAGAAAAACATCCTGGAAAGGAAAAATTTAAATGTCACTGGTGTTTGCCTCTGAGAGATGGAATTACTCTTTTCCAGTTTCATTGTTATTTTTCATACTTTGTAAGATTTCTAAATCAGTATTATTTATGTAATGGAAAACTATGTTTTAAAAATTTTCAAACTTGGAAAGGCATTGTAAAGTTTATGAAAACATGGGATAATTGTTATGATATAAAGCGAAGTGAAAAAGCAGAATAAAAATTCAGTATGCATTACTGATTCAAACATATAAAAATGTAAGTAAATAGTGCATGTGGAGAAGCTTAAAGAGACAATCATATAAAAAATATCAGTATTCACAGGAGTCAGAGAATATTGTAAATTTCAAGTTAAAAGTGAGTAGGGAAACAAACAAAATTCTAACAGTTACTGTTGGAACTCCCTTCAGGGCTGCAAGCTTATGAATGCACAGATTAATGCAGAGAAAGAGGAATCTAAATGGAGCAAAGGTAGTGAATAGAAAAGGGAAGATGAAAATGTAGACAAAGCTCAGGAAAGAAAGTCAATCCCAGGAAGAGAAAGTCCAACACTAAGTGCCAAAATCCTGGACACAGATCATAGACTTACTAGAGTCTAGAGCAAGGGGCCTAGAGGTGTGTAGCATTGGAGGCAGACTCAGAGCTAATGGGAGAGAAGAGATGCCCCTTCAAGGCATGGTAGTGTTTGAAAAAAAAAAGAAGAGGGAAAAATTAAAGGCCCTGCAGAAGCAGCATAGAACCTCAAAATAAGACAATCCATCCTCAATGCCAACCCTTAATGAAACTACATGTCACTATACTAGCAGAAGAGAGCACTCATGAGATAGGAACCCTGTCCACAAATACCTCAAAATAGAAAAAAATCAGAGCAATTCCATACCAAACTACTCAAACAAAACAAAACAAAACAGAAAGCTTTTAATCTGTTAAAAATGTTTCTAAATATCCAGTCAAATGGAGAACAAATCTATCACAAAACAATCTCAAATGAATTAAATAAATCAAGTATATTTTTAAAAAATGACTCTAAATTCAAGAATTAAGAGCAAAAATAAGCAAAAACAAAAAAGTGTGAAGTTTGATAAGAGTTGACAGAAAACTCAGGAAAGAAATTTTAAAAAAAACTTAAAAATATAAAAAATTAAGGATAAAATTCAAGGTGCTCAAGGGAGAATAAAACTGAATGAAAATTTAATAAAGGACATTGAAAGAAAAGGAAAATAACCACCAATATAAACATTAAAAAGAGGAAAATTAATAACAGCTAGGAAAAAAAGTGTTTAAAATGGAGGACATGAAAAGAATATCTATATGTTTGGAACTAGAATCTCTTAAGAAGAATAACAAAACAATGAAACTAATATTTTTAACTATAATCCAAAAAACTATTTTCCAGCAAAAATTAAATCTATGTCAGCATACTGAAAAAAACTCATTGTTGTATCTGGAAAAGCTTGGGCCAGGTTGACTACTCAAAAACATATCAAGGTAAAATTATTAGACTTTAAAGACAAAACATTCTTAGAGCCTACAGGAAAAATGACAAAATTATTTATAAAAATAAGAAAGCAATATGGTCACCAGATATTTCAAGAGCACATCAGCCATGGCAAGGTGATAGTGGAGAAGGATTTTCAAGAAACTCAAGAAAATGTAGTGTGGGCCAAAGATTTTATGTCTAGCCAATCTGTTCTTCAAATATTAAAAGTGCAAAACCCTCTAAAGAAATCTATTAGAGGAAGAGCTCCATCCTGGAAAAACTCAACAATGGTAAGTATTTAGTATATTTAATTTTAGATCTAGATCTAAGACTAAAAAAGGAGTGAGGACATGGTGGAAGAATAATACAGATGGCCCCAGACATAGGATAGTTTGAGTTATGACCTTTTAACTTCATGATGGAGGGAAAGCAAAGAGCATTCAGTAGAAACCATACTTTTTTGAATTTTGATCTTTTCCCTTCACCTGATGCTGGGCAGTGGCAGCAAGCTGCAGCTACCAGTCAGCCACGCAATCACGAGGGTGAACAACTGATCCACTTACAACCATTCTGTACCCAGACAACCATTCTGTTTTTCACTTTCAGTACAGTAGTCAATCAATTACATGAGATACTTAATACTTTATTATAAAATAGGCTTTGTGTTAGATGATTTTGCCCAACTGTCGTCTAATGGAAGAGTTCTGAGCACATTTACGGAAGGCCAGACTAAGCTACTATGTTCAGTAGGTTAGGTGTATTAAATGCATTTTCGACTTACGATATATTCAAGTTATCATAGGTTTATCAGATGTAACCCTATAGGAAAGTGTGGAAGATCTGTTTATAAACATATTTCTCACAAAGTAGGAGAATGCAACTAAGAAATGAAAGGAAAAGAGAAAACTAGAATATGAACACTAATTGTAATATAAGTATTGGGTAAATATCAAGGAATGCCATTTATTTATTTATTTATTTATTTAACATCTTTATTGGAGTATAATTGCTTTACAATGGTGTGTTAGTTTCTGATATATAACACAGTGAATCAGCTATACATATACATATATCCCCATATCTCCTCTTTCTTGCATCTCCCTCGCACCATCCCCATCCCACCCCTGTAGGTGGTCACAAAGCACCGAGCTGATCTCCCTGTGCTATGTGGCTTCTTCTCACTAGCTATCTGTTTTATGTTTGGTAGTGTATATATGTCCATGCCACTCTCACTTCGTCCCAGCTTACCCTTCCCACTCCCCGTGTCTTCAAGTCCATTCTCTACGTCTGCATCTTTATTCCTGTCCTGCCCCTTGGTTCTTCAGAACCATTTTTTTTTAGATTCCATATATATATATGTTAGCATGCAGTATTTGTTTTTCTCTTTCTGACTTATTTCACTCTATATGACAGGCTCTAGTTCCATCCACCTCACTACAAATAACTCAATTTCGTTTCTCTTTATGGCTGAGTAATATTCCATTGTATATATGTGCCACATCTTCTTTATCCATTCATCTATCAATGAACACTTAGGTTGCTTCCATGTCCTGGCTATTGTAAATAGAGCTGCAATGAACATTGTAGTACATGACTACTTTGAATTATGGTTTTCTCAGGGTACATGCCCAGTAATGGGATTGCTGGGTCTTATGGTAGTTCTAGTTTTAGTTTTTTAAGGAACCTCCATCCTGTTCTCCATAGTGGCTGTATCAATTTACATTCCCACCAACAGTGCAAGAGGGTTCCCTTTTCTCCACACCCTCTCCAGCATTTGTTGTTTGTAGATTTTTTGATGATGGCCATTCTGGCTGGTGTGAAGTGATACCTCATTGTACTTTTGATTTACATTTCTCTAATGATTAGTGATGTTGAGCATTCTTTCATGTGTTTGTTGGCAATCTGTATATCTTCTTTGGAGAAATGTCTACTTAGGTCTTCTGCCCATTTTTGGATTGGGTTGTTTGTTTTTTCGATATTGAGCTGCATGAGCTGCTTATAAATTTTGGAGATTAATCCTTTGTCAGTTGCTTCATTTGCAAATATTTTCTCCCATTCTGAGGGTTGTCTTTTCATCTTGTTTATGGTTTCCTTTGCTGTGCAAAAGCTTTTAAGTTTCATTAGGTCCCATTTGTTTATTTTTGTTTTTATTTCCATTTCTCTAGGAGGTGGGTCAAAAAGGATCTTGCTCTGATGAATGTCATAGAGTGTTCTGCCTATGTTTTCTTCTAACAGTTTTATAGTGTCTGGCCTTACATTTAGGTCTTTAATCCATTTTGAGTTTATTTTTGTGTATGGTGTGAGGAAGTGTTCTAATTTCATTCTTTTACATGTAGCTGTCCAGTTTTCCCAGCACCATTTATTGAAGAGGGGAATGCCATTTAAAACTGGCAATGCAGATAGAAAAGAGATTAATTTTAAAAGGAGGAATTCAGGGCACTAGTAAAGGTATAATACAAAGGTAATCACAGTTTTAGAAAAGTATAAATCTTCTTAAATAACGAAGCAAGGAAAACAACTAACAGTGAGGGGAAACACAGTAAATATAATACACACCGTAATTATGGCATAAAATGATGCAGCAGAATTGAGGCAAATCATATCGATAATTATCAATGAACTTAACTCACCTAGCAAAGAAAAGGATTTTCAAACTGTCCCATGAAGGTAAACCTAACTCTATGTATATATGACACACCTGAAACCAATTAAATCAAAAAGGCTAAAAATAAAGAGATGGACAAAGATATACTGGGTAACTGAAAGCAATAAGAAAGCAGATACCAGACTAAGGAGAAATAAGCCAAAAACAACAAAAGAGAGAGAGAGAGAGAAAAAACACTCAATGAAATAAAGACATTTTTTTCTAATTGATAAAAGTCATGGTTTACAATGAATATTTAACAGCTGTAAATAACTATGCAATATATAATTAGAATCCATGAGTCCACACTGATAAAGCCATACTTAGACAGATATTTTAAATTAAAGATGACAGATAAATAGATACACAGAAGATAGATAAGGTGAGGGAAAGTTCTTTCTTATGATGAAATGTCAACTAATCAATATGAAAGAAGTAATTAATGTGAAAAAATCACTATTTTACAATTATCATAGTAAAAATTGATTCAGGCAAAAATTCATCAAATTCAGCATCTTATGGGAGGATCAAGTTTGATGAGGGCAGGATATTTACATAGTCTCCAAATTATATATTAATTCTAAAAGTCAAATTATATTAATGCATACAAACTGTAAGTGCAGAAACTGGATAATCCCTTAATGCAGTCATTTAAACAACATCACAAGTAAAATACAAATGTATATCATATGTCTTGGAATGTGATACCTTAAGGATATAATATGCCTAATGTCATATTCAAGCCAAAAATCCATAGCCTGATTCAAATTTGGGGAAAACATCAAACTGTAATTGAGAGACACTCTATAAAATAACTGCCCTATATTCTTCAGATATATCAATGTCATGTAAAATAAAGGCTAAATGTAACTGCTCCAGATTAAAGGAGGCTAAAATGATGCATCAACTAAATACAATATGAGATCCTGGATCTCTCTTGAACTAGAAAACAAATTCTATAAAGATATTATTGGGACAGGTAGAAAATGGGCTGTAGGTTAGTTAGAAGTATTTTATCAAAGTTAAATTTCCTAAAATTGAAAAATAAATAAGTTATATCTTTGAAGGTAAGAAGAGCCTATGAAAATCAGTAAAAAGAGAGGAGGGTAAAGGTGATTGGTGTTGATGTGAGTAAATTCTCACTCTTTATTACATACTGTAAGAATTCCTAGGATTTTTGGTTTACCCAGTTTCTTGACACCCTCTTGTTTGGTAGCATGGGAGGAGCTGTGGAATAGAGCCAGATTTCTGTTCCCATTATGACCCAAACCCGAAATGCAAAAATGTTCTTGGGACTTCACTGAATTGGAATGGGCTCATCAGCAAAAGGGAAGACATAAAGCCCATGGCCATTGGCTATCGGACTAAGCAGTATAATCCCAGATATCCTGAGGGACATCTTATTACAACACAGATATTTCAAAACCAAAAAAAAAACAAAAACCAACAAATCTACCAACCCGTCATAAATCTACAAATATGAATACATTTGAAATAGCCCTGCTTTCAATACAGAGGAAAAAGGTGAAGAAAATATGTAAGAACATAAAATATGACTCCATTATCTTCAAAGCTCTGACAATTTTAATTTGAAATCTATTTTTAATGCATTAATTTTTTTTCTTTTTTTCAAGTGGAATTTATTGAGCCTTTTTTATGGTTGTGTGTTAGATGTTGAACTGAAATAGCTTCTGAATAGTCTATTCTTGAATTATTTCTCTTCTCTCCATTTCTAGTGCTAGTTCAATCTCTCAGGATAGTGACTCAAGTACTTCTTAACTGATATGGCTACTTAAGTTTATCTCCCATATAATCTGTCCAACCTGTGACCTTCAGATTTATCTTTGTCAAATATAAATCTGCCCATGCTACACCCTGTTTTAAAATTTTAATAGTTTTCTTGCTCTGTAGGATAAAGCCAGATGCCTCAACATATTACACTTGTTTTTTTTTCTCCCAACCTCCCTTCAGTTGATGCAGTGTTACTTTCTGCTTTTGGAAAAAACATATCATCCTTTTATACTTTTGCTTAATCATGCCCTCCTTCTTGGAGTTATTTTCCTTGTGCTTCTAGGACACAGAGGCCTTAATCAAAATGTTTCTTCTCTCACCCAACAATATTTAGAACCCCCAAGTCTGGGATCTCATGGCCCATTGTATCTGAACTCTTTTGTGCTAGCGTTTATTTCTACAGTGCTTCTTTTCCTCCTAACTGTATCATAGCATCTATGATGAAGGCATCTCATTTTATCACAGTGCTTGTGCAATGTTTGGATTCTGTTAGTATTTTAATAAATATTTGTCAAATAGAAAGATAATATTTACCATGACTACATAATTAAGTCACCTGGAGAAGAAATTAAGATATTAAGAGAATGGTATATACAAGAAAACCCCCAAAGACTTCAGAAGCAAGAACTCATGTTGCACAAACAGACTGAATTCATGTACTTCCCATTACAAAGTTTCAAACTGTACCTAATGATACCCCATTAACAACACCCAAGATGATTTTGAAAACATTAAAGATGTTGGACAGAATTAGACATCTGGCTTGAAATAATTCCAGTGGGATATAGACAGGCAGTCTCTTTGAAGTAAAGATATTTATGCAACACACAAGAATTATCAAATACCCTACCTACTGCCAAAGAGCGGCTGCAACCAAATATTAAATAATGTGAAAGAGAAAATGAGGCCACAATTCTCTCAATGGGATATAAACCAAGAATAGGCCTTGTTTCAGACATGTATTTGGACACAAGCAATGCATTTGTTCAATAGTCTTGTCTTTCACACAAAACAATAAAAAACGAACAGAAAATAAAATTTTGCATTTCAGAAATTTAACTCATTTATTAATTTTTGAGTAATGCTTTGATTTCAATCAAGGGCAATATAAAAAAGTAAGAGTTTAATTACTAAGTGTATGACTTTTTCTACTTACATTATTTTCATATTTTTTTATTTTAAGTAGACCTATGTGAATACTTCAAATGATTCAATTATTAATAGTACTTAAAACTATGAACAAGAAAATAATTATTTTTTATGGCACAGTTTCTCTTATTTGCATACATAATGACACATTCATCGGAGGCTTTTGAGAGATAAGAAAGAGGTGGATAATGTACAGAATTTATAAACATTTCCAGGATATCTTTATAGTTCCTTATTGTCCTCCTTCTCTGCTGTGGGATTTGAGTCGTGGTTCCTTTCAAACTACATTATAAACAACCTGAATTTCTGTGATTATATTTTAATCCTATTTCCTCCTCTTTCCATCTTGAGGAGAGATGATTACCATTTGTAATGTTGAAGATAGTTATGAAACCATCTTCCCTTTTTAATTTCCTAGAATATGTCCAACTTCTATCTTCCTTCTTGAGATTGTTCAACCATTACTGCTTCTGGTCCCTTTCCAGATTCTTCACAGCAGTCATTTCTCAGAAAATCATGCACACCTGATAGAGGGATAGAGAATGATGTAGGGGGATACACGTATCACAAAGGTTCTGCTGGACCAGTCTCAAAAATAGAATCCATTTAGCAAAAGGAAATTCCAACATCTTTGCAGCAGAATTTTATCTCAGTGGATCAAGCAATCTCTCTGGCTTGAATTGGGTTCCTGGGCATTGACATTATGGTAGGATTATCACTTGTATTATTTGATTAATCATGTGAATAGTATCCCGCCCACTTTTTTGAGTCATAATCCAAGTTCTTCAGGGATTGATGATAATACTAATAACAACAACAATAATAATAAGCAATGATACTTAATATTTATTGAACAATTGTCATGTGTTGACACTTTGTTAAGGGCTTTAGATATATTACCTCATAACAACTGAATGAAATGAGGAATATTATCTACCTTTGATACATGAGAAAGTACAGAGTGATTACTTACCCAAGAGCCATAAGAAGGCAAAAACAAAATATGATCCCAAGCATAATACCCAGGGCCTGAACTCTTAGGCACCATTTTATATTGCTGCTGGAAAGGAAATCTGAAGATGGTAGGAAAAATGAGATGGTCAGTTGTTGGTAGGACATGGATAATTCAACTCAATTCACTAAATGTTGATTATGAACCAGAGTGTAATAAGTCTAGTGAGGTCAGAATGCATCCAGAAAGATGTTAACATGCTCTGTAACAGTGGAAGGATATGATTTCTAGACAAATTCAGGATTATATGTGAGATAGTGAGGTATCTAAGGTCAGAAATCCAGGAAATCTTGGCAGACCAAAGGGTTTAGGCGTATATAAAATATGAGAGCTGACATCTATCCACTGTCCAAGAGAGCCAGGTGAACTTAAGGCATCCAATCATTCAGAAGGTGGAGCAGTAGAACATTTTGACATCATTCATTAAGGGAGCCTAATTCTGGAGCAGGAAGTATTTGTCCTTTAGACTCACATACTTTTAGAAAGACAGTTTAAGAATCTTGGGAGTAGTTTCAGTTAGAGGGAGACTCTGAAGAACTTAGGTATATAATCTTTCTGCCTATGCTAGTCCCTGAGCTTACTAAAATGATTCTGTTCTTACCATCGAAGGATTTATTCTCTCTTTTGTGAGATAGCCATATACCCAGAATGAAGCAAATGAAGCAAATGAAGCAAATGATCATAGCTGACATGTATTACATGCTCAGTAGGTGCCAAGCATTATACTAAGTACACTCTGATGATAAGTTACAAATGTGAGAGTATGCACTAAATGTTAGGTGGAAGTCCAGAAAAGGTAGTGGGGACAGGACTTGGGTCATAATGGTAAGCTTCATGAGAGTAATGAATGTTGGGAGGTACTTCTACATGGGTCTCATTCATTTTTCATGTCTTATGAGCACAGGCACTGTTTATACAAACAACTTTTGTTCTGAACTATCTTTACAAGCATGTTTGTATACTAAACAGTCATGAAAGGTAGAAATAGTGTATCTTTTCTTGCAGAACAGAAGGCTGTCCAATATGGTAAAAATAATGCTTCCCTCTGGGGAAGATTTTGGGCAGGCTTGTTTGCATCCAGTGTAAAAGATTCAGGTCTCCTAATCTTGAATTCCTTGGCTGTGACACAAACCCTTGAATACATAACATCCACCTGGGTTGCTTCATGTTGCTTTCATGAGATTTGTGGGCCAGGAGAACCAGTGCAAACTTGAAGTTCATAAGCTTGCTATGCTTTGTCTCTGACCCAGGAGTTTTATGTCTTCTGTCATAAAACTGTCATAAAACTTCATCAGGAAACTCTGGTAGACTAACCTGTTAGCTTTTAAGTAGAGATCCTTTACAGTTCTTGGCAATAGACCTTAAAGAAAGGATGAAACTTATAAAATCAGATAGGGATAGTAAGACATCTCAGAGTAAAACACTGATACATGAATTGATTAGGGTACAAAGAACAGATCAGTTTGATTAGACTTACATATTTGAGTAGGGAACTAATGTTAGACAAACTGAGGTTAGATATTATAGAACTTTGAGCAGTAAGTAGTATGGAACTTAATCCAAGAAATTCAAAGAGCCACAAAACATTTCAAAGCAAAGGATTCTTTCCTTTTCTGTTTATACTCTCTCTTAAAAGGCCCCACCTGGTACCTTGATTTTACTAATCAGCTGTAGGCATATCTTCTTCATAATATGGACAATCCATCTGTATATATACTTAGCAACAATCCCATATTTTCAAACCTTTCTAGATAAATTACTGTTTACACATAATTAAAACTATAGTTGATTCTAATTCCGATTTAGTGATTCTCACCATTAAGTTGCTACCAATATTCAGGTGAGAGAAATATTTCATTCGCTTTTGAAAATGATTACAACTGAGATTTCTATGTTAATTTCATCTGCGATAAAGTATAATTTATTATTAACTTGGCTTTACAAAGGAACTAAACAATTGGTGACATTCTTATGGGAAAGCTGTTTATGTGATGAGTTGCAACTGGGTTCATTTCTTTCTGTTCTTCTGCTTTTCTCAAATAGTTAAATATAGACCCTAGGATTTAGGTATGAAAAATAAAGTACAACACTGGGATGTACATGTGTATATTTACTATTTCTGCCTTTGATGTCTCACATAAATTATCTTTTGAAAAGTTGTACATTTCAAAACAGTACTTATGAGCTTATAGTGAACTAGGTTCATCTGTTCACTGTAGAAAAAGAAAGAAAGAAAGAAAGGAAGGAAGGAAAGAAAGAAAGAAAGAAAGAAAAAATTTGCTCTAATTAAATGTGAAGTACATTTCATACTTTTAGTATTACATTTGGAAGGTAGTTAATTATAGGTTAATCCTTATTAAGGTTGAATCCTTATTCAAACCCTAGCAATCAATATGTTCTTAATATAGTGCTACTACTTATCTTTTTTTTTTTTTTTTTGCGGTACATGGGCCTCTCATTGCTGTGGCCTCTCCCGTTGCGGAGCACAGGCTCCGGACGCGCAGGCTCAGCGGCCATGGCCCACGGGCCCAGCCACTCCATGGCATGCGGGATCCTCCCGGACCAGGGCACGAACCCGTGTCCCCTGCATCGGCAGGCGGACTCCCAACCGCTGCGCCACCAGGGAAGCCCTACTTATCATTTTAAGCCATGAAAGTTCTTCTACTCTAGCAAGAACCATAATCTCCAAGAAAAAAAAAATTCTCCTCCTCAAACATTTGATTAAGAGAGTGAATTCTAGAGAACTCTTTGAAGATTTCTCTATTAAAAAATCAGGGCTTCCCACATGCCGCGGAGCTGCTGGGCCCGTGAGCCATGGCCGCTGAGCCTGCGCGTCCGGAGCCTGTGCTCCGCAGCGGGAGAGGCCACAGCAATGAGAGGCCCGCGTACCGGAAAAAAAGTAACAAAAATCAAATGATATTTTTAAGCATGATATTTATGTTTGGCTGAACAGCTAGAAAAAGAGAATTACCTTTTGACTCCATCACAGAATGAGGCACTCTGTAGCATGCTGCTAAAAGAGAATATTGTTTCTGCCGAAAAGTGAACATGTTGTAAATCATCATGGCTCTTATTAACATGTAAACATTAGGCTAATCTCTCTCCAGGATTGGCTCATTATTTATTTTTTTCAGGGGTTCACAGGGAAGATTCTTTGCTTTCTGTTGTCACTCACAATATGTGACCTTTATATTACGAAAGCTGTATGTATGTATGTATGTATTTAGATAGATGATAGACAGATACAAATCTGGGGTAGAGATGGCAAATAAATGACAATGTGCTACTGCTCTCACATTCCATGCCCATGACAGATATTACTTCGTACCAAGTCCAGAAGTAACCTCAGATTTCTTCACAGAGCAGTTCTCTGGCCAAACACTAGCAAAGAATGAAAGTTAGCCTGGGAATTAAAAGAGTATTCTTGCTCTAATAATATAATATATTTGATTTCTAAGCCACATTGGAATTCTGACTAAGTGTAAAATTCTTACCCAAGTAATACATAGGCCTTCTTTAGTTGAATCCATTGCATACCTGCCTCATATATTTGTCCATTTATAAAATATTTGTCACTGCACAGCTATTATAGCAAAGCACTGGTTGAAAACCTGCCAAATTTTATGTATCTAGAAGGCCCGCAAGACATCATCTACTCATGCTGCTTCATATTACACATGAGAAAGTTGAGATCATATAGGGGAAGTGACTTGATCAAGATCTTACAACTAGCAAGTGACATAGCCAAATCTGGAACCTAGGACTTTGGAAGAATTAATTTAACTAAAATCTGGTTCAAGTCACATTTTTGTACCTTAACTTGGTAAAGAGATGTCTCCAGACAGAAAATCCCAACAGCTGTTTGTCATTGGGATTCAAATGAAAGAATTTGAATACTTGGGCTAGTTAATAGAATAGACAAAGCTTCTTAAAAACAGTTACTAAATTTTGGGTACAGTGGTATCTCATCTGTATAATGGGGGAAATGCAAGTATCTCATAGGATTGTTAAGGGGATTAAATGTCTTAGTATAATTAAAGCATCTAATTGAAACATTGGAAGCAGCCTTTTACAATGTATTTTCTAGTATATTATTTTTATTTATCTTCAAAAATAGCACCATTACCAAATAGTTTTATGAGTAAATTGAAACAACCCTCAGAGAACTTTGTCATTCATGTTATAGCAATCTTTCAATTCATAGAATATTATAGCATATATTATAATATTATAGCATAAAGAAATCAATTTAAAAACTCATTTTAAAAAGTTCAAATAACTTCCAAATCACAGTTTTAAAGAATATGAACACACAGCTGTATGAGACTATATACATACACACAAACACAAATATAAATACTATAGGTCATTTTTGCTAATAAACCTAGACTTTAAAACAAGTAAATAGAATTCAGAAATACATTTAGAGAAGTGAATAAGGTTTGTACTAGGGATATGAGTTTAGACAAAAATTAGAAATCTGCTTATTTGTTATACTATGTTAATAAATTAAGGTAAAAAAATCATATGACCATCTCATCAGCTACAGGAATAATAATAAATTCAACACCCACTCTTGGTTAAAATACAAACATGCAAACTTACATTAGCAAACTAGGAATAGAAGAAAACTTTTAAAATTTCATAAAGCTCATTTTTAGAAACCAAAAAACAAGCATCACTGATACTATAAGTAAATCCAGGAGCAATATAAGGTGCCTGATTTCATTACTGCTATTTGACATTGTACTGAATGTTTTGACTCAGGGTTTCTACCTTTGGCACTGTTATTGTAGACCAGATAACTCTTTGTGTGGGAGACTGTTCTGTGCAGTGTAAGATGTTTACCAAGATCTTTGATTTCTAATCACTTGATGTGAATAACATCTCCCTAGTCATGACAATCAAAAATGTCTCAGGGGCTTCCCTGGTGGCTCAGTGGTTGAGGGTCCGCCTGCTGATGCAGGGGACACGGGTTCGTGCCCTGGTCCGGGAAGATCCCACATGCCGCGGAGCGGCTGGGCCCGTGAGCCATGGCCACTGAGCCTGCGCGTCTGGAGCTTGTGCTGCGTGGCGGGAGAGGCCACAACAGTGAAAGGCCCACGTACTGCCAAAAAAAAAAAAAAAAAAATCCATAGTGTGAATTCCCACCCATGTGTCAGAAGGATGGAAGACTACAGTTTACCTGCAACTTCTTGAACCATGCCTCCTTACCAGCACAGCCTCTGTGCTTCCTGGTTGAGAAGTGAATACAGGTGTTTTTCTAAATGTTGAAACAAAAGGGACTCACTAGTGAGCTGACATGAGCCCAGAGCTCAGATTTTGAAAATCTAAACCCAAGGCCTATCATCATCAGGCTGCATAGAGAATAGGAAGTGGTGAACAGGGCCCACTCACAGACCAGGGAAGCTGTCCAGGGAGACATCTCTATGTGCATGTCACTTTTAAAAATGTTGCCATAAGAAAGGAAACTGACAGAGCTGTTTCTCCCAGAAAATCATTCCGTTGTTTGCACAATGCCAACACTTGTCTTAGACATTCCCATCCTACACCCTCTTTCTCCTTACTTTTAATTTCTTTTCATTACATATACAGTTTAAACTCATTGTTTTTTTTATTATCCTAAAGATAAAACAAACACAGAAATGGAGACGTAGGTAAGCAGGGATGGGGGCGTGCACAGAAAACCTGAGCTCTTAATTTCACATTTTTGTGTTTTAAAAGCTTTTCAGTGTTAAGAGGTACTTGTCTGGGTCTTAGGTTAAAGACTCACATAATTATGGTTTCTTTGTGGAATCAAAACGCCTGATGCATCAAAAAGCATGGTGTCACCACAAGCTGGTGGACCTCACAGTAGAGACTCTCTGCCAAAGCTTTTTGTATAAAACGTTTTACATAAATAAAATTTTACTGTACAAATTTAGTTCATGAGACCAGAGTGACCAAATCATGTATTGGCATACACTGAGTATTCACAAAGATTTAATTATTATTATTTTTGTTATTGTTCTTTTTTTCTCACCAGAATTTAGGAGACAGAGGCAATGACAAGGAAGAAAGTTGTATTCCTATTTTGCGGAAGGAAATGTCATTTTATTTTTCTTCCAGACCTGGTTTCATTAGGCTCCTCTTTGTGAATTTTTTCCTAATAATAAACTCCTTTGGACAGCATGTTTCCCTTCTCTGTACTTTTCCATTTATCTAGAATATATTAAGTGCAAAATAAAAGTTAGCTAAATCAATGAATAGATAAGTGAATGAAAGAAGTTAACAAGAAAATAAAGTTAATCAGATCAGGTATTTCTGTTAATTTGATATTTTAAAAATATTGCTAATGCAAATACTTTGTTTTGGCCCTAAATACCCAATGATAGAATCAAAAACTTTTATTTATTTTTGAATCAGCTAAGAATTATTTCCTTTGTTTTGTTAGTGTACACTAGAACTCAGTCCTAGGCTTTACTGCCAAATTCCTTGTAAATACTTTAGATTTCAGTTCACAAGGGTATTGGGATCTAGCCATGAGAAAGAAGAAAAAGAAAACACTTAACTTGGAGTCTTATTTAAAATAATTACTCATCTTCTCTAGAAAATTTCATAGCAATGTATCTAAAAATCTAGCACTTTTTTTTTTCCCTCAGAAAAAATTAGTAACTGCTCATGCAAGTAACTGGATGTGACCAGGTTTCTAAATGGGGTTTGAGAGTTTTCTATGTATTGTTATAAATTACCTTTATTGTTTTTTTGGTTTTGCTGTCTTCTGAATATTTATCAAGGAAAATAACAGATGCATATAGGTAATAAAATGCAAATTGTGGATTCAGTCCATGGTTATCCATGGAAGGACGCAGAGGACAACCTGGGACCTTCTTTCCCAGTGTCAGGGTTTAGTTCAAGCTCTCCCAGCAGGGACACCAAGAAGTCCTGCACAAGAGCTGATGCATTCACTGATTCCTCGGTTCAGAACAGATGATTGCTAACATCTCTTCCGTTACCCTGCAGGTTTTTGAGAGTTTATAATGAGCGAAATATAAAGTGCATTATTTAATATGAATTTTAAGAAATGACCCCATTGTTAAATATATAATGTTGCATACAGAGAGCTAAATATATATATACACACATATGCATATATATATATGTATATGTGTGTATATATATATTTCATATATATGCATATATATTCCATATATATATATATATATATATATATATATATATATATATATATGGAAAAAAAGAATGAGCTATCATGATGAAAAGAAACCTGATGGGGTCTTTGGAAGGAGAAAGGAGTTTATTTCTAGAGAAAGCTGACATAAGAAATGAATTAACTGTCTTGGAAATTCTGTAAATATATGTCTTTAATTTCCAGTGTTTACCAAGATCAGAAAATTCCAATATTAAAGATTATGATTATGTGGTTTATTTTGAATTTATTGTTAACATAAAAATGTTTTAATCATTAAAAAATTACAAACGTTTGCAATATTGTGAACATTGGCAGAGATATAATGGAATCACTGTGTTGGCATTTGGAGTATGTGGCTTCTAAATGCCTTTTCTTTTTGTAGGATTTGTTCACACATTAATTTGGATGCTTACATTAAACTGTATAATTGCTGTTAAACTCTCAGATCAGTTCTAATTATTCCAGTACTGATTATTGTATTTGTGGGCAGCTTTCCTTTGCTTTCCTTTTTTACTATACCCTATGCCACTCCCCAAACAAATTCTGATACATAAAAGAGGCATTATTCTCATAGTCCCTGACATCTAGTTCTACTTTAATGACTTGGCTGAAACAAATCTCTAAGAAGACTCACTAATGGGATAATTTAATGGATTCCTTTTAATCTCCACACTTCTTGTCCTTTCTGTAGCATTTGAGACATTTGAGTCAGTGAAGTATGAAAACCCTGTTTCTACAAGTCTTTTCTTTGGCTTCTGTGCTGTTATGATGTTATGCTCCCTTTTGTCTCCTTTACTTACTCTCCCTTTTCACTCTTCCTTTATATAAGCACATACTAGAATTCACCATCAATATTTTCTTTTTCTTTCTTTTTGTAGTCACTCACTGGTTACCGTGTCATTCAATTTTCCAGTTACAAGGATCTCTAAAGTTCTTTTCTTTAAGCCTCAGCATTCTCTTAAGTCTTGAAAAAAATGATTCCCTGGTTATCTCAAAAATCTACATGCTAGGGCTTCCCTGGTGGCGCAGTGGTTGAGAGTCTGTCTGCCGATGCAGGGGACACGGGTTCGTGCCCCGGTCCGGGAAGATCCCACATGCCGTGGGGCAGCTGGCCCCATAAGTCATGGCCGCTGAGCCTGCGCATCCGGAGCCTGTGCTCCGCAGCGGGAGAGGCCACAACGGTGAGAGGCCCGTGTATCGCAAAAAAAAAAAAAAAAAACTACATGCTAAAAATTCAGTTTTTTATTTTAAGCACTATTTCATACTCACCCACTTCCAAACCAACTTCTCTTCCTGGTCTGAATGTTGTCATCATCTACTGTATCTCAGATTCAAAAGCTTGATGTCAATGTTGACTTTGCCTCTTACTTCATATGTCAAATACAATCATTTACCAAGTCCTACTGAATTTTTGAACTAATTAATTCGGCACCTATTATATGACAGAAATGACATTTAGCACTTTGCATATACTATGATTTAAATCCTCAGAACATGACAGTGAAGGCATATTACTGTCCACATTATGAAAAATTTGGAAATAAAGGTTCAGTGTGTGTAAGAAACTTGCCTAAACAAGCAGAAGTTGGGCAGGAACTGGCATTCAAATTCAGGTTTCTTTATAATAATGTCTAGTGTTCATTCCTCCAAACTATATTATTTTTATTTCCATAAAGTCTCATAGCCTTCTACTCCTTCATAGTCCTCTTAATTCCACAAAACACTGCACTTCTTCTTGCCTGTACTCTGATTCTAATTCCTTGTTACTTCAATTTTTCCTAAATTGCATCTTTATCATATTACTCTTCAATAAATTTTAACTGCTCCTCGTTTGCAAATTATGTTCAGATCCATTAAACATGTTTGTCAGTTGGAACTTCTTGCTTATGGTCAACAGAAGGTGATTCTGATTAAGTTGTGCAAAACAAAAGGAAAAACAAAACCTTTATTACCCCCCCCACACACACACACAAACAAGAAGTTTATTGTAAGGATACTAAGGGACTTACTAAAGTAAAGGAGAAGTGGGGCCTTGGGAAGGACCAGAAAGTGGGTAGATTCTGATGGTGGGATTCAGAACCTTTGCATGTAGGTGCTGAAGTTGATTTAGCTCCAACAGTCCTTTGGTCCATGTGCCTCCTTGGTCAAGACTCAGATTCCCAAGTGACAGATTAATTGGCATACGTGGGGTTATATGTCTACCTCTTGGGGAGAGGGATGAATGGTAACATTATTTATAATCTTAACTGGACCACAAGGTAAGAGGAGTGAAGCACCCTGAAGAAAATAACTCTGCTGTTACCCACAGAAGGGAGCAGAGGCACCCACAGGCCTAAAAGACAGGTGTCCACATGCAAAGCATACAGGTGCTCCAATTCAGCAGCAGCCTTTTTCAGTGTCATCACCAACTGCCTCTTCCTACCGTGCAACCCAGGAATTCTCACTATTCTCCATACATGCTATAAGCCTTTCTGGCCACTGTTTTTCTGGAGCATTTGCTTCTCCTACATCTCTAGCTAACAAAACCCTTCCTATCCATATTGGCCCTCCCAAATGGCTTTTATTACCATTTCAAGATTTCTACAGATAGGTAATTTCCCGCTTTTTCCCTTTTTCAAAGCATTTCCTTTTGCTCATCTTTAACAGTACTTTTTAACATCTGCCTTGTATCTTCTTTTCTAAAATGTATGCGCTTTGAAGGCATGCATCATGTCTTATTCATCTCAGCATCCCCTCTAATGTTGAATATGAGTTCCTATAGCCTGTAGTGATTAATAAATATAGGTATGGTTATTTTTCTTATGTTATTTTTCTTATTGTTGATTCAAAGTGCTGGTTTGAATCTATAATGCAATTGTATCATTTATCTCCAACATCATTGTAATGTCCTTTTTCTTTCCTTCTTTTGGCTGCGTTAGGTCCTTATTGCTGTGTGGGCTTTCTCTAGCTGCGTTGAGCGGGGGCTACTCTGCATTGCGGTGTGCGGGCTTCTCATTGCGATGGCTTCTTTTGCTGTGGAGCCGGGCTCTAGGCATGTGGGCTTCAGTAGTTGTAGCATGTGGGCTCAGTAGTTGCAGCATGCAGGCCCTAGAGTTCATGGGCTTCAGTAGTTGTGGCACATGGGCTTAGTTGCTCCGTGGCATGTGGGATTTCGTGGACCAGGGATCAAACCCATGCCCCCTGCATTGGCAGGTGGATTCTTAACCACTGTGCCATCAGGGAAGTCCCCATTGTAATGTCCTTGATGGGAAATTACACACACAGCATTTAAAAATATTAATTTATACCCAGTAGGTAATGAATAAATGTGATGATTCAATGTCAATTTAACAAAGTTGAATGGCAATCTAACATTATTTGAAAAAGAAAGATCAAGTTACTGAAAGGAGAAGGAAGAGAAAATAGGCCAATAATGGTTAGACATTGTCCTAACACAGCTATGATGTAGGCATTATTATTCTTATTTTACATATGAGGAAATTGAGGCTTAGATGGGGTTAATTTCTTACAGGAAATAAAAGTTATATCCAGGATTTTTTCATATGCTGATTGTTCTTTCCATTAATTGACAGTTTTATAAATCTAAAGTAATGAATATATGAATTTTTTTTTAAAAAGTCAAGTAACCCGGTGGGTTTTATCATAAAAATGAGCAGTTTTCTGTCCTAACCTTCACTATCCTAAAGGCAGCCACTCTTCATCATTTCATTTTGGAGTTATTCTTTTGGTTAGCTCTGTTTTTCTAGATAACATGCATATGCCACCCTCTCTTGATGGATTATGAGTGATAGATAGCCATTCTGCTTCAAGCAAAAAAAATTTTAAAGGCTAAGAACAAGTTACAGAATACTGTAAAAGAAGGACAAGATAAATCCAGGTAGCAAATACCCTAACAAGAAAAATAATTCTTAGAAGAGGAAATAATCATCCACTCAGTGCAGAAATTAGTAATCAAGGAAAACAAAATCTATTAGCAAGACCCTATATTCAACCATTATATTAGAAAGAGGCAAAACCTGTAAGGATACAAGGAAATGGACCCTCAGATGCAGTGTTGGAAGGAGTATAAATTAACACAGCTATTTTGGAGGGGAATTTGGTAGCATTACCCTAAATGCTAAAACAATGAAAAACAAACAAAAAAACCAAAACTCGTGCACACTGGCCTCCAGTAATCCACTGCACTGTATCTTAAAGAGAAGCACCTGGACATGTGAACATTGAGATGTGTAAGAGGGTGTTCACTGCAGCATTGTTTGCACTAGGGAAAACTGAACAACTTCAAAATCCGTCTTCTGCAAGGTACCTGGTTATATACTTTGCTCTAATTTTATCTTGTTATTTGCCTTATTTTATCTCTAAAAAAAATTTCAAATATTAGCCCTTTGCTTCACAAATGTTGCACATATTTTCGGCTACCATTTATTGTCTAGCTTTTTTCCACATTCTTTCTCCTTTCAAAATTTTATCTTAATTCTAATCAAGTTTAACTGATCCATTTTGGCTTTCGCTTTATGGATAGTTTTTGGGATGGCCTTTTTTACCCCAAAGCCCTAAACACATTCTCCTGTATTTTTCCTATTGCCTCATGGCTTTAATTCTTTAGTGTCTGTGGAATTCTTATTTTTATTATGAGGAAAGGAAAAGGAATTCTTTTCCTTTTATTATGAAAGGAAAAGAGCTCTGTTTACAATTCTTTCTCACTTCCCAACAATTTCTCTAATCATGTCTTAATCAATGCACCTCATATTTGGACCACAATTTCTTTGACAGATTTTGTTTGCCCTGGCTTTGCTGATTGCATTATTTTCTTTCTTTGTAGAGAAAAAACGAAGTAAACTTCAGTGAATCACTTGCTTTCAGCTCCATGCTGCCCTCTCTTGCTCATTCTGTCCTCTATGCCCTCTCAGAGATGGAATAGTACAGGAGCTGTGCTGGGCTTATTTTTTGTACAGGTCTTCTGCATGTTCTAGGCTGCAGGCTCCTCTGTCCTGCTTTTGATTTGTTCCCTCTATGAAGAAATTAATGAAATACCTCATTCCTTTTTAGTAAGGCTTTACAACATTTACATTCTTTTAGTATCATGATAATGAGCACTGTAGAGAGAGGAGGCGGAAATATCAATACATGTGTATAGCTCACTATCATTAAAAAAAAATCTACCACACACTGTTTAAAGTTGTCACTGTATTACCTCTTGAGGTTAAATGAGTGTATCCACATTCTTGCTGGGAAAAAAATGATATGAGAAGAGGTGTATTTGTGCATTTAAATAAAATATCTCCAGGTTTCAACTGTTTGAGCTCTAATTGTTCCTTATTAGCAAGATGTGACTGGATCTTCAATTATATCATTACATATTTCAATCAGGACTCAGCTAGACTCTTTTTTACCCCCGCAAAGCTACTTATCTCTAGTTTCTCAAGTTACTTAAAATTGACCCAAACTGTAGAGCTTTTAATGGTCATTCAGATCACCAAAAAAAAAAAAAAAATTAAGCTCTGTTAATATAAAGGAATCATAAAAATTATTCAGGCTATATTTTCTGAACTTATCTTTCTGATCTTTCTTGGATGCTTTTCTGCCGCTTCCTCCTTCATCTGCCTCAGATGCTTCTGTCTGTACCCCTTTGGGGGTGGTGATACCCTGCTGACAGCCAGAACTTTATCACTGTCATCATGTAGGACACTAGTCCAACCTAAGGCACCTCAGCCACCAACCACTTTTCTATTGTCATTCTCTACCAGCTGTCATTGTTGTCATCAAAGGCGTAAGTGACACTCTGACTAGTACAAGTAGACTAAAGAGGAAGCATAATCCTGTGCAAACTGCAGCTACCTAGATGTCAAAAGATTTCAAAGCTATTCACATTCATATCTTATTGAATGACACACATATCATTGAATGGCTCCTGCAAAAAAACAATATATTGTCTTACAAACTTTTGCTTTTTCTTCAAATAATAGATATCAGGTTGTTTGTTCTTTAGTTTACACACATAGGGATGTATATATACAAGTTTGGAATGAAAGAAGAGGATGGGAGATTGCATCTAAAAGGAGAAGAGCTGAAAGACCTAATTGATCTATTGGGTTGGCCAAAAAGTTCGTTCGGGTTTTTCCCTGACAACCCAATACATTGTTGCCAGTCAGGAGCTGTCCCTGGTACCAACCTCAGTAGTGATATCTCAACAATAAACTGAAAAGAAGAGGGAGAATTTGTAGTGGGGAGGAGATAAGAATATAAACAAACTTTTGCCTACTGAAATCAAGTTACAGATGAGGGCCACCCACGCCAGCAGTATCCCCTTCCTTTCTGTGGCTTCTTTTTCAATTTCCAACAGTTTTTCTCCCTCATTCCTCAGGGCCTGGATCCCAGTGGTGCTCTCCTAATTTCTCCTGTTCCAGGGAAAAGTGAAATAAACACCTTTACCTTAGCATTGGTAATTATTTTGCTTCTTAAGGGAAGATACACTCTAACTTAAAAAAAAACACGTTTTGGTAAAATAAAATAGAGAACCCAGAAATAAGCCTCCACATATACAGTCAAGTGACACAGTGCCAAGATCATTCAATGCGGAAAGGAGAGTATTTTCAACAAATGGTGTTGGTAAAACTGGATATCCACATGCAAACAAATGAAATTGGTCACTTACCTTATAACATATACCAAAATTAACTCAGTATGGATCAAAGATATATCTGTAGGGCTAAAACTAAAACCCTAGAAGGCGTTTGGACTTGGCAATAATATCTTGTATACGACACAAAAAATGCAGGCAACAAAAGGCAAAAATAGATAAATTGGATTTCATCCAAATTAAAAACTTGTGTGCATCAAAGGACAGCATGAAGAAAGTGAAAAGGCAACCCACAGAGTGGGAGAAAATGTTAGCAAATGATAGTCTCATAAGGGAGTAATATCTAGAATATGTAAAGAACTCTTATAGAGCAACATCAAAACACCAAAAAAAAATTTAAAATAGACAAAGGACTTGAATGGACATTTCTCTGAAAAAGATATACAAAGTGTCAATATCCACATGAAAAGATGCTCAACATCACTAATCATCATGGAAATGCAAATTGAAACCACAATGAGACATCACTTCACACCAATTAGGATGGGTATTATCAAAAAACAGAAAAAAACAAGTATTGGTGAAGATGTGGAGAAATTAGAACCTTTGTTCATTGTTGATGGGAATGTAAGATGGTAAAGCTGCTATGGAAACCATTAGGGCAGTTGCTCAAAAAAATTAAATGTATTACCATATGATCCAGCATTCCACTTCCAGTATTACTCAAGGAAGTAAAAATAGAGACTCAAACAAATATTTGTACACCTATGTTCATAACAGCTTTATTCACAATAGTCATAAGGTGGAAGCAACCCACGTGTACATTGATAGATGAACTGATAAATGAAATGTGGTGGTTGCATTAACATTGTGAATGTATCAGTACTTAATGCCACTGAACTGTGTTTTACATTACATATAATTTGCCACAATGTAAAAAAATGTGTATATGAAAAAAACCCACAGATTTTGGAAACAGCATATAATTACATTTTAACCTCAATAATTGAAAGACAACAATGCTTAGTTTACCAAGGACAATTTAGTAATAAATTACAAAGATGGATAATTGGAGCCCTCTCATACAGTCATTCGAAATATTTAGCAAACATGCCAGGGACACTGCTATGGGCAAACCAGATACTGTCACTGCTCTCACTTGGAATCAAGGAGAAAATCAGTTAACCAAATAATGACAAAAAATCAATTTATAAGTATCTAAAAGACCACGTAATCGGCTGTATTTGTATTGTATAAGCAGTGAAATCTTTATCTTTTCTCAAAACTTCCTTGAAAACCATTTCCTTAGTATTCTTTCCTAATACAGGTTGTAAACTCTGGTAGGATTCAAAGGACTTTTAGTCACTGTCCATTAATAATTATATAGCTTCTTTTGTTTAGGTAATAAAAACTCCAGTCTAGTAGACTATCAAAACAAACAAAAGATCATACCATTTAAATCTTCTCTTCTCCATCTCAGGCCTTATTTATCCTCAGAGACCTACAGAGAGGAAGAGAGAGATTATAGATTACTTCTCCCTTCCTTGCTTTTCCCCCTCTCCAACTATGTAACTGCAGTTTGGGAACCATTAGAGTTAGGGGGTAGGTAAAAGGGGGGAAGTGGAGGAGTGATAAAGTACAGGAAAAGTCATATTTAATGAGGAAATTTTAATCCATAAATAAAACTTCTGAATTGTGGCATATTCTCTCTGGTGGATGCTTTTGTGTGTTCCTTAGACATTTTTCTGCTAAGGCCTTCCAACCATAATTTCTTCTAATTGGTGGCTTCCCATCAGGCTGGCATAAATCTCCACTCTTTCCCCAATTCTCCCTCTCACCAAGCTTTTGCATCCAGTGGTACTTTAAGGTACTTTCTGCTGAGGTCACTTCTTTACTCAAGAGAACATCCTTTTGTGCTCTGTCTTTGGCAATAGTGCAGCTTAATTCCATTGCTTTTATTTGCATTCTTTCTCTCTCTCTTTTACTCTCGGCCTCTCTATCTCTGTCTCTGTCTGTCTCTCCTCAAGTAAATGCACAGAGTCTCAAGAACCTGCTTATATCCTTATGTAAACCACAGCACATGAAGAGTTTTTTCCCCAGATAATCAAATAATAAATTCCAAATACTGTTGATCCTTGAATAATGTGAGGGTTATTGGCAGTGGCCCTCTTCAAAGTAGAAAATCCATGTGTAACATAGGCCCACCCTATCTGCGGTTTTGTAACGGTAGATTCAACCAGCCCTGGATCATGTAGTATGTATTTATTGAAAAAAAAATTGAGTATAAGTGGACCCACACAGTTCAAACCAGTGTTGTTCAAAAGTCTACTTTAGTCTCCAAATTGACCTTTTCTGTTGTATCCTATAGGTGAATGATGGTCTAATGCTGGCAGAAGTAGTTTAGTAATGCCTTTCTTAAGCATTCCTTATAGGTAGGTGTATAAGTCTGCTAGGGGTGCTATAACAAAACACCATAGGCTCTGTGGCCTAAACAACAGAAATACATTTCTTACAGTTCTGGGGACTGTGAAGTTGAAGATTAATGTGTTAGCCAGTTTGGTTCCTGGTAAGGACTCTCTTCCTTGCTTGCAGATAGCTGTCTTCTGAATTTGTCCTCACATGGTAGAGAAAGACAAAGACCTCTGCTGTCTCCTTCTGTTATATGGACACCAGACCTATAAGATTAGGGCCCCACCTCATGACTTCATTTAATCTTTCACTTCCTCAGCAGTCCTGTCTCCAAATACAAGTACATTGGGAGTTAGGGTTTCAATATAGGGCTTGGGTGCGGGGGTGGGGGAGGAGGGGGAATATTTGGTCTATAAAATCAACTTGTATTCCTATTTACTTGGGACAATACCAGGTTACATCTGTGGTGAAAGCTGAATTTTTAATAGCATTCTATTTTATTCACAAGTTGTTCCAATTTAGATGATAAATAACAGAGTCATCTTATATATAAATGTTCTAGAACTTTAATTTAGAATGTATGAACATTTAGAAGCTATTGTTTTCAACCTTTGGGGCCTCTGACAAAAGTCTGAGACAATAGGAAAATTTGAATTTGAAAATCAGTTACAATTATAAAATGTTATATAGAGGAAATATATCGGGCACGATGAGAGCATACAGTAGAGGTACCAAGTATAGCTAAAATGGTATGTCAGAAAGGAAATATTTGAGCCAAGATTTAAAGATCACCATAAAATAAGTAGGAAAAAAGGGTAAGGAGATGGGGCTGAGAGATCAGGTAGTGACACAGCAGAAAGGAGAATGTCCTGGGTAAAGAAAAAAGTAAGCATAAAGTTCTGAAGTAGAAAGAGACATGAACTTTTAGAGGAACTTCAAGAAAACCATTATGAATGGAGTTCACAAAGTGAAGTGGAGAGAAGACAAGTGATGTCTCCTTCTGTCTAGGTTATAGAAAGTAGCATCTCCTAGGTTTAGTATTCTAACAGTGAATAAAAATCAGATAAACTGAAAAATCATAACCTTTCTTGAGTCAATCAAAAGCTGAAATCATGGGGCAATTAAGTAGCCTGGATTTAAGTGAGGGACAGGCATCTCAAAAGAGAAGGATGGATGGATTGACTCACCTGTGGGAAGCACAGGAGGAGAGAGTGACTGTCATTCAAGAATATAAGAAGAAATCAGCAATATTTTAACAAATTGCCCAAAATCTAGTGTTGAGCTGGTATGCTAGACTGGAATAGTGGAGGATTCCAGGTATAGGAAGAGTTTACACATCCTTGCAGACTCCTTTCCATTTTCCGATAGCACGTGCTAATAAACATGATTAGGGGCAAGGCAGGAGACTAGAGAGAGCACCTTAGTGACGCAGACATGCCGGAGGTGGTCAACTACTACTGCCGGAAAAGTATGAAACCCTACCCTCTGGCCAGACCCTTCACTCTTGTGGAGTAAAAACCTCAAAGCTCTGTGAGAGTGAAAGTAAACCCTGTTACTGTCAGGGCACAGGCAAGGCCCATTGTGGCTGCACAAATGGTACTAGAAAAAAAACTTCTATCCCTAATGAAGGGCAGAAGTGTCCAGTCCAGGGATTAAATACTTATACCACTATAGATATGTTAACATTGAGAGAAGGGGAAGGGTAGGAACTTCCACCTAGGACTAAAGTCAGGTATAAGGTAGGGTTTGGTGGCCATGGGAGATTATTATACAAAAGTTAGGGTATAATTGGCATTTTGCGTTTAATATCATTTATATTTATTGAACTCAGTTTAAACAGTATGGAGTTTCCTTTAAAAACTAAAAATAGAACCCTCCTACACTGTTGGTGGGAATGTAAATTGATATAACCACTATGGAAAACAGTATGGAGTTTCCTTTAAAAACTAAAAATAGAACTACCACACACCCCAGAAATATACCCTGAGAAAACCATAATTCAAAAAGAGTCATGTACCACAATGTTCATTGCAGCACTATTTACAATAGCCAGAACATGGAAGCAACCTAAGTGTCCGTTGACAGATGAATGGATAAAGAAGATGTGGCACATATATACAGTGGAATATGACTCAGCCATAAAAAGAAATGAAATTGAGTTCTTTGTAGTGAGGTGGATGGACCTAGAGACTGTCATACAGAGTGAAGTAAGTCAGAAGGAAAAAAATAAATACTGTATGCTAATGCAAATATATGGAATCTAAAAAAAAAAATGGTACTGATGAACCTAGTGACAGGGCAGGAATAAAGAAGTAGACATAGAAAATGGACTTGAGGACACAGGGGAGAGGGGGAAGCTGGGGAGAAGTGAGAATAGCATCGACATATATACACTACCAAATGTAAAATAGCTAGTGTGAAGCAGCCACATAACACAGGGAGATCAGTTTAGTGCTTTAAGATGACCTAGAGGGGTGGGGATAAGGAGGGTGGGAGGGAGGCTCAAGAGGGAGGGGATATGGGGATGTATGTATGCACATGGCTGATTCACTTTGTTGTGCGACAGAGGCTAGTGCAGTATTGTGAAGCAGTTTTACTCCAATAAAGATATATTTTTAAAAAATCCCTTCGGAAAAAATAAATAAAATAAATAAATAAATAAAAATAAAAAAATAAAGTCTTGCAATTTTCCAAAATAATTTTCAACACTAAAATTCTGTGATTTATTTTACATTAGGGTGTTTTGTGTTTGTGGAAAAACTAAAAACAAATAAACAAAATAATTTAATTTTAGGTTTACAGTTTGAATTACACTCTTTCAGATTTTTTTAAAATGTATACACTAGAGAAAACTACATTTTTAAAACAGTTTCCATCAAATTCAGATTGTATGATCAGTAGCAGTTAGATGATTAATATGTGAACTTAGTAATTGTTGTGGGTACACTATTGTTTCCACTATGAAAACAGTATGGAGGTGTCTCAAGAAATTAAAAATAGTACTACCATATGATCTAGCAGTTCCACTTCTGGGTATATATCTGAAGGAAATGAAATCATGATCACAAATAGATACCTGCACTCCCATGCTCCTTGTAGCATTATTCACAATAGCCAATTCATGGAAAAGCCATAAGTGTTACTGAGAGAAGAATGGGTAGAGAGCAATGGAATAATTCAGCCATGAGAAGGAAATTCTGCCGTTTGCAACATGGATGAACCTTGAGAGCATCATGCTAAGTGAAATAGTCGGGCAGAGAAAGACAAATACTGTATGTTCTCACTTATTCATGGAATCTTAAAAAGCCAAACTCATAGAAGTAGAGAGTACAATGGTGGTTGCCAGGGGATGGGGGAACTGGGGAGATGTTGGTCAAAGGGTCCAAACGTCCATTATAAGATAGACAAGGTCAGTGTGCCTAATGTACAGCAGCGTCAATATAATTCACAACACTGCATTATAAAATTGAAAGTTGTTAAGAGAGTAGATTTTAAATGTTATCATCACACACAAAAAAGATAATTATGTGAGGGGATAGAGATGGTAACTAATCTTACTGAGGTAATCATTTCATAATATATATGTGTACCAAATAACCACAATGTGCACCTTAAACTTACATATCTTATATGTCAATAATATCTCAATAAAGCTGGAAAAAATTATTTGAAGAGAATTCTACCATAATACTTCTGTGATGCTCCATTATATTGCTAGAAGAAGTTTCAGTACCATGGACAGATTTAGGATAAATCCTACCTATTTTCTAACCAAGACTGCAGAGAAAATCACGGTTATATTGAGTAAAACAATGAACTGAATTTATCTAATTTCATTGAATTATTTGACTTTTCTAGATTATTTATACCATTCTATATTTAATACAATTCATTGATTAGGAAATTTTACATATTTTGTTAAAATATGTTAATTAAACATTCTATTTCACAAACAAAATGATCATGCTAAAAGTACACCCTTCAGATAACCATTACTACAGGTGAATAAACAGCAAGGCTATAAAGATATTTCTTTGGTACCATTAATAACCTAGGAGTCATTTCTTCAACTTATAGACCCAGTAACTTGGAGGAAATAGCCTCTAATGTAGGAGCCTTTCAAACTCCTGGATATAGAATGATGGTAAACATTTTGGTTAGTCTCATACCTGTGGGACTCTCTTTTAATTAATTAGTTAATTTTAGCATCTCAGAGTGTTGTGGAGAAAGTATTGATTTTGAGGAGACATAGTTTTTACATTTGAGTTTAGGGCTGGACTAGTCCTTTAATTCTCTTTAATACTCTGGATCTCAGTCTCCTCTGAGACTGTACAGTTAGGTGGTCTGAGAGGCATAACTAGATAATCTCAAAGTTCCTGTAAATATATGATTCAATCAGAGAGAAGCCACATTTGGCTATCAGTGCTTTCCTGTCACTATGCTGTTCAGCATCTCTTCTAAAAGCAAGCCCAGGTGCTCTGCCAACTAACGGCTTTTTTTTTTTCCAGATCTTGAAATCGTAGCAGCCACCCCTTGTGGGAGGCAGTGGTGAACTATGGACTCATTTCCTCTGTGACAACATCATTAAAAGCCTTCGTGCAGCTTGGCATGCCTGTTATAAGCTGTGGTAAGCATTTTAACCATGTTACTAGATGTTTTTATTACCTTAAGTGATATTTGGCATCACTAGTGCCAACATAGCTTGTCACCAAGAACCACAGACCAATATCTCCCTCCCCCCAGATCTATCCTAGTTACTCAGGCAATTTTGCTTTCTGATGAGGATTATTTCAGACTGCAGAAAACCACAGTGTCTTACTCCATGGTTACACAAATCACCTCCTCAATCAAAGCAGACAGATTCAGGTAGCATCATACACTGACTCCTGATAGAGAGAAAGCTTTGAATCTGATGAGCTGGAAACGCTGGAGTAGCATTAAAAAAAAAAAAAAAAGATGTGCTAAAAATGTCTGTAAATGCCTTGCACAGAGATTGATGTATTACTTCTCATAAATGCCTTTGTCCAAATAAACATTCTCAGGTCAAGGGCAAATAGTCATAATATTTTAATAATCTTGTTTTGAATTTGTGTTGGACATATCAAGGGTAACATAAAATGAAGTGCATTGGCTAAAGGAAGGTAAAAGATAATGTGTGCTGTAGTATATTTGAAAGATTGTTGTACTTCCAATCAGAAGTACAACTTCCTGGTTGTGACCCTCCGTATTCCTCTCACTGTCTGTGTGACCACAAAAGCCACTTACCCAATATAGCCCCCTATTCCCTGGCCCATAATATTGGGTTGACTATACACCCTTTTAAGGTGCCTTTTCATCTAATAGTTCTTGATCTGAGTGCTCAGAGTGAGACAACATGTTTTTTTTCAGAGCTTCAAGGCTTTCCCCTGATGCCACTTTACTTCTTTTGTACTTCACTATCTCTAAAACACTCCAGCTCTTATAAGTTAGCAAATTAAGATGCACACATTTTCAATATCTTCCCATAATTTATATGTATAAGAAAAATATGTGCTGTCAAAGAACCTGAATTGCTATCTGCAGAATTTAGGCAAACACTGAAATAAAAATAATTCCTTTGTGTTTTAGTCCAAATTACCATGACCCCCCAACTTTATATAGTGATGAATAGAGGCACCTTAAGTGGAGAATATAAATTTTGTCTGTTATATTCATGTAATTGGATACTAGTGGTCATTAAAATTATTATGTAAATTTATATTTATTATGAAAAGATCTTTATGACATATGTATGTCAAAAAGCAGCTACAAAAAGAGTTTGGTATAACCCCATTATACTTATTTATATATTCACATATATTACAAGTAATTATATATACATATATAAATGTTTGGAAAAGTATTATGTGATTACCTATTAAAGGATTTTAACTACTTTTTCACTTTTCACTATTATTTGAATTTTATGTAACACATATGCACTACTTTAATACAAAAGAAAACCACATTGATATTGAAAAAAAGTAAATCTTTCAAATCAAAGTCCAAATTGATTTCAAATATGCTTTTTTCTAAACCTTAGTAATTATTATATTAAGGCTTACAAACATGTAATTAGATTGCAATTATTATTTCTTATATTTGTGGTACAAGCTGGTTATTTCCTTTTTAGGCAAGAATATACACAAACTGAGGTGTATCTGTATAAATAATGTGTTTTCATTTTCAAATTCAAGCAGTTATGAAAAAAATTATTCTCAAAAAACCAAACTGAGTAGTTTACTTTGGCATTGTCTGTCAACCTTTCTCCTGACAGTGTTTGCGAGCAGATGCCCAATAAATGTTTTTGAATGAATAATACCTTTTAACATTATTTAATTACAATAGTTAGATAAAGATAAGGCATCTTTAACCTTTAGGAAACATGGAAAGTTAAATGTTAGCCCCTCTTTTATAAATGAGAAAACTAAGACAGTTTTAAATTGCTAAAAGTCTCTGATTGAATGTCCATGGTGATGTGTTTTGGAGTGAAGAGTGACCTGTGTTCACAGACTTAAGCTACATTACCACTGCAAACAGTCTGAAATGATTTTACTATATTTTATTTAAAAAAATAAGTTCACATGTTGCAAAGTGTTTACTATAAAATATATTTAAATGCATATAAATTTGAAAAAAAAAAGTAAAATAATTCTGTAATCCTACCCTCTAGAGAAAATCCTTGATAACATTTTGGTTATATAATTTACATTTTTTTTAGCCTTTGTGTGTATGTCTGTGTGTGTGTGTGTGTGTGCATGTATTTTTTAAACCAAGGAATTATACTGTACTATCTACTGTACTTTATAATGTGTCTATGTTACTAAAAATGTATGAGCACCTTTGAATCATGTTAAATATTTTTCTTCTATTTTGCTTCCTATTTTATTCTATAGATATGCTTTCATTAATTTAAACTGCTATAAGTGTTCCTCCAAATTTTGGAATGCTATTTTTTTTTTTTGATCTATAATTGAAGCTTCTCAGAATGGCTTATCAACTAAAGTCTTTGCTAAATTACAGAATGCTTCTAGATCCCATGTGTCTTAGTTTGTTCAGGCTGCTCTAACAAAATACTGTAGACAAGATGGCTTATAACAACAAAAGTTTGTTTCTCACAGATCTGGAGGCTGGGAGGTCTCGGATCAAAGTGCTGGCCAATTCAGTGTTTGTTGAGGGTTTCCTGGTTCATTGATAGCTCTCTTTTCTCTGTGTCCTCCCACAGCAGAACAGAGAATAGATCTCTCTGAAGCCTCTTTTGTAAGGATACTAATCCCATTCATGAGGTCTCTGCCTTCATGACCTAAGCACCTCCCTAAAGTCCTATCTCCTAATCCCATCATTTTAGAGGTTAAGATTTCAACATATGCATTTTAGGAAGACACAAACATTTATATCATAGCACCATTTATTACAAATATTCTAAATCCAGAGAAAAACAACAAAAATAGTACAGCTATCAATGATTGTGATGTTTTAACAGAAGTGAAGAAAGCTATACCTCTAAATACTTTGCCATCATATCTCTATCAAGATTGGACTGCTGTCACATTACTAAGCTGATCTCTCATTAGTACCCAAAGATGCTCCAGCCAAAATGGCAGATTCAACTGTACTCTTTTCTACAGATTCAGTTATGCAGGAGGCCATTATTTGGAAAGGAAGGTATAGGCAGAAAGAGGGATCCAGTTGCAGCTGACTTTGATGTGCATTTAATTATTTACCCTTTAAAGTAGCTAAGAAGAATAAGATATCTGGCATTTTTTCTTTCCCTCTTATAAACCTCAAGGAACTGAGTCAGGAACTTGGGCAATGTAAATTGTCAGGTCTAACTATCTGCCTTGACCTCTTTGCTTTAGTAGCAGCACCTCTTTAAGCCAACTGAGTGTGGCTTAAAAGAGTTGAAAGAAAAATGCCTTAAATGGGCAAGGCTCCCCCAGTCAAAGCAGAGCAGAGAATTGAACCAATTATCTAGACAGTTTAGGGCAAGACAAGGAAGGGTTTCTGGACATATCAGCCAAATAGAAAATGAACACAAAAAAATTGAAAGCATCAATTATCATCATAGTTCAGCTCTTGCTTTGCAAAAAACTGTACAAATGATGTTCCTGAGTATAAATGGCAGAGAGATGGAAAGTAACTAAATGCCACTCATTTATCCTGCTTGATTCAAACCTACCAGTCTCAAACTTTTTGCCCCAGTCAATCACCACCCTCTGCTTTGCCTCTAAGAAAGCCTAGATCCACAAAACTCTCAACCATTGTCTAATCATGTGTTTTAGGGACCTGTTCTTACAGGGAATTGGCAGCTGGTTTTCAGTAACATCCCACTCTCATTTTAATTGCCATCCTCTCTGTCATTCCTCCAGGTTCCTCTCCTTCCCTCCCCTTTCTCACCCGCCTGCAAGTACCCCATGATATATGCCCTTCCTTGGCCTCCCAAAACTTCATGTTTTGCCTGGACATTTAGGTCTGTGAATTATGATATATACTTGCTTTGTCATGATGCACCATTCATTGCCATATTTTAAAAAGCAGATGTATATTTTATAGCATGCATTATATGTGATATGTTAATATGTTAATGGGTTAACTTACCATCCTACAGGTTAGTTTTAGATTTTAATAGGGATTAGGTGCAACTGGGACCGGTAACTTCTAAAGTATTAAACCACTGGAGTTACAACAGCATGGTAGTTTCAGGCACTGTGGATGGATATTGAGGGACAATTGTGGAGCAGGTGGACCTCTTATTGCCTATAAAACACACCCCCTGTGATGTCAGGCATAAAGCTGGATGCCTGTTAAATCCAACTAGTGTTTTATGTTTTTCTGCTTTATTCGGTTGAAATATACTATCATTAATATTATGTTAGGCACCTTCCTTACACCTTCCTCACCTCTGTCTCCTTTATTAACCATTTCAGTATTGCTTCCTGTAAAAGTCTAGAAAGGAAGGATGTTCCTTTTGCTTCTGCTAGTCTTACATTTTTTAAATTTCTATCCATTCTTCTGCCTGTCCAAACAAAAGTGATCAAAGAAAATCCTGTCACTTCTCCTACTCATAGGGAATGGGAAAAAGAAAATGACACCACCAATGGCCTACCCTAGTGACATTTATTTGTTTCAACAAATGTCATGAGAGGCAGATTTGGAGGGAAAAAAAATCTGGAAACAAAGCCTGAGCTTTGCTTTAAAATAGACCTAGGTTTGTTTTAGTTCTGTCCTTTACTAAGCATGAGAATTTTACCAAGATGCCTGATCTATCCGGACTTCAGTTTCATAATCTCTATATTGGAGGTAACATTATTAACTTCAGAACTTTACTGCTGGGACTGAATGACATGTTTATGAATTGCTAATGGTGTAAATACACTATGTTCAGTGAATGATAGAACACTATACCAAATGTTGCAGGAGTTACAGACATGGATTGGATAGACTTGCTTTCTCCAAGATACTTCCAGGCTAGTAGTGAGTTAAACTGATGTCACAATAGCTATAATTCTGAATGTCAAGTAAAATCTGATGTTACTGACTAAATTGTATCTCTACAATAGTCATACATTTGAAGTCCTAACCCCCACTGTGACTGTATTTGGAGACAGGCCCTTTCAAGAGGTAATTACGTTAAATGAGGTCATAAGGGTGAGGACCTAATCCAATAGGACTGGGGTTTTTAGAAGAGGAAGAGATACTAGGAGTACACACACACAAAGGAAAGGCCATATGAGAACATATTGAGAAGATGGCCTTCTGACAGAGACCTCAGGAGAAACCAATCCTGCCGGCACCTGGGACTTCCAGGATCCATAACTGCTTGAAAATAAATTTCTGTTGTTTAAGCCACCCAGTTTGTGTTATGGAACACTCACTGCCTAAAATACCTGATATCAGAGAAGAACAGTGGGAATTCAGAGAAGGGAGAGAAGTTTTCTGTTTGTTTCTAGTTGAAAGAAGTGTTACTGAGTCCAAGCTCCTACCTCTTGCTGCACTACAGGCCAATAAATCTGGAGATGAGGTGTTGGGGCAAATAGTGACTTTATTCAGAAAACCAGCCTACCGAGAAGATGGTGGACTAGTGTTCCAAAGAACAATCTTACCTGAGTTAGAATTCAGGCTTCTTTTATACTAAAAGGGGAGGGGGAGTGGCTGGTTGTTGGACACTTCTTGGGGCAGAAATCCTTTGTTCTTGCAGCTGTACATGGCAGGTCTGATCACAATGTTACTATAAACCTCCAACAAGACAATTGTTATTTTCTGTTCTGCAACTTTTAATCTCTATCTGAATGGAAAAGTGTTATACTTTTAAAGGTCAGAGCCTTGAGAATGAGCTATCACGTATATTTCAGGCTCTAGGCAACATTGTTTTACAAACGTGCAGAGCCAGCATGACTAAGCACAAACAACAAAGCACAAGGGTTAGAGCTAAAGGAATAGACCCAATATGGCATCAGGTTTGTTCTTCTCTGTTGCAGAAGCAGAGAAAGTCTACATGGAGGTAAGCCTAGGCGTATAGGTGGGTGTTGCATAAAGGAATTTGGGAGGTGGGAGGGGATACATGTAAATACAGGGAAGAGTCCGCAAACCTGGTTGGGAGAGATTGGAGACCCAGGGGCAGAGCACAAGGGACAAAACAGGGTAGCTCACGGGGTTCCTTCTGACATAGTATTATTTCTTCACCTTGGGAAGTTAAGCACATAAAAACTAAATGTGACTATATGTACACATGACTTTATGGCATTAAAATAATTAAACGTACAGCTTGCTAGAAATTGCATCTTGGCCCAGAAAGGTCTGAGGCAATTGTCCTCCATAGTTGTATAATCCATTTCATCCATTGTGTTAGTATTTTATATGTAAAGGACATGTTTTGAGTAATAGAATTAGGTATCTTTTGAAAACACTTTCTCTCTCAACCAAGGAAATAACAGAAACAATGCCTGTTTTACACATAAGAGCTTTTGAATCAAACAATTTGGATTAGATTCTTGGCTCCCCAAGTTGTTAGCTGTTTGCCTTTGACAAAATCCTTAGTTGCTGTAAACCTCAGTTTCCTTATCTATAAACATAATAATAACCACTACCTCCTACTTCAGGGGGCTAAGTTGTGAGAATGAAATAAAGTTGTGCACATAAGCAGTTAGTACAGTGCTGGGAACACAATAAATATTAACTATCATTTTAATTATTATGCTCTAGTACTTACCAGGAAACAGGATCACACAGGTTGCTGTCTTTATATAGCAGCCATCAAATCAAAGGGGGTGGTGTGATCTGATGGAAACCACCTATTCACCTTCACTTTTATTTTACCCTGCATTGAAGTTAATTCCTTTGTTCCTAGAATAAGCATTACACACATCCTTTGGGCAAAAATAATGATGGTTCTAGGAGTATTTGGGGAAAATATAAATACTTTTGTACTAAGTTGTTGGCAGTCTTTACCTTACAAACAGATCATGTTTTTCCACAGCCAGCTAAAACAGGACTCTAAGGAAAAATATACTTTGATGAGGTTTAAGTTGAAGAGATATATTTGTCATACACTCAGGAAAGTAGATTCAGGTTAAGGTTTGAGTGTAGTGTTGGGCAGCCCTGGGTCACTGTCAGCATCGTAGCCCCAGGAAGATGGATTATCAAGAAGGAAAGAGATGGATGCAGATTTCGGTAGTCCATGCATCCTGAAAACAAAATGTACATAGCTTGTCATTTTCCTAGAGCAGTTATGCTCTGGTCATTTATTAGATATAAGTTTATAACAACAGGCTGTTTGTGGTACAGTATAACACATCTGCCCAAATTCTCATCTTTCTTTGTAGAAAACAGACCAAGCCTCCCTATAGCTTTGCATATGAAGTTCTAGGGATCCATGCATTACCCTTTCATCAGTTCTAGAAGAGAAAATGCCCCTGATTAAACCCCTAATCTCCTGAGAAATGTTGCTAATGTTCTTTATACTTTTAAATACCAATGAAGGGCTGGATTTTTATTTTTTGGAAACACATATATTACCTATTATGTGTCATGGATGTTTAAAGAGTTTATAGATACTAACTAGTTTAAACTTTGTGACAACTTTATGATGTAGAAACTATTATTTCCATCTCTCAGAAAAAGAAGCTGAGACACAGATAAATTAAGTATATACAATTCACAAAGTAGATAAGTGGTGAAGTCAGGATAGCAAGGAAGTTTACTGTCTTTGTTTCGCGGGTCTCTCACTGCTGTGGCCTCTCTCGTTGCGGAGCACAGGCTCCGGACGCGCAGTCTCAGCGGCCTTGGCTCACATGCCTAGCCGCTCCGCGGCATGTGGGGTCCTCCCGGACCGGGGACCGGGGCACGAACCCGTGTCCCTTGCATCGGCAGGCGGACTCTCAACCACTGTGCCACCAGGGAAGCCCAACTGTCTTAATCATTAAACTTCTATCAGTAACTACTACCAGACACAGAAGTACAATACTTGGCCTTCCCCCATCCATTTTCTAATCTCTTTGGATCCCAGTGACAAAGTTCATGGTGCCATGTTGGTAAAATACAGTACCTACCTCCACATAAGCTATTCTATTTTGGTCCTGGATATTGCTTAATTTACACTTGCCTAGCACAACAAATAGAAGTTGGATGCTGATATTAATCCAGAATTGATACTATTCTTAAATGGATAATCTTCCAATTATCTCAAACAATAGCGTATTTTCCAAGTTTCTCAAGCTATCACCGTTTTTCTACAAACAAATTATAAGTAGGAGTATAATTTATTACCCCAAATCCTAGGAATGTAATATTTTTTTTAAATCCCAGACCTTTTCTTTTTAAGAAGAAAATAATTTAAATTTTTTCCAAAAATCAAATTGTGTAATAAGAATGGATATACATATACTCATTACACACACACGGTATGTATATATACTCTATATAGATATATGTACACTCTTATTTTTAAAAATCATTTGTATACTCCAAAATGCATACATAGTCTAGAAAATCAGATCAGTGATCTAAGGTTGTATGGCAGTTCTCTTCATCCAGAGGGCACTACTGCTTGTTTTTATTGTGCCCTGTCTCATTGACCTTGGATGAGCCTTGATTACATATCAGTCAAATGAGCTTTTTTTCTGTCAACATTATGTCTTAGATTTTTTGGCTGCTATAACAAAATACTACAAACTGGGTGTCTTATAAACAACAGAAATTTATTTTTCACACTTCTGGATGCTGTAAGTCCAAGATCATGACACCATCATAGTTGTGTTCTGGTGAGAACCTGTTTCCTGGTTCATAGACCAAGCTTTCTGACTGTGTCCTCACATGGTGGAAGGGGCTAAGGAGTTATCTGGGGGTCTGTCTTATAAGGGCACAAATCCTATTCAGTTGGCCTCCACCCTCATGATCTAAGCACCTCCCAAAGGTACCACCATCACATTGGGCATTAGGATTTCAACTTTGTGAGGACACAAACATTCAGACTGTATTATCTTATAGCTGATTTTCTTACCTAAATACTCGGTCCCGGCCCTTGGCACCAATTGAGGAAAACGAGGACAAGGGTTTGAGAAAGAAGGAAAAGGAGTTTATTAATTTGCCAGCAAATGAGGAGAGTAGCAGACTAATATCCAAAGGCTACTGTCCTACCTCCTTAAGATGGCAGAACCGTTTTACAGGCGAGCTATTTAAACATGGGTCGTGAGCTACCTGACTGGGACTGCACCAGCTCATAGTGTTGTGATGTCTTTTATCTTGATATATGTTTTCTATAATGTGAGTCCTGGCCCTTGAGGTTGTCTGCCTCTGGTCATGATGTCCCTGATAACAATCCCAAGTTTCTGCAGTTCTGTGAACAAAAGGGGAACAAAGATAGGAAAACAAGATACAATGCTTACATTAATTAGTAACATAATTCTTAGAACTAGGAGTACAGTTTTGAGGAGAGGGAAAGAAGAAAGCAGGAGGAAAAAAATCCCCATCTTTCCCTGGTCTGCATCAATTTCTTCATAAAAATGTGGAGAAGGTAGTGAGAACAGGTGTCAAAACTTGAGACAACAAATGGCCTATTTTAAAGATCTCTCACAAAACATTGCCACCTTAGACTCATTCTCATTCTGTTTTTGCATCCTTATCACTAGCATAGGTAGTAGAGCATTGTGGGTAAGAGTACAGCACTGGACCCCACTGGCCCCGGATCTGGGAGTAGACCTTGGGCCAACTTGGCCAAGTGATTCAATCTTTCAGTGCTTCAGTAGTTTTCATCTGCAACATGCAATTAATAATAATAATAATAATAATACTCCTGCCTCATAGGGTGATTGTAATAATCAAGTGAATATATTACATAATATATAATATATATTATATTACATATATAATATATGTATATATATACACACATCAATATGTATGTATAAATTATATATGTAAAATATATTCATTGTATACACTTATTATAGTAAAATATACATGCAGATGTGTGTGTATATTACATATATGTAATATATATATATTCCTTAAGATACACACATACACACATAAGTGAGTGTCTGCTATTACTATGTGTTTACTGTCCTTCACTATCAATGAGTTCATGATACATATAGAAAGAGATAGGGAGCATATTGTATAGTGATTAAAGATATAGCCTCTGAAGTAAGATCACCTTTGACAATTTATTCAACCTTTAAAAGAATTTGCTTCCTCATTTGGAAAATTGAGATGATAATACTATTTACAGGATCATTACAAAGATTAAATGATTTCGTACCTATAAACTATCTGGCCTAATACCTAGCATATACTAAGAGCTTAGCAACTATAAGCTTCTTTTATTATTATCATTTTTAATGTTATTATTATTAGATCAATTACAATAAATATTTGACCTGTTATTATTAGTATTAGTCTTAATTTTAGTATTAAATCAAGCACTCATGGAGCTTTTCCTAATACAGAATATGTGTTCCTATATTGCCTATTGTATGTGGTATAAAGCTGACTATTGCAATTTGAAGTATGACCACAGAATATTCATTAAATATCCTAAAAATTAGAATTTAACCATTGCCCTTTAAAATTCCTCTCTGATTGTTTTCTGCAATGTTTTTTCTTTCCCTTTGGAACTCCTAGGCTTCTGCCTTGCACTGTGTCTCTTATGGAGTTGAGCATACATTATTAGCACAGTCAAGTTTCTGTGTAGTAATAGAAGATAGCAGCTCTCTAGAAGAGGACTTCAAATTAATTTTTAAGCAGCAAGGCTGCTGTTGCACTCTCCATCATTGTCAGACACTCCATTCTTCCTACGTGACCAGGAATAACAATAAATGCTTTTAGCAAGAAAACCCCCTGCCAAAATCCACATCTTTAAAAATGGACTCTAAACAGACACCTCATAATAAGCCTGCCATCATCTCTGATCTCATGAAATAATCTATTAGCTAACTGTCAGGTTGTTCATTAACTGTCCCTTCTTCACACCTTAGTTAGATATAATATGAAATTTGCTTTCTTTAATTCACTGTTAAAAATAAAACAATTACATTGCTCTGATGTATCCTTTTAAAGGACTATGGTCTTTATCTCTATCAACTTTTGTCCAGTCCAATGATATGGTGTTGTAGCAATCCTAAACCCTTCTATGTCTTTGCATTTAACTACAGTAGGGCACACTGACCAGTCTCTAAACATTAACTTCAATGAAGTAGGTATATTTTGAATGTAGCGCATCTTTCCAAATAGTGACCCTTCACAGACCATTTGGTCTGTAGATTTTTTCCATTTTGTAATGGAAAAAAAAATTGTATGAATTTGATCAGAAAACAATGTGTGGCTTTACCTGCCAGACTCAATGTGGTCTGAATCTCACTATGTTATCATATATTCCATAATTTTTACCATTATGAATATGTGAGATCTAAAAACCAGTTCTCAAAGGTGTGAGACTGTTTATATTCACAACTCACTTAAAATTCAGCTTTTTCCTTCTGCATGATCTATACCTGGCACACTAACCTCCCAAAGCCTTAATTTTCTCATTGGTAAAACAGGGATAATAATATTACCTATCCCAGAGGGTTTTTGTGAGGATGAAATGAACAATCCTTGTTAAGTAGGTGGCCAAGTTCCACGCATGTGGGAAGGGCCCAGAACACGTTTTCTGTCATTTTTGTTGTTAATACCTTAGAAATGTGAAGTGAGATCTCTTCACAAAGGATATGATGGTTCTTCAGAGATTGAGAGCCAGATAAATAAGCACAACATTGGTTTCCCAAGAAGCATATTTAAAGTAGGGTTATATGTTAATAAACACACACAGGATTTTGAACTTGCTACCCAGGCCCGGGTTAGACTTTTAGCCCCGAGGTTGTGCTGACTATAATGGGAATGATAAATCAGACATCCTTAGTGGGAAAATCACAGTTGAAATTCATATACATTGACAAGAGTTAGGAGCCTGAGAAAAGAGATCTATGGATGGCGTGTGCTGATTGCCAGAAGGAAAAGAATGACCCTTGACTTACTGTGCTTGACTCCAAATATTCTACAAAATAAATGATGAACAATCTTAGAAATAAACAATCTCAACCTTTTCTTTCAAATGTCTAAATAGTAAGGAGTGACTATAGAATGCAAAGGTCTACATCTACAGATAGACAAATACAAAATACTGGATGAAGGCATATATCATCAGATACACGGTTTTCTTTAGCTGAGTTGTAATGTATACCAGACGGCAAACAGGTCTAGGCTGATTTCAGGCAACAGACATGTTTTTCTAGGCTTGCACAGTGTTGGATGAGATAGTGTCTTAAACATTTTGAATTATTTTTGAACATTGGGAAAATAGGAAATTTTATGTAAAGTCCAGATACACATATAAATGGCTTATTTAAAAATATGTGGCAAATAAAGGGGTAGCGCAAGGGAGCCCCATGGTAACGGAACCGTTTTTCATCTTGAATGTAATGCTGGTTACACAAAGCTACACCTATGATAAAAATCATATAAAACTATACATACCCTGAAATAAGTGCTTTAAAACTGGTGAAATTTGAATAAGCCCTGTGAATTATACTAATGTTAAGTTCCTGGTTTTGATAGTGAACCATAGTAATGCACCAGGTTACGATTAGGGGAGGCAGAGTAAACAGAGCCCAAGACCTCTATGCACATTTTTACAATTTCCCTGGAGTCCATAATTATTTCAAAATAAGGAAGTTAAGAAAATATGTACAAGGTAAGTGAATCTGGCAACAGATTTCCATATGGTGATAATTTGGAATTATATAGCAGGTGCCCCTTTATACAAGCTTGGAAGGAAAAGAAGGAAGGAAGGGATACAAGAAGGAAGGAAAGAGGGAGAGGGGGGAAGAATGAGGGGGCTAAGAAAGGGAACAAAGAAGACAACGTATAAATTCTAAAGACACAGAAAAAATTATATATGTAAATAAAATGAAAAGCAACTGATTACTTCAAAAGAAAACAGGAAAGACAAGCAAAATAGAATTGACCAGTAGAATAAAAGGAATAACAAAATATGATGTTAAAATGAATCAAAATAATCAGAATGTGAGATAAATGGCTGATATCAGAATTAATATACAAATATAGATTTAAGCCACTGATAAGATAGATATCTAAAATATAAGAAGATAAAATATTGGAAGTTAAATTATGGAAAAATTATTCTAAGCAAATATTAACCAAAAGAAAGGTGTTGGACCCATATTAATAAAGATTTTACAGTAACTACATAAAAATTATTGTTTTAGTTCACCAGATATTATATTATGTTAATTTTTATGTACCTAAGTTGCTTTAGCATATTTAGAGCAAATTTGACAAAAATCCCAACAAGAAATTTACAAAACTCCTATCAGAGGGAAACATTTTAGCATATCTGTTTTTGTAAGTGATAAATCAAGTAGATGAAAATGAGAAAATAAAAGGAATATTTGAACAACCTAATGAATATGCCTAGTTTAATAGATACATATAAAAACTATATCTAGTAGTTAAAAGAATCACATTTTTAAATGTGCACATGGAATATTTGAAAAAACTAACGACCTATTAGACTATAAATGTTAAACAATTGATGTCATTAGACCAAACAGTTGGCAAATGGATACATATAATATGATACCACGTATATAAATTTTAAAATATGAAAAACAATTATATTTATTATATAAAGGTACATAATTATTCAATAAGTACTTACAGAAATGCAAGGAACTAGTAAGAACCAAAATGAATATAATGAACATGTCTGGGTGTAGGAAGGTGAGGGAAGGATAGGGGTATAAAAGGGAAGTTTGGCTACTCAAGAGTCTCTAAAAGCATTTGCAATGTTTTACTTCCAAAATTAAATAATGGGTACATACGTTTTACTTTAGTATCTTTTTTCCTTCCAGTATATCTGCAATATTTCACAGTGCATTTGAAAATAACCAAACATATCAGGCTTCTATTCCCTGATTCTCCACTGCTCCCCAGTCTGACACTGAGTTTGAGCAAACTTAGACTGTTGCTTTTCCCTAAAGTAGTACTAAAGAGAGAATAAAATGCTTACTTTTAAAAATTAGTTTATTTTTTAATAGTAACTCCCAAACAGTCACTTATTTTACCCTCTAGCACCCTGTAGGTATTTGAATTTATGAACACTAATCAGTACTAGTAAGAGGAGACATCCTATGGACATTTATTATTAATATTATGAACACCAGACAATTCTCTGCATCTCAGGCTTAGAAACTTGTCTCATAATTATACAAGATCAGTGTAAAAAGATCTCTAGAACCAAAGATCAGACATCCAGTTTGTAATGGTTCTAAAGTGCTTTGAACCCCTTTGTAATGAGCAGAATTGCTGCTTCTCAAGAAATTATAATTATTTGTGCTTATAATTAACATTGCCTTATTAATAAGTGCTATACTTCCAGTTAGAACCAATGTTGAATAAATTAAGATAATACTAAAAGAGACCATGTTTAAAGCAAGCAAAAACTTTGGTGGACATGTTATTATACTCATTATAGAGTGTGTTTATTATGGAGGGGCTTCATCTCTTATGCGACACCATAAAATACGTTTTGATCACCAAATAGCTTTTTCAGCCTGAGAAGTATGTGCAATGACTAGCTACTTGAACAAACATTAAGGAACTGTTACTATCAAATCAAATACTAAGATGTGATACATATATCTATGAATTCAACTCAAGTGCAGTGAGGTATACACATGAATATTTCCTTAGATAGGAGTTATCAGTGCCACACCTTATGTGTATTGCTGACAAAATGGTGAGTGGATTTCAGGTAGGAAATTAGAAAATTTATTATTCATACATAATGGTAGTACCTACCCTTACCTATTGCAACTTTGGCAAATGGATATTGTTAAGGCAGTGTGTTGGTTGTGCTACAGTTCAAGGTGGCTAAGTATGCATATGTATCCCACTTCTCACCTCAAATTTCATGAAATGACAGTGAAAAAGCACATTAAACATTGACCAGCTTAAACTGGTTTTGCCTCCTTAAATAGGCTGTTGATTAATCAAACATCAAGTTATTTTATATAGACAGCACTGCATATGTGTAAGATGGGACCCATGTCTCTAGGATGACCCTGGAACCAAGACTCTTCAGTCTACGGAACTCAAAGAATAAGAAATGTTGCCAGCGGAGCCTGTTACAAAATGGAAAGTCCTTCAAGAAGGAAAATCTGGCTTCTCACAGCATGAGTAGCTTATATGGATTAATTCAAGATCAGCTTCCAAGTTTGAAATTCCCCTAACCCTTTAAATTTGACCCTGAACCCTGGATCAAGGAGACTGATTTAAGAGCCTTGCCTCCTGTCTCCTGGCCAGCTGACCTCTCAATAAAGCTCTTTCTTTTCTCAAAAGCACTACTGGGCATATACCCTGAGAAAACCATAATTCAAAAAGAGTCATTTACTAAAGTGTTCATTGCAGCTCTATTTACAATAGCCAGGACATGGAAGCAACCTAAGTGTCCATCATCGGATGAATGGATAAAGAAGATGTGGCACATATATACAATGGAATATTACTCAGCCATAAAAAGAAATGAAATTGAGTTATTTGTAGTGAGGTGGATGGACCTAGAGACTGTCATACAGAGTGAAGTAAGTCAGAAAGAGAAAAACAAATACCATATGCTAACACATATATATGGAATCTAAGAAAAAAAAAAAAGATCATGAAGAACCTAGGGGTAAGATGGGAATAAAGACACAGACCTACTAGAGAATGGACTTGAGGATATGGAGAGGGGAAAGGGTAAGCTGTGACAAAGTGAGAGAGTGACATGGACTTATATATACTACTAAATGTAAAATAGATAGCTAGTGGGAAGCAGCCGCATAGCACAGGGAGATCAGCTCGGTGCTTTGTGACCACCTAGAGGGGTGGGATAGGGAGGGTGGGAGAGAGGGAGACGCAAGAGGGAAGAGATATGGGAACATATGTATATGTATAACTGATTCACTTTGTTATAAAGCAGAAAATAACACACCATTGTAAAGCAATTATACTCCAATAAAGATGTTAAAAAAAAAAAAAAAAAGCCAGTGCCATAGTGTTGGCTTCTGTGCACATTGGGCAGTGAGCCCTTGCACAGTAACAACAGTGAGGTTGTATAAAAGGAAATGAATTTGTTCTTATAATACAAACGTTTCATCAATGGATTAGAGACTTCGAAACATGTATGAAAAGTTAGAGTGTAAATGAAAGTGGAGGAGTCTAGTAGCATTTTAGAAACAGATAGGAGGACACTGCAGCAGAATGAGAAAACACATATTTCAGCCGAGCCCTAGGGAGTCTTCAGGCTTAGAGAACAGGTGTAGGTTACAAACCAGAGTTGTCCATTTATGCTTTTATTCATAATATCAAAGGCAAATGACCCCATCCTCCCAGAGTGCACATTTAGCAAGACAAGCCCCTAGATGAAGACTGGAGATCTGCTTGCTAAAGAAATTGAACAGTCTACTCATGAGGGGCAAGAACTCAAAACAAACATCTTATTTTGGCATAAGACAGGTGGTTTGATAGTTACAGGATGCCTGCATTCTCCCCACTCATAAAGGGCAAACTGCATGTGTCCACTGACATGTCCCTATCCATGAAATAGAACTCCTGGTCAGTTCTTCTACATAGGGAACAGAGAACTACACAACACCATAGGAATACAGGGTCAATATCTAATGTTTAATACTCATTCCTCAATTCATAGATATGCTGTGAGAACAAAATATGACCAGACATTTTCAGGAAGCCAAAAACAGAAACAGAGAAGCATCCTGGTGAACAAATAGTAAAAATGATGTCAAAAGAAATAGAATTCAAGGATCAGAAACATGTCTTTTAAAATCCATAGTTAAATCCTTAGATTCCAGAAGATTCTGCATTCAGTAAAACAACATCAAGCTTCCGTAAAAAAAAAAAAAAAAATTATCAGAGGATAAGAAAGTGCTCCTAGAAAGAAAACTCATTAAAAAAAGTTAGAAAATAAAATCAAGAGTATGAATTAAAAGATAGAGCAAAAAGTCAAAAAAGCAGGAAATTATGAGAGAGACATCAGAGATACGGAGGCTCAAATTCCTTCATGCAGCTAGTAAGTATTTTAGAAAGAATAAACAGAAAACATGGAGGTGAGACAGTAGTTGAAGAACTAATTGAGATTATTTCACAGCATTTAAGACCAAATATCAGATTGAGAATATCCAAGGACTGCCTGGAACAGTACATGGACAAAGTCCTATTGCTAAGACACATTGTTATGAAATTTCAGAACATCAAAGGTGAAGAGATGGTCTTAAAAGTGGTTGTGGAAAAATGCCAGTTCATAGACAAATGAACACAATCAGATTTGCATTAGAAAACTGGGTTAGAAAACTGAGAAAATTGTATGTTCTTGCCAAACTATCAATTTCAATAATGTGTGAGGAAAAAAATTTTTTTTTCAGATTTGTAAGGTACACTCTGAAGTAAAAATAAAATAAAAATCAAGAAGAAAAATGCACAGGATTTAAAAAATGCACTTAATTTAAAATGACAGAATAAGAGCTATGCTGCAAAATTAAGAGAAACTAGTCCTAATTGAAACAAGAAGTCAGAGCCTTCATTTTAACAAATGCTATGGTTAAGAACTTGGATGACCTTAGAGTCAGGCTAAAGGCATATTCTTCTTCTATAGGTGAGCAAAAGAAAAGGCAATTCAAATCTCCAGGAAGACAAAAAAAAAAAGTTCTTTAAATCATAACCTAAATTTAAAGCAAACAACTGATTCATGATTTTGACTAATTGGTGTAAGCCATTTGACTCTGACAGTGTTGTTCAAGGAGATGGAGAGAGAAGATATTATATCCCTGTGCTATTTGAGTTTTTGTACTATGTATACAATTTAATTAGTAGGGGCAATACAATAATAACTATAATGAAGTTATTCACAGGCATTTTGTGAGCACAGTGCCAGGGTAGGTAGCCCAAACTAGAAGTACTCAACCACATCTTTCAAGAGGAGATACATGAGTGGTACATTTTGAGTTCAGAAGTAATTCAGCAACAATTGAAAGGATGGTGGAAAGAAGAGTATGAACAAAGAAACAGAGGTATGAAGCAATATCCATCTATTTACTTAGGTTAGATCTTTCTGTATACTAGTCTTTGGAGATACGAAGTTAAAAAGGAAATGACCAAATCCTAAATAATTTACAATTAATTGGTGGAGACAGATCAGCAAGGCAGACCTGCAATACAGTGCCACAAGTGCCACAATTTGGTATTTTGGATGGTGAAATTAGCTATTGAAAATGAGGAGAGCAGGAGCTGAATTGTGTGAAAACATGAGGAAAACTGTTAATATTTGGACAGTCACTGAGGGGCATAAGAGAAAGGTCACCAAAGAACATTGAGTGATGGTCTAGCAGTGTGAGGTCCTTTCTAGCACTGAACTGTCACCCAATCAGAAGATAGTACTCATCTACAGAGACACTTAGCTGAAAATGTGTATTATCAGACTAGTTTGGGAGTTGATCCAATTTGTGTGGCAGAAATACAGAGGTATACTTGGGATTGAGGGGACGAATAAAGGAGTAGATCAATTAATTAATATGGCATCCAGGACCAGAAGATAAGTGAAGATGAAGAAGTATGATATAAAGACTAAGGAAAATGGAGGGACTGTGGTCCTTTATATTTCTTTAAGGATTAAAGGATCAATAAGTAGGACATAGCAGAGGTTGCTAAAGGTTGAGTGTCATTAGCATAAGAACCATTGTGCTTTCCTATTTGCATATAATGTGCCTTCCAGCCATCCTTGGCTAAAGTAAACATTCTGATAACCTAAAGCCCTTGAAATTATTGAGCACATCATTTAAGTGTGACATGATGGAAGTAAATGACAGGGGAAATACCATTTACCACAGCTAGGATTTGGTTGAAAGCACTGAAATGAGAGTCCAGGAGATCTAATGTATGAATCTGAAAATCACACTTGACGTTTCTGAGACTCATTTGCTTCTCTCTCTATAATATTCGAATTATCTGTTGTATCATCTATTCCTCGAATTGTTGTACATAGATTATAATTCAAAATGGAGGAATGTAAAAATGAGCTTTTAACAAATCATTCCATATATCAATATAGAATACTGCCTCACACGTATTAGGATTATTTTTCATTACTCTTCTCTTTTGTTGTTGCAGTTATCACAGAAAAAGAACTAATCCCAAACACATAATTTGCTCAGGCAAATGATCAACAAATGCTCTAATTTGTCTGATGTCTATAATCAATAGACTTCAATAATATAGAGATATTTATTTTGTTAGTTTCCCTTTATTTAATCACTAGGATAAAATTCTGGTGCAATGAGACATTTCAAATAATATAAAACAGATCAAACTTTTAATGGTCTACAACAGATGGACTTGGTCATCATGCAAATGTCTGTTTCCTCTCCAATATTTTCCTGAAGAAAATGTACTCACATTCTTTACAGAAACAAACCGGATGGTGTCCTCTGTGCACTTTCTATTTTCTCAAAGGTTCAAGAAAATTATTTAAATAAAAAATTTGAGCTTGGATTTTTAGTCTAATAATGCTGAACATTCTAACTCCAGGGTGTTCATTAAATCTCTTTATTCTGTATGACTAAAGCCTTTCTCTCTTTTCTTCTCCTCCTCCTTCTTCTTCTTCCTCTCTCTCTCCCACTCTCTCTCTCTCTCTCCTCTCTTCTCCTCTATCTCTAATTCTCTTTCTATCTCTATCATCTCTTTCTCTATTTCTTTGATTTTCTCTTAACACTATTGGAAAAAGTCACCTTTCTTCTATTTTAGCTTTAGTGAAAAATCTGGAGATCTACCTTTACGATTGGATGCTAAACACTAACTTCTGGCTTTATCTGATATTAGCTTTATCTGTTTATATATTGATACATTGCTATTTGGATATTCTGACAGATAAATCCAAAGACCTAGGATCAGCATGAGGTTGATAAAGCTTGGAAGTGAACTGTGGATGAAAATGTTCTAGACCATGTACATCTTACATGGACCCAGAAGATATTGTTACATGTTTCTGTATACAATATTACATTCAGTATGACATATTATGATATTCTGGTATTCAGTCATGCTTACTCTGTGACAGCATCAAAGAAGAGAAAGATGTGGAGTAAAAAAATATGTATTTTTTGGATGATATGAAAAACTCACATTTTATCTACTACTCAAGCCAAAAATAATTGTTACTTATGTTACTAAGGATTTATTTCCATCACTTCATTAGTTAGCAATTTGCATTGTATCAAATGGGTTTAACTCCTTTAATAGATTCCAAATGGGTCATTAGGCTAATCAATTCTGGTTAGCTTTATACTTATTCATGAGAAGAAAATGCACTAGAAGGATTTCCTGAAGGAAGTCTTGTTTGGAATTCAGCATTTAAACAATAAAAAAAAAAAAGAAAAAAGTCAACATTGCTAACTGTGAGAGATGTATGAGTGGTTTTCCCTGAAGATCTAGATCCTTAACAGATGAGTTCTTGTCACTCTGTTGTCTTACAAAATTGGTTCACAGAGAGCAGAGATGAAGCTGATTGGCCTGCTTAGTATACCACTGTTAAAAATCAGGATCTGAGTAAGTGCTTGTGGAGGTGGTGATTATGAATAAAGAGAAAAGTACTGTATCCTTGTTACCGAATGCAAGTTTGTGTGCCCAATGTACAGTGAGGCCAAACAAACCTAAACATCGGAGTTTGGAACAGAGAAAGGTTTATTTCAGGACCAAGCAAGGAGAATGGGTGGCTTGTGCTCAAAAACCCCAAAATCCCCAAAAGTCTTCCAGTAAAAGTTTTTGTGGGCAAGATTTGGGGTGAGGGCTGGAACGTGTATGACTTTCTTCTGATTGTTTGGTGGTGAGGTAACAGGGTGGTGTTCCAGGATTGTTCTCAGCTTGAAGTTACCATCTTCCACCTGAGTGGGGCCTTAGTTCCTGTAGAAGAACTCAAAAATATTGTTATGTATATTCCTTGAGGAGGAACCAACTCAGGTTTAATCGCTGCACTATTTTTTCTTGATTGCTCCTCCTTTGTTTCTGCATTCCCTTACTCCCCTGATTAGCAATTGTTTGGATCTACACTTTGGAGCTCGGGGAAGGTCTTAGGAGGCTAAATGAAGACTATTTCCTACAAACAAGAAACAGGGGACATGGAAAGTATTTGTACCCCGGAGGCCCCCACAGGTTCCTGCTCTGTCTCACTGCTCGTATATGCCTTTGCACAAGTGTCCCTTTTGCTTTTTGAATAACCTTTCCCTACTTCATCTCCCAATCTCCATGTCAAATTTTCCAGGCCAAACCCAAATTTCTCCCCACCCATTATCTGTAGGGATGACTTTCTCCTTCTCTGCAATAAGCTTGAGTATTGAGAACCAAAACTGTCTACCCCTACACAATGCTTAGAGGCTGAAACTGAAACTACCTCCCCACCCACCCAACTTACAGTCTGTATTAGGGGTTGGCAAACTTTTTCTCCGAAGGGCCAGATAAATATTGTAGGATTTGCAGGCAACATAAGATCTGTGCTGCACATTCTTTTTCTTTTTCCTTTCTTATAATCCTTTAAAAGTGTAAAGAACTTTCTCGGCTTTGCCCACAGGACTGGATTTGGCACCCGAATCCAGGCATAGTTTGCAGATCACTGGTCTACATTAACATAACTTTACTATTCCATTGTCTTCATTAGCATGACTTTACTATTCCAGAAGAACCAATGATTCTTCAATGAAAAGTATCCACAGACATTTTTTGCCTTAAGATTCTATGCATCTCTTGACCCAGAATTCCTCACCTTCCTTTTTGTATCAATGCTACACTGTTATATGATGATCTTTATCCAGTCATAATCAAGCTTTCATCCCCTCTTCCCCACTCTCTCACTCTCATTGAAAGCTGTCCTTTAAACCAAACTTTCAATTCTCAGTTTCAGTTCTAAATTTCAATCTTGCCTTCCCCACTTTGAGACAGGACCAAAGCTCTGTGGAGGAAGTATTTGCTCTCACCTGTGCTAAACTAAACCTTCTCTTTTGAATAGGTTATTTTGATGAATTTTGTTTTGGTAGATATTTGGGGATCCAGCATTCAATATTCAATAGAATGGTGTTGATTCTATTATAGTGTCTTTCATAATTGGCTTTTTATCATAGTTATTTAAGTTTGTGCCTGCCTTGACTTTAGAATTTAGGTTATCAGGAATAGTTGCAGGAAGGGGTACCCCTTCCAGGGCCTGAGAGTGGGGTCTTGTCTAACACTCACAAATGAATTGTCCGAGGAGACACACGTGGTGACAAAGCAAGAGGTTTTTTTTGGGAAGGGGTGCCTGGGCAGAGAGCAGCAGGATAAGGGAACCCAGGAGTACTGCTTTGCCATGTGGCTCACAGTCTCTGGGCTTATGGTAATGGGGTTCGTTTCTGGGTTGTATCTGTCCAATCATTCTGACTCAGGGTCCTTCCTGGTGGCGTGTGCATCACTCAGCCAAGATGGATTCCAGCAAGAAGGATTCTGGGAAGCTGGTAGGACATATGGACTGGCATTTCCTCTCTCCTTTTGACCTTTCCCAAATTCTTCTGGTTGGTGGTAGCTTGTTAGTTCCGCCTTCCTTACCAGGGCGTCTTGTTGTAAGATAACTCATGCAACTTGTTACTATTGGCCTGGCCAGGGTGGGCGGTTTCCATCAGTTGTTCCCCTAACAGAATCATATATTGATTATATTTTGTTATGGATTTTGCACATAGTAAGTGATTAATAAGTGTCCTTTGCTATATGGCAATTTAGTGGATCTTTACTGAACCACATTTATTCAATTTAGCCCTTTCTTTGCTGTGTGAAAGCATCTTTCCCTTCTATTCATGTAAAACACAAAATGAAAAGGGAAGATGTTCCAAGAGCCATAAATACGCCTCCTTAAAACATCCCCAGGAATAATCAGTGCTGTTTCTCCACAGGATATTTTCTGTGAAAGTAACAGCATTTTGTGTCTGGCTTTCCTTATATATTCAACTATTCCCGTGACTGCGGATCAGGACATCCCCACAGCGCAGGTCCAATCAAGGGAGCACTGTGTTTCTTCAGTTTGACAAGATACAGAGCAAGGAACGAAACAGAGAACAGGTCTCACTAAAAAGTAAAAAAGTCTTCCTGATGTGTGTTGATGGAGGCAATGGCAGGTCAGGCTGTTCTGGGATTAATGCCTAATTACACAGGTGTGTGCTTCCACAACACACACAGATGGCTAAGCACACAATTAGAAGTTCTTCAGTAAAATGGAAAAGATGGGCTTCTTTTTAAGTAGAAAAAAACTTGTCAGAAATCAGCCTTTGAACTGTTGATCTCTTGGGGAACATCGTATGGGTGTGCTGTTATATGTCTCTCAATATTCTCTTATATTTTTTCTTAAGTTGTAGGCAGGTAACTGTGCTGTGTAAGTTATTGACTCTGAAGATAAAACTAAATGCACGGGCTTCCCTCGTGGCGCAGTGGTTGAGAGTCTGCCTGCCAATGCAGGGGACACGGGCTCGTGCTCTGGTCTGGGAGGATCCCACATGCCGGGGAGCGGCTGGGCCCGTGAGCCATGGCCTCTGAGCCTGCGCGTCCGGAGCCTGTGCTCCGCAGCGGGAGAGGCCACAGCGGTGAGAGGCCCGCGTACCGCAAAAAAAAAAAACAAAAAAAAAACCTAAATGCACATAATCAAAGAAAAGGTTGGAAGTTAAATACGACAAAAAAGAAAAAGGTGTGCTGATAACATGTTAAATCAGTATGCATACTTATTAGTTAAAAAGGCATGTCATTCATACGAGCTAAAGTAATTAGTCTATGCTTATCCATAGCACCATTTCTGGAACTACCTAAGGGAAAGTTGTTACTTTAAGGAAGAGTATGTTTAGAGGCCCTTCTAGTTTTGGGAAGAATAGCCCTTTTCTGCTATCAAGCCAGATTTTAGAGATGAGCATGGCTCTGTGATACATCTCACTAGAGTATAATCTGTACGTTACCCTACAGCTCTTAATACACACAGTTTGTTAGTTTCTCCTATGCAATTCTTGTGAAGAAGAAAACAAATAAAACACACACAGCCGCCTTAGAGAGAACACTGTTTGATTTCATGGGAGGTGGAGGTGACAGTTACACTTCTGATAAGTAGGCGCATCTGCTGCAATTTCTCCAGGCTCAGAGTCAAGAGAATTGCCATTTCCTTGCCAGAGTCTTTGCCCTGACCTTTGCCTTGCTTGACCTGGCACATCTAGGTAGGGAAGAAGGAGGGACACAAAAGGCAGAAGCAGGATGCATCAGACTCAGACTACGGTCAGTATGGAATCTTTTATTCCCTGCCTAGCCATCGTCATATAGGGCTTTGCTCTGCTAAGAAAATTGTCTCCAAATGAAACAAAGCATGCTGTTTAAATAAACACTGGGTTCCTACAGTGACCATCTTTGGAGTAATAATACCTAACAGGACTTAAAAAGGGAGACCATCCTCCCTGTTGAAACTACTCTGATACATCTGTTTTTGCTAGATTACACACCTCTTTTTTTCCAGAACATCACCTGAGACACCTACCCGTACCCTATTATGTTTTAAAGAAATCAGTTACACAGACAACAGTCTTATATGATTTGTTAATTTCATGAAATATATAGGTTTAACTGAAACCGTATTGATAGATGTCTTCTATATTTGAAGCATGAAATTCTGATTGACAAATTTTTTTTTTCTCTGCACAGTTTTGCAAAGCTTATGTTTAGACAGTATGACAAGGGTGATCTTTTACCTGACAGAGACATTTTAAATCACTTTTTGCATCTGAAATAATGACTTGTACCTCATAGCAAATCAATGAATATTGCTAAATTTTGAAATAATATGGAGGAAAAAAACCCAAATTTCCATCGACAGATGAATGAATACATAGATTATGGTATTCTAGTATAATGGAATATCACTTGGCAATAAAAAAAGAATGAACTATTTTAGATCCATACAAAAGCCTGGATGAATCTCAAAATAACTTTACTGAGAGGAAGAAGCCAGACTTTCACCCCCAAAAGGAGTCCATACTATATGATGCCATTTTATAACTTTCTAGACAAAACAAACAAATCTCTAAGTACAGAAAAGCATATCAGTGGTTGACTGGGAGCAGAGAGTAGGATAGACAAAAAGGAGGGAATGAAAAAGCACAAGAAAAATTGGGGCAATAATGAATATGTCAGTATGTTGATTGTGGTGATAATTTCACAGGTGTATATAAAGATCAAACCTTATTAAATTATACATTAAATATGTGCTGAGCCATTCCTTATATGTCAAGTATACTTTAATAAGTATCATATGAATATTTTAAATATCATCAACAAATTCTTAATAGGAGTAAATAAAGCAAGTGAGGTAGAATCTCTCTTTGCAAGCTGTGTAATTTTTGAACTTTTAATATATACAAGATAAGAAGAATCCTGTGGGTGGAGTCTTGACACAATGCTTATTGGTAAGAAGTAGGAATGGAGGCCTTTTCCTTATCAGTAATAATACAACAAAGCAAGCAAATAAGGGCCACATAGGTAAAAAGCAACTTATGTTTAACAGACATAAAATGGTTCAAAACATGATATTTGCAATAAGAATGAGAAAGATAAGATTCTCTTCAATAAATAAAACATGATTCGTATTTATATTATTTCACAATACATAGATAAAGACACAAGAAAAAAGGGGAAGCTAAGAAAAAAATAGAGATATGGAAAAAGAAATTTAAAAAATGAATATTGTCCATTCATCTCATGGATATTGTCAGGTAGATACACAAAGATAAATAAACATGGAGCAAATTGATAAAGACATTCATAAAATATTTCCGTCTTGTAAACATTCAGAAAACATTCCTTAAAAGACATACAGGGCCCTCCTTCAGTAGAGTCATATGTGCCATTGGGTAGAATCAGGGAAAAATTAGATCTGGCTCAAAGGTCCTAGTCTTCCCAGGTCCTCTGAGGTCAAAAGAAGAATGGAAAAGAATTTAAACTGTTGTCAATTAGGAGACCATGTAAATTCAATTTAAACTGTCATTTAATTGCATGATATTTGAAGACTTTTATTTTTCAATAAAATGAGCTGAGAAAGGGCAATGAACTAATAACAAGGTAAAGAAATTACTAATTGAGCAATTTTAGGTAATAGCAAGCGAAGTATTTTTAGGCTGAGTTTTCTTGGTCTCTTATAAATCACATAGGCTAGGCCTATGTGTGCAGCCAACTGTTTTGTGAGAATATCTAACAAATTGAACATTACTTCAATGCAATACTGATTACAAGCAAAAGAACCCCACCATTAAATGTATAACCAAGGAGGAAGTGTTTAGGAATAGCTAATTTGTTTACCATTTCATTTTTTCTTACCAAGGATATTTAAGAAGAAATCAGGGGCATCCAATTTACTTTCATAACTGTCATGGGCAGTGTTTTTCAGCAATCAAGTATTTGTTTAAAATATACCTGGTCTTTGTCCTTAGTCTGTATTGACTACATAGATACAAAAAGCTGTCGTGTCTATTTTTCTTCTTTAGTGAATTGTTAAGGCATCCTGCAGGTTTATGCTTTAGCAGGACACTTTTGCTAATCAAGCCATACAAACATATTAAAAAGATCCACAATGATTTCTCAGTTATCAAGGAGATTATTCTGCCCATTATGTTCATCTCAATTTCCAATAGCATGTAGATTATTTAGACCCACCTTTTGGAAGTCAGCATGTAAAGGTTCATTAGATAAAACTCAGATCAGTCACCTTGACATTTTTCTGGTAGAATTTGGTGGGAGAAAACACAAGTGAAGTTGGTGAAATCTTTAGTACGTATCAGTTGTCCTTGTAATATGCCATGGAACTGATATTTAAGAATGGGTATGTAGAGACCTGTGAAGGAGAAATGAGATGGTGAGCTTTTGAAGCAGTGATAAAACATTATAAGAATCTCTATGTTCATAATTTTTATGTGGAAGCTGCTCAACAAATAATTAAGTCAAAACAAAAGAATGTGGCATTTCATTGCAAGAAATTGTATCCCAGTCTCTGCTGAGTTGAGGAATTCTCCCCTAATGGGCCACTGGCAGGCCAGCTTCTCTGTGTCTCAGGTGACTCTGGGCTGGATGGCAGCAACCCTCATCCCTGCAAGGATTTTTGACTCACTGTGTAAGGGGCATAAGGAAGCCCAGTAGCAATGGCCTCAGCATAATATGATTGTCTCTTTTGTATAGTCAGGAAAAAAAGGAAAGTTGTCCAAAACACCCACAGCAAGATGCACTGCAAATAAGAAACTATCATTAGCAGAATGAGACATTAAATGAGAAAAATCCTTTGCTAACATTTGCTGATAAGTACAGACAGGATGAGTCAAGTGCTCACTTTAGCTTCTTCTGCTGCAGGGGCGCTTCAGGCACCAGTGCTTTCTCCTCATGCCTGGCACACGACTTGCCTTGGCAGCCACAGGTAGCCTGCTTCAGAAAATATAAACCTACCTTCTTAAAGTAATAATAGAAATTTCATCCAGATACAATTTTATCAAGGAGGCAAATAATATAGTAAAAATATGAAATTTTAAAATATTTTTATGTAATATAGGGAAAATTTAAAAACAATTACATTGTGAAAAGAGAAAATTTGTTTCTAAGGTGAAGGAAAATTCAAGAGAAAAAAAGAAATATCTCCTAACAAAATCTATTCTAGGTAGACTAAAACATTGAATGGAAAAACGTTAGTGAGATGCCTGAGGATGCCAGAATATCTACTATATCTGTCATCTATATATATAACGTTTTGGTATGTTTGAAGAAGTTTTTCTTTCTTGTGTTTAGAATAGGATTTTTTCAAAATGATACTGTAGAACAAGAAGAAAATTGTCTTTTGCTGTTTTCTACCTTTAGGTGAGGTAGTTTTCAAAGCTGCTCTTCTCAAATGCCTCCATTGGTCCTACCATGGTGCCCCATACCGTATCACTTTTTTAGAAGCTTCATTTGCAGTGTAAATATCATATAGAAAGTGTCTTAGTCTGTACAGGCTGCTATAACAAAATACTAGTGGCTTAAATGACCCGTACTTATTTGTCATAGTTCTGGAGGCTAGGAATCAGAGATCAAGATGTCAGCATGGCTGGGTTCTGATGAGAGCATGCTTCCTGTCTTGTAAACAGCTACTTTCTCTCTGAGTGTTCACAGAGTGAGAAAGAGATCTCAAATCTTCTGTTTTTATAAAGGCACAGATTCCATCATGAGGGCCCTACCCTCATGACCTAATCTAACCCTAATTACCTTCCAAAGGCCCACATTGAAATACCATAATATCAGGGATTCGGGCTTCAACATATGGATTTTGGGGGGAACTCAAATTCAGTCAGTAGCAGAAGAGATAGGGTCTAAGCTTAAAATAATTCATTTGGTTATTTATGTAAGCGAATAGCTGGGTTCTAAGGGAAGGGATGTTGTACAGGTACTGTTGAGCGTGTAGCAGGCAAGGAGAGATAGGTAGATAGCCAGATAAAGGGAACTGCAAAGAGGTTGGGGAGGTGCTAGGAATATCAAGAACCTTGGAGGTTGCTGAAAGAGGGAAAATTGGATGGGAAAGGGAGCAGTCACTGATGATAAAACATTTTGTTTACTTACTAGCCTTGCTTAGGGAAAGTCCCATCATACGCATATTTTTAGATTTTTCAAAAGCTATTTCTTTCTCTGCACCCGGGCTGCCTGAGGTATTATTTAGAATTTTGGTGTTAGTCCTAATCACCACAGATAGACAGATACTAAATGTTCTCGTTGTAGATAATGAAGCCAGACTAGTCTCTTCTGTGAACTCATATTCTGAATTTTCAAATGTCTAAAGAGCTGGGTATCAACAAAGCCCAGAATGAATAAATGAATGTGTGCATATGTTAATTAATTTTTTAAACATACAAACAATAAATACAACTCCCAAAATATTTTGAAACACAGTCTGCACAGACAGTTTGAAATTGGTTAGCAGAAATTAGTTTAGCTTAAAAGTCTTATTTGAGAAATGAAAGTGAGAAGGTTCAGAGACAATAGCTGTCACTTTCGAACATAAAGTATTAGAAGGGAAGTAGAAAGTTATCTAAAGTTCACAAACGTCTCCAGTCATCTACAATAGATGTTATTAATCATTTCCTAATGTTTGAAAAGGTGCAACTCATCTGAATTTTATGGGGAAAACTGACCTGTAAACAAACAAATAAATAAACCTGTATTGTAACTAGAAGAGAATAATCGTGTGTCCTAAAAGTTAAAGAATTATTACTACGAAGCTCTGTTTATTTTGTTAAAATTTATCTAATGTATTTCTTATGCACATTAAGTATTTTGACAGGCATCAGTTAATTTTGATGTTTCAAAATATTTCTGTTAGACTTTCAGCCCATTTGAATATGCTAGAAATCATGATATTAGGATACAGCAAATTTTGTTTGCTTTAAAGGAAGGGAAGAAGGCTTATTTTTACATAAAAGCTCTCATTTAGTATTTATTTTAATATTAAAACTTCTTACCACATTTTCCAGCACATGGCATTTTCTCAATAAACGTTGAATGAATGAGGTTAGGTCACATGTCACATATTATTTTCAGAGAATAGCAGCACCATGGCTTAATGACAGTGTTTTTCTAGTTTTTAAATAAGATGTGGCACTTCTGTAGGCACTTGTTCTGAAAATTGTGTCATTTTGAAACTTACAACATCAAAGTTATTTGAAATCATTTCCCAAATAAACCAATGACAGAGGCAATGACACTAAGATGGTACCCAACTCTTTAACAAAATAATAATATTATAATCCTTCAGTCTGTGCTCAAGCAATCTCCCTTTAAAGGGAGATGTGTGTTGTGTGTGAGTACCCTATAATGTCTCTTAAATTAGCATTGAGGTATGGCTAAAGCTACCATTGGAAGGTATTAATATATAATATATGATATTGATTCCAATTTCTAATATATACTATGGATATAGAACAATAATTGTAATATAGAAATCATTTGAGAAAAAAATTTAAACTCTTTCCCTCACCATTAAAATCTGAATGTTTACTCAAGAAAATGTTTTGAAGATGGCCTAAAAACCTTCAATTCACCAGAACAGGCAGCTTTCTTGTCTTCTATAAGTTTGTGTTTGAATTATGCCATAGATAGTTATTGTTATTGAAGAAGGAAGGAGAGGAACGATTAGATCAGTGAATATTGTTATTATAAAATATGAGAAAATCAAGGCCTTGTTTGAGAATTCCTGCCCCTTGAGAAGTTATAAAACACCAAAGTCAGTTCTGTTCATCAAACTGAAATTACTGTGATGTAAAACTCTTCTTGAAAATTCCTAGCTTGTAGTTGAGATGGAGTCAGCATGATAAAATCAAAAATTAATTTCACAGGTTCACCTGATAAAAAGTAATGAATGTAGCCCACGTACTGATGTCCCCCCAACAGATTTCTTCTTCTTTGATTTCTTCTTCGTCTCCTCATTTCTTTCTTCTTTCTTTCTTTCTTTATTTTTGCCATTAAGAAATTACTAACAGTTGTGTGTTTTTAGAAGATACGGGGAAGCCTGAGGGGAGGGCTACAGGGCTCTCTCACTCATTTCCACACAATAGGAATGAAAACAGAAGGAACAGCCATTCCAGTTTCTCCCTCAGAATCTTGGAGAACAGTAGCTACCTGGAGTGTCCTCTGTTGGTGGCACCTATGGGGAAGCGAACGCAGCCTCCCATATCCTAGGGAGCCACTCTCCTGAGACACAGCATGAAAGAGGTGGCGCTTATAAATGTGCTGTGGCACCCAGGGGAGGAATGGTGAAGCCAGACGAGGAAACCAACTACTGTTGGCAAGCTGGCAGCTCCGGGGACACCAGGTCAGCCTAAGAGAAATGAGAGGGTCAAGTGAGGCAGCCCCGGTGCAAGTGGATCCAGCATGGACTTTGGAGTCAGGTGGACACACATTTATGACCCTGTTGTGTATCTTTTGAGTAGCAACTTACATGAGTTTCCTAAGTTCTCTAAACCTTAGTTTCTTCATTTGTAAAACTGAGATTACCATACCTATCACTCAGTGTTATTAGTTGATAATGTGTATTTTTTATGTATCAGTGCATGGCAAATCAGCTCAAAATTTAGCAGCGTAAAATAGCAATCTCTGTTTATTAGCTTTTGTGATGTTGTGGGCCAGGCATATGAACGTGGCTGAGCTGGGCTGTTCTCACCTGGGGTCTCTCACTTGCTTGCAGTCAGTCGGTGGCTAGAGCTGGGGTCATTTTGAAGGCTTTCTCATTCATATTTCTGGTGCCCGGGCTAGGAGACAAACAGCAGGGACTGGAGAAGCTGGGGCTCCCCAGGCATCTCCCCTACCCCCAGGGGGTCTCCCCACCTCGCCCTCCTGCATGGCCCTTGCAGGGTCACTGGATTTCTTACATAGTGGATCAGGGCACCGAAGGAACACGTTCTGAGACAAAGAAACGGGTGCAACTGTATCACATTGACTACTCTGGGCCGAAAGTCACACAACATCACTTCCACTGCCTTCTATTCACTAGAAGTGAGTTGCTACTACCAACCCATAATCAATAGGAGAAGAATTAGACCCCGCCTCTTTTTGAAGGAGTATCAAAAATTTGTGGATGTGCTTCAAAAGTACTGCACTATGTGAAATGCATGGTCTTCAATAAGTGGTGGCAATTTTTTTTTTGTTTTGGTTGAAGTGTAGTTGATTTGCAATATTGTGTTAGTGTTGGGTATGCAGCATAGTAATTCAGTTTTTCTTTTTTTTTTAGATTATATTCCATTGTGGGTTGTTACAAGATGTTGGATGTGGTTCCCCATGCTATGCAGTGGGTCCTTGTTGCTTTTCTAAAAAAAAAAGAAAAGAAAAAAGAAAAGAAATGACTAACAGGGTCTCTATCAGTCTATTTTACAAAAAATAATAACTTGTATTAACAGAGGGATATTTTGCCTCAAAATCATTCACAAACATTTACCAATATGCTGCTGCAAGATGACCGTTTCCACTGAGGTGGAACCACCTCTGGTGAAACACAAGAGTGTATTTACTAGCAACTCTCCCTTTCTGGTGTGAACACAGGAAGGTGTCTACAACAGGAAGGGAAAATGCAGATATTCACGTTTTCCTTCAAAGAGTTAAAGCAGATTCTTCTCTTGGCTATAACTGTATTTTGAATTGTGTCTGAAGTTTTTTAAAGACTGGCTGTTCAGAAATTTCTCTTTGCATTACTTCAAGTAATACTTTACTTAACTGGAAAAGTACTTTTACATAGCTGATAAAAATGCTCAGTTACTTTTTACAGTGGTTTCCAAATATTTTACCTTCATTACTGCGTTGACATGTGGCAGGGCTGGCTTCGTGGGTATGCAACCTGTGTAGTAGCACAGGGCCCAGTGCTCAGAAGGGCCCTGTGTTTGGTTTAATGTTCCATTGTCACAATTTTGAGATTCTTAATAGTTGTTTAACCAGGGATCCCGTGTTTTCATTTTGCGCTAGACCCTGTAAGTGATGTGGCCAGTCCTGGCACCTGATCGGAAGTAGAGTGAGTTAAGGGTCTGGATGACCTTCAAAGACACCAGAGCAAAGTTCCCAGCACTTGGGTATGTTTGTCTATTTTGACAAGGCAATTAAGGATGGTATATGCAGCCAGGCTTCTTCAGAGCAATGTGCCGCCAGTTTTCCTCACTGAATGCAAAGTAGGGTGGCTAGAATAACCTGCAATAGGATGTGCAATTTTATGTTATACCAAAAGTAAGGACCTCTGGAGACTGTGCACCAAACGGTACTAAACTTCTGTCTTACACTCTGCTGGGAGAGGGAAATGACTTATATGCAGATGAAGCTAGAGAAGCTGGGTATTACATGTAGCCGCTATATCTTAACATATGCCTGTCCACAGAGAAAGCCCACCAGTCCACACATACTGAGGGCAATGATGGTAGAACAATCCTGAAAATTATACTAATAATACTGCTTAATATTTGTATGACTTCTATAGATTATCTCACAGTAATGATCCTAATTGAGGTTTACTATAATTCAATATTAAATTCATAAAAGTTGAGTTGCCAAAAGTCATATAGTGAGTAAGTTGAGGTAAACTTTAAATATGGGCATTCTAAATCCATGCCCAGTGCTATGTTCATCTGTCTGTTTCACTGGTTATAAATCTTTGAGCCTCTAGCTAGAAGGCTGCCCACATAATGGGATTTTATTGAAGCAGATGAAGTAATCTTTTGGCTGCCAGTGAGGGCCTCATCTCTAAAGAATCCCAAGACAGAACATCATGTAGGTAGTGGGAAGGGAAACAGAGCACCAAAAATATGGCAGGAAAAGAAGGGCAGAAGGGAAAGACATGGTAAGGAAGGCACCGAAAAGTGAAGTTGAAAGAAACACTACGGTCATCTTGTCAATCTCATACTTTTCTCTCTATCCGACCTGATGAAAAATCCCCCTCAACAGATGCTGAAAAGATGAATTTTCACTTCAGAAACATGTACAAATGAGCACTTTATCTCCAAATACCAGATTCCATATCATTCTTAAAGACCTCTATTTGTTTGAAAGTTCTGGCTTAAGTTAAACTGAAATTTGATTTGATGTGAATTTGAATTAAATATGGTCTCTGCTCTCAACTCTTCAGTCATAAACACGTAATTTCAATACACATGATAAAAGTCATAGCAGTGAAATCCACAAAAACATTTTAGAAAAGCATATTGCTGGAAATGCTTGACAGTTTCACAGAGCTCTTTCTCTTTGTCATAGGCTGTGAATAATGGCAAATTATAAAAATGGAGGACACAGAAGTTTTCTACTAACCCTAATGACTTTTGTCCCTCATCCACATATATTTTTTTAATGTTTAAAACCTCTAGCATATGTGGCTTCCCTGGTAGCGCAGTGGTTGAGAGTCCGCCTGCCGATGCAGGAGACACGGGTTCGTGCCCCGGTCTGGGAAGATCCCACATGCCGCGGAGCGGCTGGGCCCGTGAGCCATGGCTGCCGAGCCTGCGCGTCCGGAGCCTGTGCTCCGCAACGGGAGAGGCCACAACAGTGAGAGGCCCGCGTACCGCAAAATAAAAAACAAAAAAAAATACTCTAGCATATCTCTTGGTGGTATTCTCCTTTTTAGATTAAATAATCAACTCAAAAAATTCCTTAAATACTGTGTGTGGCATCCTCATCTGCTCCTCAAAATATATGATTCTCTATCCTTTCATCCTATAGATTATTCTCTAGTTCTTTACTGTCCCTGTTAATGTGAACCCCCAAGGTCTAAACTCACTTCATCATATATATTCTGCTCTTTGCTGCAAAAAGACCTCATTCCCTGTGATGGGAGCATTTTCTCACATACTAAGCGTGCATTAGAGTTTGTGTCAGCAGCATCATTATTTTCTTGGCTTATGCTGAACCTATATTTTGATCAATGCCAGATAGAGCGGGTGTCCCACAAAAGCATATACTTGGGGGGCTTCCCTGGTGGCGCAGTGGTTGAGAGTCCACCTGCCGATGCAGGGGATACGGGTTCGTGCCCCGGTCCGGGAAGATCCCACATGCCGCGGAGCGGCTGGGCCCGTGAGCCATGGCCGCTGAGCCTGCGCGTCCGGAGCCTGTGCTCCTTAACGGAAGAGGCCACAGCAGTGAGAGGCCCGCGTACCACAAAAAAAAAAAAAAAAAAAAAAAAAAAAGCATATACTTGGAAATCTAAGACAAAAGTTTCATTTTCTCTCCTTAGTTTTGACCTAAATAAAAAAATGTTGACATTGTTGCCTAGTAAATTAAAATTTTCCCCATCTTGTTGCACTTAAAAATTAGATAACTCTGCCTTCAATGTTTTTTTATGTTTATTTATTTTCTTATTAGTCATCCATTTTATACACATCAGTGTATACATGTCAATCCGAACCTCCCAATTCATCACACCCCCACCCCCACCCCCACCCCACCACCGCTTCCCCCCCTTAGTGTCCATATGTTTGTTCTCTACATCTGTGTCTCAATTTGTGCTCTGCAAACCGGCTCATCTCTACCATTTTGTAGGTTCCACATATATGTGTTAAGATACGATATTTGTTTTTCTCTTTCTGACTTACTTCACTCTGTATGACAGTCTCCAAATGCATCCACGTCTCTACAAATGACCCAATTTCGTTCCTTTTTATGGCTGAGTAATATTCCATTGTATATGTGTACTACATCTTCTTTATCCATTTGCTTGTCGATGGGCATTTAGGTTGCTTCCATGACCTGGCTATTATAAATAGTGCTGCAGTGAACATTGGGATGCATGTGTCTTTTTGAATTACGGTTTTCTCTGGGCATATGCCCAGTAGTGGGATTGCTGGGTCAAATGGTAATTCTACTTTTAGTTCTTTAAGGAACCTCCATTCTGTTCTCCATAGTGGCTGTATCAATTTACATTCCCACCAAGAGTGCAAGAGGATTCCCTTTTCTCCACAACCTCTCCAGCATTTGTTGTTTGTAGATTTTTCTGATGATACCCATTCTAACTGGTGTGAGGTGACACCTCATTGTAGTTTTGATTTGTATTTCTCTAATAATTAGTGATGTTGAACAGCTTTTCATGTGCTTCTTGGCCATCTGTATGTCTTCTATGGAGAAATGTCTATTTAGGTCTTCTGCCCATTTTTGGATTGGGTTGTTTGTGTTTTTAATATTGAACTGCATGAGCTGTTTATGTATTTTGGAGATTAATCCTTTGTCCGATGATTCATTTGCAAATATTTTCTCCCATTCTGAGGGTTGTCTTTTCATCTTGTTTATGGTTTCCTTTGCTGTGCAAAAGCTTTTAAGTTTCATTAGGTCCCATTTGTTTGTTTTTATTTCCATTACTCCAAGAGGTGAATCAAAAAATACCTTGCTGTGATCTATGTCAAAGAGTGTTCTTCCTATGTTTTCCTCTAAGAGTTTTATAGTGTCCAGTCTTACATTTAGGTGTCTAATACATTTTGAGTTTATTTTTGCATATGGTGTTAGGGAGTGTTCTAATTTCATTCTTTTACATGTAGCTGTCCAGTTTTCCCAGCACCACTTATGGAAGAGGCTGTCTTTTCTCCATTGTATATTCTTGCTTCATTTGTCATAGATTAGTTGACCATAGGTGGCGTAGACTTATCTCTGGACTTTCTGTCCTGTTCCATTGATCTATAATGGCTGTTTTTGTGCCAGTACCATATTGTCTTGATTACTGTAGCTTTGTAGTATATTCTGAAGTCAGGGAGTCTGATTCCTCCAGCTCCGTTTTTTTCCTTCAAGACTGCTTTGGCTATTCGGGGTCTTTTGTGTCTCCATACAAATTTTGAGATTTTTTCTTCTAGTTCTGTAAAAAATGCCATTGGTAATTTGATAGGGATTTCATTGAATCTGTAGATTGCTTTGGGTAGTATAGTCATTTTCACAATATTGATTCTTCCAGTCCAAGAACATGGTTTATCTCTCCATCTGTTGGTATCATCTTTAATTTCTTTCATCAGCGTCTTGTAGTTTTCTGCATACAGGTCTTTTGTCTCCCTAGGTAGGTTTATTCCTAGGTATTTTATTCTTTTTGTTGCAATGGCAAATGGGAGTGTTTCCTTAATTTCTCTTTCAGATTTTTCATCATTAGTGTATAGGCATGCAAGAGATTTCTGTGCATTAATTTTGTATCCTGCAACTTTACCAAATTCATTGATTAGCTCTAGTAGTTTTCTGGTGGCTGTGTTACTGTCAATTTCCTCTTTTAGAGCTGTTAGCAGTTGCCTTATGTATTGAGGTGCTCCTATGTTGGGTGCATATATATTTATAATTGTTATATTTTCTTCTTGGATTGATCCCTTTAACATCATGTAGTGTCCTTCCTTGTCTCTTGTAACTTTCTTTATTTTAAAATCTATTTTATCTGTTATGAGTATTGCTACTCCAGCTTACTTTTGATTTCCATTTGCATGGAATATCTTTTTCCTTCCCCTCACTTTCAGTCTTTATGTGTCCCTAGGTCTGAAGTGGGTCTCTTGCAGACAGCATATATACAGGTCTTTTTTTTTTATCCATTCAGCCAGCCTGTGTCTTTTGGTTGGAGCATTTAATCCATTCACATTTAAGGTAATTATTGATATGTATGTTCCTATTACCATTTTCTTAATTTGGGGAGGTTTGTTTTTGTAGGTCTTTTTCTTCTCTTGTGTTTCCCACTTAGAGAAGTTCCTTTAGCATTTATTGTAGAGCTGGTTTGGTGGTGCTGAATTCTCTTAGCTTTTGCTTGTCTGTAAAGCTTTTGATTTCTCCATCGAAACTGAATGAGATCCTTGCTGGGTAGAGTAATCTTGGTTGTAGGTTCTTCCCTTTCATCACTCTAGGTATATCATGCCACTCCCTTCTGGCTTGAAGAGTGTCTGCAGAGAAATCAGCTGTTAACCTTATGGGAGTTCCCTTGTATGCTATTTGTCATTTTTCCCTTGCTGCTTTCAATGATTTTTCTTTGTCTTTAATTTTTTTTAATAGTTTTTTTCTTTTTTTAGATGTTGGGAGTAGGAGTTTATTAATTAATTAATTTATTTTTGCTGTGTTGGGTCTTTGTTTCTGTGCAAGGGCTTTCTCTAGTTATGGTAAGCGGGCGCCACTCTTCATCGCGGTGCACGGGCCTCTCACGATCGCAGCCTCTCTTGTTGCGGAGCACAGGCTCCAGACGCTCAGGCTCAGTAGTTGAGGCTCACGGGCCTAGTTGATCCACGGCATATGGGATCCTCCCAGACTAGGGCTCGAATCCGTGTCCCCTGCATTAGCAGGCAGATTCTCAACCACTGTGCTACCACGGAAGCCCTGTCTTTAATTTTTGCCAATTTGATTACTATGTGTCTCGGCGTGTTTCTCCTTAGGTTTATCCTGCCTGGGACTCTCTGTGCTTCCTGGACTTGGGTGGCTATTTCCTTTCCCATGTTAGGGAAGTTTTCAACTATAATCTCTTCAAATTTTTTCTCGGGTCCTTTCTCTCTCTCTCTTCTCCTTCTTGGACCCCGATAATGCGAATGTTGTTGCATTTAATGTTGTCCCAGAGGTCTCTTAGGCTGTCTTCATTTCTTTTCATTCTTTTTTCTTTATTTTGTTCCACAGCAATGAATTCCACCATTCTCTCTTCCAGGTCACTTATCCGTTCTTCTACCTCAGTTATTCTGCTATTGATTCCTTCTAGTTTATTTTTCATTTCAGTTATTGTATTGTTCATCTATGTTTTTTTGTTCTTTAATTCTTCTAGGTCTTTGTTAAACATTTCTTGCATCTTCTCGATCTTTGCTTCTACTCTTTTCCCAAGGTCCTGGATCATCTTCACTATCATTATTCTGAATTCTTTTTCTGGAAGATTGCCTATCTCCATTTCATTTAGTTGTTTTTCTGGGGTCTTACCTTGTTCTTTCATCTGGTACATAGCCCTCTGCCTTTTCATCTTGTCTATCTTTCTGTGAATGTGGTTTTTGTTCCACAGGCTGCAGCATTGCAGTTCTGCTTGCTTCTGCTGTCTGCCCTCTCTTCAATGTTTTTAAATTTAAAAAAAAATCATAAAGAAAAAATTTGTATGTCTCTTTCCATCTTACAAAGATTTTGAAAATCTGAGATTCTCTCTACTGTAGTGAACACTTTCTATAGTTTTATATTTGCTAGCATTGGTCACATATTTAGAATTTTTTTTTTGAAGCTTCAATCTTCAAGTCATACCCAGGGGAAGTTCCAGGTTTTATGGGACTTGAAACTTGTACAGCTGGGGATGGGTGTCTTCTTTAAGAAAAGTAATATAAAAAACCTTACTTTAAAAAATTTTATAGGACTGTGAAAATAGCCCATTCAGGGGCATCTGAAACTTGAGATTAATTAGGTTCATGGTGATTACACTTCTGGCTATGCTCCTTTCAGATTTCTCTAGCCAAAAAACCATAGCTGAGTTTTGGCTGACCGTTTTGAAAGTGCCCAGATTGTCTAGCATATATTATCTGTTCAGTATGGCAGTCTGAGCTGATTCAAAAGCCAACTTCAACTCATGGACATGATAGAAAAAAACAGACAATGTGTTTTAGATTGCATCAGCCATCTTGAAACTAACAAAAGAAAATTGTCTTATGGTTGAGATGAAGATGGAAATCAATTCACAAACATGTATCAAGAGTCACAAAGACTGCCACTTGAAAGAAAGTTAGGCTAAAAACAGCACCAATCTGGGCTTCCCTGGTGGCGCAGAGGTTGAGAGTCCGCCTGCCGATGCAGGGGACACGGGTTCGTGCCCCGGTCTGGGAAGATCCCACATGCCGCGGAGCGGCTGGGCCCGTGAGTCATGGCCGCTGAGCCTGCACGTCCGGAGCTTGTGCTCCGCAACGGGAGAGGCCACAACAGTGAGAGGCCCGCATACCGCAAAAAAAAAAAAAAAAAAAAAAAAAAAAAAAACAGCACCAATCAGTTCTGGGAAGCAGCATGGAAGATTGCCCCCCACTCAGAACTCAGTGTGTCAGAGAACTAGTCCTCTGGCTCATACTAATCTTGAGACTAGAATCTGAATTCATACCAACCATGTGTTTCAGGTATTTTTAAGACCAAAAACCAAAACAACAAACAAACAAAAACAAGGAAACAAAACAAACAAGCAAAAACAACAAAACTTGTCCTGTACCAGTGATATCTGTGATATTAGGCAAAAGCATCATGGTTTGGCTCTATTGAGATGCTTCCACAAACCTGGACATATGAAATCCTCAGAAAAATCATTGCAGTGAGATAGAGTCAAAACTTACAAATCAACCAAGGAAAGAAACCACCACAGTGGGGCTCAGTACATAAAACACATGAGAAAATTTGAAGCCCATGCATGACCTTGAGACACTAGAATAATCGGAGTGAAAGGTAAAATATCCAAATGATTAAAAAGATGAATATTGATCATAGGACAAGAGTAGTATGAATAAAAAGAAATAGGAATAATTGAGAAAAGACCCAATATATAGTATACAAATAATATAGTTACAGAAAATGTAATCTCAATAGATGGGTTGAACAATAGACTGAAAAAATAATTGTGTCTGAAGATAGACCTGAGCACTTCTGCAGTATAAACAAAAAATTAAGAGAGAAGGAAAACATGAAAAAAAGAGGCTAAAAAATCTGGGCATATAATACAAGGAAAGCATGAAAAAAGAGGCTTAAAAATCTGGGCATATAATAAATTTTAGCCTGCATCTAGTAGGAGTTTCAAAAGGAAAGAGGAAAAATTAGAAAAGTAACATTTAAAGTCACAATGATAACGGTAAGAGCAGATATGCTTGCTTTACGCCTCATGTTGATGAAAAAGCTTCTAAATGTTCATCATTAAGTATGTTGTTGGCTATAGAGTTTTGACAAATAACATTAAGAAGTTTGTTTCCTGTTACTGTTTGCTGCCTTTTTTATTTTAATGATGATTGCAAGCAAAATTTATTTTAAGATTTTTCTGTCCCTTTTGAGGTGATCATATGCAGTCTTTACTCTCTTAATGAGCTGTGAGAACAGACTGTTTTGCAATCCTGATAAGTAAATTTTTAAACATTGTTAGAATCAATTTAGTAATACAATTTAATGTATCTCAGATTTTGACTCTGTGAGTGAGATTACCCTAGAATTTTTTTGTACTGCTCTTGTCCAATTTTAGGGTTTTAGTTACATGAGTGTCATAAAATGAATTGGATAACTTTCCCTCCATTATATCCTCTGGAAAAGGTTGTAAAGGTCAGAGATAAACTGTTTGGGAAGATTTGCTGAAACTTGCCTGTAGTAGCATCTAGACTTGGTGTTGCTGGAGAGTGGAGAAAGGGGAGAGAATTTGACTACCTATTCCATTTATTTAGTGCCTGTTGATCCAGAGTTCCAATTGCTTCTTGAGATAATTTGGTTATATGTTTATTTATTAATTTTTAGAAAATATCTACCATATATACATTTTATAATTTATTGGCATTAAATCATTCATTGTTTAAAAATAATTACTATTTTATTATATAGAGAGAGACATACAGTCACATATACACACACATGCACTATAGTACATATGCATGCATATAGGTATAGTCCATATACAATGTGTGTTTGTATAGATATGTGGGGGTCAGTGTTTCTCTCTTTGAACAGTTTTGCTTGAATTTTGTCTATTTCATTTCATTTTTAAACAAAATTTGATGTTAGACCTCAAAATCAATTTTCCACTTGTTCTAGAAAATCATCATCCATGTCCTTTCTCTGCCCATGTGTTTAGAAATGTACATGCATAATACTACTACTTGTGAATTTCTATTCACTGCTTCTCAACACCCCACCCCTCACTGTGCTTCTACTCTACTCCTCTGGGAAGTCCTCCAGACTCTTCCTTGCCCAGCTCTGGGAGCTCCATCCACTATGCTGTCATTACCTCCTGTCCTGGACTCCATTACCATAAACAATGTATTTAACTGGCTTGCTTTATCTAAATGCAAGTCTCCTTATTACATTATAATGTTCTTGGGACAAGTGCAGTAACTTTTGTTTGTGGACTTTAAATCCCCACAATGTGTTTAGTATAGAGTAGGCACTGAATAAATTAGTTTGAATTCGTAACACTAACATGTTAATTCTTTTCACAAGAAGCAGGAGAAAAATTAGTGTTTTGAATATTTTTTGACAAGTTGGAAGAAGTTGACTTATTCTTCTAAGAAGATAGAACACTTGCCAGTTTGACATATCAGGCCCTTTTACTGATTTATAATTTATCATTTTCTAGAAGAAATTTCAGCAGCTGTATCACACCTAGATATGTCTACTTCCAAAGCCTTTATAAGAGATTCCTCAAATAGTATTATAACTTTCCTTCTATGGTGGTGACAGTATTCCTGCCTTTCCCTGTGAATACAGAGATCATACTATATTCTCTGAAGCATGAAATAGGGCTTCATTGTTCATTGTTTAGACTCATCATCTTTAAGAAGAGACTTAATGCTGTTTAGAACCCATCAAAGTCTCCTATTCATTGTCTCATTAAGTCATGTTCTCCTGCTTATACAAGTTTTATATCTTTGATTTAGCACTCTTTTTCCCCTGATGAGAATCGATTTAGTTAACAGAAAATGTACAGTTGGAAAAGTCTTTTCTTTTAGGCATTTTCTCCGACTATGGGGATTTGCAAATCCTCTCTATGGCTTCCCTGAAATTAAAGTAACAAGACCAATTTCAGTTACTTTAACAAATAGATATTTTAAATGCTTAATTAAATTCACTTATTTAAACAAGAACATATGATATGATTCTGAAAAAAAAATTAATCGCATGATGTGGTGGTCTGAGCAGATTTTCAGTCCATCTTCCTCTTGCTGCCTTTGCTGAAGAATTGCCAAACTGACCTTGATCTCCAGACTGAGTCCAAGAAGCAGACCAGAGATGTGGTTGGCATTCTGTGATGCGGTGGTGTGCAGTCTGCCATCTCGAACCCATGACTTCCACGTGGTCTGTGTCTGAGGCAGTTGTACAGGTTTTAGAGGCTGATACTTAAGATGTTCCTCTAGGCCAATGACTCATTGGTTAAAGCTCTAACAATTAATAAAGAAGAGATGAAGCAAGCTATCGCCTCAACTCTAAACAAAGAAAGTGTGGGATTTGCAACTACCACTTGTAAAATTGGGTGCCTTTCCAAGTGGGCCTAGAGAGCAGACGATTAAGAATAAGAGAAAATATATCACATATAGAGACCCAAAATACTCACTTTTATATCTTTTTCTTCTATAAAAATATTTTATATATTTTTCATCATTTTATATTTATACTGACACTTTTGCTGCTCCCTAGGTCCAGAACAACATATTTAAATGGTGTGTGTGTGTGTGTGTGTGTTTATACGTGTGAGTGTGTATATGCTTACATGTACAAAGAGTCTGAAGCAGACCTTGCTGACTACTATATTACCCCTCCCTTTTTGCTCAAGCAGGTAAACCAGTTTCAGAAGCTATGAATCGTTATCACATCAGACAGGAGCACAGACATAAAACATGCCCTTCTGTTCCTTCTATATCTACAATTCTTTGCTCCTTCATGCATTCAGGAACATTTCCTGGAAACTACCATAGAATATCTTTTTTCCGGACAGCTGCTGGTAGCTCTCAAGAGCTCCTAAAATGCATGAATTTAACATTCCTAGCACTACCTTTCGTGCACCTAGAGCAGCATTCCAAGAATGATTCTGTTGCTGACCACTTTCTCTTACAATTTATAAACAAAGAGAATCTAACACAATTCAGCTGTCCTTTCTCAACTGTTTTATCAGACAGAGCAAGCCAAAAAAAAATTAGATATGTAATCTTTTCACAAATTGCTATGCTTACATCTAAATTACAGTGTTGCTTGGGAAAATGGGGACAAAACACAAAAAGAGGAAAAGGAGAACAAAGGAAGTAAAATGTGAGAGGAATCATGAAGGATACTTGAATAACATCAGATTGGAAGTAGGTTTAATAAGAGCCAAAATCATGAGAGTCTAATGTGAGGATATAATTTATTCAATTTAGAATAATTTCTTTCAAATACATGTGAAAAAAAGGGTACGATCAAAATTTGATACATTTATGAAAGTTACAATGGGGATACAGACTGACTTAGTCATTACATCCCAAGATACTTGAATGAGGGAATAAGGTTTGACGTTTCCAAGAAGAATATTTGGGAAAGATAAGAGGATGTTCAAAATCTACTGGTATTTAATAAATGTATTGAGTGATTAAAAACTAGAATAAATAAGAATAGACATTAGAACTATTTCAAAAAAGTAATGATCTATATTGTTATGGTTTGGTTGTGTCCCCTCTCAAAATATGTTGATATTCTAGCATCTGTGAATGTGACCGTATTTGGGAACTGGGTCTTTACAGATGTAATCAAGTTAAGATGAGTTCATCCTAGGCTAAGGTGGGCCCTAATCCAATAACTGATATCTTTATAAGATGAGGAAATTTGGATACACACACAGAGAGGAGTATGTCATGTGAAGAAACAGAGATACACATGCCCAGGGGGAAGATGATATAAAGACATACAGAAAGAAGGCCATGTGATGATAGAGGTAGTATTGAAGTGATGCATCTATTGATACAAACCAAGGAATGCCAAGGATTGCCAGCAACCATGAGAAGCTAGAAAGAGGCAAGGGAGAATCATCCCCTAGAGCCTTCAGAGAAAATATTGACACTGCTGTCATCTTGATTTTGGACTTCTAGCTTCCAGAGCTGTGATGCATTTCTGTTATTTCAAGTCACTCAGTTTGTGGTAATTTTTTACAGCAGCCCTAGGAAACTAATACATATAGATTATATTTAGAAAATTTAGGTACACCTATGATTTAAATGCAATCTCAAAATTGAGATTATAAAAAATTGACATATTTCTATGCTAAAGAACAGGTGCCTTGGGGCTTCCCTGGTGGCGCAGTGGTTGAGAGTCCGCCTGCCAATGCAGGGGACACGGGTTCGTGTCCCGGTCCGGGAAGATCCCACATGCTGCGGAGTGGCTGGGCCCGTGAGCCATGGCTGCTGAGCCTGCGCGTCCGGAGCCTGTGCTCCGCAATGGGAGAGGCCACAACAGTGAGAGGCCCGCGTACCGGAAAAAAAAAAAAAAAAAAAAAGAACAGATGCCTTTTTCTTTTCTTTTTTTTTTTTTTTCAACATCTGATTTCTCACATGCATCTTCTCCTTCCCTTTTAAAAGGAGGGTAGAAGGCTTGAGAAGTAGGAAGAGGGAAAGGAGAGAGAGAGAGAGACAGAGTTTGGGGAAGGAGAAGTTGCATGTGAGAAATCAGATGTTGATTGAGGGTTTGCTGAGAAAGCTCAGGCAGGTTGATGGGTAAATAAACAGGATGGGTAGAAAATATGTTTCCAAAGAGCAAAAAATAGACCCTGATCTGATTCCTTACACAGCCAAACAGAATGAATTATTATTTCCCTTTTATTTCATTAGTGTTCATTTTGCTTGTTTTTCTGTATTTTTAAATCATCCATGTAAACCTTAGGGAGGGAGATACTATCTCTTTATCAAGCTTCAATTTCATGCAGACCCACCATGGCCACTTGAAGGAGATAACCAGGGCCAACTCTCTATTCTAGCCAAGGAAGGCTCTGGTTCAGGGAGAATGACAAAGGAATATAACTTCGCTAATTAGATTAGAATCTTATCACTTTTTGGAAGCTTTTCCTCCAGGTACAGCAATTAAGTTTGCTTATCCAGAAATTTAAGACCAATTAAAAACAAGTTGCTTGAATTACCACTTTAGTTATTTATTCCCTTGCTCCTTACAAGTTGCCAGGAATGTGTTTAGGAACTCAACCATTGGACTATTTATTGCAAGTTACTATCTCTGGCAGCTGATCTGTGGCAGGTAGAAAGAGGAAAATCATTGGATGTTAAAAAAAAGTTTGATTCAAGGCAAAATTGTGAATATTTTTATTTTTGAATATTCCTTAGAAGTTAGGAAGTAGACTAGGCAGGGAGGTTCTTCTTTATGCAGTTAGTCTCCAGTTTTTATTGAGAAGGCCATGGGGGAATTTTAGGCCCACTCCCTGCTCCACAGACTCCAAAAGGCTTCTGGTCACTTTACATGAGGAATGAGACCTCTGCCAGGAATCACCAACAGGAGCACAGAGTGAATCAAAATGACCAGCGGTCACTTAAAGCCCATTCCCTTTGAACCGTAAGAATTCTCTTGATGTCATCGTGTGTGTCCTCAGAGGCGAGTGGTCATTACTTCTTGATTTCTTTCTCTCTTGGCACATAGTTTCAAAGATCACTGAGCCCTCTCCTAGTCTATACCATAATTATAGTGAGGCTTCTCAGTAAAAACTTAGAGGTGAATTTTTTGGGGGCCTCAATAAATGGGTATTTTTTTAGATAATTTCTTAGACCTTTCTAGCCATGCTTCTTAATGCATTTCTCTTCTTTGACTGTACATCACATGGCCTTTCTTCTTTGAAGTCATGAAACTCATCTGTCTCAGGGTCTCATACACGCTGACCTTCTGTTCAACACACTCCCATCTGATCTTCTACTCACCTTTCAGGTATCATTCTCATCCCTGTCACTATCCCCAGCCCAGCAAAGTTATAACTCTTATGTGCATTGGACCATTTCAAAATGCTATTTTAAAAATGAATAAATACTTATTTGTGTAATTGTTGAATACATGTCTTCGCCACAACATATAAGTCCACAGCACAAGGACTGAGGGTCTTTTCTAATTTGGGCATCCTGTCTGATGGCAGAACTGTTATAGGCAATCAATAATGCTGGGGATGGCATGATCTCACCTTAGAGAGACCCCCCACAGAGATCTCTAGTTTAAAGATGCTTCATTGCAGTTTAGGGCTTTAAATTCCTAGGTCCTCGTGCTGTCAGTGGGTGCAGGGATGATGGGTGTGTGCACTAGAATGCTACCTACAAGTTCTGGACCAAACACAATAAATTTTTTCTGAAAAAGGCCAGGTAGTAAATATTTTAGGTTTTGCAGTCTCTGCTTCAACTGCTCAACTCTGCCTTTGTAGTGTGAAAGCAGCTGCAGATAAAACCTAACATGAACAAGTGTGGCTGTGTTCTAATGAAGCAATTTATAAAACAAAAAGGCCGGGGACAGTGATCTGTGAGCCACAGTTGTCCAAATCCTGTTCTAGATGGTAATTTCTTCACTAAAGATTTTAATACCTGAAAGACACTATAGAGAGCTATACCTGTTCTGGTCTATTCCTGTTCTCTTGTATAACTACATCTCACTATGTTGTAGAAGAAACAATACAGACATTTGTTTATGTGGGAGGAATGCAGTGATGCTCTTTCTATCAATTTTATTCATAATACCAATTTGTTTCAGAGAGTCACATAACTCCAAAATACTTTCACACGTGTCACTGCAAAACAGCTTTGATAAGTTTTCATTAAACCTTTTCTTTATTCTATTACTTTTTATATTACATCCTATGCTATTTATTGCTTTCCTATAAAGATCATCTGTTGTTGCTTATTCCAAGTGTTAGGTAGAATTTATAAGACTGATAGGAAATAATTTTTGACAGATATGGGATCAAACAGAGTCATTCAAAACCATTTACCTTCCCTACAAATTACAGCTGGGTGGCTACTGTTAAAGAATTGCTCCCATCTCCATTAACAACCTCCATCTCCTACTCAGCCAGCTGTGTACATTGTGGATGTTTTGAGCCAAGCTCCAACATCACTTACAAGGCTGATATGTCAGACTAATGTGAATGCTGACCATTTGCACTCAGAACATGCCCACAACACATGCATCATCAAGGGGAATTAATTGTTAGCAATGAATTCAACATTCAGCCTTTAACATTTTTATTCTGCCATGGAGGCCAGAGAATAAATCTATTCTTTCAAGCAGGCTGTTATTAATCTCTGGCTTTCACAAACGGCGAACAGTCACCGAATCCAGCTGACAGCACATATTCATTTAAAGACTAATAAGGAGAATTACCCATATTAGTTAAAGTGTGTTCTTCATCATGGGTAAATCTTTCCAGAACTATTGCAGGAATTGGATTGGAGTACGTGGAACAAATTGACTTGTTCTAATTGTTATCTAAAGGTGAGGCATTGAGAAAAATTTCCAAAATACATTCTGACAATCATTTCAGCTTCGTTTTGGGAAGAACATAATCTTGCAATAGATATTATTTAACTGTTTTTTTTGGTAAAGAAATACATTAAAAAACCCTTCAGTCTTTTGTGTGGTCAGATTCAGAGATGTCTCTTTACTTTCTATGTGTTTATATTAGGTTTTTAACTGTAATGGGTTCAAATGCATGAAGGAGGAATAGAAATAGGAAGCAGGCTTCAAAGAGCAGAACCTGAGAACATATGATGGAGAAGTAATTCTAGGGGGCTTGTCTTCTACACTCCAATTTCATCACCTAGGGAAAATGCTTCCCTTGCTCTGTCCCTTTTTAATCGTACCAATCTGGTTGTCAGCGTTCCTCAAATTATGCAAACTTAGAAGAATCCATTATTATAGTGTACTTCTGAGTGTCTTAAAAGAGAAAAGGGATATTAAACCAAAGACATACTATATCAAATATCATAGCTGCTGAATATCTACAAAGCCATCTTAGGAATCCCATCATACTTTTGAAGTTTTTACTGGTAGACACTTTGTTATGTTTCTCTGGTTGATTGGAGAAATGAACATTGCTTCATGGTTGTGACGTCTGATTTCTCTCATGTCTAGTCTAGCATCTTCCCCGAGTTCTAACCTTCCTTTCACAGTATTTTGTGGAAATTATTGAAGAGTTGATGCTTCAGGGGCAATTTTGAAATTGGCTCCACTCTTCAATACTGTGACGTGGAAGCTACAGTTGACGTGCACCTGCAGTTTGCCACCAGCAGACATATTCTGCCATTTCTAAGATGCAAATCGCATTCACAGGTGGTAAGATCAGAATGAAGTTCAATTATTTCTGAATTTCTGTGCTCCTGTTGGATGCAGGAACTGTCAAGTGATACAAAAAGACTCATCTTGCTCAAAATGAGGGGTGTGACAACAGCACCAAGGGCTATGAAATGAAATTCTCCATCTGACATTGGTTTTCACAGATTCACCTTTAATAGTTTGGTATAGTTTTATTAAATATTATTTTATGCTCCTGAGCATTAACCTGCATTTCTCTGAGACTTTATTGCTAGTTTACATAAACTCAACTAATACTTACTGAGGCTTTCTTATATTTGTTTGTTTAAATGTATACAAATAGAAAATGCAATACTCTAGAATAAAGAAAAGTCATATGTTAAGAAACAAGGTAAAAGACTATACTTAAGTAACTTTAGAATATTTAATTATTATTCAGTCAAAGCTTCATTATTGCTACTTATTTGAATTTGCACTTTTGTTTGTGAGGAAATGAAACAGGTAAAATGTTCAGTATGTCAGAGAGTGGACCAGCCTTGGATATTATATGGTCTTGACTCTTCCACGTGTTTCCATGGTCATCATGCCTTATGTGGTCCCAAACTCCTTAGCTCATCCAAATTAACTTTCTCAAAGTTTTCCCCAAGCACTTCATTTTTTCTCATAACTTCATGAATGTAGAGGGGCTGATTTCTTACAATAATGTGTTTTTCTTCTCTCTTTCTCCTATTCATCATTTAAAATTCATATTTGATGTCACTTCTTATGAGCAGTGATTTCTGCCTGCTCTAGCTGAGTTAGGGATCCCCTCTTTGTTCTCATTATGTCCTATGCTTATGCTTTTCACAGCACCTATTTTGCTGTATTTAAACACTTTTTCTTGCCTTTCTCTATACCTGACTGTGATTTCCTTGAGGGTAGATATTGTGTTGTTTTTATTTCCAGATACCCAGTGAGTAATATGTAGAAACATTTATTGTATACATGGCTTATGGAGTTCACCACAGGCTGTTTAGTTGCAGGGAAAGAATCACCTAGGGAAATAATGCTTTTTCTTGACTATGAAAACCTAGTGCCACATTTTTGTCCTAGAGTGATAATAAATCTTTATTCTGGCTTATGTTTGAGATCTCAGGCTCTCCTAGAAGTGTGGGTTTTTACATGAGACTCAGATCTGTCCCATGGCTTCCCATACAGGGATCCTCTGCAGTAAAAGATTAACTCAGGAAGTCTGGATTGTTCACACTCTGCACATTCCAAAGAAAGAACCTTTGCTCTGCTTCTGGAAGGTAACCTCTAAGCCCTTAGAATATCCTCTCTGATGAGAGTGTCACTGTTCACATGGAGGCCTTGGGCCACACCAGACAGTCTGTGCTAATGTTGTGATTTATGGTGGGGGCCCTGAACCACTGAGAATCAGCTTGGGATTTTAGGGGGCCTGGAGACTAAGGTAAGCCATGCTTTTGTGATGGTCCATACCAAGGCTCAGGTGAACTGTCCTGGCTGGCAATGCTCTGTGCATATTGTCACATACTGTTGCTGGGAGAAATAAGTGTTATACACATGACTCCCCTGTGAGAGAAAAATTGGAAGCTTGTGCCTAGTGTCTCCTGGAACTGCCCTATGAGTCTTTTCCATTTTTGCTGTAATAAACTGTAACTGTGCATAATAGATTTCCTGAGCTCTCTGAGAACCTGTAGCAAATCACTGAACCTGAGTGAGGTCTTTTGTACCATCAAACAAATAACCTGAAGGATTAAAACAGTTTAGAGAAGCTTCTGAACATCTGTGGTTATCTTATCTTAAAGTGCCTTATTACCATTGCACGAATAGGTCAAGGTTTGGAAATTGTATTATATGACTTCAATTAACATTTCCTTACCCCTAACATCCTGTGGAATTTTCTGGACATTTGATAATAATGTATGTGAGCTTGACACTGAACTCCACTTTTAGGATAAATAGTGAAACTTAATGTATATTAAGTCACACTAAAATCTGTTCTCTTCTTTGGGACAGATTAGACTAGAAACTTATTAGTTTCTGAGAGTTCATTACATTCTTTGTGGTGGCCTTAGTGGTCAAAATATTTCCTGAAATCCACTTTACTGTAAATAATTACTTATTTAGATTTTGTTTAGGGATGGGCTTATAATTGTATAATTATACAAAGATACAAATATACAATTTGTACTGAAATAACTCATGGAAGGGAGAAAGTTATAGAGCTAACAGAAGAAAAAGTTTGTATGCTATTAAAATTAAGTTGGATTTAATACAAACAAGATTGTTGTAAGTTAAGATGCAAAATGTAATTCCCAAGATAACCACTAGGAAATAATCCAAAAATTAAAAGCAAAGAAAACAAGAGAATAAGAATGGTGTACTAGAAAATATCTATTTAAAACAACAGAAGGAAGTAATAGAGAAATAGAGACATTCCTATTAGTAGGGAATGGAGGCAAAAAAGACATAAAATATATTAAAAAACACATAGCAACTTGGCATACATAAAGTGAATGAATTAAACACTTCAATCAAGAGGCAGAGATTGGAAGAATAGATAAAAAGCAATATGAGAAAAAGTTTAGTCTCAAAGATGCAAATAGATTTGAAGTAAAAGGATGAAAAAAGATATACCATTCATAAAGTACCCAAAAGAGATTTGGACTGGCTACACTAATATCACACAAAAATAGAATTTAAGACAGATTGTCACTAGAGTAAAAGAGGAAAAAGGATTAATTCATCTTGGAAACATAACAATTATAAAATTGTATGCACCTAATGAAAGAACTCCAAAATATATGAAGCAGAAAGGGACAGAATTGAAGAGAGAAATAGATAATTCTATCATATACTTGGAGACTTCAATACTCCACTTTTAAGAATGTATAGAGCAATAAAGCATAAGGTTAATAAGGTCGTATGGTAGTTTTAGTTTTTTAAGGAACTTCCATGTGGATTAGGGAGGATGGGGGGGAGGGAGAAGCAAGAGAGAAGAGATATGGGGATATATGTATAACTGATTCACTTTGTTATAAAGCAGAAACTAACACACCATTGTAAAGCAATTATACTCCATTAAAGTTGTTTAAAAAAAAGATTAAAAAGGAAATAGAGGACATAAATAAACCAAATAGACTTAGTAGATATCTATAGAACACTTCATCCAAAAAGAGCATGATACACATTCTTCTTAATTGTATGTGGTCCATTATGCATTACTGACCAGATATTAGGTTAAAAAACAAACCTTAATAAACTTTAAAATAATAGAAATCATATGTAGTACATTTTCCTACCATAATGGAATAAAATTAAAAATCAATAAAAATGAAATCTTATTTTTTTTAATTATGGAAGTTAAAAACACTCTTCTAAATATCCAGTGGGGAAAGAAAAAAAAATCAAAAGGGAAGTTGGAAAATACTTTGAGATAAATGAAAACAGTGACAAAACATACCAAAACTTATCAAATGCAGCTAAAGCAGTGTTCAGAGAGAGGTTTATAGCTGTAAACTCCTATTTTTAAAAAGAAGAAAGATCTCAAATCAATAATAAAACTTTAAATTTTATGAAAATAAAAAAAAGAAGAAGAACATACTAAACCTAAAGCAGGCATAAGGGAGGAAATAATAAAAACTAGAATAGAAATAAATGAAATGAAGAATTTTTTTAAAAATGAAGAAAATCAGTCAAGTCAAAAGTTTAAAATCCTTCCTTTCCAGTTTCTACAGGAAGGGAGCCCTTGGAGGAGCAAGGTAAATAAAATTGGAACATATTTATTGGGTTGGCCAAAAGGTTCCTTCAGTTTTTTCTGTAAGATGGCTCTAGTAGCACGTACTTGTCTTTAACTTCATTCAAAACAGTTTTGTTAGATTGTATGTGACAGCTGTCATATCAGCGATCAGCATGCATTTAAAAAAGACTTATGAAAATTGATGTATTTTTGTGTAGCCATTTTAATATTGAAGATGGACTAAAAAAAGCAACGTTTTTGTCATATTATGCTTTATTATTTCAAGAAAGGTAAAAATGCAACCGAAATGCAAAAAAAGATTTGTGCAGTGTATGGAGAAGGTGCTGTGACTGATGGAACATGTCAAAAGTGGTTTGCAAAGTTTCATGCTGGAGATTTCTCACTGGACGATTCTCCATGGTTGGGTAGACCAGTTGAAGTTGATAGCAATCAAACCAAGACATTAATTGAGAATAACCAACATTATAACACGCGGGAGATAGCTGACATACTCAAAATATCTAATCAAGCATTGAAAACCATTTGCACCAGCTTGGTTATGTTAATCGCATTGATGTTTGAGTTCCACATAAGTTAAGTGAAAAAAACCTCCTTGACAGTACTTCTGCATGCGATTCTCTACTTAAATATAATGAAAACGTTCCGTTTTTAAAACAAATTGTGACGGGCGATGAAAAGTGAATACTGTACAACAATGTGGAATGGAAGAGATCGTGGGGCAAGTGAAATGAACCACCACCAACCACACCAAAGTCCAGTCTTCATCCAAAGAAGGTGATGTTATGTATATGGTGGGATGGGAAGGGAGTCCTCTATCATGAGTTCCTTCTGGAAAACCAAACAATTAATTCCAACAACTACTGCTCCCAGTTAGACCAAATGAAAGCAGCACTCGATGAAAAGCGTCCAGAATTAGTCAACAGAAAACTCATAATCTACCATCAGGATAATGCAAGACTACATGTTTTTTGATGACCAAGCAAAAGGTGTTACAGCTTGGCTGGGAAGTTCTGATTCATCCGCCGTATTCACCAGACATTGCACCTTTGGATTTCCATTTATTTCGGTCTTTACAAAATTCTCTTAATGGAAAATATTTCAATTCACTGGAAGACTGTTAAAGGCACCTGGAAAAGTTCTTTACTCAAAAAGATAAAAAGTTTTGGGAAGATGGAATTATGAAGTTGCCTGATAAATGGCAGAATGTAGTGGAACAAAAGGGTGAATACGTTGTTCAGTAAAGTTTTTGGTGAAAATGAAAACTGTGTCTTTTACTTTTACTTAAAAACCAAAGACACTTTTTGGCCAACCCAATAAAATATACAACATGATGATTTGATGTACATGTGCATTGTGAAAGGATTCTTCCTCATTGAATTAATTAACACATCCATCACTTCACTTATTTACCTTTTTTTTGGGGAGGGGGGCGGTGAGAACATTTAAGTTTTGCTCTCCTAGCAAATTTCAATAACTCCATTTTTATATCATCACAATCTACATAGCCGCAATGTTAAAAAGTTACATGCTAACTATGTAAGATCAAGTACTTTGATTTTTGGCAGGGAGATGACTGAGAAGATACACATTCTAGATAAGTTTCCAGAAGCAGAGAAAATGGTGTCTTTTAAATGTTCCATATATTTCTCTTTACTTCTTAGACTTCTTTTAGTAAGATGGCTTCATTGTTGCCATCAAAGAAATGTGAATGAAAGTGAGTGTGCCATTTTAGGACCAAACTTTTAAAAAGCTTATATACCTTTCGTAGCTCTCACGTCTTTTCCTTGGTGTCCCTGAAAGATAGTTTTTAGATGTTTGGAACTTGAAGCTCTGAACCACAGGCTGGTAGGGAAATGGACTGACTCTCACTAGACTTTTCATAAGCAAGAAATAAACCTTTGTTGCACTAAAATACCACAACCTATTTTAACCTAATCTCAGAAGAAATAGGTCAACAAATGATGTTAACATTTTAATCTACCCAAAATACAGCCTTAACTAATACAGGCAGAGTATTATAAAATGGATTTTTGAGGAGACAAAGGAAGAGTCCCTTTTATCAATTTTGTATTATTTGATTTCTATAAGACTTAAAAATATGTGTATGAATATTACTAAAATATTGGTCTTAAAACATGATTGAAATCTTCCCTTCAATTCTGACATAGAGTCCTCTGGTTATGTCACTGATTAGCAGACTCTTCATTTATAAACTTGTTGGAAGTACAGTTTTTAGAAGATAAAGGATCATTTATTGTCAACCAATTGAGCTCCCAAATATGAGACAAAGAGGGAAAAAAGGAGAAGAAAAAAGAGCATTCTTCCAGTTGCTCATGTAAAAACCTTGGAGTCATCTTTGACCCCTTTTAGACTCTCACACTCCATATCCAATCCCTCAGAGAGTCCTGGCTATGCAGCCTTCAAGTTAGATACAAAATTTAGCTACTACTTATCCTCAATTACTACCACTCTAGGCCATCTTTGACCAGAATTAATAAAAAGCTTTTAAAGTTGTCTACCTACTTCTCTACTTGTCTCTGTCTATTCTCAAAACAGCAGCCTGAGTGATCCTATTAAAAAGTACGTCAGATCATGTCACTTTTCTGCTCAATATCCTTCAGGCATGTCATCTCCATCAGAGTAAAAGTAAAGTCCTGACAGAGACCTACAAGGCTGTACATGATATTTCTGACCTCCATTTCCCACTTCCACCCTCGCTCCCTCTGCTTAAGTCAAGGTTTCCTTGCTGTTCTAGGAATAGGTCAGGCATGATGTTGCCTTAATGTTTTTGTATTTTCTCTTTCTTCTCTTTAGAATGCTTGTCTTCAACATCCGCACAGCTAGATACCTCCCTTTAGTGCAGTGTCACCTTTTCATGAGATTGTCCTGTTCTTCGGTCCATCCTGTTATTCCATATGTAACCCTTTCTATCCCTCTTCTATAATTTTCTCTTTCCTTTTCATAATCTCCTGTCCTTTTCACTCTCTATGTACTACACATCTCACGTATTTATCTTTTTTATCCTCAGTTTCTCTCACTAGAGAGTATGTCCCACGGGGCAAGGATTTTTGTCTGTGTGCCTAGAACAGTGCTTGGCACATAAGAGTATTCAATAAATATTAGTACTTCTGAGTGACAAATGCAGTGTTGGACTGTTTATATATATTTTTCACTTAGTCTTCATAATGATCCTATTATATATATACTTTTGTCTCCTTTTTTTTTTTTTCCTTAGATGAAGACACTGAAACTGAGAGAAGTTAAAATATGTGAATGTAGGTCTTTCTGACTTCAAAGCCATTGTTCTTTATTATATCTTAGTTACTTTTACTCAGGAAAATAGGTCTTATGTGACAGGTCCTTAGGTCTTTATTTCCTTTTTACCTGGGACTCTCTTCAATCTTCCTTTCGCTCTCTGACTTTTCATGTTAACACAGCAAAGACAACCCATTGTGAAGCCTGTCTTAGGCACACTGTCACCCTCTCCTCTAAAATCTCACCAGTTGGAGTAGAGCTGTCAGCCTTTTGTGAACATGGTAAGCCTCTCAGTGAAGTAAAAGGCCAATATTACCGTGTACCTTGTAAAAGCTATCATAGTAGAAAAGAACATGCAGAAATGTTCACATGATGAAGAGAAATGTCACCAGATGCATATAATCTTGAAATTCTTACCTATATATATTTTTTTTAACATCTTTATTGGGGTATAATTGCTTTACAATGGTGTGTTAGTTTTTGCTTTATAACCTATATTTTTATATACACTACTTGAGTTAACAGTTCTGAGACAATAAAAGAAAGGCACAATCATTTTGTTCAGTTCAAGTGCTTGACATAAAAAAAAGCGCTTTTTATAAAAGTGAATATCAGCTGAGTAATCGCTGAAAAAAAATTGCCTATTGATCTAATCAAAAGAGAGCATTCAAAATGAACATAGTCCAGGTTTATGTAAAATTTAGGATAAGTCAAATGCTTAGTACTTTTGAGGTAAAAATTTTATGATACCTGAATACTAGTGGCAGAAAACTCAAGGGCAGAAAAGATAAAGTTGGAATAAAAAGTGAAGCTAAGTGGAATTGCTACAAGTTGGTTCATTAGGAATAAAGGAAAAGCAGAGTAGAGAGGACAAAACAGTGTAATGATTAAACAGGAAGCTTTGCTTCCTATGTTGGTCCAATATTTATGTGAATAAGAGTATTTAAGAATTCAGAGTAAAAGGAGAGCAACAAGATGAAAAGGTCTTTTAATTCTTACCTTGAATTTAAATTTCTTGATCATCTTACAGTGGACAATAATGAATGCCGTTAAAAAGAATATTTGTTGAAGAAAGTTAGCAAAACATATATATTTATATATATATGCTTCAATATATGTGTGTGCACACATGTCCCAAGCAGCTTATTTCTGTGATTCCATATATCAGGGAAAACTTACTTAGGGTTTTTACTTCTAAAGGTGCTAATATAACATTGGATGTATTTACAAATAAAAGCAGCTAAACCCTCATGTTTCAGGACTTGCATTCTGAAGTTTCATTTCTCTATCATGTAATAGACAAAGTAGGTGCTCTTAGGCAGGTAGTTCTTCCTCAGGCAGAAATTAGAGGATCCGTGTCACCCTGGAATCATCTCCATTCCAGGCAACTAGAAGGGAAACAAACCAGACAGATCATTTCTGGGGAGGTTTTCATTGGCCAGGCTGGGAAATATACATTTCTCTTTCGCTCACATTCCATTAGCTAGACCTCCATTACATGGCCACACTCACCTGTCCAGCCACGTGCCCAGGAAGAAGAGGAATATGGCTTTGAGAACAGATAGCAATCTGCCCCATCAGAATAGCACACTATGTTGGGCTGCTATTATGAGTAATGGCATTGTTCTAGACACTGGCACATTTGAATATTGGTTTTTTGCGGACCCTAAATTAGAATACTAATTGTACAATTTCTGATGAAATAAGTTGTTTCATTTGGACTAAAAATACATAATAGTATATATTTAGGTTTATGTCACATGTCTTATTAACATGTACTTTTTTTGGTTTCTATCAAATGACAGAAAACTTACAATTCTAGAGTTTCAGAATAGTTTGAATTTAGAAAGCTATTCACTGCAGATTATTTGTGGCATTAATGGAGTCCTGTAATTGAAATGCTGAAAATGTAAATTAATTGGCTTGTAAATGAGACAGGTATAACAAGTAGATGAGGTCCCCGGGTCTGTTTTCATTCAGCTACCAAGTTGCAGGAGAAAGTGAAAATGTTTACAGAGGTTAATGGAATAATTATGTGGGATTTATCAATTCTGTTTAAACTGCATTTAAAACATAGAGCCATATTGTGCACCTGAAATTATAAAACGGGCTTTCTCAGAATTCAGAATGTTTAGAACTAAAAAAGAGGCATTTTGTATTATTGTGAAAAGGTAACTGTCTTTTTAAAAGTAGGAATTTATTTATAATTTTCTCTTCCAATCCATTTTCTAGGCTTTTATAAAAAGACACATCTGTCTTCAAAGTTAGTTCACTTAAGTCATAGAGAGAGAAGCAAGTGCAGAATAAAAAGAAAATCACTGCCATAATGCAGAGTTCTGAAATACCATCACTTAGAAAGAGATATCTCCAGACAGAGACTATTTTAAATATTAACATTTGTAAGCTTCTTATTTCACTCCCTTTCCTTCCCTCCTTCCCTCCTTCCTTCCTTCCTTTCTTTCTTCTTTCTCTCTCTTTTTTTGTTTTTTCATTTTTATCAAGTTTTTAGATTGCTTCTTCAGGAAGATTCTTAATTTACTGGCTGAAATGATGGAAGGGGAAGCCAGGTACATGATTTCACCTAAGCAAGAATCTCCACCTCTAAGGAATAGTGATAACTAGATTATGCAGCTAAGATCATCACCTTCATTCCTCCTTATTTGGGTAGGTTCCCCTATACACTCAAGAGGAGTTAAGCTCAAACCACTTTACAAAGCATATCAAATTAATCTTTTCAATATCCCATCAGTTAGTTTTATGCCTGGATACTCATTTAAGAAAGCTTCAGACATAAATACACTCATCTCTATTCACCTAAATTACTGATTTTTTCAAATTCTTTTCTTGAACTTCAATGGGTCAATAATTTTATTTTTGTTTTAAGAAACATCTTTATTCACAATCATTAATTTAAGCATTTTTAAATAAAAATTAAAATATATCTAAAAATGAAAAGTATGAAGAGTAAATATATTAACTCTTACTTGGATGTTTACAAACTGAATGAAAAAAGGTATTTTCAACAACAAAAGGTATAGAGTATATAGCAGAGTTTTTATTTTTCTTTTTATAATTGAAGTATAGTACAATATTGGTTTCAGGTGTACAACATAGTGGTTTCACATTTATATACATTATGAAATTACCTCCATGATAAGTTTAATAACTATCTGTCACCATACATAGTTGTTATTATCATATTGTTGACTATATTCTCTATGCCATACATTATACCCCCATGACCTATTTATTGTATGAATAGAAGTTTGCACCTCTTAATCCCCTTCACCTATTTCATTTGTTTTTGTATCCCTTTCCTCTCTGGTGACCACCAGTTTGTCCTCTGTATTTTTGAATCAGTTTCTGTTTTGTTTCATTTGTTTGTTTTGTTTTTTTAGATTCCACACATAAGTGAAATCATACAGTATTTGTCCATTTCCCTTAGCATAATACTACCTAGATTCATCCATGTTGTTGCAAATGGCAAGATTTCATTCTTTTTTATGACTGAGTAATATTCCATTGCATGCATATATATATATATATATATATATATATATATACACACCACATTTTCTTTATCCATTCATCTATCAATGGGCACTTAGGTTGCTTTCATATCTTGGCTCTTGTAAATAATGCTGTGATGAACAAAGATGTGAATATCTCTTCAAATTAGTGTTTTTGTTTTCTTCAGATAAATACCCAGGAATGGAATTTGCTGGATCTTTTTTTTTTTTTTAACATCTTTATTGGAGTATAATTGCTTTACAATGGTGTGTTAGTTTCTGCTTTATAACAAAGTGAATCAACTATACATATACATATATCCCCATATCTCCTCCCTCTTACTTCTCCCTCCCACCCTCCCTATCCCACCCCTATACGTGGTCATAAAGCACTGAGCTGATCTCCCTGTGCTATGTGGCTGCTTCCCACTAGCTGTCTGTTTTACATTTGGTAGTGTCAATGCTACTCTCTTACTTTGTCCCAGCTTACCCTTCCCCCTCCCTGTGTCCTCAAGTCCATTCTCTACGTTTGGGTCTTTTTTATTTATTTATTTTTTTTAACATCTTTATTGGGGTATAACTGCTCCACAATGGTGTGCTAGTTTCCACTCCACAACAAAGTGAATCAGTTATACATATACATATGTTCCCATATCTCTTCCCTCTTGCATCTCCCTCCCTCCCACCCTCCCTATCCCACCCCTCCAGGCGGTCACAAAGCACCGAGCTGATATCCCTGTGCCATACGGCTGCTTCCCACTAGCTATCTACCTTACGTTTGTTGGTGTATATATGTCCATGCCTCTCTCTCGCTTTGTCACACCTCACCCTTCCCCCTCCCCATATCCTCAAGTCCGTTCTCCAGTAGGTCTGTGTCTTTATTCCTGTCTTACCCCTCGGTTCTTCATGACATTTTTTTCCCTTAAATTCCATATATATGTGTTAGCATACTGTATTTGTCTTTTTCTTTCTGACTTACTTCACTCTGTATGACAGACTCTAGGTCTATCCACCTCATTATAAATAGCTCAATTTCGTTTCTTTTTATGGCTGAGTAATATTCCATTGTATATATGTGCCACATCTTCTTTATCCATTCATCCAATGATGGGCACTTAGGTTATTTCCATCTCCAGGCTATTGTAAATAGAGCTGCAATGAACATTTTGGTACATGACTCTTCTTGAATTTTGGTTTTCTCAGGGTATATGCCCAGTAGTGGGATTGCTGGGTCATATGGTAGTTCTATTTGTAGTTTTTTAAGGAACCTCCATACTGTTCTCCACAATGGCTGAACCAATTCACATTCCCACCAGCAGTGCAAGAGTGTTCCCTTTTCTCCACACCCTCTCCAGCATTTATTGTCTGTAGATTTTTTGATGATGGCCATTCTGACTGGTGTGAGATGATATCTCATTGTAGTTTTGATTTCCATTTCTCTAATGATTAATGATGTTGAGCATTCTTTCATGTGTTTGTTGGCAGTCTGTATATCTTTGGAGAAATGTCTGTTTAGGTCTTCTGCCCATTTTTTGATTGGGTTGTTTGTTTTTTTGTTATTGAGCTGCATGAGCTGCTTGTAAATTTTGGAGATTAATCCTTTGTCAGTTGCTTCATTTGCAAATATTTTCTCCCATTCTGAGGGCTGTCTTTTGGTCTTGTTTATGGTTTCCTTTGCTGTGCAAAAGCTTTGAAGTTTCATTAGGTCCCATTTGTTTATTTTTGTTTTTATTTCCATTTCTTTAGGAGGTGGGTCAGAAAGGATCTTGCTGTGATTTATGTCACAGAGTGTTCTGCCTATATTTTCCTCTAAGAGTTTGATAATTTCTGGCCTTACAGTTAGGTCTTTAATCCATTTTGAGCTTATTTTTGTGTATGGTGTTAGGGAGTGATCTAATCTCATACTTTTACATGTATCTGTCCAGTTTTCCCAGCACCACTTATTGAAGAGGCTGTCCTTTCTCCACTGTACATTTCTGCCACCTTTATCAAAGATAAGGTGTCCATATGTGTGTGGGTTTATCTCTGGGCTTTCTATCTTGTTCCATTGATCTTTCTGTTTTTGTGCCAGTACCATACTGTCTTGATTACTGTAGCTTTGTAGTATAGTCTGAAGTCAGGGAGCCTGATTCCTCCAGCTCCGTTTTTCGTTCTCAAGATTGCTTTGGCTATTCGGGGTCTTTTGTGTTTCCATACAAATTGTGAAAGTTTTTGTTCTAGTTCTGTGAAAAATGCCAGTGGTAGTTTGATAGGGATTGCATTGAATCTGTAGATTGCTTTGGGTAGTAGAGTCATTTTCACAATGTTGATTCTTCCAATCCAAGAACATGGTATATCTCTCCATCTATTTGTATCATCTTTAATTTCTTTCATCAGTGTCTTATAATTTTCTGCATACAGGTCTTTTGTCTCCTTAGGTAGGTTTATTCCTAGATATTTTATTCTTTTTGTTGCAATGGTAAATGGGAGTGTTTTCTTGATTTCACTTTCAGATTTTTCATCATTAGTATATAGGATTGCCAGAGATTTTTGTGCATTAATTTTGTATCCTGCTACTTTACCAAATTCATTGATTAGCTCTAGTAGTTTTCTGGTAGCATCTTTAGGATTCTCTATATATAGTATCATGTCATCTGCAAACAGTGACAGCTTTACTTCTTCTTTTCCAATTTGGATTCCTTTTATTTCCTTTTCTTCTTTGATTGCTGTGGCTAAAACTTCCAAAACTACGTTGAATAAGAGTGGTGAGAGTGGGCAACCCTGTCTTGTTCCTGATCTTAGTGGAAATGCTTTCAGTTTTTCACCATTGAGGATGATGTTGGCTGTGGGCTTGTCATATATGACCTTTATTATGTTGAGGAAAGTTCCCTCTATGCCTACTTCGCTGGATCTTATGGTAGTTCTATTTTAAATTTTTTGAGGAACTTTCCTACTGTTTTCCATTGTGGCTGCACCAATTTACATTCCAGCCAACAGTGCACAGGATTCTTTTTTATCCATTACCTCACCAACACTTGTTATTTGTTGTTCTTTTAATTATAGACATTCTGACAGGTATGAGGTGGTATCTCATTATAATTTTGATTTGCATTTCCCTGATAATTAGTGTTAACAACTTTCCATGTGTCTGTGTTCTTTGGAAAAATATCTATTTACTTCCTCTGCCCAGTTTTTAATCAAATTGCTTATTTTTTGATATTGAGTTGTATGAGTTCTTTGTATATTTTTGATAATAACCCCTTATCGGATATATAATTTGCAACTATCTTTTGCCATTCAGTAGGTTGTTATCAGAGTCTTCTGACCTTGGCATTATTGACATTTTGGACCAGATAATTATTTACTGTTGGACTGTCCTTATATTGTAGGATATTAGCAGGATTCCTGACTACCTACCAAATGCCATCCAGCTGGCACAACATAAATGTCTCCAGATTTTGCCAAATGTACCCTTGGGAGAAGCACAATGCTTCAGTTGAGAACCATTGAGCATTATAATTATTTTTTTATTATTTTAATCACAAATATGGCAAATATTCACATGTATGCTCTTAATTTTTGATGAACTATAACATTCTTCCTTGCAGTAACTCACCACTCAGAGGGCAGAATTGTTCACAGTATTTTAGTTCAGCTGTTAATCAATGTGGGGCTTTAGGCAAGTCTATACTGAATGAGACTCTGGACTAATTCATCGGTTTTAGCTTTCATAATGAAGGAGAAACTAATATGTTTTTAGTGTGATTGAGCCAAAGTGCTAAAGTCTCAATAAATCATCATGATAGAACAAATTGAGTTAATGGATTTCTTAGTGTTTTGCCTTTAGAATGCGAGGCAGAGGACGAAGTCACTGAACGAGAAACCTCGCAGTCATATAGCTTAGTTATATCTGAATATTAGAGTATTTAAGATTATTCACTAGCTAGTTCAATTCTGTTTTTATTCAGTGTTGAAAAATGAACAATTATCTGATGAATTTCAATCTTGCAAAAAGTGCTTTAGGATAATTTTGGCCTAAAAGACATTATACAGTCTGTATAGATCTCGGGTTTGGGATTGGGTTTATTTTGAGAAGTACCTAAATTCTGAAGCTCTTACAGTTTGTGTGCTGACTTAGCCTTAAGGCCACTTCATTGCTTGGAAAATTCTAGATGTGAATTGAAACATCTTAGTAATGTGAGGCTATTCAAGATAATGACTCTATTTTGATAGTGAGAAGGTAATTCTGGGATATTCACATTGGGATATTCAGTAGCAGGTGAGAAGCACTTAACTGGAGCATTGAAAAGAGAAGAATAAAATCTTTCTATTTCTAATTCTCAGCAGTTTTGAGATCTACCTTTCCTTAACTACTCAGATCACAAATCGCTCTGATAGAGGATATTTTGTACATGTGGGTTAAATCCTCAAGTATACCTTACATCTTTCAGGTACCCCAAGTATCTCCTAGGCCCTGGTGAAAGATATGAAGCAAATGTATCTTACTTATCCCTTTGCATGCTCTGCAGATTTTACTATAGAACCCATATGGAGGGACTCTCATCCCACACTTATCTTTAGACAGAGTATTGACTGAAAATGGGAACATTTTTTTAAAACTACTTTTGTCAGACCTATACCGTCGTCCTAAATAAATTAAATCATCTTCAAAGTACGAATTTTGTATAAGAATAAAAACACATAATTTTCCTGGAAATAAGTGATACAAAGCACATCTGAAAAGCTACCTCTTCCATGAACTAGTTCGTGACTCCAAAATTGGTACATGTCCTGTCTCAACCTAACAACCTTCATGACCATTATGATGTTATGATAACACATTTTAAAAACATATTCTTCTGTATACTGTAGAGACTTATGTGCTCATCTCATGCTGCTTTACTAATCTGGGAGCTCTTTCAAGAGATATTTCATAGTTTCATTTCAGAGTTACTTTGCCTCACACGGTTGTATTGATCTTTCTAGTCATTATGTCCAGATTAAAAAATCAACCCCTAAATTAGTGGCTTAACACAACAAAAATATTTTTTATACTCATCCATCTGCAGTTTGGGCAGGGCTCCAGGGCTCAGTGGAGAGAGCTCATCCTTGTTCTACTAGGTGACTAGCTTCTGGGACAACTAGAAGTCTGGGTTCTGAAATCATCTTGAAGACTTGATTGTTCACGTATCTGGTGGTGATACTGGCTGTTAGCTGAGATCTTAGTTGAAACTATTGACCAGAATATCTGTCAATCACTGGTCTCTCCATGTGGTCGGTGCTTCCTAATAACATGGTGACTGGGTTCCCAGGGTGACAAATTGATTTGATGGGATATAAAGGATTTCAGGCAGCCTCTGATGCAAAGTATAGTCCATCACTTTGGACATAAAGGGCCAAGTGGCGTATAAAGCTCACACTACACATCTTTATATTACACTGACTATAGCCAGAGAGGGCATTACTACCTGGAGAGGAAGTCCTGTCCCAACAAGTTTATCACTTCAGTGAAAATTTCCCAGATCTTTTTCCCTAACTCTACCATCCCCTCTACTCTGCCACCCAGCATTTATTCGTCCCTTCAAGAGCTCATTTTTAGCTCTTATCACTTTGTTTGGAAAGTGTTTTCTTGTTTGTTTTGCCTTGATCTTTGTCCAGTGCCTGGCATGTCATTTAAGACCACAGAGAGGTCATCTTTGTTAAACTGATGGAGGAAATAAATTATGGATCTTGCGTTGGCAGATTTATTAGGTAAAGAAAGTGGCATAAATTTACCTGTGGTCTTATGCAAATGGAATGCTTTAGGAGCTGACCTTGGATGGAGAAGAAAACCTGGAGCTAAAGAAATGAATGAATGAGTAGATGAGTGAATGAATGGCAGAGTAGAAAATAACTTTTAACTGCTAATTTGGCTAAACTATCAAAATAAAGTACTGTATGATTAAATAACTATCACTTACTAACCCAGAAAGCTTCACTAGTGCTAGTCTAGAAACTCATCAAGCCTCTAGTTAGCACCTGTAGTAAGACAACTGAAACATAGTATAATTTTTGCTCTATATCAGTCCCATGAGACAAGAAACTGTTTGAGTTCAGGGTCCAATTATTGCTTGTAATAAAGTAGTTTCTCTATAAATGTTGAGTGAGCGATCAGTTAATCAAACTAGATTTTATAAACATAAATGTATTTTACATTTTTGGTAAAGATTTGGTAAACCAAATTTCATAATATCTACATGACCTTGATATTAACATGGAAAGAGTCATTTTTCATTGTCTACAGTTGGCACCTCTCCCCGTCATTATAGTCAGTCATTCAAATCTCTAACAAGTCAGAATATTAAATAAAATAAAGTTTATCATCTGATGTTAAGGTATGAAGATAAGAAATTTTTGTCCTGAACTATAAGAGGAACAGTCAAGAGAACAAAGAAGGAGGTAAGAGGATAATAACGAGAATGTAAGTATCCAAGAAATATTGTCTGTCTGTTATGATTTATATAATGAAGTTAAAAAGTTGAAAGCCAAAAAAAAAAAAAAGTTGAAAGCCAATTTTAAAGCATTTCAAAGTAATATCAAGAAAATTAGTTTGAAGGATACATTTAATGTTTTGAATCTGAATCTGTCAAGCCTGTCATGAATTTTAACTGAGTTTAAAAAGTATTCTGATGCATATTATATGTTGGCGTTTCAAATACCACAGAACTACACAAGAAATGATGATACAGTAGGAATCAATTACCTGGCAGTAATAAAGTATTTCAGCTGAAATCATGATGAATGTCAAAGGAAATATTTTGATGTATTCAAATAATGAACTCTACTATTTGTAAAACCTTGTTGTGTCAGATAACTTCTAGAACAGTATTCTGATTTTTAACCTCATCTAGTTTTACTTCTTATTAACACACACATACACACACGCAAGTACACATATTATAACTGTGAAACTTATTAAATTTTCACAAACTGAACACCTCTGTGTAACCAATACCCAGATCAAAAAGACAGAATATTGTCAGCACACCAAAAGCCCTCCTTATATCCTCTTCCTATCTATCTCTACTTGTCTCCCAAACTAATTACTATCCTGACTGTAGCATAGATTATTTTGCCTATTTTTGTATTTTATGTTAATAGAACAAAAAGTAGAGTATGTAATTTTTGTGTGTGTGACTGGCTTCTTTCACTCAAGGTTATATTTGTGGAAATAATCCATATTATTGCTAATAGTTGTACATTGTTAATTTTTATTGCTGCATAGTATTCCATCAGATAACTATTCTACAATTTATATATCCATTCTATTAGTCATGGAACTTTGGGTGTTTTAAGTTTGGTGTTATTATAAATAGCACCACCAGGAGGAACATTTAATATATTTAATTTAATATATCCTAATGCCAACTGCTTTTTTGCATGTGCTGTGTAAATTATCATATAAAACTATACAATTAATGTTAATTCTATCTGTTATTCAGGTATAAGTATAAAATACCTTTTTTAAGGCTGCTATTCATTAAAAATTATATGTAACGTTAAAGAAATGCAGATTATTTAAAGAGAGTCCAGTATATGCCAGATATATAACTGAACCAGATACTTTATTACTGATAAATGTTCTGTAAAATAAATATTACTATACCATTTTACAGATGAGGAAACTGAAGTTATTAGAGGCTAAGTAACAAATTAAAAATTCTCTAGCTAATGTTATGAAGAATTTATCACTATGACGTTGCAAAACTGAATTATGTTCTAACATAAGTTTGGTTTGTAAAATGAAGGAGGGAGAAAACAAGAAGAAGGAAGAGAAGAGGGGAAAAGGTATTACAAAGAGATGTTTCCAAACAAAATTTAGAAACCCAGTCAATTTAATCTCAAAGTCTGTCTGTTTTAATTTAGATTTTCCCACAGGCAGACTTTGAGACAAGGATTCAACCAAGCAAGTTGCTATCATAGGCCACTAGAAGTCTGGGAAACATTGTAGATTATAGGGCTCAGAGATGTTTCTTTTAGGATCATGGGAGCTGGGGTGTTTTAAAATTAACTCTCAGAGCCAATGGTTAAATTCTAATCCTGAAAGTATTATTTTTCTGTCACATCCTGCCTGCTGTGTGCAAGGGCAGAAAAGGTCCCAGATAAGCCCTTGGGCAATGAGATACTAATGATGGCAGTTGGAAATCAATTAGTAGGCACTTAAATGATAAGGCTTGAAGGGATTTGGGTGGGCCACCCAGAGCATCTGCAACAGTCTACTCTTTGCCCTGGCCAGATCCGCCCTGTCCCATGTTAAATTCATTCAATATTTCAATATTATCACTGCTTTTTCATGTGATGGCCAGTCACAGTTTTATTTTAAAAATATAATAGAAGAAGTGGGACAAACTCCTGCCCTCCCGCTCCTCAACACTTATTCTACATTGTCTTTGCTCTCAGCCAGGCTTTTCACTGGTCTGTTTCTTGCTAAACAGGTGAATATAGACCTTCATCCCTCAGGGTTCTGTGCCTCTGAATAACATGGCTTTGTAAGGCCATCCTTGCTGTAATTAACTGTTAATGAATATCTCTCAGCATGGAAGCAAAGCCCCAGGAGACTCCCAGGTGAATACCTTGAATTCTAGATATAACGCTCCCTACCTCCATCACGTGGCAGCAATCTTTATCTCTTCATGATAATTAGATTCTGTTATTCCTGCTAGCATAGTAACATTTTGCTTGTTTGTTTTGCTTTCTTGTTTGTTTTTTCCATTATGTTTGGAAGTCCAAAATGATCAGGCAGCAATCCTGCATTTAGGTTTTCTGGAACATTTACTGTGTTACTTGTTATAAGAGTGCTCTCTGGGAACCAGGACCTCTGGTCCAGCAGAGCTTAAAGTTACAAGCACAGGAAGTACAAATTCCCTATGTGAGCACCTGGAAGTGTAGTGAGAAGGACCACTGTTTTATCACCTGTTTCTTAGATTTATTTATTCTATTAGGACTATAACATCATATAAATTTGTTCAACTATATTTCATGCCTCAAAGGATAGTACTCAACCATGAATAGCATCATCCCCAAGCTAGTATCTCAGCTATGTATTTAAGAGGTCATATTAACATTATATTAGGCTGGTGTCTTCTAGCGATGAGGTGTATTTAGGACTGGAGGATCCCATACTCATATGTTCATTGTTCACCTCATTTTTTGTTTTTTGATCCAGGGTCATATTATATGGGATCTACTGACAACAAATCAGGCACTCTGAGCTCTACCAAGAGAGCCTTAACATTGATCTCAGATTGAATAAACTTCGGACAAGTTTCTTTCTAACTATAACCCCCAACCTCCCTTTTCTTAGAACACTTACTTTAGAAAACTTGTCATTTTAAGTACTTTGCTTCTTTGAGATATAAATTTTCTCTAGCCTCTTGACTGTTTTACAACCCAAGACTGTCTTTCTCAAGGTCCTGGGAGCCATCCTTTTGAAATGTAATAATCAAGGAAGATAGTGCCTCTCTCTTCCAGTCTCTGTGGGACAGTAGGAGCCTAACTTCCATAAGCTAAACATTGAGCAGCCTCCCCTATAAGACCCTCTTGTGTTTTTCCACTAGCTCATCCCAGCACTTAAAAACTCTCCTGCTTTTTGTTTCAGTGGAGTTGAGTTCATACTCTTTCACCTATTGCAATAGTCTTCAGTTAAGTCTTCCTTGTTTAACTTGTTCTGTGAAAATTTTCATTAGTGTTATGGTCCAAGACAAGGAAAAGAGGAAACACAAAACTTAACCTGGAAAATGTAAGAGTCCCAGTAAGGATGAATCAGTGTTCTTCCATCATGAAAGGGAAATAACATGGTCAACTAGCCAAAAAGTATTCCGTTAGTGTCTCTGAGGGATGGCATGTGTATTAATCAGGATCCAGTCAGGACACAGAAACCATACTAGTAATTTAAATAAGGTAAATTTAATGTAAAGCATTATTAACTACTAAAAAGAGTAAAAGAGGACTTGCTACTATATGTAGGGCTGGGAGAGTGAACAAAGAGGGAACTAGGAACTTAGGAGAGATAGTATCCCCCAGGCTAAGACTCAAACTTCATTAGAGAAAGTGTGGCTACCATATACATATGAGGTACAGTGAAGAAGAAATTTGCCAGAGGGTATGGTCTTGAACTGTTCGGTAGGAAAGGCCTGTGAGGTTGCCAAGAAACCACTGGAGGGTGTTTACCACCAGGCTTCTGGCACACTGACTTCTTGGCAGCTGCATCATAAGAAAATAGAAGTACACCAGTACCAAGGAGAGAAGTCCCTCTTGTTATGGTATTGCAGTGACTCCAGCATCGCCTACTGACAAAGCTAAACATTGTATTAGCTGGCAAAGGAGAAACAATAGGATTAAGTTCCAGTTTGACAGAGCAGGTTAAAGAAGGGTGAATTAGGAGCTTCGAGTTAATAAATTGGTAACTAATATGATATCCAGGGGTCAGCATCAGTCTAAGCTGCTCATAGGTCAAACATTCTGTAGCAGCAGTAGCTAGGTTTGTCTTAGTGGGGAAGGAGCCCAGGGTGAAAGTCAGATACATAGCCTCCCTCTCTCTCATTCTGGGAACTCCATTCATGGGATTATTATGCAAACACTGTGGTGACTGAGTCTGAGGGTAGCTAACCACCATTGTATGTCTTTCTATCTGGCTAGTTGTCTGTTTACTTTCTCTGTGATAAATATTCTTAGTGGGCAGTGACATGAGACACAAAGATCCCTGTATTTTGTTTACTTTCTCATCGAACAATTTACATGCTTTTCCTCAAATCTCTGTCTTGCTCTTTCTAGGTTCTTGACCAACAAGCAAGGTCATTTGCCTCTGCCTGGGAATTTATTAATCTGCTTATTTCAGGCATCTTCTTTTACATCAAACTGATGACCTAGGGCATCTCTTCTGCCCGTTAGAAAGATTTCCTTTCATAGTGTCTTTGGAGGTCATTCCTGTGATAGTCTGTTTTTGACTAACATAAATGTATTGGCTTACAGCAACTTAGCTTTCCATGAATTTGGACCATGTTATATCCACACCTGGGAATAAGGAATTCCCTACCATGTTATAAATGTGAGCTGAGGTAGATTTGTTGAAATAAAAGAATTAGGTAACTTGGAATCTGGTCCAGCTCTTTTGTAAATTATTTGTTGTCTTTGATGTGCTTCAAGCCTAATCTTAAATGTATCCTTTTCATTATATGATGGAATTCTGTTGTGTTTGTACAACTTTATTACTTGATAGGTTGATAATTCCCAGCTCATGATGAGTAGCACCAGTTGTAGTCCTGGCCCTTAATAGACACTAGCATCTCAGTCTCTATTAGGGTCCATAAATGCCAGAAGCTGCTTTTCTAATGGCTAATAGTTCTCTGCTTCAAACATCTTCTATGCTAGAGATTCCATATGATACCCTTTTCTAAGATGGATACCTCCAGCATCATGGAATACACCTGGCCATATAGACAGAGTTGCAGGGATGCTTGTATGGCAGACTGAAAGTAATGCAGAATCCTCTGGGCCCAATCAAAAATGACAGATTTCTGAGTCACCCAACAAATGAATGTGACCAGTGTTACTAAGTCTTTATGTGCTGTCCTCAAAATCTACATGGGGCTACCAAGTAAAGGGACTATTTAATAATCATAAGAGGTTCAAGGTACAATAACCTGTCCTTTAATTTGGTGGGAATGTCCTGATATGCATCAGTTACTAGAATTCTAAAAATTTCCCTCATTTTTAAGGTCCATAAGTCTAGGTTATACAATATGGGTTTTTCTCCCACTCTCTCGAGCATGTGACATGCAAAGTACTTGGTACTTCCTACTTATTACGCCCAATTAATAGGATGACATTATTATAAAGAACCAGCTATGCATTTTATATAATAGTCAAATGATACTTTTTTTTTTCTCACTATATTTGGCTAAAATCATTAGGGTTAATGTTTTAGGGAAAGAGTGTGAGCGTATAGTACCATCAATTCCAGGTAAGTGTACATTGCTTCGAATCCTCTTTCCTGATTAGTACTGGGGGGAAAGGCACATTTGCTAGATCAATAACTGTATATCAAATGCTCAAGGCTGTATGGATCTGTTAAAGTTACACATCTGGAAAAGCAGCTGCAATTGGAAATAACACCTGGTTAAGTGGATGCTACTTGCTGTTATTTGCCATGCTCGATTTTTCTTCATTCTTTGAGTGGGTAGGAGTACAGACTGGTCAATTAAAATAGGGTTAAAATAGGGTTAAAATAAATAACACCACCCCTATATCCTTTAGGTTTCTGCCAGTTTGCTCTTCCATCTGGGATGCAATATTGCTTTTAATTTACAAACTTGCCTGGAAGGAGGACGTTTCAGGTGCTTTTACTTGAACTTTCCTACCATTATTGCACCCCTCCACAGGTCAGGTTGCAAGAACAAGAGCTCTGCCAATTCAAAATGTATATTCATCCTGATTATGCATTCATAGACTGACAAATGCCCCTAGGGCCAGAGGTGAGGGCTCTGTGGAATCACTGTATCTACAGTAAGATGACTGAAGGCCAGTATTCCATATATCACCTGGCCTCCATGTGCTTGCATTCTGACTGAGGGTCTATGATGGCATTTTGGTTTCCCCAGGATATTGTTAGTCCAGACTCTGAGTCTAACAGTTTTCAATGTTAGAATTAGGTCCTGGTAAATTTCTCTAGACATTTTGAGGAAAGATCATCGTATTGTTTATACTCGCTTTGTTTTATGGAGTATTCCTCCAGAGGAGGCAGTGTCTTCTGGAACAGTCTCCCTGGAAATTGGTGCATGGTTATGATTTTGCCTTGGGTAGCTGACATCAGCATCTTGGTTATCTGTTTCTAAAGTTTCTGTAATTTTGTGTGTGTGTGTTGTTATTTTATAAGTCAGACACTATCCTTAGGAAACTATGGTTCAATAGCCTACAGGATCTGAATGCTTCCCCAAACTACATGAGCTTGGAAGAAATTTCTGCACCAGTTAGGCCTCAGTTGAGACTGAAGCCCTAGCTGACACTTTGATAGCAGCTGTGTGAGAAACTAAAGATGATACAGCTAATCTATGTCTAGACTGACTCAAAGAAGCTATGCTATATGTCTGTTGTTTAAAGCTGCTAAGGTTGTAGTAATTTGTTATGCAGCCATAGATAACTGATATGATAGGGATAGTACTTCCCCAGTTGGGCCATGCTGAGTCATAATCATAATTACTGGTATAAAAGCAATGAAGGAAATTAGGAGCAACTCTGGAGGAGAAAACAACCAAACAAACAAACATGATTGTGCAAGACATCCGCCTCAGGTGAAGTCTTTTCATGGTGTCCAGAAAAAGGAATACAGTTTTTGTCTGATAAGAAGAGTGTGCCACTTCTGCTAGCCTAGAACATTCTGGGAAATCTCAGGTCTCAAAGTTCTTAAACATTTTACCTAGATATCTTACCTAAGGGCTTAAAGTCCCACTCTTTCCTTATCAGGGCTCTGACTTGAGTATAGAAGACCTGACAAGATGTGAATTTAGCCTCCTTTATAACTTGCAAGAGATGAGAATCTCTTTAATGCTGCTATAGCCTAGTGGCTTGACTAGTCATATCTTGTGTTGATAATGTCATGAGTTAACTTGTCATGTTTTGTTTGTTTGTTTGTTTGCTTTTTAATTACTTAATGACTAATAAGCTCCAAGGTTCTTATAACAATTATGGCCCCATACCTCTAGAGATATTGCACAAGCCAGTGCATTTCATTCCACTTTTATCCTAATTCACCACAGGTAAGAGTCTTGGTTATTGTAATGCTGTAGTGTTTGGGGTGTTATCATTACCCTACTCACTACTAGTAATGGGGTCCTAGAGGCCTCTGGCCAGTGAGTGATCCAATTTCAGAATTTTATCCTGAGGATCTGCTTTCTAAAACCACTTCTAGTGACAATTGTCTTAATTTGGGTTTCCCCAGAAAGTGACTCCTAGAAAATCAAGTGTCAGTAGTTTATTTGTGAGTTATTTCATAAAATACAAATAATGAAGTAGTCATTGAGACAGGGAGGGGGATGAGACAATAAAGGATACATTATCAAAAAAATTATCTTTTTGGGCAAGGGGAGCTTAAACTACCTGGGAAATCTCAAAGTCACTGCCCCTGATGGATGAGGAAGCCGGGGTATTTATATACCAAGTCAAATCAATTTGGTAGACATCTGTTTTGGTGAGCCATTACTTCTCTGTGACACCAAATCTGCAGTGCACAAAGCAATTTAAGCTTCAACGGTCAGAGACTTACCTTCAGGTAAAGCGATTGAGATGTTAGCCGTTGGAATTCTACAGAAATGCACCAACATCCTGAGGTAGAGAGGACACAGGCTGGACCACAGCAACATCTGCTGCACTGTACTGTTGCCTCGTCCCACAAATCATATTTTACCAAGATAATCTTTTCAGGAAAATTAAAAATATACCGTGAACTGTACACCAGATTACATGGTGATATTACTGGGAGTTTCCTATTAGCCTCCTTGAAAACTATGAGTTAATAACTAAAATGTTACCAAAGCTTTTTTTTTTTTTTTTTTTTTTGCGGTACTTTGGCCTCTCACTGTTGTGGCCTCTTCTGTTGCGGAGCACAGGCTCTGGACACGCAGGCTCAGCGGCCATGGCTCACAGGCCCAGCCGCCCTGCGGCATGTGGGATCTTCCCAGACTGGGGCACAAACCCGTGTCCCCTGCATCGGCAGGTGGACTCTCAACCACTGCGCCACCAGGGAAGCCCTAAAACTTTTTTTTTTAAACTAAGAACACTTCTAAAAATCATTCCTTATGACCACATAAGAGTATTTTCTTTAATAATCTTCAAAATTATACTTATAATCATTTAATGGAATGTTAAATCTCATTGGGATTGTGTCTTCTTATTTATCTTGGAATTATTGACAGGTTACTGAACTTTCATATAAAATATGAAAATTAAAGTCATGTTTTGATATTTTACAGTTATTAAACAGAGCTCACAGTGCTCTGCTGAGAGACAAAAAAAAAAGTAGATCTAATCCTGGCTTTCATGACGATTTATGTTTCGTAAATTTACTCTTAAATACAGATATCTTATGCTCTAACTATTTATTTCCAACATTCAAAGATTTTATGTTAAAATGATAGCTGTATTACACATCAGCCTGAAACCCCCAATCAACTTCCTAAAATATAACTGAAACATAGTAAAATGCCTAATATAAGTAATAAACTATTGTTAAGATGTTAAATGCTTTAATAAATCACATAATACTCAACAAACAATTAAAGTATGGTAAAGTTATCAGAATTCAATAAGTCAAAATTTATAATATAATTTCTAGGATAACCATAGAATAACAATAAAAGCAAATGAATAACTATCAAGCAAAGAAAGGAAAAATGGAGTAATGAAATTTAATCAGTATAAAAGAAGGCAAGAAGGGCTTCCCTGGTGGCGCAGTGGTTGAGAGTCCGCCTGCCGATGCAGGGGACGCGGGTTCGTGCCCCAGTCCGGGAAGATCCCACATGCCGCAGAGCGGCTGGGCCCGTGAGCCATGGCCGCTGAGCCTGCGCGTCCGGAGCCTGTGCTCCGCAACGGGAGAGGCCACAACAGTGAGAGGCCCAAGTACCGCAAAAAAAAAAAAAAAAAAAAAAAAAGAAGGCAAGAAAAGAGATAAAAAGAAACTTTGCTCAGGCAAGACAGAAAATTATAAAATAGTAGATTTAAACCCAATACAATGATAGTTGCACTAAATACAAATAGGCTGTCAATTAAAGGTAAGAAGAGGTTTAAATTTAAATAAAATCCAACTATGTAATACATATAAGAGACATAGTTAAAATAGAAGGATACAGAAAAGTTACACAACACAAAAAGATTTAATATGCACCACTAGCCAAAAGAAAACTAGTTTAGTTATATTAATATTTTTATATTAGGTTAAGTAGACCTTATTTAAAAGACATTAGTATTAATTAAGAAGGATGTTTTATAATAATAAATATTAAATTCACTAGGAGATTATAATTCTAAATTTGTATAGACCTAATAACAAATTAAATACATTTTTAATAAGAATCACACAAAAAATTCACAATAATTGGAATAGGGGAGTTAATTTGCCTCTCTCAGTAACTGATCAAACAAGTAGAAAAAAAACAATAAAAGATATAGAAAATATGCAAAAACATTAACAAACTTGACCTAATAGAAATATATAAAGCACCCCTCAATACAATTGCATAATAAACATTCTTTTCAAGTACACATGGAATATTTACCAAAGTTGACCGTGTTCTGGCTAAATCTCATCAATCTTCAAGACATTAAAATCAAAGGGGGTAGATCTTCTGACTACAATGAAATTAAGCTAGAAATCAATAACAAAAAATGACTAGAAAATTCACATATATTTAGAAATTAGGAAATACACTCTGAAATAACCCATAGGTCAAAGAAGAAGTTGTATGGATATTAGTCAATAAACTGAATGATTATGAAATAAGTTCCATAAAGAGAAAGGCTAGGTCTGTCTCATACACTGAAGCCTGGTTATCTAGTATGTAGTGTTTGGCATATAGCAGGTGCTCAGTAAATACTTGTTAAGTAAATTAATCCTAGAGTAACTGCATGCAGTTCCTTTGATGATGGCACTTACTGGGTATGGGAGATTTAAATCAGTGCAGACAAATCAATCAATAACAAGGAAAGATTCTTCAAAAAGACAGTATAAGCTGAGCTCAGAATTCAGGTTATCCTGTTTTGCAGCAGCAGCAGCAGAAGGAAAAGGAGGAAAAAGGAGAGGAGGAGGAGACTGGGTGAAAGTTGAAAAAACAGGTATTATCTTTCATAATTAAAACTGAGACTCCTACCTGCATTGTTCACGGAATGATGTGAAACACAATGATTATGGATAAAGAATGGGTTAGCTTATTTTATCTAAGCTGTCAGTACCATCTTTTTATGAATCAACTTGTTACTTATTAGAATACAGAATAGTTCCTTTGTCTTAAATTTATATTGCTGGTCCAGAAGTTCTTGAGAATTATAAAATGACTATTACTAATTGTATAATCATTTTCAGATTGTGATTTTTCAGCTTCTCATCCCAGAAAAGGAATTCTATTAAACAAACACTACTAATTAAAGATTCAGTTGTCATTATTGATCTAAATTCATCAGTTATAAGGATATTAGCATGAAGGTTTACAATATTTTTATGAAACATTAATAATCTTTGACAGTGTAAAGGTGGGGCTGGGAGATAAAAGCCAATATCCTTTCCATTTCACTTGTGAAACTGCTTTACAAGGTTTCAATTAGATCTGTCTTTTACCCCTGAGAGAAGCTAACGGATGTATTGCATTAATTATGGTTCCCAGAGGCAGGTTCAGGGAGTCCAAAATTATAAAATTACAATCATTGCAGTTTTGCAGGCTCTACTTTTTCTCTCATTTCATGTGCTTGCAGAGTTGAGATGTGAATTTACAACCAATGGCTTCAGAGGAAGTGCCAGTGTCAGACTAGCACCAAAGATTCTGTAGAACAGGAGAAAAGGGAAGAGATGAAGCCATAGAACAATGTCTGCTTAACCAAATATATGATTGAGTGTGGTTTATGATAGTTAAAATGCAAGATTTTTAACCTATTGAATATCATTTAATGTATATTTATAGTTCTATTAAATTTAATTTTAATTGTTTACATATGTGCATATTGCTTATACACACATATACACACATGCATACATAGAGTGGGAATGAGCTATCACTGAATATATATATATATATATAAGTATTCTTATATGTTTGTTCTCATGTGTGTCATGTATGTGTGTGTGTGTTTGGCATGTGGGAATAGACAGAGAGAAAGGAATGGAAACTTTTTACTATCAGCACACAGAACTGTCCCAAATCACAATGCAGCTATTTGAAAATATAATGGATTGGAATGGTCATTAATAATTTCCTTTAATATTTTTTAAACTAAAAATTAATTGAATAGCTCCCCTGAAAAATATATCATGCCAATAATACACCTTTTGACTAAGGCAATTACTGGTGTAAACTTTCACATTATTTTAAAAGCTACAGTCTGTAGAAGAGAAAAGCCGGGGATAAGAATTTTATCTCCCTTTATAGGAGTAGCATTTTGAAGAGAGTTGTCACAACATTTTCTAAATTTGAAGAGTAATATTTGCTTGAAATGTCTATATTTCAGAATATTGTCTAAAAGCATGATTAAATTTTAAAAATAGAATTTATTAAGTGATCCAGATCCATTTAGGTAACTAAGGTCATAAATCAAAAGCACTTGCATGCAGAGGTAACAGGTACTGGGTTGATTTTATATGTTCAAAAGGAAAGATTTTATTTTTGCTGAAATAAAAAAAAGAATAGACAGTCAATTAAGAGTCATAAAAAGTTAAGAGACAGATTAAATAGTATTAAATTTAATTTAATAGTGCAAGGCAATGCTTTCTAAAATATCAAACTTGTAGAATAATTCATATTTATAGTCTGAATAAATAAATAAGTGGCTGAAATAGTAGGTTAATTAAAATTAGTGCATTTTTTTAAACTAGCAAGCCAGATAGCTTGGTGGGCTAATATATCAAAGGTTGGCAATTATTTCAGATAAAATATTCTGAGCAGATGGGCATCTAGACATGGCCTCAATAGACTTTAGGTTTTATAGTCTTATACTAGGTCATAGAACTTACCACATTAACTTTTTTTTTTAAGCATTATTATCACATGATGAATATGTCTATAGCCTAAATGTTAATTGTATTACTTTCTAACTATGAGAATTTGTCAATTTCTCTTTCATCCCATTTTCCGCACTTATGAAATAGGGACAATAAAAGAATCTATCACCTAGGATTTTTCAAAGGTTAAATTAATTAATGTAGAAAACAGGACATTGACACACACTGAGCTTTCAAGAAATGAAAGTTAGTGCATTTAAAAATTTTTCCTCTATTTTGACATTCATGGTATAACCCACACTGAAGACGTTTCTAGATGTAGACCTCAGTTTAAATCACAGAATTGTTCATATTCTAGTTTCATTTTGTGGTGTTTGGGTTTATATCAGCTTTGCAAGCAGTTAAATAGACTACAACTAAGTAGACCATGCCAATCTAGTCAAAAGGCAACTGAACTAGGCTTCTATTTTTCTTTCCTTTAGCCATTTTATCTATATGAAAATTATCTTCTTCAGGATCTTTCAGAAAAGCTTTTCCACGATTGGACACTTTTAATAAATGGTATTCAGGCTAACGGAAAAAAATTAACAAGACATCTCAAAGAAAATTCACTTCAAAAAGAATATAGCCTTTTAAATGACATAGTGCCTTACAGAGAATTTGGAGATGGAGGAGAATCGTTCAGGAAATAAAAAGGGAGGTTTTTATAATTCAGGGACTAAAAATGAGATCTGTAATTGGATGAAGTCTACAAGATCATGATGCCTTTTGAACTGCAAACACCAGGTTAAGAACTTATGAGAGATATTTTGAAAAGTGTGCTTAGAGAGCAAATGATCTAATGCCTTCTATTTGTTCCCATCTATCAGAGGTCCCATTGCACACTACTTGTCTAATCAGACAGAAGATTTTCAATTCATTGGCCTTACTGCTGACCTTTTGTTCTCTCAAAACCAAAGAATCCCACATACAAAATGGAAAATGGAAAACTCCCTTTAGAATTAGGTTTGATTTCAATTATTCCATGTGGCACTTTGTGTTTTAATTTTTTTTATAGGGGGTGTAGGAAGTGGGAGGAGGATGGTGTAAAATTACACAAAGAGCAAGGATGTTGAGTCATACATAGACAGCCTGGTTCAATTCCTCCTAGCTATACATGCTGTGCAACTTGGGGGCCATACTCCTTAATGGAAAGGACCATTTCTTAGTTGTCATTTAACCCCTAGCATCCACTATATAGTGTATGTAAAACAAGTACTCAAAAAGTGTTTATTGAAAATGTGCTTTGTAAAGCAAGTATTTTTTTTAACTTCATATTTTCCTTCTTATTTTGTAAAATGGGTATAACTACTTTCTAAGCTTGTGGGGATTAAACAATGTACATAAAATGAAATAGAGAAAGCACCTGACACATAGTAAACTTTCCTCAATCAGTGGCAGTTCTGGTATTTGTATTAAAAAATATTCAACTTCATAACAAGATTTTTTTCTTTTTGGTACATTGGGAATTATTATTACTTTAACTGTTAAGCCTACCAAGAATTCATATCTTTTATTATTATTTTCTTCACATGCAAATTTGAATCAATTATTTTGATATATATCCATTGAAAATAAACTTTTTCATTAACTAGATAACTAGACAGAGATTTAGGTGAACATTTTTAAAGTTAAATAGTCAGATTTGGAACAGTTTTTATCTATATTAATTATGAAAGCCTAAATTAAGAAAGAAAGAAATTTACTGTCAGAAAATACCTTTTTTCTGACGTTTCCTTTCTCAAATGGGATTTTAGAAAGACATGCTAAACACAGTCCCATATGTGGTAGTGGAACTGCCTGAAAAGATGTTGATTTTCTTCCTATCAATAATTTTTGCCCAGATTTCCATCCATGAAAAGTCATCCCAATTTTTCATTCTTTATAATACTGTCATACTAATTTAACTGAAATATAAACTAGATTTAATAGAATTTATTATGAAACTGCTATCAAGCATTGGATTCCTCCTATTCCTTTTCCTTCAATTGTCCATATAAACTCTAAGTGCCTTTAAGTATTAAATTAGGAAAAGCCAGGCAACTTTAAAGCTTCCTTGTAAGGATTTTCTTTATCTACATATTATATAAAGTGCAATTTGTAGCTAAGTTGTCCTGTGTTTCTTTCCCTATAGCACTTTTTCAGCCAGTGAAACAGTGCAGGACCATAACTTGACCTAATACCCACTGATTACCCAGTATGGGGAGATGCTTTTAACCCCAAATCAGCACTAGCTCCCTGCTGACTCTAATTTCAATTATAGCAATATTCCTTTAAAGAAAGATGAAGGATAACCTGAGACCTTCTACATTTATTCTTATATATTAAATCATCCTGAATTTGTTTACATGTTTTTCTTGATGGAGAAAAAACAAGAGATAGAGTTTCTATTTTTATTAAACTAGAAGTACATTCAGATGTCCCCTTGCTGGCTAATGGAAGGGTGGGGGGAAGATTCATTAAGATTTACTTTCATTGGTAATTTTGGATACCAGTAGAAGAATGGGTGTGGCTTCTATTCTCTGGGAGCAGAAGTCTGTATTCTCCCTTGGGCAAGAGAACTGCTTGCAGGGAGTAACGCCTTTTCCACCATGCATATTTGCATTATTTATTTTGCTCTCAAGACAGACCTACTTTCTTCACATGGACTCTGAAAGCTGTGGAGTTATAGATCTTGTATCTTTCCAGCTTCAGATACCTAAGAGACTGCCTTGAATCTTTAAAAATTCTGAGTCTACAAATCTTTGAGAAAAGAATTATTATTCTAAGAGAAAGATTGGGTCAGATACCCTCCATTGGGTCCATCAGTTTTGGGTAAAGAAACCTGATTATATAGCAACATGACACCTCCCATAGAAACGGAAAGGGAGGAGGAAGATGCTGGAAAAATGGAAGAGAAGGAGAGCAAATGTCTTTTTGCAGTTTGTCATGTCTCATATATTGTCTCACTTGAATACCCACTCCAAACTAGAATTTTCCATATCCACATAAAATGTAAACTAGTATACTTTGGACTTCCAGAAAAGTACTGTCCCTTCCTATCACACCTTAATGTGACCCTATTTGTTAAAGTCCCGAGTTGTGTCAAGGAAGTGATATCTGAGTCCTTAATCATTCAGATTTCTATGCTGTATATTAAACTGCAAATCCTAAAAGGCATTCCAACAAGTTTTCAGATACTGATGTAATGACTTTCTGGTATTAATTCTCTGTACTTTGTTTCTCTGGATCTCATTTTACAATTGATCTTTAATTGAAAAAGTGATATATTGTAGCTCTTTGTTTATAAGTCTTCATATAATCTTCATTTATCTAACTTTTCCCCTTCTTTTGTAACCATGGTAAGAGAAATCATTGCCTACCAGCAAACTATAAAGAAATATATATGTGGGAAAGGTTAAAGACAAAATATACCAGAAACCTTTTATTAAAATATAGGCAGATGAGCTTTGTACCAAGATTGCCGTAGAAAACCAGCATGTACATTAAAACTCTAAATTTAAGCTGTTCACTTATTTTAAGTTACTGGAATTTATTTCTAATTAGATTTAAGATATCTACACAATTCAGTATAGATTTTAAATAATATATCCAATGGAACTTGCTTAAAGTATCTGGACAATTAAAACAGAAATTGATTAGATTATTTTTTTCAAGTTTAGTACATTCTTTTTGTTCCATATATAGGTAACATAAATGTCACATGCTAGCAGTTATTCAGTTAATTTCAACCAGTAGAGTCAGTCTTGCTTTTTGAGGTTCAAAACTACATAGAAACCAAACAATACCCAAAACAAAACTTTTTCATCAGTAGCAGCATATTTTTTCCTTCGCTTGTTATAAAAATACCAGCGGTTATAAACCACATTAGTTAGTTTGAAATCACAGTGTTTGATGACTCATTTCTTTTTTCTCTTTTTAAAATTTTGGTCTCATTCCCCATGTTTCCAAGCCTCAAACTGAAACTTAGCAAGAAAAGTTTAATTCAATGATAAAAAGATAAAAATATATTTCATGTCCTCTGTTCTTACTCATCAGGGAATGTTATATAAAGCTTATTTAAAAGAACAAAGTATTACCCCTCTAACTAGGTGATAAGATACAGTCTCAGACCTGAATAATCTGGAAGTTTATCACTCATAAAAAATACTTTAATACAGGTTTTGTTACCAGTTGAACCAATGTACAGCAAAGCTATATTAACAAAAAGATGCATTAATGTTTTCTGGCTCACTGAACCACATGAAATTTAAATTAGCAAATCTATAGAAAAATTGATTCCTTCATTTGCAACTTTTCAGAAAATCAGCTTCTTCCTCAGAATCATACAGTGATACTAAATCAAGCTATGGTCAGAAAATACAGAGTGAATGTTCAAAAAAAAAAAACTGAGTTATAATAGATTCTGTAACTGAATATTGCTTTATTTTTAAGTTAGTAGGTACTCAATAATCAATCTAAGTTAGTCAAGTGGATTCTTTACCTATTGTTCTATCACGTGTGTTTAATTATTTCATTGTATGTCAGTTTATTAGAATAATAGTTAATTAAAAAAAATCTCCCTAAAGCTTGTAGATATAAATACTAAAATTCAGAGTTTCCAGAAGTATTTAATTTAAACAAACGTTTTAAAAAATATATTTTTTTCATTGTTTTTCCACTGCTTTATTTAGCTTTGTTTGACAAATAAAAATTCTAAAGATCTTCCTCAATTTACAATGGGGTTACATCCTGAGAAACTCATCATAAGTTGAAAATTTATAAGTTGAAATGCATTTAATACGCCTAACCTATCAAACATTACATTTAAGCCTAAACTATCTTAAACGTGCTCAGACACTTAAATTAGCCTACAGTTGGGCAAAAGCATCCAACACCAAGTTTATTTTATAACAAAGTGTTGAATATCTCATGTAATTGATTGAATACTGTACTAAAAGTGAAAAACAGAATGGTTGTCGATTGTTACCCTTTTGATCACATGGCTGACTGGGAGCTGCTGCTTGCTGCCGCTGCCCAGCATTATGAGAGCATTGTAGGGCATATCGCTAGCCTGGGAACAGGTCAAAGTAAAATCCAAAGTATGGTTTCTACTGAATGTGTATCACTTTTGCACCATCATAAAGTCGAAAAATCTTAAGTCAAATCATTGTAAGTTGGGACTGTCTGTATATATTTAGGTTGTACATATTGTATATTGTAGGTGTATATTTAGGTTGTCCAATGTGATTTTTTTTTAAAGATGTATGATATGATGACTTAATATATGCACATATTATGATGTGATTGCCACAATCAAGTTAATTAACACATTCATTGCCTCATATAATTACGTGTGTGTGTGTGTGTGTGTGTGTGTGGTGAGAACACTTAAGATCTACTCCATTAGCAAAATTCCAGTATACAATACAGTATTATTGTCTATAATCACCATGCTGTACTCTAGATCTCCAGAACTTATTCATCTTATAACTGAAAATTTGTTATATTTTCAGTTTGACCTTTTGACCAACATCTCCTCATTAGGTACAGGTTCTAGAGATAAGGTTAATTATCAAAAGATCCACTGTGACAAAAGCCCCGTGAGGACTGGGATTTTAGTTTGTTGGATTCGATGTTGTGTGCCTATGATCCCAAACAGAACCTTGGCATCATTGCTCAACACTCATTTTAAAAAGAGAATGCTTTACAATATATCCTTGTTGCCTATCTAACATTAAGTGGAGAGAAAAAAAAGGGAATGCTTCTAACATTTCACGGTAAACATTATGTTTGCTGTGGGTTTAGGGAGCTTCTCTTTGCTTATCTTTATATTAACATACATGTCTTTTAAAATATATATTAAACCTTTCTTTCTTTTACACACCTTCTCCCATTCTGTCATCCATCTATTTATTTTGTCTCTTGTGTCTTTCACTGAAGAGTAATCCTTATTTTGATGTAATCACATTCATCAATTTTTTTGTCTTATGATTTTTGACTTTGAAGTTTTATTGTTAAAGTATTTTTCCACCTAGAGATAATAAAAATACTCAGTTTTGTCTTCTTCAACTATCTAATAGTTTAGCCTTCACATTTAGATCTTTAATCCATTTAGACAATTTGAATGTGCTGTTAAGTAGGCAAGTCAAATGGAATTTCATTTGTCCCATAATATCCTTGCCAATTTGATTTAAAAATTAATATGAAAAATCTCTTCATGCTATGCATGACTTTACCAGGGCTTCTAACTCCTATCAGTTACACAGCAACGTCCATTTTCATGGTGAATCATTTATGAGTAGACATTCAGTTGGATGGTAACACTCGATGAGACCCATTTCAAGGCAGACTGCACAGTATGCCCAGATGTGTGCAGACACATGTACACCCAACTGGAATTAGATTCAGAATGCCCATGTTCCAGTCCTAACTGCTGATCCTTGCTAATAAAGTAGGAAAAAATCTTTTAATTTCTATGGGGTTAAATTTCTTCATCTGTAAAATAAACATAATACCTATTCCTTTATTTGGGTCTATTTTGAGGATCAAATGAGATAAAAGCTGTATATAGTGCTCTACAAAATTCAAACTTCTCTTCAAAACTAAAATACATTATTATTGAAACTTAACTTTTAATTTTTTAAAACTTTGCTTTATTTTTGTTTTTACATCTTTATTGGAGTATAACTGCTTTACAATGTTGTATTAGTTTCTGCTGTATAACAAAGTAAATCAGCTATATGTATACATATATCCCCATATCCCCTCCCTCTTGCGTCTCCCTCCCACCCTCCCGATCCCACCCCTCCAGGCGGTCACAAAGCACCGAGCTGATCTCCCTGTGCTATGCGGCTGCTTCCCACTAGCTATCTATTTTACATTTGGTAGTGTATATGTCATTTCTACTCTCTCACTTCAAAACTTTGCTATAAATTCAGCCTGATTTGGCAATGGCCTGTCACACTACAACAGTTTCTAAATCTGGGTGCTCATATTTCTGTGCTTATCTCTCATAAGATTTCAAATACTTTGATGTTTCTAGGGTTACACAGATTATCTTCTCCAAGGGAGGTTTACTGCAAGGACCCACAAGAATAAGGGCAAAGGGGAGTCATCTCACAAATTACATACTTCTCTCATCCTAGTTATTCCAGACTGTGTAATGCACTTAGAATAATACAATGAGGCCCAGTGGTCTATCTTTTCCTTGCTCACTGAGCATTCCAAAAGAGAGTATTAACAGGCTGTTGCTCTGTACAGAGCTCCTCTATCAGGCAAGAATTTACTCTTTAGCAATTTGTGTCCAACTTGCAGATTGTAATTCCCAGCTTATACATCTGCCCACAACCTAGCTCGGTATAGCTAGGATCACAGGATTGATAGACCATGTTGTACCAGCTTTAGGAGCTTATGCCAAATAGCAACTGTTGGCCACTTTCTTTTGAGTGTGTATCCAAGACTTGAAGATCATGGATTACTTCTTCAGTTTAGCTGGTATTCTCCTTTTGAGGTTTACTTTTCTGAATCGTGTTTCTTAATCTTAACTCTTCATTCTACTGTTTTTTCAGCATTGTACATTAAAACAAGCAAGCATGCCACACTTGATTGAGCAATTAAAAACAATTTGGCCACACTTTCTTTTAATGCTGAATGAGCAAGCTATCTAAAAGGACTTTGGGAGTTATTAAGCTTCATACCTACTAGGCAATACCAAACTTAGGGAACCAAAGAGGGCCCAGGATAACCTGGACACAGGTTTGTTCCACCAAGTTCAACTGGAAGATTTTATGAAAAGAGAGAAGATAACTACTGGCCGTAGGCCTGCCATCACTCATAGCTGCAGATATTTTTCCTCTTCTTTTCACTACATTTTAACATACAATGCATAACAGTCACTGAGCCTGAAGCTCATGCTAGAGGAATTTTTCTCTTAAATATGTGTAGACCATTTTTACATAGAATTCAAAGTCATTCAAGGTGGAGGCTTATTTATTTATGTATGGCAACATCTCTCTCTCTAGATATATCTAGCCTTGTTTCAGTTTTATTTGGTTGCCTTTTTTCTGACTTTCCCTGATTTTGCCGTTTTAATATTAGTGTTTTTTTTTTTTTAATGCAGTCCTTGGTGAAATTGTAAAAGCAGGACATACTGAGAAACATAAAATCATCAAATGTTTATGCTATGGACCAAATATAATTACTCAGTTTGGGATACAGCCATAGATAGACATTTGCTGTTGGAATTTTAATGTCAAGTGGCAAGAGATTTCCATCTACTTTCATTCAAAAAGTGCATGGGCATGTGTCAGTCATCATATTTGTTTTTAGAAATAACATTACAGTGTTCCAACTTGTTTTTCCAATTAATTCTTCTCCACCATTATATTCTCACCATAATTCTACAGTAAATATCTAGATACGACCCCTATTCAAGAGCTATTTCTTATTTCTCTGAAAATTTCTGGAAGAAGGGATGTAGCTTTGTGATTTAATTGGATTTTTTTCCAATAAAATAATAGCATGCTTCTAATTGTCAGATATTTCAAGAGAAAGTTAAATAAACACATTTTATGAACTGAAAACAAGTTTTATTGACCATTAACTTTTATAAGCTAATTTCACGGTAGCACCTTGTACATTCAAATATGTTGCATCACTTTTTATTTATGGGTAATTATATCACTACATGATTTTGGAAAAATAGTGAAAACTTTTGGAGGGATCATATACTTAAAGTCACATAGGAAATTTATTAATGCAATTAATGTTTATATGGTTATAATGCATATTCTATTGACTTTATAAAATTCATTTAAATACTAGCTGTTGAGAAGTCAGTAAGTAATGAGAACTTGGTTTTAGAAATGCACTTTTAATCTGGTAAATATTAAAATGAACTATTATTGTTTTGACTATTGTGGTTGAGTGACTAATATGTAAATCCTAAATAACGTTTTCTTTTTACTAACATTCAACCTTGCAATGGGGGAAAAATTCTAGATTATATGATTGAGTTTGTCATAATCACATCTCTTATGTAATCCAGAGTTGCTACCCCCACGCTGAGGCTGGAAAGCTTCTTCCAGTGCTGTTCTGTGCTACTCAACCTAGAACCGTGGATGCTTTCCAACCAGCCCACTTAACCTCCAATGGCACTGTTCCCCTGGAACTTATTTCAGAGTCTACCTTGCATGCATTTTTGCTGCTGACCCTGAGTACATTTTCCTAATACCTTTCTCTAGACCTTTTTCTCTTATGGCTACCCCTATAATTGTCTCAGGTGGCTTGAAAGAATTATGGGGGAAAAGTTATAGAAATTGATTAGGGGAAGGCCTGACTCATCAGTTTTCCAGACATACCAGATGTATGTGAATTATAGTTTAGGCTTGAGTAGAAAGAGATACCTGCTACTGTTTCCAAAGAATTATTAACCAATCTAAGGGCAGGCAGTGCTATATTATGTACCACACAAATAGATAATGGTCCTTACCAGGCCTATTTAAAATTATTCCCCATGCCTAGTAGAGTTTACTGTCCAAATGTGATAAATAAACCTTTGCTGGATGGTTCAGTGAAAATATTTTTGAAACTGTAAATGTCAACACTACAGTGTATATCACTCATTTACACATTCAATAGACATTTAATCAGGACAAATTTTATGTCAGCTGTTATATACAAATCATGTTATTGAATCGTCACTATAAAGCTTAAAGAGGGTAAGACACTTAAAGTCACACAGCTAATAAGTTTTAAGTCTGTTAGATTACTAACAGAGATCTGTTTAATTTCAAATCCAGTGACTATTCCACTGTATCTCAGTTTATTTTACATCTCCTAGAGATGTTCAAAAACAGCAGAATAATAAAATTATTGAGAATGAGAATGGTTAACACCTATTCAATTCTTTCAAAGTGTTAGGCATTTAGCAAAGTGTCTTACATTATTTATGTTATTTAATACTCACACAATACTCTGTAATAAATACTGTTGTTTCTATAATGCTGATGCAAAAACTGAATTTCAGAGAATCAAGTCACACACTCAGAACTAAATTTTATACTCTAGCTGTCCTACTCTAAACTCATGTGTTTTACTATGTGGGGCAGGGGGCTGATAAATGTGAATAGGATAAAGGACTATCAAAATAAAGACTGGAATAAGTTATTTACAAAGGGAGGTTTTAGCTGGATAAGTGCATAAACTGAGAGAGCTCATAGAGTTTAGCTGCAAGAGTGATGTACTAAACAGGGTTAGAAGAAAGAAGTACTCAAGTATACCTTGATAAATCTGAACGAGGTTTTGGGGTGAGGTTAAATTGTGGAACCATTTATGGAAGATCAACTCGTGGGAATACAAAAAGCGGAAAGTTGGGTAACCTGGGCATGCAGTACTATGGAAAATCCACTAAGGCAGAAGGGAAATGAATGGATAAAGGCATTTTTGATTACTTTCTGTCAGGAAGTTGGCTAGAACCACAGTGAAGGAATAGGGAGTTTGAATGAAGTAATTCAGACATAGATAATGATTTTTGAGGGGTTTTAATGGCAATAGGAGTCTATTGCACACTTTTAAGAAAAAGGCATATGCTTTAACTCATACAGTCACTTTTATTGGCATAACAAAATGGCAATATTGGGCTTCCCTGGTGGCGCAGTGGTTGAGAGTCTGCCTGCCGATGCAGGGGACACGGGTTCGTGCCCCGGTCCGGGAAGATCCCACATGCCGTGGAGCGGCTGGGCCCGTGAGCCATGGCCACTGAGCCTGCGCGTCCGGAGCCTGTGCTCCGCAACGGGAGAGGCCACAACAGTGAGAAGCCCAAGTACCGCAAAAAAAAAAAGGCATTATTGTAATCAATAAGAGTTTCAAACATTTCCTACATTTTTCCAATATGTAACGTAAAGGCAAATGTAGAAAGGACAAAAGAAAACAGCTGTGTATGGCTCGATTTCAATTTATTTATTTGATTAGTATCTCTAACTTAAGTTCACATTAAAATAGAGGAGAAAATTCTTCTCTATGCATAGAAATATATCTCATTGTAAAGGTTAATAACTTAGAAACTATGACAGCAATTTTCTTTTTTCTTCAGTACTGGCTTGATGTTAAATGGAAGAATATTCCACTACTGCTAACTTTGAATTTTATCACTATAGCCAATTGAATGCTATTGAGCTAAATAAAAGGGCCCTGGCAAATTTCTGTAATGAGAATTTTCTTATTCATATTACTTACACTTGGATGAAGTAATTTTCCTCTTTTTACCAATAAAAAAGATAACATTTGTGGAAGTTTCTTTTGAGAGGTCATTTGCAGATATAAACACTTTTTTGAAAGATAAGAAAGAATGACTTTTCTGTTTCTAGAGTTTCTCATGTTTCAATAGACATTAAAACCTTCACAGAAATTATACCAGCAATGTCAACTTTGAAATACCTCCAACATTGTCAACTATGTTAAGATATGGGGATTGAATAGAATAAATAACATTGTTCTGAAAGAGTCTGGAGTAGGATTAGAATAAACTTTTTAAATGAATATGCTTGGTTTCAGTTTCAACTATTTTTAAGCTTGAGCAACACTTTTTTTTTTTCAACAAACACATGGTTCTTTAAAATCCCCAGAGATCCAACCTGCACTATTTTAAAACATTTACCCATTTCTTTGCCCACTGTTTCACTTTTTAAAAAAAAATCGTAATTACATTGGAGTGTTGATTACGAAAGTATTGATTAACAGCATTGCAAGATATTTCAAAAGACTATCAGATCTAATATTCACCTTCTAGGGAAGACTTTTGTTTTTTTCTTTTTTTTTTTTTTGCGGTACGTGGGCCTCTCACTGTTGTGGCCTCTCCCGTTGCGGAGCACAGGCTCCGGACGCGCAGGCTCAGCGGCCATGGCTCACGGGCCTAGCTGCTCCGCGGCACGTGGGATCTTCCTGGACCGGGGCACGAACCCGTGTCCCCTATATCGGCAGGCGGACTCTCAACCACTGCGCCACCAGGGAAGCCCGGGAAGACTTTTAAATGGGTTGTTATACTTGGAATGGACAGGTATAATACCCAGAACTGATCATCATACCATCCTCATTAAAGCCCGCCCAAAGTTACCAACAGAGAACCCAAGGGGTGACCTACATGTGATTCCACAGATCTAACGTGGTATCAAGATCTGGCTCATGGCAGTTAAGTAGCTTAAGTTCATCACTGCAATTTTCATCAGCCAGCCTTCCACACAGTCACCCCTAATGAAACACAATCTCCAAGCAAATACCAAGTGCTCGTGGAAATACAACCTCAAAAAATGTTCCTTAGCCTTCTGTTTCAACTATAATGCTACCTATAAGCTTCCTCTATATAGAAATTCTGAAGTTTCTGGAGATTATATGTACATGTGTATATATATATATATGTGTGTGTATATATATATATATATATGTATATATGTGTATATATATAGTTATATATAGTATGTTATTATGTATAACATATACATATATATAATCTTAAACACTTTTCTTATAATATATAATACATTCACTTCTGGTTATCATCTCCAAAGATTGAAAACACTGTCCAGGTATATTATACATGTTTACAAGTAACATGTGACCCTTATAAGGAACCCAAATTCCTGCCCACTTCCTCAGGCAGGTTAAGTCATCATACTTCTGTCAGTTTACACATAGAGGTCTTATTAACTAAATCTTCAATCCATTCAGTTTCTCTTTTCTAGACCTTATTTTATTTTCCCCTTCCATCAGATTTTGTGGCACCATTTTCCTTACTTTCTTAACTTTTCTAGTTATTGTTTAGTTTCTGGGTTATTTTTTTGAACTTATGTCCTAAGCCCTCTGCTCTTTTGCATCCACAGCTTCCCAAACAACCCTATCCACTCTTCGACTCCACTCTTCGACTACTACGTGTTTGCTAATGAATAGTAGTCCTATCTCTTTTGTAATCCAGATCTATATCTCCAACAGCCTACCAGATATCTCCTTTCATGTTTCATACATGCAAAATGGAAATAATTAAATCAATCAATCCAACAGAATACAATAACAAATCTAGCCCCTTCAACGTGTTTAGTTTTTAAAGTGACATCATGACTAGATTTAGTCACCGAAGGCAAATTTGTATTTATTTCCTTAACAGCACTATCCTCTACTTTGCCCCTTCTAATAGGTCATCAAATCTTGTTGATCTCTACAGCTTTGGTCTCTTTAATCATGTGTGTTTTATACATTTCCTCTGCCCCTTATTTAGTCTAGACTCCTATAATTTCTCATATGACATAAGGAAAATAACCTCCTATATCGCTTGGTTGTAATCATATTCTCACATCCTTACCATAGAGATAGACACATTGCTTAGATAGTGAATCATGTTAGTAACAGATGTGGTGGTAAAAAATGTGCTCTCTGTGCTAAAATAACCTATATACCATGTAATTTTTAATAAACTATTTGTTTTTAAGTGGTTCAGATATCTACATTGCAGGAAATATTTAATGTAAGGTTAAGATGAAAGGAAAAATGTATGGTAAATTTCAATAGATTAACAGGTGCTAGATGGTCTGGGAGATCACAGGCATCAGGGGTAAGGATGGTTATCAGTTCTGCTATATGCATTATCCAAAGTCACAAACACAAGAGAATCATTTCCTCTTTTAAAAATAATCTTGGGCTTCCATCTTTGACAAACTTGTCACATATAAAACTTGAATTGGAGTAATAAAAATCCTGTACCTTTTTGAGTTTAAATAACTCAGTTGGATCAACACTTCATGTCTAGAATGGCAGACTAAATTAAATTCAGTTGTAAGGGGAATGAAAAAAAGATTGCAAAGGTAATGGAAATATACTACCCCATCAATACAAGGACAGGAAAGTCAAGAAGGTGAAATGGTGGAGAAAAGTCCTCTTGAAGGAAATGAAATTAGAAAAGAGATTCCTTTGGACTAATTGCCTATCTACTGTATGGTAAGTAATGTAAGCCATTTGAAATAAAATTCACTTAAAATAAGAACGTTTTGGTGCCGCTGGGAAGGGGAGAAGCTGCTGCCACCGCCACCATTGCCGGGAGCCGCGGAGACAGGTCACTACCTTTCCATTTCTCACAATTGGGCTGAGCACGACTGAACCATAGGGGAACACAGTACAGACGACAGCATCAGCTACTTTGAGGTAGAGGAAGATGAGCTGACCCCTGATGACAAGATGCTCAGGTTTGTGTATAAGAATGGACTGGTGCCGTCCTCATCTGGAACTGTTTATGATAGGACAACTGTTCTTATCGAGCAGGATCCTGGCACTTTGAAAGACAAAGATGACGATGGACAGTACGGAGAACACTTGCCTTTTCTAGTAGGGGGTGAAGAGGGCTTTCATCTAATAGACCATGAAGCAATGTCCCAGGGTTATGTGCAACACATTATCTCACCAGATCAGATTCATTTAACAATAAACCCTGGTTCCACGCTCATGCCAAGAAATATTGAAGGTGCAACCCTCACAACTGCAGTCGGAATGTCCAGAAACGAAACATAACGAAGTAAAGCGGTACCAGTGCACCTTTGAGGGCTGTCCCCGCACCTACAGCACAGCAGGCAACCTGAGCACCCACCAGAAGACCCACCGGGGAGAGTACACCTTTGTCAGTAATCAGCAGGGCTGCAGCAAGGCCTTCCTCACCTCCTACAGACTCAGGATCCACGTGCGGTGCACACAAAGGAGAAGCCGTTTGAGTGCGAAGTGCAGGGCTGTGAGAAGGCGTTCAACACGCTGTACAGACTGAAAACACATCAGAGGCTTCACACAGGGAAGACGTTTAACTGTGAATCTGAAGGCTGCAGCAAGTACTTCACCACACTCAGTGATCTGAGGAAGCACATTCGAACCCAGACAGGAGAAAAGCCATTTCGGTGTGATCATGATGGCTGTGGAAAAGCATTTGCAGCAAGCCACCACCTCAAAACTCACGTCCGTACACATACTGGTGAAAGACCCTTTGTCTGCCCCAGTAATGGCTGTGAGAAAACTTACAGCACTCAATGCAGTCTCAAAAGTCACATGAAAGGTCACGATAACAAAGGAAATTCATACAGTGCACTTCTAAATCACAATGGATCCGAGGATACAAATCACTCACTCTGAGGAATTTAAGCCTTCTGTCCATAGATTCCGAGTTTCAAGAACATTCCAATACAGGCCAGAATGCTCACTTTCAGCACACTTTCACCAGCCATCATTTTTGAACCAATGTTCCGGAAGTCAGCTGACCCAGCAATCCAGGAAGATCCTCAACAGACAGCCTGGCATCTGAGCCACCCTGGTCTCTACTACCAGCCTCAGCACCGTCTACTCCTCTGCCTGCTCCCTCCCTAGGAACTGGCTCCCAGCAAGCTGCATTTGGCAACCCACCTGCTCTCTTACAACCTCCAGAAGTGCCTGTTCCCCACAGCACACAGTTTGCTGCTAATCATCAAGAGTTTCTTCCGCACCCTCAGGCACCGCAGCCCATTGTGCCGGGACTTTCTGTTGTCGCTGGGGCTTTGGCGTCAGCAGCGGCAGTGGCGTCAGCCATGGCAGCACCACCTCAACCACAGAGTACTACTGAACCCCTGCTGGCCATGGTCCAGACTCTGCCCGTGGATGCCAACTCCGTCCTAACTAGTAATCCCACTATAACCATCACCCCGACTCCGAGCACGACTCTCCTGCAGCCCAGCCTCGTCACGGGAGAACAGAACTTACAGTGGATACTGAATGGTGCCACCAGCTCACCACACACCCAAGAACAAATTCAGCAAACATCTAAAGTTGAGAAGGTGTTTTTTACCACTGCAGTACCAGTAGCCAGTAGCACAGGGAGCGCTGTACAGCAGATTGGCCTCAGCGTCCCTGTGATCATCATCAAACAAGAGGAGGCCTGTCAGTGTCAGTGTGCGTGCCGGGACTCCGCCAAGGCGCAGGCAGCCAGCAGGAGGAAGGGCTGTCCTTCCCCTCCTGCTCCAGCGCTGAGCACCCAGCCTCCTGATGAGCGCAGCCTGAAGCTACCACCGCAGACTTTTTCCCCGCCCCGAATCCCCCTGTCGTCCTCCTCCACCACATCCTTTTCCTGTGAGCAAAGCAGACAAGCAGTGACTCCTTCAGACCCTCAGACAGAAACATTACATGCCATGGATACGTCAGAGCTTCTGTCCCTCCAGAACCTGGACACGCCATCCAATCTGATTCCCACTGAAGCACTACTGCAGGTGGAGGAGGAGATGGGCCTGACCAGCAGCTTCTCCAAGTGAAAGACCCGGAGGTGCTCACCTCCAGGAACAGAGGCTGAGCAGGAGGCAGAAGGTGCGATGCCTACCATCGTAGGGTCAGTAGTTTGAAGGAGGAAGAAATCTACTGTTTGAAATCCTCACCTTTCAGACTCATTTTCTTGGTCACAAGACACCTATGGTCACATAATCTATGAAAAAGGAGGCCAGAATATAAAATGGAGTAAATATAGCCTCTTCAATAAGTGGTGCTGGAAAAACTGGACAGCTACATGTAAAAGAAAGTAATTAGAACACTTCCTAACACCATACACAAAAATAAACTCAAAATGGATTAAAGACCTAAATGTAAGGCCAGACTCTATAAAACTCTTAGAGGAAAACATGGGCAGGACTTGCTTTGACATAAATTACAGCAAGATCTTTTTTGACCCATTTTGTAGAGTAATGAGAAGAAAAACAAAAATAAACAATGGGACCTAATGAAACTTAAAAGCTTTTACACAGCAAAGGAAACCATAAATGAGATTAAAATACAACCCTCAGAATGGTAGAAAGTATTTGCAAAGGAAGCAACTGACAAAGGATTAATCTCCAAAATATACAAATAGCTCATGCTGCTCAATATCAAAAAAACAAACAACCCAATCCAAAAAAAGGTGGAAGCCCTAAATAGACATTTCTCCAAAGAAGATATACAGATGGCCAACAAACACATGAAAAGATGCTCAGTATCAGTAATTATTAGAGAAATGCAAATCAAAACTACAATGAGGTGTCACCTCACACCAGCCAGAATGGACATCATCAAAAAAAAACTACAAACAATAAATGCTGGAGAGGGTGTGGAGAAAAGGGAGCCCTCATGCATTGTTGGTGGGAATGTAAATTGATACAGCCACTATGGAGAACAGTATAGAGGTTCCTTAAAAAACTAATAACAGAACAATCCCATTACTGGGCATATACCCAGAGAAAAGCATAATTCAAAAAGACACATGCACCCCAATGTTCATTGCAACAATATTTACAATAACTAGGACATGGAAGCAACCTAAATGCCCATCAACAGAGGAATGGATAAAGAAGATGCAGTACATATATACAGTGGAATATTACTCAGCCATAAAAAGGAACAAAACTGTCATACAGAATGAAGTAAGTCAGGAAGAGAAAAACAAATATCGTATATTAACACATATATGTAGAATCTAGACAAATGGTATAGATGATCTTATTTGCAAAGCAGAAATAGACACAGACATAGAGAACAAATGTATGCATACCAAGGGGGAAAGGGGAGGGGTGGGAGGAATTGAGAGTTTGGGGTTGACATATATACGCTATTGATACTATGTATAAAATATAATTGGTCACTAATGAGAACCTACTATATAGCACAGGGAATTCTATTCAATGCTCTGTGGTGACCTAAATGGGAAGGAAATCCAAAGAAGACGGGATATGTATATGTATAACTGATTCATTTTGCTGTACATTAGAAACTAACACAACATTGTAAAGCAACTATACTGCAATAAAAACTAATTTAAAAAATTAGGAAGATATATGAAGTGATTTATTTATATCAAAGTTAGTGGAACAGAGAAAAACACAATTTAAAATGAAATAATCAGGGACTTCCCTGGTGGTCCAGTGGTTAAGACTTTGCCTTCCAATGCAGGGGGTGCAGGCTCAATCCCTGGTCGGGGAGCTAAGATCCCACATGCCTTGGGGCCAAAACACCAAAACATAAAACAGAAGCAATACTGTAACAAATTCAATAAAGACTTTAAAAATGGTCCACATCAAAAAATCTTTAAAAAAAAGAAATAATCAATTTTCCAGCAAAGATATTTGATCATGGAATTGCCAGTTATATAGCATCTTTAATGTTTAAGAATAATACATGTAAAGTCTAAGTTATAAACTGTGAGTAATATCACTGCCCAACTCAATCCAAAAAAAAACCCAATATAACAGCATCCACAAATTCTTAAGTTTGTTACACACACACACACACACACACACACACATATACACACACAGAGCAAACCATATACTTCCTTATGTACATAGGTAATTATATTTCATAACCATGAAACATAGATATATTAATTCAAATTTTTCCTTCTTTCTTATTTTGTCTGTGACAACAACAGAACGAACAAAGCCAGGTAGAAAACAAGAATGACCATGAACTTTGAGGGCAAGGGTATAATTCAACCAAATTCAAATATCTCTAACTCTGTAATAATAGAAATATCACCTAGGTATACAACATATTAGCAACAGTCAATTTCATACCCTTCTACCTTGTTAAGTGGTATCAGATGTAGTCAACATTGGTGCTTCCAAAAGAGACAGAATATTTTTATTCACATTGGAAAAATAAGAAACACTCCCAAGAAGAGGCTATAACTCCTTATATGTTTACTGAGAATTTCATGTACTCTCTTGATATTTACTCATGCTGTAATCGCTACTAGGTCACAGATGACTGTGGTAAACTCAATCAGGCACTAAGAAACAACACTCTTACTGCAACCAAATGAGTGCAATAGTTTGTTTGTTCTTCCACTAGTAGATTGTTCTGGTCTCTTTCAAGTGTAGACCCCCCATCTCAGCACACACCCCCTTTTTTTTTTTTTAATTAGGATCCCAAGTTCAATAAGCATAAATAGTAAGTTACAAGATGTAAGGGCAGGATCACAAAAGAATAGTGTTCTCAGTCACATTGTCACCTGTTTAAAGAAACCAATTAAGCAACTGCTCTGATATTTCATTCTATCACTCTCTTTCTTTTTATATGTGTAACACGTATTCCATGTGCCAAGAGCTGTGATCAATGTTTCAGAAGTGTTATCTTCTTTTAATAATAACCCAATTCTTAAAAGTTTTTCAGTGAGAAAACTGAGGCAGAGTGACATTAAGTAATTTGTCCAAGGTCACCTAACTCGCAAGGGGTAGAGGTGGGATTTGAACTCCGACCATAGGACTTTAGAGCCCATACTCTTAACCACTACAAGGTACAGCCCCTTATATTAGTTTGGAAGAAATCTTTTAAAATAACTAATGATGTTTGATGCAAATGAGATTCTAGATCCAAAATTCATCGTTCATGGAGTTGAAAAGAGATCTCCAAATTTATCCTAATCCCCCATACACACACCTGCTAAAGCCTAGTATATCTGGCAAATATTTGGTACTCGTTATATATTTGCTGAATCAACAGATGAAAGAATACAGTATGAATATCCAAATCAACTCAGACAGGAAGATGTCATTATCTAAGGCTTATTATTTTTTGGAATAGTGGCTTTGACTCTATTTCAAGGTGATAGCACTATTTTTGACACTGCAATAGCTCAATCATTACAAATACTATAGGCACTGGGATCATTATAATTGGTCAGTTCAATGATATCCATTAGATTGGGAGTTGATCAGAAAGAGATAATATATAAACTTGGATAAAGCATTATATATTTTTAAAATTTTCTTCCCAGCTTTATTGAGATATTATTTACATATAGCATATGTAATTTAGGGGTGTACACTGTGATGATTAGATATATGTATATATTACAAAATGATTACCACAATAAGGTTAGTTAGTATCTCTATCCCATCACATAGGCATAGTTGTTTTCGTGTGTGGTGATAACATTTAAGATTTACTTTCAAGTATATAATACAGTATTAATAATTATAGATACTATTATATTGATGATTTTAGGTGTTGATCCAGTCTTTTTTTCCATTTTTTTTAGTTATCTATTTTATACATATAAGTGTATATATGTCAATCCCAATCTCCCAATTCATCCCACCACCACCACCACCACCAAAGCATTATATATTTTTAAAGGAGAAAAAGAATGTTGACTGCAGGAAACATAAAATATAAATGAACATAAGTTGGACTTATGTTCTCCATAAGGAGGACTAAAAGTAGGTGCTGTAGGAGTACTTGTTGATTGATGTCTTGGATCAGTGAATTATAGCAAATTTAGATTTCTTTATATAACTGACACTTTTTAAATCATACCTAAGTAAACCAAATCCACTCTTGGAAGTCTTCAGTTGTTTCATTGTGCCTTGTTTCATGACCAAATGTTCTTCTTAATTTCAGAAGGCAATATAATAAGCAATTATTTAAATACAAACTATGTGGTCAAAAGCTATTGACTGATGAGAGATCAGACTCAGGCAACATTAGGAGAATTAATGAAATTATAGTGAGTAAAGAGACAAATGCCAATGGGGGAGTAATCTATAATATCTGTACCTTCGGTAATGCCTGTGGAAAATTTCCAAGAGAGCTCCTCTAAGGAAAAAGCTAATTATTTCAGATGTCTCCTCTGTAAAGTCACAGGTCTATAATCTCTTGTCAAAATGTATAACTTTTAGAAAAGAGTAGAAAACAGCTATGGATGAGTGGAAAAGTGCCGGCTCCCAAGGAGAAAATGATTGGGCTCTAGACGACAGCCTATCCTGGAGGAAGACAGAGGAACCCCATTGAGACAGAACAAACCATAGCAATTTCATCTTTAATATATTGGATTAAAAAGTCGAGGGGAGAAAGCAATTGTTCATGATTTTCTCATTAATATACTATTTAAGAATGTCAGAAGCATCATGACTACTCATGGAAAGATTTTTCAAAATGAAAATCTTAATTATTACCCATAATATTATCTATTTAAATAATAATCAACACCTAAGCCCTGAAAAGTTGACCAATACCAGGAATATGAATAGTTGTATTTCTGTTTCAGTCAGAAAACAGAACAAAATAAAATACCAGTGAATCAATTTTTCCCTCCCCAATTTTTCATTTGCTATATTTGTCAAAAAAAAATTTAAAAGATAGCAGTTTAGAAAATAGAACAAAATTAAATCATTGAGTTTTTGTCTGTAAAGCATTTTAGGTAAACAATATTTTCAAAAGGTTCTATCATCTAATTTCCACCTGAAGGTTTTGAATCATACACAGTCCAGGAAGTCTGTCAGTAGAGGATAGCAGAACCATAGGAATTTGAGATATATTAGATTTAGCACCCAGGAGGCTACTCATTTCAAAATAAAATTTTCCAAATTTTTAAAGCAGTTCTCTTCTCTGAGCATACTTGAATGCCCTTCTTCTTTCCAATGGCTATCACAACATTCTCAAATCTATATCTACCCCAAATTTCATCTTTCTTTCCATACTTCAACTATATTTTAATTTTGCTGTCCCCCTTTCATTGCTTTTTTTCTGTGCTTAATTCCCTGAACATAGAAACCACAAAAAATTGAGACTAAATAGAAAAATGTAATTAAGAAATCCATCAAAAAAAAAAAAAAAAAGAGGGCCTCCCTGGTGGCGCAGTGGTTGAGAGTCCACCTGCCGATGCAGGGGACGCAGGTTCGTGCCCCGGTCCGGGAAGATCCCACATGCCGCGGAGCGGCTGGGCCCGTGAGCCATGGCTGCTGAGCCTGCGCGTCCGGAGCCTGTGCTCCGCAACGGGAGAGGCCACAACAATGAGAGGCCCGCGTACCGAAAAAATAAATAAATAAATAAAAATAAATAAATAAAGTTATTAAAAAAGAGAGAAAATGTACATTAGAGTTTATGCAAAGAGAAGGAAAATTCTAGATAGAGGAATGTGTCTCAGCCTCTTTAACTCACATGCCCCTTAAGTATACAAAAGAAAAAAAGAAGCCTTTATTTAATGTTATTTAACATTTCAGGGTACGTTTTATGTGGTGTAATGAAAACAAGTCATACTATAAGACATAATTTTTATGTTGACTATCTTTTATCTTTTTTTTTAAACGTCTTTATTGGAGTATAATTGCTTTACAATGGTGTGTTAATTTCTGCTTTATAACAAAGTGAATCAGCTATACATATACATATATCCCCATATCTCTTCCCACTTGCATCTCCCTCCCTTCTACCCTCCTTATCCCACCCCTGTAGGTGGTCACAAAGCACCAAGCTGTTCTCCCTGTGCTATGCTGTTGCTTCCCACTAGCTATCTATTTTACATTTGGTAGTATATATATGTCCATGCCACTCTCTCACTTCTTCCCAGCTTACCCTTCCCCCTCCCCATGTTCTCAAGTCCATTCTCTATGCCTGCATCTTTATTCCTGTCCTGCCCCTAGGTTCTTCAGAACCTTTTTTGTTTTTAGATTCCATATATATGCGTTAGCATATGCTATCTGTTTTTCTCTTTCTGACTTACTTCACTCTGTAGGACAGACTCTGGTTCCATCCACCTCAATACAAATAACTCAATTTTGTTTCTTTATATGGCTGAGTAATATTCCATTGTATATATGTGCCACATCTTCTTTATCCATTCATCTGTTGATGGACACTTAGGTTGCTTCCACGTCCAGGTTATTGTAAATACAGCTGCAGTGAACACTGTGGTACATGACTCTTTTTGGATTTTGGTTTTCTCAGGGTATATGCCCAGTAGTGCGATTGCTGGGTCGTATGGTAGTTTCTTTTTTAGTTTTTTAAGGAAGCTCCGTACTGTTCTCCATAGTGGCTATATCAATTTACATTCCCACCAACGGTGTAAGAGGGTTCCCTCTTCTCCACACCCTCTCCAGCATTTATTGTTTGTAAATTTTTAATGATGGCCATTCTGACTGGTGTGAGGTGATACCTAATTGTAGTTTTGGTTTGCATTTCTCTAATGATTAGTGATGTTGCACATCCTTTCTTGTGTTTGTTGGCAATCTGTATATCTTCTTTGGAGAAATGTCTGTTTAGGTCTTCAGCCCATTTTTGGATTGGGTTGTTTGTTTTTTTTGTTATTGAGCTGCATGAAATGCTTGTAAATTTTGGAGATTAATCCTTTGTCAGTTGCTTCATTTGCAAATATTTTCTCCCATTCTGAGGGTTGTCTTTTTGTCTTGTTTATAGTTTCCTTTGCTGTGCAAAAGCTTTTAAGTTTCATTAGGTCCCATTTGTTTATTTTTGTTTTTATTTCCATTTCTCTAGGAGGTGGGTCAAAAAGGATCTTGCTGTGATTTGTGTCATAGAGTGTTCTGCCTATGTTTTCCTCTAAGAGTTTAATGGTGTCTGGCCTTACATTTAGGTCTTTAATCCATTTTGAGTTTATTTTTGTGTATCGTGTTGCAGAGTGTTCTAATTTCATTCTTTTACATGTAGCTGTCCAGTTTTTCCAGCACCACTTACTGAAGAGGCTGTCTTTTCTCCATTGTATAGTCTTGCCTCCTTTATCAAAAATAAGGTGACCATATGTGTGTGAGTTTTTTTCTGGGCTTTATATCCTGTTCCATTGATCTATATTTCTGTTTTTGTGCCTGTACCATACTGTCTTGATTACTGTAGCTTTGCAGTATAGTCTGAAGTCAGGGAGTCTGATTCCTCCAGCTCCGTTTTCCTTTCTCAAGATTGCTTTGGCTATTCAGGGTCTTTGGTGTTACCATACAAATTGTGAAATTTTTTGTTCCAGTTCTGTGAAAAATATCAGTGGTAGTTTGATAGGGACTGCATTGAATCTGTAGATTGCTTTGTATAGTAGAGTCATTTTCACAATGTTGATTCTTCCAATCCAAGGACATGGTATATCTCTCCATGTGTTTGTATCATCTTTAATTTGTTTCATCAGTGTCTTATAGCTTTCTGCATACAGGTCTTTTGTCTCCTTAGGTGGGTTTATTCCTAGGTATTTTGAATATCTTTTTTCTAACTACCCAAGACTCTCTTCTAACCTTTCCCTCAATATGATGTGTTATTCCAAGGGGTCATGATGCCATTTCTCAGGGAAGAAGCACTTCACCAAGTTTTACAAACAACTGAGCAAAAAATTCCTCTTCCATATGTGTGTCCATGAATTACAGTTTAGAAATCCCCTTGTGGACATTTGGAACAAATATTTTGTGTTGTAAATCAGAACATCAGATCTGTAGGGAGATTTTACAAAATTGTGGCAGACTGAAGCCACATCCATGGCCAAGCAGTCAGCTTAATAATCAGAAGCTCATATGAAATTGTATGACATGTACAGGGACACATAGCAAACAAAACATTTACAGGCACTTCTTTATTTGCCAGATAATTGCTCTGGTGCCTGTGAACCTGTTGTACTATAGGCATAGGCACAGAATAGGTAAGGATAAAAATGTGAGAAGGACTAAACAAAACAGTCACTCCAAATAAAGCAGAGGGCTTTTTTGTTTGTTTGCTTGCTTGTTTGGGTTTTTTTTTCCCCCCTTCTCTCACTTTTTGGTAGTCTGATTTGTTTACATTGCATGATGGTTTGCATTGCAACAAAAGCATCTGAGAAATTCAGCTTGTCCAAGATGCCAACTCAAAGTGTCTCAGACAGGCTTTCTGCCATGGGCCAGGTCCAGGCTGCAAATGCTGGGACCAGGAATACAACATACATGGGCCCTAGGGTTAGACTTAGTTATAATTATAGGGCAGGAATATGTTCTTTCCATAAGAATGTGGAGGATTGCAAATGAGGAGAGTGGGGAAGGACCATGGGCTCAGAATCCATAGGTTGATGAAGAATTTCTGTATTTCACTATGAGAAGGATGCTTGGTTGTAAGGAGACTAATCGGCTCTAAAGCTAGAAGTTCAACACAGGAAAGAAGGAAATGTTTCCAGCCAAAGGATTGGGTTTAAGGACCCCAATTTAAACAATGCAAGTGGAGAGGATCCAAACCGTTAAACCAAATTCAAGTGCAGAAAACATGAGAGATCAAGTGAAAGAAATGCCGGTATAAGAGCTACCTGAAATAGCAAGTTCTCAGACATGGGCTAGGATATATCAAATGACAGGATCTAATAGGTTCCTAGGTATGGGAGGCTGAAAAATTGTTCCCAAAGATGTCCATGTCCTAATCCCCAGAATCTGTCAGTATGTTTCTTTAACTGGAAAAAGGCTCACTAAAGAAGGGACTAAATTAAGCATTTTGAGATGTGGAGATTATCTTGGATTATCCTGGGCTCAGTGTAATCACAAAGTCCTAATAATAAGGAATCAGAAGGGTCAGAGTTAGAGAAGATGATGTGACTATGGAACCAGAGGGAGAGAAGCGTATTTGATGGTAGAAATAGGGGTCAGAATGATGCAGGATCATAAGCCAATGAATATGGGGAGCCTCTTGAAGCTGGAAAAGGCAAGGGAACTGATTCTTCCTTAGCACCTACAGGAGGAATAAAGCCCTGCAAAGTCATTTTAGAATTCTGATCTCAAGAACAGAAAGATCATACACTGATATTCCTTTAAGTCTCTTTATTTGTGGTAATTTATTACAGTGGCAATTGGAAGCTAATACAATAGGAATGATGTGACACGAGTGAGAGACCCAGGAAGGGAGATACTATACAATAAAGGTTAGAAATCACATATTTACAGAGAGGTAATAAGAAGGTAAGAACTTAGGAACAATAGGGTCTGTACAGAAGGTCCAAGAAAAACCAATAAAAAATGAGCTATCCTTACATTTGTTGCAAGAACTGCCTATATTTTCCCATTCCATGGACAAGACAAGGCTAAGTCGATAGCCACACCTCAATGGAGGTAAGGTTTATGAGTATAGAAGACAAGCAAAACAATACCATGGTCCAATAAAACACTAGCAGGGAGAATATCAGTGCCCTCCATGATGCCATCTTTAAAAGTTCAGGGTGCAGTAAGTTCAAATATGGCTGCTTTGTGTGTCATCTGCTATGGATATATCCATCATCCACTAATTTATGAGAAAGATTGCTTTACCTTCCCATAGGGATAGAATGACTCATTACCCTTCTTTCTCACTTTTCTTTCCCTACCTTGAACAGCTTTTTTTTCAGGTAAGTTTCCACTAAAATGCCCTTCATTATTCATTTTATATCTTAACAATTGAACAAGAACACTGTCTTAACATAGCTTCACTGCAGGTTGCTGACATGTATAACTTTCAGTAAGGGCTCACTAACCACACACTAATAACCCCCATATAAATAATTAAACATACCCAGAGCACTGACACGTTGTTATTCTAACTCTAGAGAGAAAGGAAATAGGATTTTCTCACACACAAGTGCTGCTTTTTCTGTAATCTTAGCATACCCTAGGACTAGCTTCTAACTCACCCCACACAGTGTTTCTGAAGTCCTCCACTTATAGCTAAGGTACTTGTGATGCCCCACTGGAAAAGAAAGGCAGAGGGAATAATTGTCAGAGTGAGATTCTAAATAAGAGTAATTGTAGAAGCTTGTCTGACTTTTGCCTCTAACTCACTGACCTTGAGCGTTAAGCCTTCCCTTTAATCCTACTACAGGGTTAGTCCAGAATTGGGAAATATACACATGCTGCGAGTCATGCTTCTTGTGTCTATGATGGATATTACCAATCAATCAGAGTGCAGTTTCTTCCTAAACTATCACAGTTCAATTTTCCACTAAAGTAGGTGCAGCCTCACAATTTTCATTGTAATAAACTAGACAGCTGTTGCCTTGGTCATAACACCTATTCCACACGTAGCCTATTTTCCTTGGTGGATTTCTCTCCGTATTCAAATCTAAAACTAGTGGACAACTTTAGGAAGCGGGGAACTATGTGTCAGTTGTTCTCAAGCACAACCCATTTTTGTTTCTAGGTCTGGGGTGACTTTGTTGCTCTTTTCAATTCTCGGGTATTTTTTAATTGCATTCTTTGAGGTTTGTCTCTGAACCCCATTGCTGGATATTACCAGTGCTAACCCTATCTTCTATTTTGAATCCACTATTGGTAAAGGACCACTATTAACTAATCTGTTGAAACCAACATTTGTCTTCTCCACTAGACCATCTCTATTGACCTTAGAAGCTCTATCATCTTTAGCTTCAGACTTGGTAAGAATTAAGCTTATAGTAGCAACGTTCTTCTACCATTCTCTCTTACGCTGACTTCCCAGGAGAATCTGGGTTGTTCTAAGACCTATGTATAACATTTTAATTACTCCCAAATTCCTAGCTCAGTCTCACCTTTCCTAGAGTGTCCAATGCTACCACTATCTGACACACATGATCTTTTCATCAGCACATATAGTTGACATAGTTCAGCTAACAATCCCTCTGTGGTTTAGAATTACTTTAGTGAGATTAAAGGGAAGAGGATAAGAATGAAAGGAAGATGAACAAGTGGCAGCACTTTTTCTGTGCTGTTGAAAAATCGTGCATCCATGAGCAGGTCCTTTTACATCTGAGTAAAAGTTTTCTCAGAGCCTACCTCTGAGTATTCTCCAGTATTCTGTAGTTTCTCTGATGATTAAAGATCTGTGAAGGTGCTGCTGAATAGCAAGCAATCATCTTGTATTTTGCTGTCCTAAGAACATAAAGTTCAACTCTATATAGTAGCATTTAATTATTTTAATGCTAGTTGTGGTATGTGCATTGATGGTCATCAACTTCATTTTTGTGTGAAGTAAATTTAGCAAGTCAAATGGAATTTTGCAGAGTTAAAGGCTGCTGACATCTATTTACTCACAGGAGAAAAGATACCTTTGCCCTAGCTTACGCAGAACATCTTTATTTGATATTGATAGTAGCCAAGGAGCAGTTGGCCTGGAAAGATGTTTCCTGTCATATGCTTTGAAGTTCCAATTGCTGTCTCACCAAACCTGTTATGAAAATTTTCAAGGAAGAATGAATGGATAAGGAATCTTAATGATCAAACTAATATTTAGGACCATCTGCCTTAAATTATTTTTGAATGTTTTGTCATATTTAAAGAAATCTTACATGCATACATGCATGCATAGTTATATATAAAAATATAATAAGAACCTGATGTATAAAAAGAAATAAAATTTAAAAAATATATATAGGGAGTCCTTGCTTTGCATGTTTTAATATCCATGAATTTCAGTTACCACAGTTTAGTGAAATATACCAGTTTCTCAACAGTACAGTTTAAATTTCAGTTACCAAGATGTATTAACTCTCAGTAATTACATAAAGTTGAAAATTAATTGCTAGCTTTTCAGTCCACAAATCATTATGTGAATAACAGACGTCCATCATGATTAGTGGCTAATCACATCATTTCTTTCAATATCCTGAAATAATTATTTAGTGCACATTTGTTTGTTATTCAGTTCACACACAGCAAAATGTGGTTTTGTGTTGCCTCCTTGTCCTCCAGTGATTTAAAGTCACATAAAATTTTACAAAAATGAGTAAAGAGGGAATTGGCCCAAAAAGATGAAAGCACAGCAAAGAAATGAAAAGTAATGCTGAAAGTGAAATTCAAATAGAACATTAAGGATTTGGAGAAGAAATGCCAAGTATGGAAATGTTCATATCACTACTGTTCTAGAGGAAGTTTGTGAATGCAGACTTATCAACACAACTGAGAAACATAGTTGTGATGGGGAGGGTGAAGATATCCTAGAGGAATTAACACTGGCAAAAAACTTCACAGTAAAAGAACTCTGAGAGCTATCTTGCAATATTAAATACACAAAGAATAAATGTTAGAAATTGATCCCAACTTAGAAAGGAATATGATAATTTACCAAGTCAGAGAAATGATGCTTGTTTTGTGCTGTAATTGTGTAATGAGAAGGCACACGTTACTCAAACTATCTTTGATAGTTCATTTCTTTTCAAAAAGAAATGACACAAATTCTGTTTCTAATGTTAAAATTACAATGTACTAAATAAATATTAGTTTTACTATTCTTAAAATTTCTTATACATTTATAACCAATAGTAAGAGAGTTTTCATGTTTGGGGGGAAAATCTATAAAGGTCACAGGACTTTTGAAATTTTTCTATTGATTTTTGAGATCACTTTGTACAGTTTCAGCTTTCATGATCATTTATAGTCCCGTATTACTGGGCTAAAAAACAAGGACTGCTGCTATTTACACCATAATGTATGTACTCACTTGGAGATCAGATCATTTAAATAGGCTTGCTTAAAGGATGCTCAAATCTTGAGTTGATGGTAAGATTATAAATTCATTCAAAAATAAATAAATACCGAAATTTTGTGTTCTGAAGGGCAGAAACCATGTAACCTACCATGAATTATGAGATAGGAATTGTGTAAAAGCCTCTGCCCTATAAACTAGAGAACTGAGATCTGTAAACTTGATTGGATAGTGAGGAAGCTGGAATCCCAGTAATGAAACTATACTTTTATGGAAGTTTGTGGAGTAAAGGAGAGACTCATACAATTATCCTGGGGCCCTCATTCTTCCCTTTGCTTGATATAATCTGAGGAATGAATATATGAAACTTCTCCTTCTCTCTGTCTCTGTCTCTGTCTCTGTCTCTGTCTCTGTCTCTCTCTCTCTCTCTCTCACACACACACACACACACACACACACACACATGCATGCAGTCACACACACATGCACACATACACATTCACAAACACACTTACGTGTTACCTACCTAACTTCATGCTTTATATATTGAATGAGTTTTATCTACCTGGGCACCTTAAAATCAATTCATTGATTTTGTGTTCTTATTTATTTAATGGAAAATTAGTTTTGAATTTGGAAATATAGAGTCAGTAAGAAAGACATTAGAAACATTTTAGGTTGAATGAAGTTCTGAAAAATTGCTGTAATCACACCCACAGTGAGTGAATTATTATCTCCTAATCTTTTGTTAGGCTTCATTTGTTTGTCCTCCCTTTACTACACAGTAAAAAATAAGACAAGATCTACCTTTGTTTTGTGAGTCACATTATGTTGAGTATTGTTGAGGGTTTTTTCAAAAACTAATTTATGACGTATGCTGAATAACTTTCTATGCGCATCCAAGGGAGTAATCAATATACCTTCCTTTTAAATTAAAAGCTGTGCTCAGCAGCTCTCACAGTTCTATTTATCTCTGAATTCAAATAAGAAGCAAAATCTTATAAGTGGACACAATGTGCAGAATAATAAATGACCTGCTAAAGAATGTTGTTTGTGATGAGTATTCTGTTTCTCATGGTTTGAAGGTGAAGCAGCCTATGGTAATCATTCCCACCTGCCCTTTCAGAATCAACTACCTGATTTATTCTCCAAAGTGAGTGGTGTGATGTGATAACTTGTGGGTATAGTCACTCTTTTGTTAAGACAGCCACCAGCAGGTAATGTAGGGGAGAGTAACTTCATCTAGAACTTTAGCACAATAAAGACACTGTAGTTAATACTCGCTCCAATAGGACTCATGCTAGGTTTCTCCCAGTTCATTCCAAGCCTGTCAGTGTTGGGAAGAAGAAGGTATTGCTTCTGACCTCATCTGTGATCTTGGAGTCAGACAATTGTCTCTGAGTCTCTGTTACTTCAATAGTGAAATACATGATTGTTGTATTTTACCTGTGAGGTGAACCATTCTCTGATTCTGGATTTCATTCAGGTCATATATATACAGATATGTGGGTATGTATGTATATACATAAATATACAATTTTTTTTGAAGTTTGCTTTTTTACTTAGTAGTTTTTAGACACACTCTATATCAGTTCACAGAGGCCCTCATTATTTTTCTAACTGCAGAGTGTTTTACTGTGTCTATGTACCATTGTTGATTCACCTAATCTCCCATTTTGAACATTTATAAGTTAAAATAGTACTGTAGTAAAGATATCCATTCCCCTTACCAAATACACACATAAAGACCAAGAATGTAATAGGTACGCAATAAATGCTTGAGGGAAAAAAATCATTAAAAGTTGACGATTAGCTTCTTTAATAAGAATGAATTAAAATATATTTAATAATGACATCATTACTCAAGTTTTCAAGATAACAGCTCAGATTATTTTCTTTCTTAGTAAACTTTAGCTACTCTGGAAATATTTTACTCACTGTAATAGTTAATTTTTTGTGTCAAGTTGACTGGACCATGGGGTGCCTAGATATTTGATCAAACATTGTTCTGTGTGTCTCAGTAAAGGTGTTTTTGGATGAGATCAACATTTGGATAGATAGACTGCATAAAGCACGTGCCCTCCCTCATGTGGGTGGACCTCATCCAAGCAAGCAAAGACCTAAATAGAACAAAAAGTTTGAGTAAGAGGAAGCTCCTCTTGCCTGACTGTTGAGCTGGGACATTGATCTTCTCCTGCACTTAGACTGGAACTTACACCATTGGCTCTCCTGATTCTCAGAACTTTAGATGAGGACTAAAACTGCACCATTGAGTCTCCCTCCCTCATCTTGCTGCCTACAGACCTTGAGACTTCTCTCTCTCGATTTTATATATATATATATATATATATATATATATATATATGTATGAATATAAAATCATATATGTAAATACAATATATAATGCAGTTTTATATAAATGTAATATATATTTGAT